>NC_067450.1:2217321-2859821 GCF_009764475.1 Pristis pectinata | reverse complement strand
TTCCAGATACTTAATCCAGGATGATCTCCTCCAAGCAGGAAGCCTCTCCCATTGGCACAGGAAGCTTGGATGTTACTTGGAGTCCTCTCAAATCTATAATGGCCAGGCAGTCATTTCAATCGGTGCCACAGATGGAAAGTCAGGGCTAATTCTAGGTGCCCATGGATAGGTTACTGCTGGCACTGCTCCAGCTGCCAGCACGACCCATTGTTTGTGGACAGTCTCTTCAGCCAATTGGAATGGTTTGCCCTTCAAAAATGCATTGCAGGGCTATTATGAAGAGCCAGATAGGTTTGTGCCCAAGGACCTGGTTTGAAAGTGAGTCTTGTATGAACATTAAGTTAGAGCAAGCACTTCCTCCCACCTCACACACACTTTCAGCCACAATCAAAGAAGCGATGCTCCCCAGATTTACAGCACCTACACGGTCGCTATAACTGGTTCTAACATTTAATCAGCAAACAAAATCTGTTCACAGGCTTATTATAACATGGTGAATTGAATGAATCAACCCAACCTCTAACCCCCTAGCAAGCTACAAGCTCATTTGCCTGGTGTCTGCACAGAACTAAAAATGCCCTTTTAAAAGCTTTGACAGAACCATGCTTGCTGCAAAAGGCAAAACAAGAGTAGCCAACAGCAGCACCATGATAGGCCAAATGGCCACTTTCTGTGTGATTCAGACCAAATCTCAACAGCATTCAAAGCCGACTGAAGGACCAGAGTTGGCAATTAAAATTCATCATCACCTGCAGTCTGCCACTAGCCACACCTGGTCAAGGCCTGTCTCAATGACAGCAACAACATTTATATATTGCCTTCAACATAGTAGCACATCCTGTGTGGCATCAGAGGAGTATCAGCAAAATTTGACACTGAGCCAAAAAGGAGACATTTGGAGGATCAAAAACTTGGTTGAAGGGAGGTTTAAAAGAATGCCTGAGAGGAGAGGAGCAGAGGGAACTCCAGGCTCAAGCCACCAAAGGCAGAGCAACAGGAATTGGGGGATGATCAAAAGGTCAGAAATGGAGGAGCTCAGAGATTTGAGACAAGGGCTGGAGGAGATTACCAAGATATTGAGGGGCAAAACCATGGTGGGATCTGAAAATAAGAGTGAGAATTGTAAATGAAAAATAAAAATTGCAGATGCTGGAAATTGGAAATAAAAACAAAGTGCTGGAAACACCCAGTAGGTCAGGCAGCATCTGTGGAAAGAGAAACAGTTAAAATTTCAGGTCAAAGTCCCTTCAGAATAATGGAGAATAGCTGGTGATGCTTTATTAAACAAAATAACCTAGAGTGACAAGCAGCATTCTATGTGGGTTCTCTTTTGTGGAGAAAACTAGATTGAGAGGTGACCTAATGGTGTTTTTTTTTAAAACAATGGAAGGTTTTAAGGGTGGATACAAAGAGAACACATCTACTTGTGGAAACTAAAGAGTAGTGAGAATGTAGCACTTGCACCCACAGAGTGATTGAAGTGAATTTAACAAGCATGTGAGTGAGAAGGAATAGAGGGTCACACTGATGGATTTGAATGGTAAATAACCTCAGAGACAGAATGCCAAAGATCTTCAAACTGTGTAAAGAAGTTTCTCCACATCTCAATCCTAAGCAGCCACTCCCTTATCTTTAGACTCTGTCTCCTGGTTTAAGACTCTCCAATGAGATTACCTCTCATTTTTCTGAACTCCAATGAGCTTGCGCCAATCTTACTCACTTTCTCCTCATGGGCAATTCCCCTATCCTAGGAACCAATCCAGTGAATTAATGCTGCTCCAACTCCAAGGCAATTATGTCCGTCCTTTAGATACAGAGACTGCACATACTACTCCACTGTGGTCTCAGCAAAGTCTTGTGCAACCTTGGCAAACTTCCTTGCTCTTCTGGACCCATCCCCTCTTGCAATAAAGGTGAATGCACCATTTGCCTCCTAATCTCTCTCTGCACCTCCATTTACTTCCGACATCTCGTGAACCACCTTAGCCATCAGCTCACTTGGCATGCCGATAAAGCCTAATAATGTTCACTCTTTCTGGGCTCACTGAGGATTAACAAGCCAATGACCTGGACCATGTTAGGGTCAGTGAGGGCCAAAATGGTCACCAGCAGCGAATGTCAAGGGCAGTCGACATCCAGGTTCCCACTGGATGCAATGGCAACTTCGGGCCTCTTTGGATCTCCTGAAGAGGAGAGAATTCAAAATTTGAATCGCTGCAAAGGAGCCCAGAATATGTGACGTTGTTTCCCGCTGGCCAGAATGTCTGGAACCAGTGGCTACAATACGAGGGATAAGGGCCTGGCCATTTAGCTTTGAGAAGAGAAATCCCTTTCAGAAATCTTTGGAATTCTCTCCCCCAGTGGATAATTAGCCACCAAGCACATGCAAGGCAGGATTGAGTGGACACTCAGAATTGAGGGATCCAGCAGGAAAGTGGACAACATTGAGGATCAGCCTGATCTCATCAAGTAATGAATCAGTCTTGAGAGCCTTGCCCTGCTCCGATTTTATATTCTTAATTCTGGAGAAGCCCAGTAATTCCATGGCAGAAATGTAACGCAAGGAAAGACTACAAGTGTTAGTACAACCAAATGGATTTTTATCCTGCTGGTGTTTAGGTGAACATGGGTGTTAAACAACATGCATCGACCAACTCCATCCCACCTACTCAGTTAGGGTTTTACTTTAAATCTGCACTATATTCTTAAGTATTTATAATTTACTCCCACAGCATCAGGCATGTTAAAAGTCACACAAAAGGTTTGCACAAAAGAAAAGCCGATTTGCTCTCCTGGAGTTGCATAAAAGTCATTCCTTTTGGCCAGAAACTTTGACCTTACCTGGCATTTGATTCCTGCTTTGCTACAGGGGCACACCTCGGGATCACAGTAAAACCTACAGTCACACCCGCATTCCTCCCTGGATGAGCGAATGGCCCGTAGCTCGTGCTTTTCCTCCGTATCAATCCTGTTGACGCCCGATGCACGTAACAAAGCTCTTCGCCTTTTTGTGGGTAGTGGTTGTAAAAAGAAATAGTCATCTACCTCAATACTGTCCACATCAATGTCATCATCGGAAACGTCATCAATGGTGAGTACATTGGCCTCCTCCGACTCAACCGTACCGTTCTTGGTCAACTGTTAGGGAAAAGATTAGAGTGGTTTAAGTCCAGACGTCTGTGGTGCAAGTACCAAGACCTACGCAAGAATATAAGTAGCAGGAGGCGGCCAGATAGCCCCTTGATGCTGCTGTGCTATTTACTGAGATCATGGGTGACCTTGTACTTCGCTGCCACCCGATTTCCCCCAATTCCGTCCAAAGGATATGGCAGTTTCGGCCTCGAATGTACTTGACGATTGAGCCCCCACAGCCCTCTTCGGGTGGGAGTGAATCCCAGAGGTTCACAACCTCCTGTGTGAAGGAATTTCCCCTCAATGTAGCTCTAACTGGGCAGTTCCTCAATCCCAACCCCTAGGTCTGGACTCTTCAGAGTGGCACCAACCCTGCTATTTGGCATTATTACACCTTGGTGCAATACCTGCACCATCCCTTTTCTGCCAACTCTGGCTGGTGGCATCCCTGGAGGCTTTGTAACATGGCTCTTTCCTGCAATTGCCCTGCCCTCGCACTCTGATTGGTTGCTTAACACGCCCATTCTCACAGTCATGCCTTCCCAATTGAAAAGTTAGACTCATTAGCCAACATGAAGAGCATTACTGACTGATTTTTTGATGAACATTAAGATTTATTAAAAAAAATATGGCTTAGTTTTTCCCTGGATTGGCCTGGAGACGAATCTTTAATTCTGGACAGTCCAGAATAATCCTTGAGGGTTGCCCCTCTTGTGGACTGCCCAGTGAATTCATAGTGCATGTTATGGTGCCCATTATCAACTAACTGCAGGTGCCCATAAGAACCATGGTGCTTCAAACTGGGTTCTCAGCCACAGGACCCTGGCACGAAAGCTCCTCCCAATAACAGAACTATTTTCAAGGAGAGGGTTTTGACAGCTTTTGGTCTAGTCTGCCGGACAGAACTTGTATCTTTGGTAGAAGGATAACAAAATGGTGGCAGCTGAGTAATCTCCTCGAGCAATGCCGTCCCTCCACAATTTTTGTATCATCACTTGATGTGGGGAAGGGGAAGGCAGGAGGAACATTAATCAACATCACCTAGTGCTCCAGGGATGCCCACATTGCACCGGGAGGGATCTGTGCAAATCAAAGTCTGAGATTATCTCCTCCTCACGCCACAGCCCTAACATTTCCTTTGTTTAGGATAGAAAGCAGGAATGCAAGGCGAGGTTATAATGTTTATTACAAAATGCTTATAAAACAAAACTTTCTCCGAGGAAAAAAAGTACATGAAGGTAGTAAAAGAGGTTTATTCAATGTCTCCATAAAATGTTGAATAACCATTTCAGTGATATCCAGTGAAAAGTGCGCATGAACTTTCAGTCAGGTTGGTAAAGTAGTCACTGTTTTGCCATCGTCAGCCTAATCACTAAACGGGGCCACGGTCTGCAGGAAGAAAACCAATAGAAAAAGACAATTACTCAAACGACGATGCAATGCTGTAACCTTTGACTAAAGACTGTTTTAGTGGACCCCCCAGTTTGTACAAGCAATTCATAATGTAGCGACTAAAGAGCTCAGTCACCCGAGATAGGCTTCTCAAGAGCAGTTAAAATATTGCAATGCCAGGAGCGTGGACTAACACTGTTCACAGTCTTGCTTGTAGGGTCGAGGGGAATATGTGACACGAATTGTGCCAGTAAGCAGCCAAAAAAGAGCATCCATTTTGAAGCAACATCACAAGGTAACAAAGGGCAGTCCATGCCCAGCTGCACTGAACTTACAAACACACCTGCTCAATAGTGAATTGGCAGCGTGCAGTGGGTTAAGTGCAAGTAGCAAGAGCTTGTGTTAAATAATAGAAACAGCTTTTACTGTTTATTCAGTTTGCTTGGGTCTTCATCATGGAGAGACTGTAGTGAGAATGCAAGCTATTTTTCACGGCCCATCAGTTACCATGATGTGTCAATCCATAATTATCCCTTACATCACTCAGATTGTGAACTGAGCATTTATTGAGGCTTTTTAAAAAAAAATAAACACGGGGTTAAACCCACGCAATCTCAACTGAATGGGTCAGTTCCCCATTTCCACTGCTGGGGCAGGGGAGGGATGTGGAGTAGATCCTTTTGACCTGTGGTTTCATTTGAGAATAAAGGATTTGGGAGCTTGAGTCTGCTCAGCCCACACTCCCAGTTTACATTATATAACCCCAATTCCAGCTGCTTTATCTGAGGCCCATTTCTAAGACCAGTATCATGAGCCATTGTCCCTTCCTCGAAAGTATCACCTCCTCTGTTCACTACCAACTATTGAGGTTTACTTCTTCAATGTTCTGGACATCTCCTTGGGTTTTCATTCATTGTCCAGGATCTGGGTGTCACTGGCAAGGCCAGCATTTATTGCCCATCCCCAATTGCCCTTGAGAAGGTAGTGGTGAACCACCTTCTTGAACCACTGCAGTCCTTCTGGTGAAGGTGCTCCCACAGCACTGTTGGGGAGGAAGTTCCAGGACTCAGACCCCGTGACAATGAAGGACCAGCAATACATTTCCCAGTCTGGATGGTATGCAACTTGGAGGGAGAAACCTTCAGATGGTGGTACATCATCTGCTGCCCTCAACCTAGGGATAGTCAGCACGGCCTGTCCCACAAATTTGAGTTTTTTGAGGAACTGACAAAGATGAATGATGAGGGTAGAGCAGTGGATGTCATCTAGAGGGACTTCACTAAAGCATTTGTCAAGGTCTCCCATGGTAGGCTGGTCCAGAAGATTAAGGCACATGGGAAACATGATGAGTTAGTAAATCGGATCCAAAATTGGCTTGGTCATCGAAGTGGTGGTGGGGGGGAGGGGTGTTTTTCTGATTGGACATCTGTGACCAGTGGTGTTCTGCAACGATCAGTGCTAGGACCTCTGTTTATGAATATACATTAATGATTTGGATGAAAAAGTATGTGGTCTGATTAGTAAGTTTGCAGATGACACAAAAATTGGTGGAGTTATGGATAGTGAGGAAGGTTGTCAAAGGATATAGCAGGATATAGATCAGGTGGAAATTTGGGTGGAGAAATGACAGATGGAGTTTAATCTGGACAAGTGGGAGGTGTTGCATTTTGGCAGGTTCAATGTAAGAGGAAAGTATACAGTAAATGGCAGGACCCTTGGGAGCATTGATGTACAGAGGGATCTTGGGTGCAAGTCCATAGCTCCCTGAAACTGGCAAGACAGGTGGATCTGGTGGTAAAGGAGGCATATGCATGCTTGCCTTCACTGGTCAAGGCACTGAGTATAAAAGTTGCAAGTCATGTTGCAGCTGTATAACACTTCGGTTAGGCCACATTTGGAGTATTGTGCACTGTTCTGGTCACCACACTATAAGAAGGATGTGGAAGCTTTGGAGAGGGCACTGAAAGGGTTCACCAGGATGTTGCCTGGATTGAAGTGCATCAGCCATGAGGGTGGACAAACTTGGACTGTTTTTTCTGGAGCATCGGAAGCTGAGGGGCAAACCTGATAGAAGTTTATAAAGTTACGAGAGGCATAGATAGGGTAGTCAGTCTTTTTCCAAGGGTATGAATGTCAAATACGAGAGGATATAGGTTTTAAGGTGAGGGGGGGAAGTTTAAAAGGAGATTTAAGAAACAAGTTTTGATTTTATACAGAGTGGTGGGTGCCTGGAATGCACTGCCAGGAAGGTGGTGGAAGCAGATACAACAGCAATGTTTAAGAAGCATTTAGATAGACACATGAATGGGCAGGGAATGGAGGGATACAGACCACGTGCAGGCAGATGGGATTAGTTTAGATTGGTATCATGGTTGGCACCGACATGGGCTGAAGGGTCTGTTCCTGTGCTGTACCGTTGTACGTTCACATATTTCCATGCACTCAAGGGTAGAGATCATGGCTTGGGAGGTGCTGTCCGAGTAGCCTAGGCCACTTATTGCAATGGATTTTGCAGACAGTACACACTGTAGCCACTGTATAGTGGAGGGAATGAACATTTAGGATGGTGGAAGGGGTACCAGTCAAGTGAGCTGCTTTGTCCTGGCTCAGTCCCAATGCTCTGCTTGGAACTTGCTTAAAGCCAGCACGTCCTGAATTACATACATTCCAAATGTGGCTTCATCAGTGACCCATTCCACCCTGAACTTACTTTAGCAACCAATCAAGTGTCCTTGGGATTTACCCCAGGACTGCACTTGATATCAGATTGCACTTTTAAAAACACAAAGTGGAGCCTGGTCAGGACACATCATGTTTTGACAGGTCTCACTGCTTACAAAATTTATCAGAAACATTAATAACTAAAGCCACAGCAACAAGAGCTGACCCGCCTCTCAGCATGCTGGCAATCCAAGACAGCCTTGAGCATCCTCCCCGAGAGACAATAACAAGGTGTTACAGTGACTTGGCCATGAAACTCCAGATTTGGATGACATTCTTTTATCAGTTCCATCAGAGAGAAAAATAAAGTTGATGACATAGTGATGGGGGAAATACAAATACCAAAGGCATAACATTTGTCTACAAGAACACTCTGTGGAAGATACTGGTTTCTGATGCAATTCGGTTTATTCTGCTCTAGTTTCTAAAACACACATGGCCACTGAGTTTTAATGTGCATTTGTGGAATCTTATTGAAAGCTACTTGCTTGTTATCATTTTATAACCAGAATTGTTTTTCTCCATATGCGTAACTGAAAATCTATATTTTCAGTTATAGATTTCCTTGCATTTCACCCATGCAAGGAAATCTACAAATAAAAATATGCAAGAGTTGTGTTTTTTTAAATTATAAAATCACACAATTATGCTCTGCAGATCTGAGCTCCACAGGTCAAGGCTGTAATAGTGGACTGAGAATGTGCACAAAATGTCCAAATGCTATCCACTCTCCACACCCAAGTGTAAGCACGTAACTGAGGGAGGTTGAATTTATGACATTAAAAGCAACTTTGAGTTCCTTTCACACCCTTTTTTAAACAATACATTTTTTTCTTTTCAAGAACACTGGAAGAACAGAGTGGCACTTCACATCGAACCACAATTATCCCCATAAACCATCCACAGGAGGGGGTGCACTTGCTCCAATTCAACTGCCACTCTTGTTCCTCCTTCAGGTTTGTCGATGTTTTCTGGGGTGAAGGGGTTGTCTTATGAGGAGCAATTGAGCAGATAAGACCTGTGCTCATTGGAATTTAAGAGAATGAAGTGATCTCATTCAAATGTTTCTGCAAGGGTGGATACTGAGAGGATGTTTCCCCTCGCAGAGGAACTCAGAACTAGGGAGGCATAATAAGGGGTCATCCATTTAAGACAGAGACAAGGAGGAACTCTTTGCACAGAGGGTTGTGAATCTTTGGAATTCTCTCCTCTGGATATATTCACTGAATATATTCAAGGGCCAAGAGAGGCAGATTTTTGGACCTTCAGGCAGTCAAGGAAGTGGAGCTGAGGCAGAGATCATTTCAGCCATGATCTTATTTAATGGTGGGGTTGGCTCAAAGGGCTAAGTGGCCTATTCCTGCTCCTATTTCTTAGGTTATTTCTCAGTTAAAGCTGGCTCTCGTCCTCTTAGTTCATCCCAGTGCGTTGCTCCCAGTTTCACCTTGGTGCTCCACTGGACCTTCCTCATCCCTTTTCCACGAGGTGTTAAACAAAGGAGCCTATCCTCCTGTCCCTCGGGTTTACACAAAAGATTCCCATGGCTATTATTCTGAAGAGGATCTGGAAGTTACTTCCCTTGGCTTTCTCCTGTGGGAATGGAGGGAAATTACTACAATTGGAGTCACTCACAGGTCAGGTGGTGAACCAGGACTGAACAGAGTAAAACATCACTAACTCTGCTTGAAAAGCTGTGCAGACATTCAACAACTCCAAGTAATCCTGCAAGACCAAGTTTGCGACGCCTCACAAGGAGCTTCTCATTTGAGCAGCCATTTTTAAAAAAAAGGCACACTGAGCACACACCAAGAAGCAGTGTGAGACTAAGCCATTGCAATGTAACAATGTGTTAATACACCCAGCTCCTCCAATTATTACACAAAGCAATCAACCCAGATGATCATCACCATGTTCCATCTGCTGCATGCAATTGTAACACTCTGTTCAGTACACGAAGCAATACTACTGAATAGAACAGACAGGTCTTCAAACAATTATGGGCAGACAAAGGTGGGGCAGCGGGTGGCCCAGTTCTCAATGAAAAATGTCCAAATAGCCTCCTGTTTAATACTCATTCTGAGCTTGCAGCCTGATTATAATCACAGTACTCAGTGTCCTAAAATCATTTATACTTTACTGGTGAAAATCAACTATGGAATCAGAAGAGGGAGCAAGGTAACAGGGGTCCAGCAACATCTATTCACACCTTCCTCCACCGACTAGGATTGAATACAGCTCCCATCACTTCAAAACTGTACACCGGTCAAATAGTCCTAGAGAAGATGCTGGCAGCATGCAGCAGGCGTCATCAGAAGGCAGGGTTGAGGGCTGTGGTGCCCTTTTTGGGAGCATGTGCAACTCACCCTAGGCTGAATCTCTGAAGTTCATTCCTAGCAAAGGACTGCAGATGAATGTACTCAGCAGACTAACCTGCAATAAGCGATTGAGGGGTCAGTTCATTCATAGCAACACACCTTCCACAAGTAGAATTCTACACACATTTATCCAGCACACTACCATTTGTCCTGTGGATCAGTGGGCAACACTCTCACATCAGAGTCAGGAGATCCTGGGATTCAAGTCCTGTTCCAGAAACTTGAATACAAAAAATAAGGCCGACGCTGCAATGCAGTGCCAAGGGAGTGTCGCCCTGCTGGAAGCACAGTGCTAAGGGAACGCCACTGTTGGGTATTGCACTCTTTTTTGATGAGGTAAAACCATAGCCCAGTGTCTTCATCACCACCTCTCAATGTGGGTATAAAATTTCCTTTGGAACTATTTTGCAGATGACAGAGTCCTGGAGACAATTTTTATCCTTCAATCAGCATTGCTAAAGCAGTTATCAGGCTAGTATTACAAAACTGTGTGGGGGCTTGCTGTACACTGTTTCCTGCATCTTAACTGTGACTGCACTACAAAAATACTTCACTAACAGAAGCTCTGCACATTCCAGTATGGTGGAAAATCCTTTAAAGAAAGCAATTTTTTTCCACCTAACTGATCTGATCACAAAGACCAATTTCAGCCCTACTTCAACCACCAAGCCCGTCATATGTTCCAGTGCCTCATTCTCCAACCAGTAGCATTTTTCATCCTTCAATGCATCAACACATCTAGTGTTTTTCTGATGCAAGCAAAACAGCCGAGGTTTTGCAAAGTAGAGCTGCCAGAACAATGGCACTCTTCATCCGAGGCCATTTCCTTGGCACAGTGCGAGCTGGGACCGTTAATCCCAACTGAGCCCAGCTCTCTCCAAATAGGAAGGCTTGGGCTGGTGGAAATTTAAAGCACTTGCATTCAATTTAAAACCAGTTTGAGCATCAAATATTCACAATGGATGGTGCAGAGGTTTCATGCTACTTGGACATTAATGAGCATCTGCCAAAGGAACCTTCTGAGTCATTTAAGCAAGTCAGAACTGATCCTTATAATGAATCTTTATGTCACTTCAAAAGCAGTAACATGTTACTCCAGCAGAATTTATATTGGAGAAAATGTAGGGAGACAGAGAGAACCTCTCCACAACCCCGACAGCTAAACATTTGGACAAGCCATAAACAGGATAGACCTTTACCTTCATTTTGCGCACATTGAGTTTCTCCTCCTTCAGGTGGTCACGGAGCATTTGCCGGTGAAGATGTTCCTGCTCCTGAGCAAACTCGCACAGCGTGTACCTGCGGATGCAGTTGTGGCGCCTGGCCATACCCAGTGAACTGCCACCCTGGCTGGGCACACTGGTGAAGCCCTGGCGGCGGGTGAAGTAGTAGACTGTGACCTGGTCGAAGCGAACATTCTTGGCCCTCAGCCGCTTCTGCTTCTTCAGGATCGAGGTTGCTGAAACAGAGGGCAGAGAGGTCATCAGTCACTACACTGGGGACACAGTGAGGGAGCAGATGCAGACGTTGTTACAGGAGTGACACTCAAAGGTTATGCGCTGAGATTCACCGGGAGGGCACTTGCTGCAGTTCAATCTGTCCATTTCCGAAGATCCCTTGTTTCCTCCATAACAACAGTGACTATTCAAAAGAAAAAGTACCTCATTGGCCACAAAGCACCTGCAGCCTCAAATTGCACATCTAAGTGGGAAACCTGGGCTAATGGAAATTAAGAGTACTAACACCAACACTTACTGAGCACTATGGCACAGCTGGTAGAGCTACTGCCTCTCAGTGCTGGAAATCCAAGTTTGATACTGACCACCGGGTGCTGTCTGTGTGAAGTTTGCATGTTCTCCCCTGTGACCGCTAGGGTCTCCCCGGGTGCTCTGGTTTCTCCCACATTCCAAAGGCGTACAGGTTAGTAGGTTAATTTAACCACTGTAAATTGTCCCTAGGGTGTGGGTGAGGGGTAGAATTTGGGCAGGGGGGTAGAAAGGAGGAGCTGATAACGTGGAGAGGTAAAAACTGGAATTAATGTAGCATTACTGCAAATATGTGGTTGATGGTCAGCATGGATTCAGTGGGCCAAAGGGCCCATTTCCATACTGCATCAATGTGACTTTCACAGCATCTTACTGCATAGAAGACCATTCAACCCCTTGTGCATTTTCTAGCTTTAAGGATCTATCCAATTGGACACATCCCCTGCTCTTTCTCCATAGCCCTGCAATTTTCCCCTACAATACTAAGTGGGAAAGCCCTCAGCTGCAGAGTCAGAGAGCCAGGTGAGCTTTCAAAGCTTTGCCATGATATCACTCCTGAAGGTTACAGGTGGATTTGACTGCAAGGAGAACCCAGGTGAGTTGTCATTCAGAGCCCAGCACCCTTACAATTCACCTTGGTGGAACAGGAGAAAGGCTTTTTAGTCCAATCATGAACTCAAAGGTCAGTGTCTGAACAGCTATTTCTTCAGGGTCCATCAATCATCTGAAGCATTGGTGGAAGGATTACATCAAAATAAAGCAGCTTGTCCCTTTGTGAGAAACAGACGGCGTCTGGGTGAAAGGAAATCAGCTGTGAAATGTGGTTGAAGTTGAACAGAACCTTTCACTGAGACAGGAAGAACGGGTTTTTGGGAGCAGTTTCCAATTTTCAGGAAACAAACATCACCTCAGCAGTTTTGTAAAGCCCGTTAATTTGATCTCTGCAGATGAATGTTGCTCACGAAGCCCATTGTGAAGACCACTTTGTTCCAGCCCAGCTGGTGAAAAGAATGCAAGCTCTTTGCAAGAGAAGATTTGTCCCCCTGCGCCTTCAATTCAAACATTTCTGTTGCCCCTTCCCGACCCCGAGTCACTCATCTGTGCTGCAAGGTCGCTGCAAATTCTTTGCCACCAGCTTCTGTTTGAGTCAAGTAACGTACAGAGCCTAATGAGAAAGCCCACTGACCTCACAAACACAACACCATGCACTGGCCCTGGATGGAAACTGCCAAGTCTTAAATTTTAAAATAAAAGCTCGATACACACTTAATTTTTGGGGTTAATGCTAAGTAGGCAATATCGCATTGGATGCCTATTATGTGACAGGCTTGATTTTCAGCTTGACAGTGAATGGAATGCAGCTTTGGCAGGAACGTAACAAGCTACAGCCACAAAACTAACAAGATACACCTCAGTGCCATAGCCCCTCTTCCCAACATCCCTATTCCAAAAGCATCTCCTTTTCTGTGCTTAGCGAGGAAAACTCAACCTGGTGAGCAGAAAACCATTATTTCAGGAATGTGACAGTCAAAATTAGTTTATGCCAAAACAGCAAGACCAGTTCCTAGCAAATCAGCAGCACCACAACTCCCCCTCCAACAATTTTCTTTCCTAGATAAACATCAGTGGTCAATTTACTGAGAGACTATTTGAGAGAATGAGGGAAGTGGGGAAGCTGGCAGGAGAAATTTCTTGACACTGAAGACTTGGAGCTTGGAAACAATTGTCACATGGAAAGTCAAGGCAGCAACTGTTGATAGAAAGTTAGATAATTTGAAATAGATGAGGTAAAGGGCAATGGGAAGAAAGCTTAAAATGGTGTAAGCTTATGGTCAGCACAGCTCATAATGGGCTGAAAGGCCTCCTTTGCCATGATAAATGAAGGCTGCCCCAGTTTGGTCAGCTGCTGCCATTGATAAAACACTCAAAAGAAAAACAATATTCACAGGATTGACTAAAAACTAGGCCACAGCATGAACTTCCTGCATTTAATTTTGTAACAGCCAAGCAGCATGTCCCAGTACTTGGAAAATAGTAAACATTCACTTCACTAATTTTCTTATAGCCCTGTATTCCACCCCCCCCCCCCCCATTTCATCTTAAGAAGGCTTAAAAGACAAAATACAGGCAAGAATAAACACAGCCAATGATATTTTGAGACCCCGTTATTTGGCTTCTGTTAATTATTTAACAGAGAGAATAGTTAATCCCAAGGAACGGGCAATTAGCTCCTTGCATATCAGTCCTCACAGGAGAGTCAAACACAGGGGAAGAGCAAGCACTCGCAAGCTTTAAAACCAACATACATCTGTGAAAGGGCCAACAGCCCCTGCTGACTTTTAACATCCTCCTGCAGTGAACAGGGTTGGTATCACACATCCCAATCAGATAGGTTTACAGCAGCCCTACCTGTCAGTTGCCAAGTCGTGCTCACTCCCTCTCTCTGTATGGAAAGAAAGACTTCCACCACGGAGTGATGTGCTTCTATTTTTCCTTATTTGACAATTTTCTTCTTTTTGAAAACTAAGGCAAACATTCCAGCGAGGTCATCAAATAGGCTCAACATTGCAAAAGAACAACCGTTTTTGTTGAAAAACGTTTTTTTGGGAAAAATTGAATAAGTAGAAATTCACAGTCACTAGGGTTTGACTTTATTTTCTATTCCCACAAGCACACACGTGTACACACTCTTGGAAATGCAAAGTGTGGCATCAACATTTAATGCACATTTCCCACCCCCCTCTGAGAGTCCTGCCTCCAGCTTTGGTGCCTCACAGTTACTCAGCCAAGAAACCAGATGGGTTATGAGTGCAAGCAAGCAGGGGGAGGTAACTCAATACCATCCTCACCAGATGCCCATTGCAGTAGGATATCCAACAGCAGTAGGATGCCCTGTTGTAGCATCCAGGGGTCCAGAGTCCATTTAAGACACTGCAGGAATACCAACATTAAAAACGTAAGAAATAGAAGCAGAGCTCTACTCCACTATTTGACTAGATCATGGCTGATCGTCCAGTTCAGGACCTGTTCCCATCTTCTCCCCATACCCCTTGATCCCTTTAGTATCAAGAAATAAATCTACTTGCTTCTTGAACATATTTACTGACTTGCTCCACTGCCTTCTGTGGTAGAGAATTCCACAGGTTCACCAGCCTCTGGGTGGAGAAACTTCTTCTAATCTCAGTTTTAAATGGCATAATTCATATCTTGAAATTGTGACCTTGGCATTGAGAACATCTTCTCCGTATCTAGTCTGGATCATCCTGCTTGAAGGCTTTGCTCTTCTGATATCCTCTCTCATTTTTCTAAACTCCAGTTAATATATGCCGAACTAACCCAATCTCTCTCACGTCAGTCCCGCCATCCCAGAAATCAGTCTGGTGAACCTTCGCTGAACACCCTCCAATATCAAGAACACCCTTCCTCAGCTAAGGAGACAAAAAAAATGCACACACAACTCTAGATGTGGTCTCACTAAGGCCCTGTACTGCTGCATCAAGGCATCCTTGCAAGATGATGAGAGTCCAGGAGCAATCAAGGCCAACATACTATTTGCCTTCCTCACTGTTTGTTACAGCTAAACATTTGATTTCAGCCACCACTGTACAAGGAATCCCAGGTCTCAGTGCACCTTCCCTTTTCTCAATCTATCACCATTCAGATAATAATGTCTTTCTGCTTTTAAGAGCAGAATAGATAACCTCACATTTGTCCACGTAAAGCTGCATCTACCATGCATTTGCCCACTCAGCCAACTTGTCTAAATCACATTGGAGCTTCTTTGCATCGTCCTTATGGCTTGCACTCCACCCCCTCCAGTTGTGTCATCTGCCAACTTAAGCTTTGTTACACTTAGTTCCCTCATCCAAATCATTGATATATTGTGAATACCTGGGACCCATGCACCAATCCCTGTAGCAAAACCATTAACCACTGCCTGTCATCTGTAAAAAGACTCAATCATTCCTACCCGACATTCCCTGTCTTGTCAACCAATTCTCAATCCATGCCAGTATATTACCCACAACCACACCTGCTTTAATTTTGCAATACACTGTGGAACCTTATCAAAAGCCTTCTTTAAGGCCAAATCCATCATATCCACTGGTCTTCCCTTACCTATTGTATTCAAAACATCCTCAAAAAAATCTCTAGTAGATACGTTAAGAATGATTTCCCTTTCATCAACTCATGCTGACTTTGCCCAATACCATCCACGTGTTCTGTTATTGTCTCTTTTATAAGATTGCAGCATTTTCCCCACTACTGATATTAAGCTTAGTGGTCTGCAATTCCCTGTTTTTCCCCTTCCTTTTTTTTTATTATATAGTGGTGTTACATTTGCCACCCTCCCAACCTGTAGGAACAGTTTCGGGGTTCAATGAATGCCAATGCATCCACTCTTTCCAGGGCCGCCTCTTCTAGTATTCTAGGATGTAAATCATCAGGCCCTGGGGATTAGTCAGCCTTTAGCCCCATTCATTTCTCTTGCACTATTTCTTTACTGATTGTGATTTCCCTCGGTTCCTCCCTCTCTAGACCCTTGGCTCTCTAACATATCTGGGAGGATGTTTGTATTCTCCTCTGTGAAGACAGAACCAAAAATGTGTTTAATTGTTCTTCCAGTTCTTTGTTCCCAGTTATAATTTCTGACAGTAGGGGATCTACATTTGTTTTCACTAACCTTCTTTTCTTCCCATATTAGTGAATGACCCGAATGAAGGATGCCATTCCTTGGCCAGGTTGCAGTGAGCAGAGCTTCAAAGTGTTCTGTCCAACAAACTAGGCACTGCTCTGAGAGCTGCATGGCCTTTGAACCCAACCCAATACTGCAAGTGCTGACTCTGGCCTTAGCTTTCAATCATTTGAACATGACAATACATATTCATTAATGTGGGCTGGCACCGTCAAGAAGTACTTCAAGAGCACTTGGGTTTGGGGTAATACATCTGCATGAATAGGGGAGCGGCTAAATAACAGAAAAGACAATCAGGATAAATGGGTCATTTTCAGATTGACAGTCAGTGGAGTGCCACAGGGATTTGTGCTGGGACCTTGACAATTTACCGTCTATATTAATGACTTTGTTAAAGTAGCTAAATTTGCTGACAAAGATAGGTGAGTTAACAAAAAGACAGAGCATGCAAATGGATATAGATAGGTTCAGTGAGTAGGCAGGAAGTTGGTAGATGGAATACAATGTGGGAAAATGTGATCTATCCACTATGGAAGGAAGAATGAAAAACATTATCTAAAGGGAGTAAGATGACAAAATATTGCAGTAGAAAGAGATCTGGGGTCCCTTGTCTATGAAACACAAGTTAGCATGCAGGTACAGTAATTAATTGGGAAGGCTAGTGGAAATATTTGTTATTGCAAGAAATATGGAATATTAAAGTGAGGGGGGTGGAGGGAAAGAGTGGGGCATGGTTGATGCAACTTTACAGGATGCTGGTGACATTGTACCTGGAGCGCTCCACACTGTTTTTGTTTCCATATTTAATGAAGGATGCGCTTGCTTAGAGGCAGTGCAGAGAAGGTTCACTGGATTGATGCTGGGGATAAAGTTCACAAATGAAGAAAGGTTACACAGGTTGGGCCTATACTCACTGTTATATAGAAGAATGAGAGGTGATTTTATTGAAATATGTACAATTCTGTGGGGGACTAACAGGGTGGATGCTGATAGGATGCTTTCTCTGGTGAGGGTATTTAGAACCAGGGAGTTGCCCCTTCCCCCCCACCCCGCCGATACACACTAAGGCTGCAATGCCAAAGTGAGGGGCTTCCCCTTGCCCCTTTCAAGTGCTTTAGACACCTACGGCTCAGCTCCCTAGAGCTGGGAGAGTTGAGGCTGTCACAGCTGTCTGCACTGTCGCTGCTGGAAACATCATCATCCGATTCCTTGGGTGAAGAACACAAGGACGAACCGTCCACCTCTTCAAATTTGCGCTTCAGGCTCCCACTCACTGCCACCTCCATTTCTCACCCTGTTAAAGAAAAGGAGAATGTCACAGCACAGAGCTATTACCACGACAAGGGGATCTATCACCTCCCCTCACTGTATAAGCAACTAAAAGCCATTAGCATGTGGATTACCATCTTCATCACCAGAATTACACAAAATAAAGCTGTGTCTTTATGTCGCAAAAGTGCAGCCAGAGTTTTAATTTAGACAGGCAATTTGCATACAGCAAGTCTCCACAAACTGAAATGTGAAAGCGAACAGATAAACTGTTCACCAATTACCAATAGCCTGTCCTAGTCCAACCACGGAGACACCACGGCCTAGAAAGCTCACCAGCACATCTACTTCCTCAGAAGGCTAAGGAAATTCGGCATGTCCCCTTTGACACCCACCGATTTGTATCGATGCACCATAGAAAGCATCCTATCTGGATGCATCATGGCTTGGTACGGCAACTGCTCTGCCTGTGACCTCAAGAAGCTGCAGAGAGTTGTGGACACAGCTCAACACATCACAGAAACCAGCCTCCCCTCCACGGACTCAGGCTGTACTGCCCACTGCCTCAATAAAGCAGCCAACATAATCAAAGACCCCACCCACCCCAGTCAGTCTCTCTTCTCCCCCCTCCCATCAGCCAGAAGATAAAAAAGGCTGAAAGCACATACCACCAGGCTTAAGGACAACTTCTATCCCACTGTTATAAGACTATACATATAAGACTAATGGTCCCCTAGTACAATAAGACAGACTCTTGACCTCACAATCTACCTCATCGTGGCCCTTGCACCTTATAGTGCAGTGAAGACAGACAATCTCTGCAGCTGTTACACTTTATTCTGCATTGTTATTGTTTTACTTCTATTCACTGTATAATGAATTGATCTGTATGAATGGTATGCAAGACAAGTTTTTCCACTATACCTCAGTATATGTGACAATAATAAACCAATTTACCAATTTTTTATGATTGATGGTCGATGAATAAATTTTGGGCCCCAGATACCAGGGAGAACTCCCTAGCTCTTCCTCAAATTGGTGCTAGGAGGTTCTTTTACATCCACCTGGGGCCAATGGGATTTACAGTCTTGTTTGAACTCTTGGTGCCACCCTTCCCACAGGCCAGTGCTTCCTCAGCAACAGCTTGTCACTTTTGTAATAAATGACACAAAAGAATCACTCCATTTCATTGAAACTCCAATGCCTTCCATCCATTTGCACAAAATTATGAGATATAGATAGGGTAGATGGCCAGTGTCTGTTTCCCATGCTAAGGAGTCTAAAACTAGAGGGCACTGGTTTAATGTGAGAAAGTTTAAAGGAGAGCTGAGAGGTAAATTTTTCACACAGTAGTTGGTGTCTGGAATGAGCTGCCAGAGGGGGTGGTGGAGGCAGGAACAATAACACCATTTAAGAGGCATCTGGACAGGTACTTGAATGAGCAGGGCATGGAGGGATATGGAATTAATGCAGACGAGTGGGATTAGTAGAGGTAGGCATGATGGTCAGCATAGACACAGTGGGCTCAAGGGCCTGTTTATATACTGTAGAACTCTATAACATACTCTGGAGCACTAATCGACTCCAATGAACTCGTGCATCCACAACCCCACTCAATGACTTCCCGCAGAAGGCTGCTCAATGTGAAATCTGAGAATTTACAAATCACTTGCTAATCCTTTGCTCCTGCCAAAACAAATTGGGTAGCATTTTAAAGAGAAAATTCACCAGATGAGTCTTTTACCAGCCCACCCCCCCCCCCCCCCTTCCCATTGTCATGCCTGCTTGGAACACTGACTGTAAATGAGCCCTTAGTACTTCACCTTAGGGCGAAGTCAGACATTTTCTCTCTGCTTCAGCCTTCCAACCACAGCAAAGTAACCCTCACTGGTTCTAGTGAATCTGTTAGAAGGTGTGCTCTCTTCCCCCTGCCCCTCTCCACCCCTCCCAGGTAGAAGGTCATGGGTTCAGAACCCTCAACCACATAATCCAGGGTATATTTGTGTTTAGAATGAGGGAGTGCTGCACACTTAGCTGGGCATAAAGTGTCCCAGGATGCTGCCTGGATTAGAGGGCATGAGCTAGGAGAGGTTGGACAAACTTGGGTTGTTGTCTCTGGAGTGGCAGAGGCTGAAGGGAGATCTAATAGAGGTTTATAAAATTATGTGAGGCATAAACAGAGTAGACAGCCGGTATCTTTTTCCCAGGGTTGAAACATCTCATACCAGAGGGCATGCATTTAAGATGAGAGGGGGTCAGAGTGCGGTGGGTGCCTGGAATGCACTGCTTGGGGTGGTGAAGAAGACAAATACGATAAGGGCATTCAAGTGGCTCCTAGATAGGCACATGAATGTGCAGGAAATGTAAGGATATGGACATTGTGTAGGCAGAAGGGATTAGTTTAGTTGGGCATTTGATTGCTTGTTTAGTTAGTTCGGCATAACATTGTGGGCCGAAGAGCCTGTTCCTGTGCTGTACTGTTCTATGCCCCAAGGGACTATTTCAATGAGAACATACCTCTCCCCAAGTGTCTCAGAAGCCGGTAATTATCCCTTGCTTGGCACCAATGAGCTGGCCATTGCTTCTTGTTGGAACTTGCTGTGCATAAATTGGCTGCTGTTTTCCCTGAATTCATGCATGCCCAGAAGTTATTCCTCACTCAGCCAAACACCCAACAATATTGATGAACCAGTCCCCTATCTCAGTACTATTTGTGCAATTATGTTGTGCAGAAGATAGCTACCAGAACTGTGACAGAAAGTGTAGACAAGCTGGTTTAAAGGAGGCAACACCATGGCCTTCGGCCAATTACAAACACTGGCTTCTTCCAGCAGGAATTCCTGGATAGGAAGCAGCAGCTCCCCAAACCACTCATCACCAGGACCTATCCTCCCAGGTACAACTCTAACCCCAAGGATCTTGGTAGCCATTTTACAGTTCTGGCCTGCCACCCACAACTCAGAGCAGGGAACATCGCTCGGACGTTGCACTGCAGCCCAATTGAGGCATGGATTAAGTTTGTCTACTGCCAATTTAAGAATATGCCAAGGCAGCTGGGCCCCAGTTTTGATTGGCAAAGCCTGGAGGCATTGAAAGACAAAAAAAACAGAACGGAGCTTTTATGACCCTCAGCCACATCTCTCTCTGGAGGAATTTGCTGCGCTGAACAAGAGTATACAATTGCTTTAATATGTTACCTTTTACTTCAACTCCAGGCAGCCAAGTTTTACTTCCTCGATAAGTAAAATGGGAGCAAACTATAAGGCAATCACCTACAGCGGGGATCCCAGTGAACTGGGACAACGCAACACTACTGAAGTTTGGGAGAGAATAAGATTGTTCCTTTGCCTGGAGCAAAGTTCAGCTTGGTCTACACCAATGAAGTCACCAGGACTGGGGCCAATTCCATCACTGGAAAAGCAACCTACATTCCTGTTCACTGATATTTCCCAGTCAGAACATTCCACCCCTTGATTCTGACTGAACCTTAACATGGCTGCAATTTCCCTCCCCAATATTAAACTTCAAGCAGACTACTACCCAGGGACTGGTCCCTGACCTCAGGCCATTACAGCTCAAATTGAATTTATTTCCTCTATTTGCAGGTGTAATAGCTGCAGACTCAGTCATTTGTTTAGTTGTTCTGCCTCGGAGCCACACATAATGATGTTGTTTCCCCGCACAGTTGGAGAAATGTGGGGCATCTTGGATGACGTTGTCCTGGGGATGTCTGTTGTTGGGCTTGCCGGGGCAAATCAGCCTTGCTGTCAAACCGCCATCCTGGGAGGCCTTCAAGATAATGAAAATACTTAGCTACATTCTGGGAGGATGTTCTTCCCCCACCCCCACTGGAGCACCAAGGGACAACATAAAATTTCTTGGAAGACCCTAGCTGGGAAATTTTAGTGCATCCATTAGAATGCAAGGTGCCAACAACCAAAGTTTCAGGTTCAACAGAGCAGGCATTGTTCACCTTAACTGCCCATAATGTGCCGTTTGGTTTTTATTTAGGAAGGATTTGGTCTGGGGATCAGGGGCTCTCGAGAATGGTATTTCCAGTGCTGGTGGGGGTGGGGGAAGAACATCCTCCCAGAATGTAGCTAAGTATTTTCATTATCTTGAAGGCCTCCCAGGATGGCGGTTTGACAGCAAGGCTGATTTGCCCCGGCAAGCCCAACAACAGACGTCCCCAGGACAACGTCATCCAAGATGCCCCACATTGCTCCAACTGTGTGGGGAAACAACATCATTATGTGTGGCTCTGAGGCAGAAAATAGACTGGGGGATCCAAGGGTGACTTGTGGAACCAGGAAGCGTCTGGTCCAAAATTTTCCCCAGAGTAACGCAAGATGACCCAGAAATGGTCGCTGCTGTGTTTCACTCTGGGAGTGGGGAGGCTGGGAGGTGATAAGAGTAGGAATTGCATAACACTTAAAAACAACAGCATTACACAAACAAATATACCAACCTGTTCCTCTGTGCTTCCTGTATTCTTCACCAGTAAATGTTTGCCTATCAGCCAAATGCCAATCTGCCTCCTCTCCTTACTCAAGGCAGCCCTGCACATCTGCTCCAAGCAGATGTTATTCACTTTGTGATGTTGGGAATGAGTGCACCTAGCAACCAGATCACATGCTTCTCCACACCAGGCAGTCGTGATATGCTCTGTGCTTGAAGGCCACTTCAGAGCAGTCACTGCTGAATGCAGCTTTAATGAATGCATTCACAGGTCTGAGGCTGAAAATCGATGAGCATTGTGAAGGAGTGTTGCGTTCCTGGCATGCCAGCTAATTTAAGCAACAGCTAACAACAGAAGGACAAAGACAAGGCAAAAGACAAAAGGCAATGAGGCTGGGCTTTCAGAGCGATGATGGTCTGGAATACGCTGCCGATAGGGGTGGTGGAAGCACAGCCAATCAGGGCACTCAAGAGGGAACAGATAGGCACTTGATGGAAAATAATTGTCCAGGGAAGGAGTGAGGGAAGGGGAATGGGTAACAGTTCAGGATCAATGAGCTGAATGGCCTTCTCCTGTGCCTTTGCAATTCTATGATGCAGTCTACCTGCCAATCTACAATTCCAACCGACTGGAAAAAGGACCTTCTGCAAATCCACTCTAAACCTTCAAGGAGATTTTATTCATGAAACAGATTTTTATGGGGTGTCCTTGTGTCAAGCTGCAAAACCAAAACTCATCCTGGGATCTTATTCAATTCACTTGAACGTACAGGTCCAGTTTGTGCAGTTAACCAGCACAACCACTCCACTATTGTTGGATAAAACCAAGTGCTCTACAAACCGCCACACTTCCAATCGGCAGTTCAGCCACACTACTGAGGAACATGGGCAAACCGCTAGAGCAAGTGCCTCTCTGGTGCCAAATTAAAGCTGCTAAGCAACTGAAGAGTTTAAACAGGCACAAATCCAGTCATTCTGTGTCCTTGCACATCTTGACCTGTCAGTCATTGGTTCATTGCATGTTAAGCTTTATCAAAAAAAATAGCCTGTCACTAGTCAGCCCTCCAACCCAGGCTGACGAGAGCTTCCAGAACCTACCCAGCCCATCTCCAGTGCTGTCTAGGCAAGCAATCCACAAACCACCACCACCCCTCCCCCACAGATTATGGGATCAATCTCCAGTGGAAGGGTTTGTGGACCTATAAATTAGAAGCAATTCCTTGTCCCTAGAGAGGGCCCATGATCTGACCTCCAGCCCAAGGCTTGGCCCACGCTAGGTGGCACTTGCACCAGCCAAACAGGCAGCAGCTACCTGTTGCACAAATGGTAGGTCAAAGCCACACCACCCTCCCCAAACTTCAAACCACGTTATACATTGAAAGACCGCTCAAGATGGCATCACCCACTGCCAGCAGAAGTATCCCAGAGCTCGATCAACATCACCGACTTGTCATTCTGGAAGTGGCACCAATCCAGGATGCAACCCTGTGATCAGATGCCATCTCTTGGACCCATTTTCACCCTAATGGGTCTTTTCCCTCCTAACCAGGATACAGTGGTGACACAGCAGTTAACTGGACTATGGAGGGTTGGTTTAACAATCCAGACACCTGAATTCCAACTCCCCCACGGCACCTGTGCACTTTATATTTTTGTGAATAAATTTACAAAACCAACAAAATGACTTAATTGTTGTAAAGTCCCATCATTAATTCAGTGCCTTTATCCAATCTGACCTATTTACAACTCCAGTCCTACCCACCCCATGTGGCTGATTCTTAAATGCTCTCTGAAAGGGCCTTGGCCTAGCAAGACACCGTTCAATTAGGAATGGGCAACATATAATGGCATTGCCGAGTTCCCAAGCTGAGAGGCCACACCCAATTCTGCATAAAAATATGAATGTAAAGAAAAAGAAATGGCCTCCTCTGCAGAACTTTTTGCCACCCATTTGCACAGTTAGCTCATAACACCATTCCCAAAAACATCCAATGCCATTTTTTCCTAGGATGCAGGAGCTGAGGGCTCTTGTGCAGAAATGTACAAACCACATGGAAAGCACTGAATTTCAACTGCAGCTTGCGCACTTGAAAAGATGGAAAAGCGCAGAGATTTGGAATCACCAGTTCTATTTCAACAGCCAAGTCTGGACATAGATGGATATTCAGCTGAGGTCTCTGATCAAAAAGCAAAGTGGGCTGTGTTTTTATGCATTCATTCAGAGAATCAGTAATTTTTCAAGCTCTCGTACAGAGGGGCAGAGACAAACAAGGAAGAGCCTTTCAATAATACACAAGTGCTCATTTATAATAGCACAATCTAATTGAAATTACTGACTAGAAATGGGTACAGCCATAGTGACCCGCTGTGCTAATTTTAAGAGAAAAATATCTTGGATTCACCCACACAAGATGTCGCTACTTCCCAAAAAAGCATCTCCTTTGGTTCACTCAGCATGGAAGGAAAACACTCACACACTCTTGCTTCTTATCGTTTTACTAACTTACAAAAAAGTTAACATTCAATGTGTGCACACTACACAAACTAGAATGCCGAGATCAGGGGTTCATTTGCAGAAGAGTCAAATGACCGGTCAAGTAATCCAGAGGGCTAGACTATTGAGCTACTCTGGAATATTGGATGTGGTTCAGTGGGCAGCATTCTCATCTCCAAATCAGAAGGCTGTGGGTTTAAGTCTCACTCTGGAGAAAGGAACACAAAAAATATAGGCCAACTCTAGTGTAGCTTCAAGGGAGTACCCTGCCACAGGAGGGCAAGTACCAAGGGAGCATCCCACCATGCCAGCTTTTAGAGAAGAAACAAACTGCTGGAGGAATTCAGCGGGTCAGGCAGCATCTGTGGAGGGAAATGGACAGTCGACATTTCGGGTTGAGACCCTTCATTTGGTCCCAAGATTCATCAGTCCAGATGAAGGGTCTCGACCCTAAATGTTGACTGTCCATTTCCCTCCACAGATGCTGCCTGACCTGCTGAGTTCCTTCAGCACTTTGTTTTCTTTGCTCCAGATTCCAGCATCTGCAGTCTCGTCTCTCCAGCTCTCAGATAAATTGTGTAACTGTGTCCCCATTTCTTCTCTTAAGTGGATATAAAAGAGCAGGGGAGTTCTTCCTAATGTCCTTGCACCAATACTTAGCCCTCAGTCAATATCATTTGAACAGAATATCTGGTCTTTGTCACATTGCTGCTTATGGGATGTTTAAAATGGCTGCCATGTTTCCAGCCATTATCAATCCCTTGAGAGTAGTAAGTTGATAAAGATTTGACCAAAGAGCCCGTCACTCACTTGCTACGTTCCACTGTATATCCCAAGTCCCACTCCCAGTGTGACAGAAGAGCACACATGGATTGACCGACCAAGGGGTATCCAGTCCAGTTCGAGTAGCTTGAGGTTGCTCGCTATAGTTGTAGCCAATGATCAAGCAAAATTCCACCAAGAGCATCTTATGCAGTGAAAATCCACCTGTCTGCACTGAAGGATGGATTTTCCCATTCTCCAAACCAACCCTGCTGACGTGCTGATGGTGCTGGGTCACCTTGAAGCATTCCAGTTCCATTTATTTTTTTCTTTTGACACAAACGTGGCTTGTCAGAGGGCAGCAAAGAGACAGCCACTGGAACAAGACCTTGCTCCGTCGAGTCCGTGGCGGCTGGTGTACAACACCCACCCCACGTTAAAAGAATTCAACACAGGTATCTTCCACTCCTCAGCACTGGAATGGAAGCAAGTCATCCTCAACCATGGATGACTGCCCAAGAAGACATAACTTTGGTGCAGGACTATAGTCATGTCAGGGATAGGCTGAGAAGCATTTTTCCTGAAGGGGATTAAAGAACCAATTGTAATTCCTTAACTGAGCACAGTAATTAAATGGTCCCTTTTGACCCAATTGTACAACAGCTAACCAGAGATATGTTTCTTGATTGTTAATCAAAAAAAACACAGAATGCTGCCAATCCAAAATAAAAGCACAAAAAGGTGGAGACACTCAGAAGGTGAAGCAGTATCTATAGAAAGAGAAATAGTCTTGACAGGGTCAAAGGGCCTTCATCAGAAGTGGAAACGTGAAATGTTAACTGTTTCTCTTTCCACAGATGTGGCCTGATCTTCTGAGTGTCTCTAGTATTCTGTTTTTTTTTTACTTTTTTTCCCTGACATTGCCTTTTTGATGCATGCAGGGCTGTGGAGCATGGTCGGACTGTGGATATGCCTTTCTGGGCGATGCTGGTGATTAGGTGCCTGCTTGTGCATCTGTGTGCGCACACATGTTCCAGCATGTCTTTGCATAAATATTGTTTTTCTGTGGTAAATGCTGATGAGCTGTGGTGATTGCTGGTCTCGATCCAACAGTTAGTGTATGCAAACTACATATTCATAACTATTTTGATAGCTGAGCAACTTTCAGTAAAAAGGTTTTGCTCACTGCCTTTAGTAAAGAAGTGCAACACTGTATTGGGGCACTGATGAAGGGTAGCCCAAATATTCTTCTATTGCACCTTGATAATTCCCCACAATCAACCATGTTGACATTATACAAAATTCACACCCTTTTCTTGTCACTTCTCTGAGGATACAACATCAGTTTCTTGAAGACGTGTAAGTGATAGTCAATTGAAAAGAGCAGAAAGAACAGCTTAGATTCTGCACAAAAGACCAAGCATAGTCTTCAGCTGATGTACAGGTCATACACGAGGAGTTATTGAACCAGGAGATCCAAACTTAAAACAACCCCATTATGAAGTGACCACACAGTTTCTAATCCATGAGATCTGGATGCCACTGGCAAGGCCAGCAATTATTGCCCATCCCTTATTGCCCTTGAGCTGATGGTGGAGAGTGCCTTCTTGACCACTGCAGTCCTTCTGTGAAGGTACTCTTACAATGGCTTTGCAGAGGGAGTTCCAGGATTTCAACTCAGCAACAATGAAAGACTGGATGTATATTTCTAAGTCAGACTTGGAAGGGAACTTGCAGGTGGTGGAGTCCTTGTCCTTCTTGGTGGAAGAAGTCACAAGTTTGGGAGATGCTGTTGGAGTAGTCTAGGCAAGTAACTGCAGTGCATTTTGTAGATGGTACACACTGCAGCCACTGTGCGCTGGTGAAGAGAATGAATATTTAGGGTGGTGAATGGGTTACCAATTAAGCTTGCTGCTATGTCGTGGAGGATGTCAGTCTCCTTAATATAAAATTGTACCCATTCACAATTCAACTCTGAATGCAAAACATCTTCCAATGCTCTCGCCATCCCCAATTGACTTCTATTTTTATTTTACACACTGAAAACAGAGATAAGGTAGAACGCAAATAAGTGAAATCCACAACTGAAATAAAATTACATTTCATGCTGGTTTACTCAAATCCCACTTGGGTTTCACTTAAGTGTGGAATGAAGCCTTTGGCAAGAACAATCAGAACATGCACACAACCCTTTAAGGACTTCAGTGCAGAAACAATTCACTAAAGTGTTTCCAGATTTGCAAAGGAGGAGAGATTGAGTAGGCTGGGACTGTATTCTCTCATGTTTAGAAAGAGAGGAGATCTCAGTGAAACTTAAGATTCTTACAGGGCTCAACAGTCTGAATGCAAGCAGGATGTTTCTCCTGGCTGAGGAGTCTAGGACCAAAGGTCATAAGGAGTAGCCATTTAGACTGAATTGAGGAGAAATTTCTTCATTCAGAGGCTGGTGAACCTTTGGAATTCTACACCCCGGAGAGCTGTGGAGGCTCAGAGTTCATTCAAAACAGATATGGACAAATTTCTGAAAATTCAGGAAATCGAGGGATATGTGGAGAGTCCAGGAAAATGGCACTGAGGTAGAAGATCAGCCATGATCTTCATTAATGGTGGAGCAGGCTCAAAGGGTCAAATGGCCTATTCCAGTTTCTATTAGAAAATTATCTACAACCTGAATGATGAGATACTGGATTAAAAAGAGAGTGAGGCATTGAAGAAAACTTTTTAAAACAAGGCTGCCATTGCCAAAAGCAAACAACAGTAAAGTGCAAGAGCTCCCAGACCACTGACATCCAATTACACACAACTTTATCAAAATACCAATTCCAATGTGCACAATCCTTCAATGTTTTTTCCTTCAATGACATTTGCAATTGGCTTAGATTTGCCTTCAGTGCAACTTCCTCTCGCTTTACCCAGGTGCAATCCCAACCTTCAGTGCTGTCTGTGTGAAGTTTGCATGCTCTCCATGTGACCACGTGGGCTTCCCCCAGGTGCTCTGGTTTCCTCCCACATCCCAAAGACATGCTTGTAGGTTAATTGGCCCTGTAAATTACCCCTTAGTGTCGGCTAATAGCAAAAAGAATCAAAGGGGATTTGATGGGCTGAGAGAGAGTCAAGTTTCAGGATACAGGGAAATAAGGAGAGTAGGAATGCAACTCATGAGATAGTACCCTTTGGAGTTTGCAAGGACCCAATGGGCTGAATGGCCACCTCCAATGTCGTTATAACCAAAAAATATTGAGAGAGATCTCTTTATGAATGGAATGCTTGTCCCGCGAAACAGAACCGCTCCTAGCCATCAACCAGGTACAGCAGATCAGACACTAAACTAGGATACCCATTCACCTGTTCAAGTGGACATTAATGACCCTGTGGTGCTCTTCAACAAAGAGCTCAGAGGTTCCCTTGTGCCCCAAGCTAACTTTCCTCCCTCTCACTACACCTTCAAAAACAGATCACCTGATTTCTTGTCTCCTTCATGGCATATTTAAGCTTTTCATGCAAGTCACCACACATCAAGACAATGCATCAAGTCCTGATTAAATGCCACACAATTCTCATTTCTTAAGGAGATCAATCAACACCAAGGGAACAATTCAGAAAAATACAGTCAAGAGTCATCAAGGAAAATAAGTCAACTCAGCCACAGGTTTAAGTCATAATTATCCTGCACGTGCAAAGAATCAAGGGGCCAAATGTATACAATAAACCAGTTGCTTGCTCGATAGGATTTCATAACTAGAACAGAAAAAACCATGGCCTGCCTTGTTGCAAGCTCTTCCAAATACGCTCAGCAAACAAATGAACATTACCATGGAAACACTTTGCCACAAACCATTTAAAAACACGTCACATGCCTTCCATTCTTGCCGCACTCCAGGTCAGGTCACTGTGTACAATTTACAGACCTTTGGAGGTCCAACAACAATTGCGTTAATCGATTTGGTTGGTGTTTAAATTTTCAGACACTCCCTGACAATTTGGAACATTTATAAATTACACCAATGCCCTTTTGAGAGACTCATTTGCTTTCAGAATGTGACATAAACTGTGGGGAAGGGGAATGTACAGCAATTCTCTCAGAATCTGCCTCGGTTTCTGATTGTCATCCAATGTGGACAGCTTGGACTGGTCAGTGATCTTCACACACGTGCACCCCAGAGGCCTCCGCCCTTCCCAAAGAAATAACTCAGTCAATCCTCTCCAAGGAGGCAGATTATCCTCACGGTGTTCAAAGATTCTCAATGGCACTGTTGATCTGACCACTTGCCCTGTCACTGTCATGGCAACCAACTGGAAATCCAACCATTCATAGCCAAGTGAACCCTTTAGTACAATAATGGACACCAAAAGTCCTTTCAAAGGTAGAACTTAATATCGACTGCAACTGATTTTAGGTCATTTTGTTGCAGGATGAAGGAAGGAAAAACAAAGAGCATATTACAAAAATATTCCCTCCAACTAAAAATCATCCCAGAACCATTATAAAACACATATAGCACTATTTATTTCACCAAATTATGGCAATTATTTTTGGAGCATTTTGTTCAATGCAGCTAGTTTGCTGTCTTGGGACAGCCAGTCTACATCCACCAGGTCCTGTTCACCCATCACCACTCTGCTTGCTGACCCACATTGGCTCCAGGTTAAACACCATCTTGATTTTAAAATTCTCATGTTCATTTTCAGATCTCACCATGGCCTTGCTCCCAACCATCTTTAATCTCCACCAGCCCAACATCCATCCCAAATCTCTGCACTCTTCCAATTCCAACCCCTTGATCATCTTTGTTTTAATTGCTTCTCTACTGGTGGCTGTGCCTTCAGCTGTCTGGGTCCCAAGCTCTAGAAATCCCACCCTAAACTTCTCCGTCCCTCTCTCCTCCTTTACCACACTCTGTAAAACGCTGTAAAATGGTTAGGTCTCCTTTAACAACTGGCCCTCACTTTCACACTTAAAATCACAGCGTGGCAGCTGCAGAATTTAAATTTAGATAATTAAATAATTTGGTATTGCTTGGGGGGGAAAATAAAGTCTCAGCAGCAAAGATCTTGAAACTACCAAGCTGTTGTAAAAAATCCATCTGGCTCACTTGTGTTCTTCAGGAAGGAAATTTGCCATACTTGCCCAGTCTGGACTATATGCAACTCCAGAACCACCAATATGGTTGACTCTTAAATGCACTCTGAAATGGCCCAGCAAGTCACTCAAAACCAAATGCAGCTCACATCTTCTCAAGGGGCAATTAGGGTTAGGAACAGAAAGCAAATTTTAAAAAGACAGTGTATAGAGCTTGCTGTTCACAAGTACATCGACACTTTTCAATGATAAACTTCCTGCTGACCACAATGAAGTATCCTGGATTGAAAGATTTCAGTGCATGTTCTTGTATTCCCTTCTCCTTCTCCCGCCTACAATCATTCTGCTCCTCACAAGACAGTTGCAGGTAATTCAATTACCTGGTGTATACAGCAAATTGGTGAAGGCAAAGAGTTTTCAACCCTGCCATTGTCATTTTGCAGGGATACAAACTGACCAGTGATTAACAGATTATTTTCATCAATTGATCAGATAAGCCAGTACCAGTCATGATTTCCATCCATTTTTCCCTGACAACTTAACCACAGCTAGGTTTCCAAAGTCAATGGGAAAATTCATTAGTTTTGAAAGAAATAAGCAACGTAGAATAATTAGGGTGCACTTGCTAAACCAAATGGAAGTCATTTAGCCCATCAAGTCCATGCCAGCTCATACCAGAGCAATCACATCAGTCCCATTCCCCACTCTTCTCCCATATCCCTGCAAACTATTCCCCAAGTGCTTATTCAGTTCCCATCACCCTTACAGGCAACAAGTTCCAGATCATCAACACTGTCTGTCTGAACAGATTTTCATCTCATCCTTCTTGTATCATCTGTCCTTTGGTCCTTCAACCATCTGTTGCTGGGAACAGCCTCTATTTACCTATCAGTCATGCAATAATGATTTGTATATATATTCCAACCTTAGAGCGCAAAAGCACTGCAAGGACAGTTATCAAACGAAAAAAAATTATTGACACGAAGGCCAATAAAAAGATGATCCTAAGCTTCGAGATTAAGGTTCTAATGTGGAGGGAGACAGAATGGGAGGAGCACAAATGCAGACACTTTGAAAGCTGGAGGAGGCCCAGAAATACAAAGGAGCAAGGCCACAGACAGAGTAGAACACAAGGACAGAAGTTTTAAATAGTCCTTATGTCAGTGGAACAAGACCAAATAGAAGCCTGCACCGAGCCAGCCCACAAAGCTGATAGGTGGCAGACTCTGTGCATCTTAAGACATGGGCAACAGAGCTTTTGGACGAGTTCAAATTCACATTGGGTGGAAGATTTCAAACAGTTAAACCTGGAGATTCCAAAAGCAGGGATGGAGGCTTCAGCAGATAACGTTGTAAGTATGAGGATGAAGGCAATTGGCTCAACATACGAGGCAGTGAGGGATTGGTGAATAGCAGCAGTCAGCTCACTTCCAATGCTAAGGAACAAATGGAATCCCTGGAAGTGGACAGTGCAAGAGAACCTCCATTGATCTTTGTCTTTTACTAGCTGGAAGTGAAGGAGGAGGAAGTAAAAGAAGTGGTAAAGAGTCAGCAGAAAATTACTCTCGGAGAGTCTGCAGCTAAATGTCTCAGCAAACATTGGCAATATTGTGGACAGCGAAGTGCACAGGCCCCTTGGTAAGAGAAGCCAAAGATTACAGAGAGAGAGTCTCTGAAGCTTCAATAATGCTGAGCACATTTAGATAGAAAGTTCACAAGGAAGTAAAAATAAATGAAAATATACTCTGTATCCAGCCGTCTAAGCTGGAGGGGGCAGCACTCAGTTCTCAGGAAAGCCCCAAGTCCCGAAAATGAGCTGCCCACATCAGCATCAGGTGTTTATGGGGTACTGTGTATTTTACCAAGTGTTCAAAATGATTAGGAACCAGACATAGGAGACTAGTAGCCATCCACTTTCAGCTACAGGTACCAAGCTTGGCAGGTGAAGCAAGGCTTTAAATAATGTATGGGCTCAGTAGTGCAATTTGCTTTTACACCTGAAGTCCACATCACTGATCCCTCTCCATTCCAACAAACCTTCGGAGAATGAGACACTGATTCCAGCCAAGCAGAGTGCCACCCCGATCCCTCCAGGTCCCGTAGACAGACAATCGGCACTGGCAGCAGCCCAACAAATTCAGCTCGATGGCAACTCTCATTGACACATCTGGTTCCCTCCCTTGGAAATACACACACAGAAAAAGAGGACTGCCATCCAGACAACGAGCATGTCTGAAAGCAGGTCCAGCAACATAAATTTAAATATCAAGCCTAAGCTCTCCCTCAGTCAAGTGCTGCTCCCTTCACCGTACTCCCTGTAAGCCTGTTGCTGTCACTGTAAACCTCCCTCTCCGCCATAAATAGAAAGTATCCCTTTTCAGTTGTGGTGGCTCATTTAAAACCATAGATCTCTGGGCAGATTGTTGACTGGAGTCTAGTCCACAACAGAGACACAATTACGCTGCATTTAAGGCAGGACCACACTAAGATTCATGACTCAGACTTGCAACAGAAGCTGATGAGGCAGTCATTTGAGGAAACCAAATATCAACCACCAGGAGGCAAGGCAGCATGTTAGTTCAAGGTCAAGGATGTCAAGATCCTAAGAAATCTCTGGAGCAGGGCCAGGAGTGGTTTGGTAGGAAGGAAGAAATTCCCACTATACTGTAAAAGTGAAACATTCAGCCCACTATGCCAATGTCTGGAAGAGCAGTCTATTCTGTCCCACTTCACTGCTCTGCAAAATATTGCCTTTCAGGCTTTAATCTAATTTCGTTCACAGTGCTCACTTTGATCCACAAGCACAGGCTAAACTTAACAGTTCACATGTTAAATTCCAACTGTAACCATCTGCAATCACCTACAACCCAACATGATACCTGGGGTCAGCCCTTCAAAAAAAAAGACCCCCATTCTTCCATTCCCCCACCCCTCTGAAAATAACCAGTTTAAAAGAAAGCACTGCTTACCTGGTTAGTTTACCAGCTTATAAAAGAGAATTTACATGTTGCTATTAATACAAAACAAACTAAATCATTCCACATTTAGCTTGACTTATGCCAGTGTGGATACTGATTTGTGTGTCATGAAGTCAGTTTCCCTTGGAGCCACAGAGCACTGGGGTAACATTTCTCACATTTTATTGCCCATGTATCAACTCTATTCTTCCTGCTGCTTACTAGAAAATAATCCTGCTTTTATCACAAGACTCTGCTGCATTTTGGACCTTGAATTCAGTTTGCTACATTTCATAGAGACTCGGTAAAATAGACTGATTTGCTCTTGGTTATGCCACAAGACCTGCTAAATCCCATACTGTTGAACCCACTGACTGTGGTTCAGATACTCACTGCTATTTAAATATATGCAAGGCATTCCAGAACAGATTTGAGAATATTCCAACTCTTAACACCACTATCAAGAACGCTAAGAGAACCACCTTTGATAATTGGCTGCCTTTATTGCCACCATCTCCTTGGAGGCAGTTTGCATCATCAGTTACAGAACCTGCCATAGAATTCTGTTATGTACAATGCCCTGTAATGGAGTAAGGGCACTTCCTATAAATAGTCCAACTCATTACAGGAAATTTATGGGGATCATAAATAAAATGTAAAATGCATACAATTACAATTTGGTGGTGACAGATATAATAATAAATTAGGTACATAATTTGACTAATTGCTCAGCAATGAATAAACTTTCTACTGGTCATCAAGATGCTGAATTAAATGGTCAATTATGGCACATGCAACAGATTGAGGGAGGGGCTGCACATCTGTATCTTAGTTTTGACATAGCATCAATCAATCCACAGTGTGTAACGGATTACTTTGGTTTCCCTTAACTCTGCTGTACAAGGCAATTATCTCCTTAAATTTTACTTCATTTAAGAGAGTCTTACCAGCGTTGCATCAAGAATCAGCCCATCATTAGCAGGGAGAAGGCAGCTGTAATGCAATTACAGCACTGTAAAAATCATCGCTAAATTATAAGCATCACTGAGTGTGAACATCAAGACCAGATGAGATGCCCCCAAAACACTCTACGCAAAAGATGCATTTCACTGTGTGTTTCGATGTACATGTGACTAATAAAGATATCTTATGAGATGGTTGTCACAATGCAATAAAAGTGCAAATCACATTAATTGCCCAGTGCTGGAGCCCCAACAACATGACAAGATGATAGAAATTCAGATATCATTGAGTTGGTTACTAGGCAATTTTCACACCTAGATTTAAAAAAAACACTTGTAAAAAGAGCTTAGCATTGATTGGCAACAAGAGCTTAACATAGTGAGGCAGTAATAGAGGCTTAAATGAGATAGCTATCATTGGGGAAAAATAGAAAAGGGAATTGTGTACAGGTTTCATTCTCTGAATCATTTTATACTTTTAGCAACTATTCACTAAGTGTAACAATGACATCATTTAACTGGAGAGTCATCTGTTCCTGCCTACATCTATAGCCAGTGCCAGTGACATCAGGCACTGGGGAGAACCATCATTAAGTTGCAGGCATCAGCCACCGCTGGTTTTAACTCAAACAACTAGCTAATCTGAAACCCAAAGTCACTGAGGTGGTCCTCAGGAGTTCCCACTTCAGAAGCATATGTAAGAGGTTTTTAAATTTAAAAAAAATCAAGGTCTCTTGAGCACAACAGATCAGGAACCAATAACTCACCAACCCTACCTTTGACGTCATGAGCCACCAGCATGCAAATATGTGCGTCAAGCTCAAGGGAAGGAGCTAAGAACGAACGAAGATAGTTCATTTGTAACAAAGCTCTCCAGCAACAGAACATTCTAGATCCACTTACATATTATGCATCCTTGTATGAAGAGCCACTTATTCTGTTGACAATCAGACACCCCCACACTTCAGCAAACCTTATGCAGAACAATAATCCTGACAGAGTAGCAATCTGAAATTTATGCAAAAGAATAAGGTTGTGGCTTATATATGGCTATTCAAGACTAGTCAAATGTACTGAAACAGCTGGCATCATCCCAGAACTTTCACTAGCACAGCTAAGATGGCAGAATGGTCTCCTTGTTTGATAGTTCTCTACATGGCTCTAGACATTTTTCTGACTCCAGACTCAGGAGAACTGCATGTCTGCATCCTCTCAGGACAGGAGGAGGCCATTCAGCCCCTTCAGGTTACTCTACCATTCCATTAGAACGTGGTCAATTTGACACTTAGTTCCATCTACCGATCTTGGTTACATCACCTTCAGTGGTCTTATCCAGCACAAAGTCATATCAATGTTTCTGGAAACTTTCAATCAACCTCCAGCTTGAACAACTTCTGCTGGTGGACAGGGAAGAGAAACCAGTTCCAGATATCATCATTACCCTTTCAGTGGACAAGTGCATCCTGTCTCCATTCCTGAATAGCCTAGCTCCAAATTTAACAGTACGGCTACCTTGTTCTGGATTCCCAATCTGAAAACACCTTAAAGGGAAGCAGTGAACAACTTCTTGGAAGGGAAGCTGAGGTAGATTTGTGCCTTCACCTGAATTCAGTGCTCTGTTGTTCACCACTGTTTTTTTTTTAAATCATCACACTTTCATCCAGGGATTGAATGCAATATCTTTTAGAAACCTTATCGAAAAATGATGGTATTTAACAGTTTCAACTGGAGCAATACACAGGACTAAAAACCAGACTATATTTACTGGTGACCACTAATGGCACAACTGCACCAAATCCAAGTAACACCCAAAGTGAATGCAGGAAGCACTTGCTGCAAAATAAGCCTCTTGCAAATTGTTCACCATTCAACTGGACCAGCCTCATAAATACCATACAAGAACAGATCAGGGGATGGGTATCTTGTGGTGAGTGACTCACCTCCTGACGCCCAAAGACTTTCCCACAAGGTACAAGTCAGGTGTGATAGAATACTTGCTTGGATGAGTGCAGCTCCAACAGTTAAGCTTGACACCAGCCTGAACAAAGCAACCTGCTTAATTGGCACTCCTTCCACCAACAGTGCACTGTGGCTGCAGTGGGCACTATCTACAAAATGCACTGTTAGTATTCACCAAGGCTACTTTGACAGCACCTCTCAAATCCATGAGGGACAAAGGCAGCAGGCACACAGGGACTCCGCCATCTGCAGGCTCCCCTCCAAATCACACACCATCCTGACTTGGAAATGTATCATTCCTTCATCGTCACTGGATCCAAATCCTGGAACCCTCCCCAACAGCACTTTGGGAATACCTTCGCCAGAAGGGCTGCAACTGTTCAAGGAGACGGCTCACCACCACCACTTTCCCAAGGGCAAATAAGGGTGGGCAATAAATGCTGGCCTTGCTGGTGACATAATCATCGTGAAAAAAAAAAGAATTTCTGTCAGCAACAAGCACTTTCATACTATACAGACACTGCATTCAACCCCTTCAACACCAGCTCTTTGTTCTGTCCTCATGTTAGCTGCAGGCCAGGGGGTCATGCTCTTGTCTCAGAATCAGAGGCTTCAGGTCCCACTCCAGAGATTCCAGTACCCAAGTACTGCACTGTGTAAGGCGCTGCTTTTCAGAGAAGACGTTAAACCAAGGCCCTGATTTCTCAGGTGGACGTAAATCACATTGTAAATAGAAAATACTGAAAATGTGAAATGAAAATGGAAAATACCACAAATGATTAAATGGCAAATGGGATGACAGCACAAGGGAAAGGGAGGTGGGAATAAAAAACAAAAAATGAATTGTGAGGAGGTGCAAGTGAGAATGGTAAAATCAGTACCTAAGATTGCTGAACTCTGTGTCAAGTCCAGAAGGCTGCAGTCAGATGCGATGCTGTTCCTCAAGCTCACCTTGACTTCATTGGAACAGCAGAGGAGGTCAAGGACTGAGAGGTCGAAGTGAAAATGGGACAAAAAATTAAACCAACAGGCAACTGAAAGCTTGGAGTCACCCTCACAAACCAATTTGAAGAACTTTGCAAAGAGGTCACCCAATCTGCATTTGGTTTGCACAATGTAAAGATGACCACATCATTAGTAGTGAACACAGCACTAAATTGCAAGCTCTGCTTCACCAGGAAAGTGGAAACCTGGACTGGAAGAGGGAGAAGGTAAAAGGGCAGGAGCACCTCTAGCAGTTGTTCAAGAAAGTGCCACGATGAGTTGACATTAGTGGAGATTCAGAACCAGGATATCACAGACAGAGAAAGGGAAGAGCATGACATGTTTGATGGTGGCATTGTGTTGGAGGTGGCAGAAATCACATAGAATGACCCATTAAACACAGAGGCTAGTGATATCAAAGCTGAGTTAAAGGGGAACCTCACTCTTTTTCTAGAAGGGCAGGGAAAGGCTGAGAACAGAAGTGAGGAAAGCAAGAGACTGTTGAAGTTCTGTCAACTATGATGGAGGGCAAATCACCGATGAGGGAAAAGGGAAGATCTATTTGAAGCATCGCTACAGACAGTAACATTGTCAGAACAGATGTGACAGCGATTGATAAACTAGAAGAATGGAATGGAGGAAGCATAGCCAAGGTCGCTGTGGGAGTCAGTAGGTTTACAATCAATATTGCTCAGTAGCCTGTCCCCGGAAATGAGACAGAGGAATTAAGGAAGGAGCATGTGAAGGTGAGGGAGTGGTGGAAGTTGGAAGGAAAGTAGTCAAAATTTGCCACTTTGGGTAAGATCAGGAAATGGCAGCAACATGCTCATCAATGTATTGGGAAAGGTAGTGAGGGAAAGGAACTGAGCAGGAAAAGAGAGCCAGAATCTGTAGGGTTTCCATAGCAACACCTTTAAATGGAAGAAGTGAGTGCAGAAAGAGAAGATGCTCAATATGAGAAGTAGTGAAGTAGGATGGTGGTAGATGGGGACCAGAACTGGTTCAGGAAGAAGCAGCGACAGTCCTAGGGGATATGCAGAGAGGTTGGACATCGATGTAAAAAAAGATTAGAGCGGCATAGAGCAGTGCATGCCTCGGAGGTAGGTGGGAAGAGTCTGGGCAAGAGGAGAGACAGTAAAGATGGGAAAAATGAGTCCTTGGGTTGCGGATGCTGGAGAACAAGCTGAAACAGTGGATCTATCATGGCAATCTGGTGCATGGACCTTTGGGAGGAGGCAGAAGTGGCCTGTACTGGGTCTGCGGTCCAAGAAACCAGAGACCATGGAAAGGAACTGCCATCACCAAATGTCCATCCAGGCTGATAAATTTCTCTCAACACTTTTGCTTCCTCAACTATGGGGAAGCAAGTTCAAATGGCAGGTGCTTGTTGCAGAGCCAACATACTGTGGGAACAGGGAACTCTCATCTCCAAGGGTTTGCAGCCATAGAGCAAGCGGAGAAGAAACAAAAAGGCTGACACGTATCAACTTCATGGTGTTTATTCTGAGCCCTTTGGTTTTAAAGCCAGAAGCTGAAGTCACATTCTCAAGGCTCCATTTGAATGCTTTGCTCGGTTGAGATTGAGAGAACGAGGTCACTTAAGCAACTGACTACAAACTACTTTCCCTGGAATTTCAGGCTAGATTAACTGATTAGGATTGCAAGAAGAGCCCAAGATGGTTGATAATGCAAGGTGGCAAAATCTGAGCTTCACACTCTTGATCCAATTTAGTGCAACCCATCTCTTAAGATAAATTACATTGTGCCAATTTACCCTTATTGATGTAGCATTTCAAGAACCACAAGGGGTCAATGTGACCTTCCTGGACTGGCTTGGAGAGAACATTTCCCCCTGCACCCACCCCTAGAATATTTCACTCTGTTCTTGCTGTTTTCAGACAACCAAATTGACTGGGTGAGAAAAGGGAAGGAGCTCAGATCCATTGGAGCAGCTATGCAATTTTTTTTTCTATACACAAGACCAACAACACAGCCAATGAGTGAAAGGGATCAAGTAGCATCAGGAAATGGATGACTCAAGTTTTAAATCAAAGACACTGAGGGCAGATTTTCTTTAGGCGGGTGAATATCCAAAGGTTACAACTTTCATGAGAAATGGTAACAATCAACTCTTGGATATTGTCATCAGTTTTTATTGTTAAAGAGAAAAAGAGAGAGATGCACTGTTGAATAAATAGTGACAGCACAGGGGCATTTGGGTCAGTCCTGACCCTGGGCAAGAACAACACAGCCAGTCCTTTGCCCAACCTCTCCCCATAGTCCTGCAATTCTTACTCCCTCAAGCACCATTTCAATTCCCTCCAGGAAGCCCCATTCAAATCTGCCTCCACCACCCCATCAAACATCACATTCCAGGCAATTTGGAGAAGCGTTTCCTCAGACTGTCTTTGTTGCTTTCACCAATTACCTTAAATTTGCTTCTCCAACTTTTGAGTTTGAGTGCTCTGAACTCTTGCCTAATTATAAACTCCAATTATCAAACAACATCCCCAACCAGGTGCTGGTTGGTAATGTAGTGGGTTGTCATCATCTGTTGTGTTGGCTGAATTTGTTAAATTAATCAGTCTTTTAAAGTAACAAGTGGGGTTGAGAAATGAAAAAACAGAGCTTCAAGGGACAAGAAGACAACACCCAACACAAGAAAGTTCTGAGTTTTAATCTGGTGCTTTGCTCAAAGAAAATCAGTACAAGCAGGCTGTTATATTGGCACACATTGTCTTCATTCAGTAAATCTTCTTAACTTAGTAGGTCAAGGGTCTCAGATAATTTTTTTTAAAAAGAACACTTCATGGACTTATTTGCCACAGCACTTATGAGAAATATTGACCTGTTGCATTGGATAAGGGTGATTTTTCGTTGTAAATTATTGGAATAAATGGTCCAAAGCTTGTGTGTGAATTTGGCAGGGGTTGGGTTGACACAGTGTGCAGGGAGGCAAGAGAGAGGGTAATCCCTGGCACACTCACTCATGCTTATTGAAGCTTGCACATCTTGCACCACAATCCGTGGACTTCAGCAAAATGGATGCAACCACTGATGACAGTCAGCAGGCTGAACAGTCAGTTAAAGTCTTGCATGCACAATAAACCGAGTCACTGAGAGGAGAGAACAGACAAGAGGTTTTCCTCATCTGTGTGAAAAGGGAAAACAAAACACGCACTTTATTTTTGGTTTGAATACAGTACACTCTAGATGATAAGACAAACCAGACGTTCTGTATGCAAAACCAAGTGGCTGCAGTAAGTGAAATTATTTTTCTCCTGCCTCTCAATGACATTCAATAGTCAAAATAGGCAAAAATGTAGACAAAGTTGTTGAGAATACATTGACCCTTTAAGTTAGCAAGCTACAAAAACTGTTCAACAACCAGACACAGATTTTTGCTTTGCATGCAATCTGGTGAATACAGTACCATCTGCCTTGGTTCCCAGTGTTAGCAAGGTTCTATCTTATTATTTTGGTTTGTTACAGCAAAGCTTCCTTTTCCCTACATTGCTTGTGTTCACCTTTAGGAGGAACACCAATTGTATCAAAGGGTGCCTGATCCATCCTTCTGGGAAGAGGCTGTGTCTCTGCACTCTCTCCATTTCAGTGTGGTCCAGGGAAAAATGTCAGGCCAAAACTGTTGGTATCCACTAGCTGCATGCTACCCTACCAGAGTAGCAACATACTGCTGTTGCCTCACCTCAACACCATCACATCCATTGTTCAAGTGGCAAAAGATTTTTCTCTGTCCATTGCATTCATAAGCAGTTGGAGGGTGCAACCGTGAACAGTTTTTTGCCAGCTGCCAGCACTACCAAGGATATGCAATTCAAAGGGGACTGTTTTCCCTTCATCATCTTCATGGATGAGGTGCCTTTTGTCAATACACTTCTTGAAAACTCCTTTTTTTTGACGAGGTCTTAATTTTTTGTGGCCAGTGACAATTTTTTTTACTTGATAATATGCATGAAGCACCTCAGGACATTTTACTATATACAAAAGGCACCATCTAAATCCAAGTTGTTGTTTCTTTGCAGGCTTCCCATCCACATAAGAACCCTTGATAATGGGCCCCCAAAGAAAACTGGTAATTTCAGCAATAGACAATTTTAAACCCAACCATTTCGTGCATTGCCACCACCCCCCCCCCCCCAGCTTCATTTAGCCCATTTTTGGGGCCATGTCTAATGGCATATGTGCCCCAAACTCTGAAATTCCTTGCCTTGCACTACCACTCTCCTCTCTTCCAAGCTCTTTGACAAAGCTATTGGTCATCTTTCCTAACACATGGTTCAGGATCTTAAGTTTTTTTTGATTACACTCAAGTGAAGCACATTGGGCTGTTTTCCTAAATTAAAGGCACAATTACTATTGATTTGCAACCACTCAACCAACTATAGCTCATTATCCTTCTGATAACAATCACTAATAGAGACTTTAATCAGTAACAAATCCACTCGATACAATTCCACTTGTGCAACGTGTTTGCCAATTATTACAAACAACTGAAGCAAATGATTTGTGGCACTGTTTTGAGAAATGGACAAACATCGAGAAAAGTACAGTAGCATTCCTGACTCTGCCAAAGCCAGTGTGCATCAAGCAAGCAAGGTGCAAACTAGCTTTACTCAGGGAATAAGGACAACGCTGGCAGGCGGAGATTTATTGCCTCCTCTCTAGTTACCCAAAAGGTGATGGTACGCCTCTGCATTGACAAAGTATTTGCAGCGAGGGCACTGCAATCTACAAGCCTGTAGAGAAACTGTCTCTCAGTTTTCAAATTGTCTCCTGACAATCTCACTAAAAAAGGTTATTCATGACCTTGACCTGCAAGGCTACTGATTTTCAATGTTCTGAGGAAATTGCAAGGAATTACATCACAAGGATCAAGAGATTCCAACTTCCATATAACAGAGTGTGCCGTGATCCTGATCGCACAGAATAGCAACTACTTGGCTGAAAAATTTACCACTTTAATGGAAAATTGAAAGCAACAACCACCACCCACCCTCCAACCCAAGTAGCTCCAGTTCTATGCTTTGTAATTAAGAGGCACAAATGCCTAATCTCTCAAAATGGGGTACGGAGCCCTTGCTAAATGGTCCTTCACTTTAGAGATTAAGAAACAACAGTGTTGGAGATGGATCTCTGTTTAATATTGTATCCATTTTATCACTGATAACAGTGTTACAACTGCATGCTGCCCTTGGGCATGAAACCATCATAAACAAGCTTAGAGTTCTTGCACAAAATCTCAAATATTACACTTAGACAATGAAAACTTGTGGACGTTTTAACAATAGCCTTAGTAGGATAATAGATAAAAACTAAGTATTGCCAAATAGGTCTGAGTGGCATTAGAACAGAAGTTATAAAACAAAACCCTAAATGACAATTTTAAAGCAATGTATGGTATACGCCCCATTACATTCCTCCAACTCTTTAAATACATTTTTATCCATAAAACAAGCAGGACCATCTAATTCATGTAGAGACCAATAATCCATTTACAGTACCACGGTTCCTTGATGTTTACATTCCACCAAATTAACTATCGGTGAGTTTATATTAAAGAATGGGATGAGTATCAATTTCAATCAGGGCAGAATAAGAAGGGATTCCTAATATACCGAGAAATATTTAACATACGGAGATATGTAGAGGTTAGAAAAGAACAGCAGATAGTAACCGTATGTTGTATGTTTCACGGTATAGTTTACTAGGTATTAACAGAAGAATGCACGCAGTACGTTACAGTTTAAAAAAAGTCAACTGCAACTATGAACGAATTAGGTTTAAAGACTTGCACAACTAGTGGGTGAAGGGACGATGCCGCTCCAAGAAGGTAAATAAGGTGGTGGCATTAAACACAACATGATTCATCAACTGATCACTGGCTCTGACGAAAATTTACCGGCGACTATCCCGGAAACCGCATCATAAGCGGTGTCAAGGCTTGTTTATAGCCAGCCCGACCATTAAACAGCAAAAATAGCGTTCTGCCATCCTTGTTATGACGGGTTAATAACCATGCACAAACAAAAATGAATTTCCCTACCTTAAGTGTAGATTATAATCGTCAGTTTCTCTCCTATTTAAGTGCTGTACAGGGATTTAAATGGCGCTTGACTGGGCGAGTCCTTTTTTTTCCAGAGCGGTCTTTAGAGAATATATATTCAACCCCTTTTCCAAACAGATCCGTGTTAATGAAACTGTTCTTTTTTTTTGCCGGTGGAGGTGTTTGCGTTTGTTCTGATCAGAGAGAGGTAGGCAGGCGATGGCTTGGAGGTAAGGGTGGGGGGGGGGGGGTGGTATCAGGGGCTTGGTGAAATCTGCTGGTGAAACTGACTTGCCGCAACCCCTCCTCAGAACCGCTACTATGTAGCACCCTGTCTAACAATGGGCACAGCGTTCCTCAGCGCCGCTATTTATTGACGTGACGTCACCCGGATAACCAGAGGGCCTGCGTGAAAGTGCCCAATGTAGTCTGGGAGTTGTGGTCCGCTCTCTTGTCTAGGTCCTAGTTTTTTGTTGGGCACTTTTTCAGGAGCGGAGAAAAAAACATTCGAATAGAAACCGAAAGCTGCAAATGTTGAAAATCCGAAGTAAAAACCGAAAACTCTGCAGATGCTCAGCAGGTCAGGTAACACAAGTGGAGAGAGGAACAGAGTTAACGTTTGAGTCAATGACTTTTCATCAGAACTGGCCATGTCAGCTTCAGCTCGCGTCAGCAGTGAAACCACACTGACGAACATCACGTCAATTTCTGGCCAACCCTGCCGTCAGCACAGGTAAACAATCATTCATTCATGACACGTGGCTGAAGGTATGAAAAGATTGGCGTGGGAATTTGCACACCCTCACGTTCACTGTGAAGCGAAAGTCAATGAGTGTACCTGCATTTTCTGCAACTGTAGGACGATTTCTTGTCATCTGTTAGCTGCCTCAAAATTAAGTCCATGGACAGTAGTGAGGAGACAAGCGATACTCTTCTGACGTCCAGGGAAAATGTTTGCGAGCTTTCCACAACAGTCAAAAGAGTTATCGAAAAAATCGAGGCTGCGCAACTGGCTAGAGCAAAACAGGTAAAAGAATTATCGATGGGAAATGTGATCAGTTTTGAAGGCAGAATAAAAGCAACCGTGTTTTTTCACAACAGTCACCCCAAAGTTAAAAAGATGACATCTGGCTAGGCGTTCTGTACTTTCGTAATGACATTTATTTTTGATGAAACCCCCAGCACTGAAGAGAGGAGCGGAATATCACCCCGCGGTGTTTTTCAGCACATTTGTGCCAGTGTAACATTGTATCCTAAAGCAGAATTCCTTAACAGGGAATAAACATATGACGATAATAGTACCCTAGTACCCCCCACCCCCACCCCGCGGAGCATCTAGACAAAATTTATACCTCACGGGTTAATAATCCAGCAAAGAGCCAACAGCGAAGTAGCACTCGTTACCGTGTCAAAACCACAAAGTGCGAGAATGTGGGTCGATCCACCGTTTTATGCAGTCTCCAACTGCCCAGCGGCTCTTGGACCCCAGTGAGTTAATTCACTGAAGACATCCCGCCTGGGCAATCGCTCTCGAGCCCTCCTAGTTAGCTGCCTGTCTCATAATACATGGGCAGGGATCAGAAAGGCTAACCTTTATCAATCCCCCTCATTTGGCGTTTCTCTGAATTATTCCTGCCTTCACCCTCGCCTCCATCAATGTCCCTGTGTTGGTCCGAAAGCAAGATACAGCAATACTGGAAATCTGAACTTCAAACAGAAAATGCTGGAAATACGACAGCAGATGTGAAGGAACAGAGTTAACATTTCAGGTCAATGATCTTTTATCAGAACTATACACTGTTTCTCTCTTCACAGAGGCTGCCCGACCTGCTAAGTATTTCTAGCATCTATTTTTATTCCCTCTGGCGTCTCCATTACTCACCCCATTTCAACCTAAAAGATAAAATAAAAGCATACCTTCCTGACAAAGGCTTCAGTTCAAACTCACTGAGGAAATTATGAAAAGAACATTTTAAAACTAAATCCCCCTTACTGCAATGCTGTATTAAGCACTATGGAGATATTAACATCGATTCACTTTACTGCAAAGTTTGAGGGAAGGAATTATTGTACTTCAGAGTAGGGGAATTAACTGCAATGACGAGTTTAAGTTAGTCCAGCATGAACGTTGTTTGGCAGCATGATGGATGGACAGAACTTTTCCCACTCTGAACTTGCATAATATAGCACAGAAACAGGCCATTCAGCCCAACTACCCCATGCCAGTGTTTATGCCCCAGCCTCTTCCCGTCTTTCCTCATTTATCAGCACAAGCCTCTGTTCATTAACATTATCATTAAGGACCTTCACCATCTGAGACACACCCTCTTCTCATTACTGCCATCAGGGAGAAGGTACAGGAGCCTGAAGACCCACACTCAACCATTCAGGAATAGCTTCTTCCTCCGCCATCAGATTTCTGAACGATCCATGAACACTACTTCATTATTCATTTCTTTTTGCACGATTTATTTATTTTTGTAATTTATAGAATTTATGTCTTTGCACTGTACTGCTACTGCAGAACAACAAATTTCACATCATACGTCAGTGATAATAAATCTGATTCTCTCTCATATGTTTTTCCAGCCTCCCCATAAGCACATCTCTATGTTTACAACCACTTCCTGTGGTTTGCAAGTTCCACCTTATATCCAGTCATTTCCTTACAACATGGAAGGAGGCTACTTGGCCCGTGAAATCTATGCTGGCTCTGAGCACATTCCCATCAGTCCCATTTCTCCACTTATTTCCCTGTGATCTATTCTCTCTCCCAAGAATAAGCGAGAGTTTATTTTCCAAATTCCCGTTTGGATGTCCTGGTGACTATCTTATAATGATTACCTCTAGTTATACTCTTACCCATAAGTGGAAATATTCTTTCTACATCCACTCCACCAAAACCCTTCATCGTTTTAAAGACTTGTATTAGATCACCTCTCAGCTTTCTTTTCTCAAGAGAAAATAGATCCAATCTGTTCATCCTTGGATGCATGCTCACATTTTTGGGATGATCCTTGTAAATCTTCTCCGAGTCCTTTCCAGTGCCCTTTATCCTTTTTATAAATATGGTGACCAGAAATGTAAGCAATACTGTGGTCTATGATTCAATACAGGTTTAGCATAACTTACTTAGTTTTCAATGCTATACTGATAAAAATAAACCCTAGCACTTGGTTTTAGGATTAGTGGCAGTTTTACAGATTTATCAGTTTTTTTCAATTTCATTTTGATTTATTTTGATTTGTGCACACAATGCAATGATGTTTTAATGAAAATCAGAAGGGAGATTTGAACTTTTACACTGGTATTTACCTTTTAAATTGCTCAGGCTGGAGCTTTGCTTTTCCAGAAACAACAAAGTTCCGGAGAACTGGTAACTTATGAGACTGAGATATGTTGATTCTCCATCTCCTCGAGCAGTCCCTTGGGACCAAGGATGACTCTCTTCCACTTCATTTCCATGGGTTCAGAGGTGGCTGAGAAGGCCACTGTGAAACTTGCAGACAATGCCACAGACAGAGCAAGTGGATGGGTAGTTTGGGAGGTTCTGAGCTTCCTCTGTCATTTTCATTTGTCCTCCATGTGCTCTCCTCTCAATACCATTCCGGATGCTCCTTCTCCATTTTGAGTGGTCATGGTCAGTGGTACCCACAAGTCAGTGGGGAAACATAAGATGCTGGAAGAACTCAGCGGGTCAGGCAGCATCCATGGAGGGAAATGGACAGTCGATATTTTGGGTCAAGACACTTTATCTGGTTGGTGGGGAGGTTGCACTCTTTCAAAGGGGCTTTGAGGACATCCTTGAATCTTTTCCTCTGAAAACTGAGGAATATCTTACTGTAAACAAGCTTGGAATAGAGTGTCTGTCCCTGGAGTCTGGTGTTGGGCACGCAAATGATGTGGGCTGCCCACTTGCATGTAATTAGGATTGTGATGCCAGCCTGAGAGAAGACAGTGACTTTGGTTTGCTTATTCTGTTAATGGATTAAGAGAAAGTTAGTCTCCATTCTATGAATCATGGTGGCACGCAAACCATGATTCTGACCAACAGGTCCACCACAAATCCAAGCTCAGTGCAGATTGGAGTCAAAAAAGATGGTGTCATTGCACCAACCCTCGTCTCAATCTTCATTATCTCAATATTGTGCCTCACGTCCAGCAAGCCTCTCACCGTAGTAAAGCTAGTCAACAGAACAAAAAGGAAACTATTCAACCTACTTTTCCTCTACTCCAGAGTGAGTGAATGGGCATTACACGTAACATCAGTACGACAAGGGTCCTTTACCAAACGTTGCTGTTTCAAGTTCCTGCGCCCCCCCCCCCCCCCCGCCCACCCAACCATAAAATTCAGGTCCACAAGACTCTGGAAAACGTGGACTACTTTCTGTATCTCAAAAATCACCTCTTGGCAAAGGCAGATGTCGATGGGGAAATTCACCATTGTCCTCAGTCCACCAGTGTAGCCTTTGATCATCTGAGGAAGAGTGGTCAAAGATTAAGACCTCAAACTTGGCATAAAGCCCACGGTCTACCGGGCAGCAGTGATCCCCACCCTCCTGTTTGCTTCAGAGACAATGAATTACCTACAACAGGCATCTCGAAACACTAAGAGGTACCACCAAGACTATTGATACTGTATCCAGGACAAAAGCTTAAATTCAGATTCAGATTCCTCTCACTGTCAGTACACATGGAGATTGGGCATCATTGTGTTGGACTGGATTGAAACAATGTGAGGCTTTGCTGTCAAGGCTGCTGTTTATTGCCCACTCCTTATGACACAGGAAAGATGGTGGTGAGTCATCTTCTGAACCTTGATTGATGTCTTCTTGTATCTGTGTGTCTAATTTGCAAATGTGACTACTAAATAAGGCCTACCATATTACTTGTCTGAGGAAATGCGAGTGCAAAAGTACTCAAAGAATTTTGTTTTATTTCGGCAGGGACAAATGATTTGTAAAGTCCTGTGGTAAGTCACTGAGTGGGGAGGATGTATGAGAACATTGGAGCCCAAAATAGCCTAGCCTGCAAATTGATGAATATGTGATGAAATAAAAAGATTAGTTTCTATTGTCACTGAGTACATCTGCAATGAGCTATGACTTTGAACAGGAGGTCCTGGTAGTGGGATTGAGTTGGGATGACGGTGATTGAATGAGATTACCCCCACACAATGTCCTTGGCACTATTGATCCCTCAAACAACAAACAATGTGGTTATTTATTTCATTGCTCTGCAGAACTTCACTGTGTGCAAATTGGTTGCAGCATTTTTCCCCCAATAGTAGGTATGCACAGTACTCATTGAAAAGTCCTGTAGCAGGAAAGAATCTATAGAAATGCAAGTCATTCTTCAATGAAATACAATTAATTTATTTTCCACTTCAAACAGCAGAGACACAGGTAAGAGGAGGGAAGCCTTTACACCCAACAGAGGTTTCCAAATAAAAAGTCCAAGATTCATGAAGCTATTTGCTTGAATATTTACCTCCTTTTGATCTCTCCTTTTAATGTTTACTGACAGGAAGTTGCGGACCGCTTAAAGGACATTCTGGACAAAGTTAATTTTGCACTGAACAGCGCAAGATGTGACCACCACCAAATGCGAAATGTCACTTTTACCTCCGAGAAAAAGGAAAGGGAGTGGTTGATGGACACAATCACTGAGTTTGCAACGGGCACCAGCACCAAAGAGGACATCCTAAAGTTTATTCTACAGTGGCTGTCAGACAGCAGTATGTGATTAATATAAACTCGTCAGTCTCCAGTGGCTTTACACACTGAGGAAACAACTTTAACCTAATCCACTCATTAGGCAACTGACTGGATTGTGTACAATGCTGGTTTTACACTTTGTCCAATTTTCCTCTCTGCTCTACCTGCCTTTGGAGCATTTGTTGGGACATTGTGGAGAGCTTAACTCTATCTAACCCAGTTTTTCTTTTCTTTTTTTACGACAGAGGGAGTTTGATTCCTTATTTAACTTGTTTTTTTTCCCCCCTTTTAATCTGTTTATTTGGCCTTTACATCCAGGACTCCATATTTTGTGTGTTTTGTTTTTTTTTGTTCTAAAAAGAACTTTATTGAAAGTAATAACAAAAAACATCCTCTGTGTCCAAGCTGCACTCCTGCACCTCTGGCATAACCTTGAGGGGCAGGATTTCAGCACAGATGGAACCTCCAGCAGCCTGCTGCCTGGATCTGTGAATGGCCATCTTGGCCAGGACCAGAAGCAGACTGAAGAGGTTCCCTGACTAACTTGCAGCATTCCCTCCCCCCCCCCCCCCCCCCCCCACCACCTCAGACCACAGTTCAGGTGCTTGAGGCCGAAGTGCAACCAGAACTCAAGGAGCAACCCCTCCCGATACTCAAACAGGAATTGCAATCTCAGACATTCCATGTATACTGTATATGGAACACTGACTCCAGCAGGCGACAGAAATTATAAGTGGCCTTGGTATCTATGAACAAGAATAAAAACCAGTTGCATGGCACTACTTTATGCAACACTCTCTACCCCAGGTCCCCAATGTAGAGGAGGAGGAATCACACATAGAGAAACGTGTTTGGATAGCAGACGAGGGTGAGGAAGTGGACAGTTACAACAAAGCCCATTCAGGAAACCCTTTTTGTGTGGTGTGGAATGGCAAGGAGTTCATTTCTGAGAGATAGCTCAAACTGTGTGAGACTGCCTCCCGAGGATCTGGGTCTGATGGGCAATTAAGACGGAGCAGGAGTCAGCTTGGTCAGGATCACCCCACACCCTTTAGATCACTTGACATCCACAGTGACTGGGTCCTTGATGCTTTGACTAAACGTACAGTCACTCCTCCACTGTCCAGTCCATCCCTATATTCCAACCATCCAGAAAGCCAGAGTGCACTCCTTCGCCTATGAGGGAGCATTCTGAATGGATAAAACTACATCCCAGACCCTGACAGGGTCCTGGTAAAAGACAAGCAACTTCTTAGAAGCATGGTTAATGCTTGCCAATGGGAGGTGCATATTGTCCTGAATTCAGTGCCCCTGGATGCTGTCATCAATGCACACCATCTAGGACGATGCTCTGTTTACAGGTGTCCTTACAGCATCTGATGGCAGTGAATCACAACCTGGGTATGGACATTCCCTCCTCCATCAGGAGACTCAGGATCATGACAGAGATCCAGTGTTTCCTCTTTCCCCAGAAGAAATCAATAGCTTCTTCTGAATTTTGGCAGCAAAAGCAGGGGACAAGACCAAAGTGACAAACCAGTACCACAGCACAGAGGTCACCAGTTGGTTTATGACCAGCACTCAAGACCCTGTAGGAGAGCACTTGGAGCAGTCCTGTCCAGTGCCCTAGCCAAGTGGTGACTTTTGCCTCCAGCTCCTGCCAGTTTGTCAGCCGCGTTTCCTTGGCAGGGCCCAGATGGTGCCGCATGCAAATGGTTTCATCTCCTCTGGCAGGGAGTCCACCCTCCAGTGAATACGAGGAATCAGGAATATTTCTCCCAATTGATATGTGGAGGACATGGCTGAAAAGACCCGTTAGTACTCACCCATCTCCTGCAAGTCAACAGGTTTTGTGACCATAAGGAGCTTGTCACTGGCGTAAGCTTAGAGGATGACCTTCAAGCCGAGCCTGCTTAAAGCCAAATTCAACAACCTCTTCCAAAGACGGCACAGAAATGATTCCACGCAGACGAATTAGCCAGATCTGAGGCATCCCTCCCAAAGTGAATGTGCTGTCAAGGACCCGTTAATTATAACTGGACACTCTGCGGTAGCATACAGAAGTCAAACCTGGGTCACAAAATGCAGCCCAAATCTGAACACATACAGAATCCCAAAAAGGTTTTCGTGATCTACCTTGTCAAGGGAAACAAAGGTGACTGACAGAGCAGCCCTCAGGGAAAGGTAGACCAGGTCCTGGACAAAATGGACGTTGTCCTAAATGAACCAGCCCAGGATCAGATAGGACTAATTGGGATAGATCATGTGGTTCAGCATGGACCATAGCTGGGCAGATATGGCCCTGGCATAGTTCTTGTAATTTGTGCTGAGGAAGGGAGACCGGGCACCAGTTTCTTAAAAGGCAGAGGATGCCCCTCTTAGGCACCAGAATGACAACAGCTCTGTGCCACAAGAGGGGCATCATCCAGGCTTTCCCCCCATTCAGTAGGGTTCACGTCCAAGCCTTCCCCATCTTTTTGAAAATGGCACTGACAGACTTCAGGAGCAGCATCAGTTTAAACCACCAGTCAATAGCCAGCTGGACTTTATTGTGTCTAACCCTGGTTTTTCAAGGAAACCCCCAGTGGGGCTGAGGGGTGACTAGTTAGGGGGCATGAGGGTGTCCACCACCTCACTGGTGATGGATTCCAAATTATCTCAGTGCAACACATTGTACCCATCTTTTTCCAGGTGGTCACAACCGGTGGCTGACACACCCATCCCACACCACGTGGTGAGCATCTCATCTGTGCCAACTGGCCCCTACCTCCATCATGGAAATCAAAAAAAAACTGCAGATGCTGGAAATTTGTTAAAAAAAACTAAACAGAAAATGCTGGAAATACTCAGCAGGTAAGGCAGAATCTGTGGAAAGAGAAAGAGAGTTAATCTTTCAGGTCGAAGATGGATCTTTGACCTGAAATCTTAGCTCTGTTTCTCTTCCCACAGATGCAGCCTGACTTCTGAGTATTTCCAGCATTTTCTGTTTGTATTTAACACCTCCATCATGATCCCACTCCCAGAACCGATGGCAGAGCAGTCCTCCTGGGACTCCCCTGGGCTGGAAATCCAGCCAGACCATGTCCTGACAGAGAGAGGGAGTGAGCAAGTGAGATTTCTCTCCTTCCCTGCTACTGTCTGCAGGTATAAAAGAGGCTTAACTATTTACACTATCAATATTTGCAATAGTTCCTGCTGGGTTAAGCAGCTCCTGGGCAGTTTCGAGCCGAGATTGTGATCAGTGCTTCTGACACAGGGCAGAGGGGAGGGCTGTCGACGTGGAAATGAAAACATGGAGGCTAGAACAGCTCTTCTGAATGTGCCCTACCTCTTTGTAGGCGTGACACTGTGCCCCATCCAAGGTCCAAAAGACGTGGTGGCTGTAGTTCTCAGAAACTGGACACTGAATTCCCTCTCTGTTCCTGCTCTGTAATAAAGAGCTGGCAGTAGAAGGAGAAGGCATACCAGAAGCTGCTCTCCTGAAGATCAAGCAGAATTGGAGTGATCTCTGACCTCACTTCCCCCAGATGTTGCAGATGGGGAAAGAGAAGGTTAGGGACAGTGAGATAAATAGAGGTAGGTGGGGAGAGGAATGCCCAAGGTAGATGGCTTCTGCTCTTACAACAATACTTAAAGCTCTTGAGTGGTGAATCTATAGCTGGGGAAGCCATCTTCACCCAGATCAGCAGAAAACTGCCTAGATCTTTCCAGGGTTCAATGATTCAAGGTAAACTTTCTTCAGCCAGGCAGCTCCAGCCAACCTGGGCCAAGCGATTGGGATGGAGAGGGAGTTTACCACAGTTAAAATGGGGAGGGGGGGGGGGGGGAAACAGTGGAAGTCTCCTCATGGAATCCTGCAGCCCCACTCCTGTGATCTGACAGCCGCTTCTACCTCCTCGAACAGTCTTCCTGCATACAGTCACCAACCTTATATAAAAAGACGCTTCCCACACCACCACAAGATTGAAGTCCCTTTACTACCAACAAAAGTAGATGAAAAACAACCTCTCTCTTCCTCCATCTTCTCCCAGATCCGGTCTTCAGTCAACTACACTGCAGCTACTCCACATTGATTGTGAAGCAATGCTGTCCCTGACCCTACCCTGAGGGTGTATGACAGGATAGTACTTGAAGGAGTTTTATTCTGCATCTTATATCTTTTTAATCCATGTAGACACTGCCCTGCACATGTGTGTGATGGGATAGTGTAGAGGGAGCTTTACTCTCTATCTAACTAAGCTCTACCTGTCATGGAAGTTTTGGTCTGTAACCGACCTGTTTTGTTTTCATATTTCATTTTGACTTTCTTTAACTCAAAGATTCCTGACTTTGTGAAAGACTTTACAGAAATGCAAGTCCTTCCTTCAGTATTCAGTTCAGTGTTCTGCCCTGGGTGTGTATGACAGGCAGCATAAAGGGAGCTTTGCTCTGTATCTAACCTGTGCTATCCCTGCCTTCAGAATATATGATATGACAGTGTAGAGGGAGCTTTATTCTGTGTCTCACCCATGCGCCAGGAGTCTGTGACAGGACAGGGTAGAGGGAGCTTTTACTCTGTGTCTAACCTATGCTGTCCCTGCCCTGGGAATATTTAATGGTGGTAAAGGGACTCTTCCTCACCCTCTATGCTATGACCCTCTGATCTATGAGTGCTTGCCAATGATGTTACTCAGTTTTCAAAACATTAAGTGCTTCACTTGCACTGGAACCTTCATCTTGATGGGCTCAAAAGTGAATATTTTGTCCTAAACATGTAGCTATATGCAAAATCCAAATGATTTATTTGAAAAAAATTAAATTAATGTTATTCATGTGATGAGCAGATCAAATTTTAATCGATGAAGAGGAGATGGAGGAGGATGAAGAAGCTGAGAAGATGTCAATAGAATGGATTGAGGAAGTTAACTTGAAAGTGCAAACAAGCCTGGCTTCTTCCCAAACTTGCATAGATCATCTATATACATTATCCAAAGCCCTATTTGGCCTTCAACGTGAGCATTTAAAATCTAAATCAACAGGTAAATTTAGAGAGGTGTTTGGTTTTGTCTTGTATCCCAGTGTCCAAATCTAGTTTTGAGATCTGGGGAAACATTGATTTAGTGTTGGATGTAACAAAATGATCAATGATTTCAATAGTCTTGTAAAATGGAGAGGGTGTTGAAGAGGATCCAGGACAGCAAATTGTCAGCTTTGAGCTTTTTTTAAATTTTAACCTAATGTCTCTTAGAATTCCTGTTTGAAATTACCCTGAGCATGCTAAAAGATTGTCGTTGACAATCTCAGCAAACCAATTCAACCTCCAGACAACAAAACCCAACAATCATCCAAGGTTACGAACTCCCACAAAGTGACTCCAGTGCCTTTTGGTCACGGCTACAATGTTGGAAATTGCCAAGGAGCTGTACGCAAACATGAACAAGCTTCAGCTCATCATAAGATAATGGACCAGGTAGCATTCTTATGCAGCCTGGCATATATTTATATTTTTATGTCTTGCACTGTACTGCTGCCACAAAATAACAAATTTCTCGACATATGTCGGTGATAATAAACCTGATTCTGATTCAGATTCAGAGAACCTTAATTCAGGTGAAGAGCATTTTCATTAGGGCTGCTCCAAGGAGGCTAAATATTTGACTCGTACCAAAAGAGAGCAAGTGACTGAAGAAAAATGGGAAATTGGAATCTTTGGAGACTATGACAGGCATTGTGAATATAGCAAAACCAATAATCTCTCAGTTCATTTTCAAGCCTTTGTTAATTTTGCTGAAAATGATAAAGAGACTAAACACAGATAAAGCAGGACCAACTGTAGGTAGGATTATGCTGAATGACATGATGTTTCAGAAGCTGACTGATTGCCGTCAAGCATGAGGAAAATGCCTTAATGTTCCTTCCTGAGATGTTACAGGAGTAGTAAGGTGCGATGATGAGCATAGAGTGGGCACTGGACAGTCAACACTGATGATAAAATAATAGGAATATTATAATTTTGTTATGAACAACTGTTAGACATCACTTCCTTCACCTTTGTCCTCTGTTTTACTCATTGTTTCGAAGAGAGCTCACATGAAAGTTTTCGGTTGACTAATTGTTTTGAAGAGGGCGAGGAGAGTTCTTGTGAAAGGTTTTGGTTGACTGTTTTTGCAAGAGAACTGTTACCAGGTGCCCAATGTGACTGTTTAAATACAGAAGTGAAATTGGATGTTCCCTTATTTATCCCTAGACAAGCCAAGTGTTATGGTACATTGTTATGTATGATGTAACATTGTCAGATTAATAGTTCCGATTTAAAATTAACAAAACAAAGAATATTATTGGACTTAATGTCAAACTTTGTTATGAATGCATATTCTGATGATCTTAGTTTGATTTATTTTTCTGGAGATTTCCCTGGCAATCAACCTATCTCCTACAACAATTCCAAAATAGTATGGCCTTGGGTGTTACGTTAAGTCGTATGTAGCCTGCACCATTGACTTGATATAAAAGCAGGAAATGCTAGAAGTACACAGCAGGTTTGGAAACACTTGTGGAGGGAGAAACAGATTAACGTTTCAAGTAGAAGACCTTTTACTTAACGTGATGCATGCTGAAAGGCAAGCATGAGAAAATCTGCATCTTTAATAGGTACCTTAACAAGCCCTTAAAAAGAGTAATGTGGTCATAAATGGGGTTCAACTCCATGCAGGCTAATGTGTCAAATTAATATATATTAATGGATAGAGCCACAAAATTAGCTGAGCTCATATTAAAGAAAGGACTTCAAAAACAATTAATACTCAGCATGTGGAGATCATAATTAAGGTAGCATTTAGTGCTCTACCTGGGTGCCTGAAGTTGTAGTGAGCCTTCTTGAACTGTTATACACGCCAATTTGATACAACTGAAAGGCTTGGGAGGTCTGGGACTGTCAGGTTCCTTCCCTCAAACAATATTTTTTCTAAACCAAAACAAAACACTGGTTTTGTGGATTTATTATTTCCAGATATTTTCAAAAGCTGAATTTGAACTCCTTACTTGTCTCGAGAGGATTTGTGTTCATGTTCTACTGGCTCCTTGGTGCATACCTGTAGATCACTTTTAAACCGATAACCAAAAATGAAATGATGCAGAAAGTCTGACATAAAAACAAATAATTCTGGGTGTGTTCTGTAGGCCAAGCAGTATCTGCGCGGGGGAAACATTACCACAATACTACTGTACCTGACTACATTATTATTAAAACCCTACAGAAAACTTTAAAAATGTGCGGCTATTGTGAACAAGCCAGACAAAATTACCTAAAAGTAATATTGATTGTTTTTTTTATTAATAGCAGTCATTGGGGGAAAAAACAGTCGGTATATTCGCTTTGGGGATGAGTTAAATTACACAAACACCTCTTATAACATGTTATACCTGTTATAATGATGTCGCCTTGTGGCTCCTGTTGAGAACCGGCTGCTGTCCTTTTTAAGCGAGGACTGTGGTGGGACGGATGGAGTGGCGAGTTTGTTCCCGATGCGGCCTCGACACTCGGCCCGATCCAGCCCGCTGACTCCCCGAAGCCTCAGTGAACAATCCAACCATTTTTCCCGCTCTTCCAGGCACGCGCCGATCCCGCCGCGCGCGCCCCGTCACACCTGCCTCTCCAGACCGAGCATCCGGAGTCAGAGCGTTGAGAGGTGAAGAGGGCAGCATTGATGGCCCGGGTCAGAAATTTGTCTAATATTGCAGAATTTCCACAAACAAGTCAAGTTAGGGTAGGACCTTATTCATTATTAGCGTCTCCCATGTTCGCAAACTGTACCGTGCGGCCAATTGGTTATTTCTGAAGTACCATTACTGTCTTGTCGTCCAGTGTGGGAGCCACTTTGCACACAAAACAGCAATAAGATTAAGGGCAGTCAAATCCAGTAATGTTTGCAATTGCTTTGGTCGGCGGGATAAATGTTAACTTGGGTACTTTGATTTTTTTTCCCTTGCTTTGACTTTGTATTGTGTCCGGGAATCTTTTTGATGCATCTGAATGGAAAGGTGAGGGTTCCGTTGAATGGTTCACACTCTCCACAGTACTGCAGTCCCTCAGTACTGAGTTGCTCCATCAGCTTATGGTAATCAGTGATAGCACGCAGACTAAAGACTGGGTGCTATCACTGACCAAGCTGACAATGTTAAAAACAGTGCACCCATTGCCATGAGATCACTGACATACAATTTAGATCGAAAGAAAGACTTGTGTTGATATAGCACCTTGGTTAAAAAAGTCATCAGAACGTTTCGGAGCATAATGATGTGCAGAGTGATTGGTTATACACTCTGATTCTTTGCAGAACCCGGCAGCAAAGACACCGCTGGCAAACGGTGGAGGGAGAAAAAGATGGAACCCAAATCACTCATGTATCTCCAGGACATGCAACCAATGAGCACTGCCAAAATGGTGGAACCACACATTGGGAGACAGTTGGAAGCAGCAGTGGAAGAGATTGATGTGATACTAACAGACATCACAAGGTATCTTCCTTGCAAGAAAGTCCAGACAATTGCCTTCAGGTACATCGGAAAATTCATAGGGAATCTTCACAAGGCATTTCTCATTCGGTCACAGGAATATTTTGAGGTGGAAAATGAACTAAGAAAGACCGAGTCATTTGGATCCCAGAGTGCTGAATGTAATCTAGTTACTGAGCTGAAACGTCTTCAAGAACACAGCAGTGCCCTCAAAACTCGTGCAGAATTAGCAGAATATCATTACAAGGAGGTGTCCAGCAAGAACCAGGACCTGGAAAAAAATATCAAATGCTTAAGGTCCAAAATTGAGCAGCTACAAAATGGTGAGGAAGTCACTTGTGAAGAACCTGCTGATTTGCTGGTAAAAACAAAGCAGGTGAACAAAATAAGCAGAAGTATAGCACTGGCGAAAAAGTCGAAGCAAAAGATCATTCCTGCAGAAAGTTTCAGAGTGAAATGTCCCTCCATTGAGGAGTCCAAAAATATCCTTGTCGATGGGCATGATGGAACTGCAGAGCAAAGGGTCGCTTCAGGGGAAAATATTTGCTTTGGAGAACCAGAGGAACAAAAGTTTGCCCTGGAAGTACGCAAGAAGGAAAACGTTCCCTTTGAAGAACCTACAGGGGAGTGTATTCCCATGGAACTATCCATTGGAAGGATAACTCCTACAAGATCGCCCAAATTGGAAACAGTCTTTACTGAAGCAGTGAAGGGGAAGATGTTTAAATACAGCCTGAATGCAGGAAAGAAACAGAGGGCATGGGTTCTGAAAGAAGAAGCATTAAAGACCAAAGCCCAGCAGATGGTTGTGGACTTGCTGACAGATTTTCAAACTGCTGTTCTGTACTCACTGGACCATGGGTTGCGCAGTGGTAAAAATCTTGCACCAGATGATATCCGTAAGGTGCAAGCTCTTCTCAAGTCTGAGGAGTTAAAGAATCTTTATGGAGTGATTGAGAAAACGATAAAAGAAATCTCTATGCAGAAGCTTAAACAAGAACCTAGCGAGCAACCTGTCCAAGATATACAGCCATTGGAGGAAAACCTGGCAGAGAAACCAAAAGAAAGGCAACCTGATTTAATCATTTTTGCTGAACTTCTTGAGGAAGTTTCCCGATTTGGAATTATTCAAGAGATTGCCCTTGATGAATTGAGTGCCCAAGTTCAATATTTCATTGAGGAAGCCAAACAGGACCAAAGCTTGTCACAGGAAGAAACACACTTCCATGAAAAGACCCTGCAAGCCTTGGACACAATTATAACACTGCAGAAAATGTCCTCTCGGGCTGAAATGGATCAGTTAATTAGGATTCGCAAGGTAATCAGTAATCTATACTCCAGCAACAGTGCCCTTGAGCTACATAGAAAGGAAGTAAAACTACAGACTGAATACTGTAAGGGGGAAGGGATTTCTCTCCCTGAAACTCCATCAGCAGCAACAGGAAGAACAATTCAACCCAGGGGAGAAGTCCTCCAGGTTGCTGAAGGCGAGAAAGTAGTGGACACGTCACATATTGTGAACGTGACATACCTCAGGGCAACCTGTAAAACTTTGGACAAAGCAGTGTACGATGGCATCATTTCCAGACAACTGCATGCCATTGCTACACACCTAATACACAAAACACTAACAACTATTCAGCTTCGACTGGCCTATCTGTTCAGAAAGTACATCGCTTTCCGTCGTATCCAAATCTTTAGGTAGACAAATAGTTTTTATTATTTTTGACAATTTATCAGCAGATTAAGAGGGGGCAGGATCAATAAATATCTGCACATATACTGATTTTTGAATGTTTGAAACAGAACAGAAATTAACAAGGTTAATCAGGATTTTGTGAGCTCAATGCCCACTCCAGGTCTTGAGCACATAATCTAGGCCAACAATCCTAGAGCAGTTCTCAGGAAACTGCACTGTCAGAGGTGCCATCCATCAGATAAATTATTGAAACAAGATTAAGATTGGCAGTATTTGATGAAATAAGTCACATTTTTCCTGGCCAACATTCCTCCCTCAACCAACATCACAAAAAAAAGATTAACTGATTGTTCATCTCACAGTTGTTTGTGAGAGTTTGCTGTAAAATATTCTTGTCACTGGGCATGATAGAACCGCAGAACAAAGGACTGTCCGAGGGGAAAATATTCCCTTTGGAAAACCAGAGGGACAAAAGACTGTCCCAGAAGTATCCAAGGTGGACAACATTCCCTTTGGAGAACCTACAAGGGAAAGTATTCCCACAGAACTGTCCGTTAGAAGGCTTCTGTGTTGAACCACATAACAGCAATGAAGTGTTTTTGGGATTTGCCTGGCATACACAATAAGGTGTGCTATGTAGATACATAGTGGTTAAGTTACTGTGGTAGTATTCAAAAACCTGGGCTAATGATCTGAAGCTGTGAGCTTGAGTCCCACCACGTCAACTGGGAATTTAAGTTCAGTTAATTAAATAAATCTACAGTAATGGTGATTATGAAACCAGAGGATTGTTGTAAAGCCCCATCCATCTGATTCACTGATGTCCAATAGCAAAGGAAATCTGCCGTCCTTTCTTTGTCTGGCCAATATGTGACTCCGGACCCAAGTAATGTGGTTAACTCTGAACTGTCCTCTAAAATGGTTCAATAAGCCAATCAGTCCGAGAAGAATTAGGGATGGGCAGTAAATGCTGGCCTTGCAAGCAACACTCGTATCCCAGGAAAAAAAATGTTAATTCTCTTCTGAGAAGTGAGGTCCCGCTAATTTTCTCCCTCTCCCGAAGAAAATGACTTGCACTCAGATGTGGCTTCACTGACACCGGATCTACATCCTTTGCTGTCCCAAAGTCGAACCTAGACCATGATAGCTGGATCTTCCATTGGATATGACAGTAGTTGAAAGGTTTCTTCAGGCACTAAACTAGCACTGACCGGCTAAAGTGTCCATTGGCTATTTGACAATGAATCACGGTCAAAGAAAATTCAATTCTTGCCCACATATCATTGTTTAAGATCAGGAGCAAGAACCTAGTCTGTGTTTTATTCCCTTCTTTGGTTACAGAAGCCATTTGTTTTAACCCTACCAATGCCTAAAATTGAAGGATTAGTCATAAGGCTATATTGGTCTGTATGGTTCTGAAACATGAGTACTGGTAATAAGTCTCTTCTATAAGGAGAAATTAAGTAAGATAGGCTTGTACTCACTGGAGTTTCGAAGAATGAGAGGTGATCTCATTGAGACAAACAAAATTTGAAGAGGCATTGACAGGACAGATGCTGAGAGGATGATTCCTCAGGCTGGAGTATCCAGACCAGGAGGCACAGTCTCAGGAAAAAGGGGTTGGCCATTTACGACTGGTGAGGAGAAATTGAGTAGCTTTGAAGGGCCAGATGCCCATGTCCTACTCCTATGCAGATCAGCAAATGATCAATGGTTCCCAATGTGTGCAGATCTCAGCCAGAGCAGGTCCAGCAGACTGCAACATCAGAAGAGGAACCGAAGCAGGGTATCTGGTTCCCATTGGCACCCGGTGACCCTTGCTCGGGGTTTATGAGTGCATTGTGATAGGATTGCTTTCAGTTCTCACACCTTCCACGGTTGTATCAAAGGCAGTGAGAGTAGAATATAATCTGAATTATTGGCTTCAGGAGGAGATATAAGCCTGGGAAAGGATTTCTGGACTAATGTTGGTGGCATCTCCTGCCAAAAAGTTGTTTTGCATTCATTTTTCAGGATTTGGGTATTGCTGCAAGGCCAGCATTTATTGTCCATCCCTCACAGAACTTGAGTAAGTGGTAGTGAGCCACTTTCCTGAAGACAGGTGACATATTTCCAAGTCTGGATGGTCTGTGACTTGGAGAGGAACCTGTAGATGGTGGTGTTTCCCTGTGTCCACTGCCCTCTGATAGAGGTTTGAGAGGTGTTATTAGGTAGCGCAGCGGTTAGCATAACGCTATTACAGCGCCAACAACTTGGGTTCAATTCTGGCCACTGACTGTAAGGAGTTTGTACGTTCTCCCCATGACTGCGTGGGTTTCCTCCGGGTGCTCCGGTTTCCTCCCACATTCCAAAGATGTACGGGTTAGGAAGTTGTGGGTATGCTATGTTGGCGCTGAAAGTGTGGTAACGCTTACAGGCTGCCCCCAACACATTCTATGCAAAGATGCATTTCACTGTGTGTTTCGATGTACATGTGACTAATAAAGATATCTTATCGTAGAGTATGCTGGGCAAGTGATGGCACTGCTTTTCTTTAGCCAGTTATTCCAGAACAGTCAGTCTTCCATGGAAAAGCTGGGATAGCCAGTCAGGCCCTGTGATTTAAGCCATGAAGGTAGCTGGGAACAGATCAATCAGAACATAGTGGCAGAGAAACACCTAAAGCAAGGGGGGAGGGGGGAAGGGGGGGAGTTCATTTATTCACCTCTTTTATGTAATTATTTCTCTCCTAAGAAAATACTTGAACAGCAGGATATTGGATCTCAACAATAAAGATGAAGAGGTTCCTGAGGATCTGTACAGATTTGCCAGCAGACTCAAAGTACGTCTAATATCCACCATGCAGCACTGGGACACAAGACAGCAACTGATTAACCAGAGTCGCCAAAGGCACTTAAATCAAATGATCAACTTGTTCAATCAGGTAGGTGCAGATCTCTGGATGTACATTTAGAATAAAGACAGGATACTGAAAATACTCAGGTCAGGCTGCATCTGTGGACTGTGGGACAGTGTTTCAGGTCAATAACCTTTCATCACAACTGAGAAAAGTGTAAGATAAACAAGCTTTAAGATACAGAGAAATTCTGATGCAAGGTCATCAACCTGAAACATTTAGCTATCCCGGGGCCTGAGATGGAATAATAATTTGAAAGATATGTATACGTACACGTTTATCCCAAAGCATTAAGGACATGCATATCTGCTTCCCTGCGCATGCCCCTGGTCTCGCCACAGATGCCATCTCACTTGTTGAGTATTTCAAACGTGTTTTGCTCAGATGAGAAAATGTAACCCAGCATATTTGAAAGAACACGATCAAAAAAAATCCATTACCATTGTGCTTGTGTCCTTTTGAAAGCTTAAACACCGCACGGGCCTATTCTTGCTCAGTCCATTTCTGGCCACCAGACCACCAGACACAAAGACGCGGAAGCATTTTGGGCCCCCTGTCCAGCCAACGCTAGTGGTGGCATCCAAGAGATCATGTTGTCCCCATGGTCAAGGCAATGGTACGCCATCCGCTTTGCATAGAATGAGGTAGGAGCTCAGCATTCAAATTTCAGAGAATTTCGGCTGATTAAGCCCAGTATTCCTTGTAGACAAAGGTGAGTCCATTAGGGCACTTTGAGATATCTCTTGGCAATTGTAAATAAAGTGGATCATATGATTATGATATGCTAATTTGATCTGCATACACGATTCGGAAAGGAAGCTGTGATCGCCAGTGGCCGTTCACTCAACACCAACTAGTTTGTTGTCAACGTATAATGAGGTGGTCCAGTGATAAAGGCTACACATAGTGGCCCCAATCTTTTATGCACCCAAACTCAGAATGGCTCATTTCCCTTGTTTTGATTTCCCCATCAACAGTGGCAAAGTACCTTTGTCTGATGTATATAACGATTGCGAGGCAAAAACATTGGAAAGGATAATAGCTTAGAGGGAAATCTAGATCCTGGTGTGGCCCAGTATCACGTGTGATGTGGGAAAAGGTTGGAAGAGTGAAATTAAGGTAGAATATCAGCCACAATGCTGTTAGATGGAGGAGTGGGGTCAAGGGGCCAAATCCTGCCCATTTTACATTCTTTTATCTCTGATCTGGAGTCTAGGTCCCTGATCTGAGCCCAACAAAACCTGATTATATGTATCAGGTAAGCTTTGAAAAAGGTGATAAAATATTTGGTTTTGGGTCAGGGTTTGTATCAGCCATAGTCAGGTTGCATATGATTGGCTATGGGTGGGTTAGGTTTAGATTAGCTAAAGTTGGGTCATGTTTGGATTAGCCGTGGTTGGGTTGGGTTCAGGTCAGGGTTTAATTTTATCCCTAAGTGGTACTTACTCCATTAATAACACCTCCTATGCTTTGTCAGGAACTCCCATCTATGGTCAACAAATATTGTGGATGGAAGTTTTCCAATTGCCAAGAAGGACCCTGCTACCCCGGTTTTGTTTTCAGTGACTCCTAAGTTAGTGACAACGGATGGGTAAGAGTTCCAGTTTGCTGTCTGTTATCTTCTATATTCTGTTCACTGTCTCATACTTTTAAGAGCAAGTCTCAGCGAAGATGCTCAGGTGTAGAGTTAGGGTTGGAGGCACAGTGAACTGTGAGGAGGATAGTAATAAACTTCAAGGAGATATGGAGAGGTTTATGGAATGGATAGATTGGTGGCAATCAACTTTAATACTGAGTAATGCAAAGTGTTACATTTTTGATCAGGAGAATGAGAAGAGGCAACATGACTACAGGATACAATTCTAAAATGGATACAAGAGCAAGAAGGTTTGGGGGTAAACGTGCATATTTTGTTGAAAGTGGCAGGGCAGATTAAGAAAGTGGAAAGCATACAGAATCCTGGGCTTATAAAGAGAGGGAAAGAGTACAAGAGCAAGGAAGCAATGATGAACCTTTGTAAAACACTGGCTCTGCCACAACTCAGCCACAAAGTTTACAAAAGAAACCCGGTTTCTCAGTCCTAAGGCTTGGTGTCTGTTCTGTTAAATGGATTCCAGTTCTGTTAACATCAGGCAATAGACCCATCAGTCACTATGCAGGGAATTCAGCATTTGTTGGGTTGAAAAATACCCAACCCAATAGTGAGTTGGTCCCCAAAGTTGGCCTGTATTACACCTGTTTCACACCAGTTAAGTGGGCACAAATTCCAATTGATCCTCCTGGGTTTCAGCAGGTTAACTGACATTGGGGAATTTAAGTATTAATCTTGGCGTCCCCTCAACCATCGAGTGTCAGCTCAGTCTCGGATGCAGTGGGGCAATTAAACTCACTAAGTTATCATTGATTCTTCCTTAAATCTGGAACCATTTCTTGCTCTTTTTTGATTTGCAAGTATTTTCTATTTGTTTATGGGATGTGGGGGTCACCAGCAATGCCAGCATTTATTGTCCATCCCTAATTGCCCCTGAACCAAGCAGGCTATTAAGAGTCAACCACGTTGGTGGATCTGGAGTCACATACAGACCAGACCAGGTAAGGATGGCAGATTTCCTCCCCAAGACCCAGATGGATTTTTATGACAATCTGATCGTTTTATGGTTACCATCAATAAGACTTATTCCAGATTTTTTAAATTAGTTGAATTTAGCTTCCCCAACTGCCATGGTGGGATTTGAACTTGCGTCTCTAGATCAATGGCCCAGAACTCTGGATGCTAATCCAATAACCTAACCAGTGCGCTACTATACCCAATTTTTAAAACTCCTCCTGCAATTTTGCTTATACGTATTTTCATCAATATTTTCTTCAACAGAAAGAATTCTTTTCGGCAGATGTCGACGAATACCAAAATAAGTATTGTGGGAGAGAGTCTTCACACACCAACAAAGGGCCTTTCTATTCCACTGGAATCATATGTCCCATTGTTCTTGGACAAAAATATGGCCTTTGCCATTGACACACCATCAAACAAGTTTAATTTCCTTCAGCAGAGGTAAAGTTTTTGCTGCAATGACAGTTGGGCTTCCTCATAAGTGTTATGCCTCTGGTTCTATTTTTGTTCTCTGTAATGTTTTCCTTGTTTCAGTAAAATCTAAATAACATCAACAGATCTCAGTTTCTTATTTCAGTTCTTTCACAACCATAACTGGTAACAATTGTAATGTTAGAGTGGTACCTTAGTGTCTTTTCTGTCAATTGCAATCCAGCTTTGTTTACACCAGGCAATGGGTCCCTCATGCACATAAGGAGGGAGCTCATTATCTGTTCCTGGTAATTTTCAGTGTGCTTGAAGAAATATCTCAACCAAGTAATGGGTTGTTCTGCAAATGGTCTCCGTTCCATCATTTCATGTTGGTTAAATAGGCACAAAATCCTACACTAATCCCATTTTATTCTCCCCACATTCTCATCAACTTCCCTCAGATTCTACCACTCATCCACACACTAGAGGCAATTTACAGTGGCCAATTAATCTACCAACCGCATGAGTTTGGGATGTGGGAGAAACCAGAGCACCCAAAGAAAACCTATGTGGTCACAGGGAGAACATGCAAATCCCAAACAGACAGCACACTGGATTGAACCCAGGTTGCCAGAGCTGTGAGGCAGCAGCTCTACTCACTGTGCCACCTCTTCTCAGCTTTACACCTTCAAGAAGGTTTGCAGTCATCAGTGATATCTGCTTCCCTCAGTAGATTACATTGGTAAGCAGCACCACCTTCAGCAGGAAGCTCTCAAATTTGATCCCTGGTCTGCAAGGAGTGAGATGATCTCAGCTGGAGCAATGAGGAGCTCTACAATGATCAAGCACAATGCTGCAGACATGACTCTTGGGAGCTAATCTTTTGTAACTTGCTTCTGAGATGTGGACAATTGCCACTTTGGCACGAGGATATTGAGACTCAACCAATGTACTGTATGTAGAAAAACACGATGATGTTGGAGGAACTCAGCAGGCCAGGCAGCATCTGTGGAGAAAAGCAAGTGGTCAATGTTTCCAGTCAGGACCCTTCTTCAGGACAGGTCCTGACCCAAATTGTTGACCGCCTGCTTTTCTCCACAGATGCTGCCTGGCCTGCTGAGTTCCTCCACCATCATCATGTTTTTCATCTAGATTCCAGCATCTGCCATCCTTTGTTTCTCAATGTATGTTGAATTTGGAGATAGCGACTGATCAGAATTCTGGGATTTAACCAGTCAATATTGTTTCACAGAGTCATACAACATGGAAACAGGCCCTTCAACCCACTGAGTCTGCGCCAACCATCAAGCACCCATTTACTTTTATCGTACACTATTCCCATTTTATTTCAAATTTTGATTCTGCAAAGTAATTAACTCTGGAACAATACAGCCACTTAAAGATTCTCATTGTGGTAGATTGATTTGGTATATTTATTTTGGTTGCAGTTAATATTAATTGCAACCAAAAATCCTGACATTTATTAAAATGATTGATTTTGAGCCTGGAATTGCTGCTTATCTCATTCAGTAGTCAATTGAGCATCTTTTGGTTACATTTAAATATGTTTTTTTCATTTCAAAACTTTTTTTCTGTGTGAATCTTTTCTGAATGCTACCAATGAAGAGTGGTTCCTGGTTTAGTGAGGGGTCTCTGTCATTCAATGTGATTCTCCTGTAGACCAGAAATAGTTAAAGGAATAAATTAGAAGCTTTAGACGAGAGTTGAGGAAAAATATTTTCACCTAGATACTCGCGGTGTTCTGGAACTCGGCTGTTTGATAGTGAGATAAAAATCCCTAATCGAATTTAAAATGTACCTGGATGAACACTTGGTATTGTACTGTGCTGCTGTTGCAAAAAGCTAATTTTCATGGCATTTCTATCCAGGGTATGTATGCCTGCGACAATAATAAACTTGAACTTGAACACTTACTGTGCTGTGACCTAGACTGAGATCTGGGTAATGGGATGAAGCTGGATAACTCTTTCGCGGCCGGCGTTGACCTTATGGGTCGGATGGCCTCCTTCAGTGACCCTCAATTTCCACTATTCGATGTGATTTTGCAAGAAAGTGTAGCAATGCGACAACAGCCCAGCAAGCGGCGTATCTACGCTAAACATTGAAATATCCCAGTCCTCTAGGGGGTACTGTTGTCAGGGGTTGACCTCAGGGATCAAACGACAGCGAGCTCGCTGCTACTCCAGCGCCCCCTGCAGGCTCGGAGGACCGGTGGGAGGACTCAAAAACTGACTTCATCCTTTTGACAACTTGAGGTCATTCGCAGAAACTCAAGCGCCCGCTGCAGGCTGGAGGACTCGCAAGGACGACGGATCTTCAACTCAGACGCGCTGAGGTCATTTGTTGGTGCGTGGCTTCAAAACTCGAGGCAGCGCCGTCAGTCTGGGAAATTGGAACAGGGCAGTGGCGGCAGGTGTGTTGGTTGGGTTGTGCGTGAGAGCGATCGTTTGCCGGAACAACTCATTTTTGCTTGACATTTGGAAAACAGTCAGAGGAACAACATCTGAACAGGTGAGGAGGGAAAAAATCTGACAAAAGTGTGTTTTTAGGGAAATATTGGTGTCAAAAACTTGTTGGCCGGACCGAGGCAGTGAAAAGGGTCAAGCCGTTCTCCCTGGGTTTACGGTTAGAAGAGATTTATGCTGTTCTTGTGTGCTTCTCAAGGACTTTACTGATGAATGACTTTTTAAAAATATGAAATTGCGTTTCAGTGTTTCTAAATTTAAGTAACTGATGTTATCTAATTTTTCTCTGCAGTGCTATATTTGCGTGTACGAATCCACTTGTTGAGGTGAGTTCCTCCGTCCCACCACATTGGACTATTCAATCCTTGTAGTCTCAATTAGTACTTCCAGGGTAAGAGTATTTTTTTCTTGAAATGTTACCTTAGGAACAACTTTGGAAGGACTCGATGGGTAATTTCCTAATTAAAAGTAAGATCCAAAACTAATGCTATTGCTTAAGGGCTTGCTGATGTTTATTTTGACTCTATTTTCTACAAATTTTAAACTTTAAAATTGCTCTTCTATAGCTTCATAGAATCGCTGATTATTTGTGATTTATTTTCCCATTTCTCTTGTGTGATCTCTTTTTATCTTGATAGTGCAAAGAGTTGGTAATAACCATTGAGATAAGTTGTCTCCGTGTAGTTGTCTGAATTGTAGTCTATTATTGAAATGTGTTTTAAGAAATTGTTTGAATGTGTTGCATTTTTTTCTTTAATGAAGTGTCCAGCTAAAATCTAGTTAAGAAGTTGGCTGTAGCCTTTTATACTTGTTACTGAGGAAAATGTACACCGAGTTAAATCAGAACTTCAAATGTGTCTTTTTAATTTTAATATTTTTCCCCAGTGGAACACCTATGCATGTCCTGTTTCTACTTTTTGGTAACTAGATGGGGCATCTTGGTGAGTGTTGCTTGGTGTCACTGTTCACTGATCAGGAACTCTTGTACATGTAATTGAGTTTCTACCTTGTGTGCCATTGTGCCTTTCTGTGGGACTGTTCTGTGAGAATGTTCTGGAATGAAATTTTTGCTCCAATTAATAATTCTAGAAGAACCAGTAGAAAGCAGTTGTAGAATTTGTTAAGTAACTTGAAGAAATTAACTTTAAAGAATGTGAATTTTTAATAAAATGGCTTGCTAAATTGAGGAAATAGGATGAAACAGCTTTGCTTATTGATACACTATAGGTTTGATTGGTCTGGGGGGAAAAAACTATTTTAAAGAATGCTGATTAATAAAGATTTAAAAAGGATAGCAAGTTAATGTTCCCATCTGAGGAAATGGCTTGGAAGTCACTGAGTCATATGGTGTAATGGATTGACACCAGATTAGTTGTTCTAAATTAGGTGTCAGAACATCTTATCGAGCTCTGTAACTCCAAACTGGTATTCCCCATACAATGCCATTACCATTTTGTATATAAAAAACACATTGTGTCCTTTTGATTTAATATTGATGAGGGGAAAATCTGGTTGATTTGAATTGAAATATTTACTGTTGACTGCAAATCCCTTCCACTGTTTCCTGGTGAGTCAGTATTATGAATTGTGTACTTAAGGATGTATTGTGCCAGATGTTTGAGTGTGATGCCAAACTGCAATTAAATTTTTTTTATTAAGGTGGGCTTATCCATGAGACTGTATTTAAATGACCTTAGCCAAAGGGTTCAAGTCTCACTTCATGTTGGTTCTAAAATGCTTGACTGAGGGGATGCTTTATAGTTGGGAATTTCCATCTGTTTAACATTTAAACATGGGTGCCTGTCTATCTATTCAGATTGGGTTGGCACGGGGAGGAAAGACCCCACAATCTCTGGTTAATGACCAATGGAGTCCTGGAGTCCCCTTTTCCAGTACTTCCACATAAATTGGTCTGCCTTGCTACTGTGGTTTTGCAAACAACTACTTTAGCTTTCAGAACAATGAGTGCATTTTAAGCACCTTGGATGTAAGGAGCAATTAAAATGAAAGCTGGTCACTCCTTTAGATTGGACAAGGGAATGAATACTGTGCCACCCGGTGTTTCACCCACTGTAAAGTTGTCAGCTGAGGGCAGAATTGGATTTAACTAAGATTTTTCTATCTCCCCTCGTCAAAAAGCCAGCAGGCACTTTATTGTCTAGACAATGTGATGAGAAACTGCAGTATGAATCACCATCTATTGGGAGAAGAGAGTGGTAGTTATGATTATATGCAAAAGAAACATAATGGTCTAAGTAATGGTTAGTGTGACAGCGCAGCAAACTATGCTCCAAAATAGTTATGTTACTGCACATTTAAGGTTTGATTTGTTGATCTGCCAAAGATTGTTTCATAGTATTGAAAAGTTGTGTTTTTTTCTGTTATTCAACAGCTGCTGTTCTCATTTTCCAGTTGTGCAACAAAGCTGTAAAAAAAACACCAGCTTGCCTTTCTTGTTTTTGAAAGACTGAAGTTCTTAATCTAAGGGACTTTCCCCTTCAACCTGTCATGCAATTGTGCATTTTTCCACATTTATGTCTCTGACTTGGCAATTATTTGGGAAGTGAGAGGAATAATTTTCTTAGATTGTCCATGGTAGACAATGAAGCATGTGAAGCGTTTTTTGGCACAGAAGCTGTAATGAGATGTAATTTAGAAACCAGATTGGGGTGGGTGGAAACCACAGAAATTAAATCACTGGGTTCTCACCACCTTCCTGTATTCCCAGAATGTTTTATTGCATTAACTCACCTACAATTATCTCCCTTATTTGATTTCAATTCCTTTGAAATGACTCCAGCTCGATATCGCAGTCATCTAGGGAGCGCTGCCCCCTTCACTGGTGTTGACACTCTTGTTTCTTGATGGTTGCAGTCTCATGCTCCACTCTTGAGACTGGAGCACAAGAACCAGACTGGGGTTTTTTCAGTCCACCACCATTGTTGTGTTGCTGCAGATGCCTTTTTTTTTGAATGAAGCATTATAACTTGGGGTCCCTGTGGCTGCAATCTTGGGTGGATGTTCAAAATCTCATTGTGCTATTGGAAGAATTGCGGAGGAGTTCTTTCCCCAGTATCCTGGACATCGGGTAACCTATTGTAGTAATACATAAACACTTGCTGTTTTGTTTTTGAATATTGCTGTGTTTGCTTGCAGAGATGATTACACTTCAAAAGTGGTTGTAGAGTGCTTTGGAACATCCTGAGAGTGTGCAAGGTGTTTTTTGTCTATCAGATGGCAATGGTGGGCCAATATCGTTTTCCTGAGGGGAAAAGTGCCAAGTGTCAGATGTTCATAACTCTATATCTGGCAGAGCAATGCCACAAGAGATTAGCTGATATGCGTCATTCATAACGCATGCACCTTCGGCCTTCCTCCATCCACCCACCACCTCCGCTTTTCTCATTAGTCTTTTGAGGTATGCAAAGTGACCTGACTTGAGGACATTTCCCTCCCTCCTGCCCCAGCCTCTAGCAAGAGCCATGTGTTGGAGTTCCTGATGTGGGGCATTTAGTACTTATCCTCCTTTGCCTCACCTAGAGGTGACTTTACCCAGTGTGAAACGACATGTCAGTCTCGTGTGCCTTAATGCTTGTCCCAACTTCAACTGGCTGTATTTGGAAAGCACCTGAGGGTCTGGTAATGTGGAAACTACAGCAAATCAAACAGCAGGAAAACCAAGATGTAATTTTGTGCTTTTCGTTGTCACTATTTTCCCTTCTTTGCTGGGAGCTGTGTATTTTGTTGCTCTTTACAGAAATGAATGAGCTGCCCACCTTGGGGGTTGTGGGGCAGAAACCATGGCTACCTGTGTAAGCCAGCTCCTTGAAAGGGTGTTAGAGTCCTCTTGAGGCATAAGAAGGACCTTGTTACAGTATTGCTGCAGTTGGTGGCAGTGCAATAAAAGAAAATATCATCAGAATTGCCAGCTCATAAAACTGTGCAGAGGCTCAGAGTTCCTGGAATTCCCCCTGTTTGGTTATCAGTTCCTGAGTGTACTGCATTTATTCAGGTTTCAAGTTCTCAATACCAGGAATGTCTTGATGGGTGGGACCCACAATAGCTGCAACTGTGTTCTTGTAAATTCTTTGACTTTAATTCAAAAGGTGATAAGATTTTAAGAAATGCGAAATGTGGGAGTGGTACTAATACAGATTTGAAAGATTAGTATTGTGTAATGTTTGCTTCCTCACTTGCTCATTCCTATCTTGGTTGAACATTTACTTGCGAGATTACCCTGGTGAGTCACTCATGGGAGTGATTAAGTGTACCTTTTCAACCGAGGATTTGGGAAGAGGTTGGTGAGTTTTTGATTCCTGAATAATTAAGTTTGTACTCCTAACTGCAAGTGCATAAATTGATTTTGTAGCTGTTGCATACCATAAATATTGATGTGCCTTGGAAACAGCTTACTTGAGATACATTTTTCTACTGAAGTTGATAGGTACCTAAAGTGTTGATTTTTTTTTCACAATCTTGGTATGGTACTTGCGTTTTAAAGAGAATCTTTTTGATTGATTGCTTTCACTTTGGGGCATTGATTAAATCCTCCCAAGTTTGATGGGATAGTCCAGTTCTTGCCTCAGGCCATGGTGCCTGTGTTGGCACGTTGAAAGAGCTCTCCAATTCGTCCCACTGTCACCACTCTGCTAATATCATGTGTATGTCTGCTCTTCTTTAACACAAGGACATGAGGAAAATAGGAGTATGCCCCTCAAGCCTGCCCTGCCATTCAGTATGATCATGGCTGAAATAAACTGGCCTCAACTCTTTTGTGCCAGTTCCCCATAGCCCTCAATTCTCCGATCTTTCAAAAATGTACAGTGGCATGTAAAAGTCTGGGCAACCCTGGTCAAAATTTCTGTTACTGTGAATAGTTAAGTGAGTAGAAGATGAACTGATCTCCAAAAGTCATAAAGTTAAAGATGAAACATTCCTTTCAACATTTAGGCAAGATTAGTGTATTATTTTTGTTTTGTACAATTTTAGAGTGAGAAAAGGAAAGGAGCACCATGCAAAAGTTTGGGCACCCCAAGAGATTTGAGCTCTCAGATAACTTTTACCAAGATCTCAGACCTTCATTAGCTTGTTAGGGCTATGGCTTGTTCACAGTCATCGTTAGGAAAGGCCAGGTGATGCAAATTTCAAAGCTTTATAAATACCCTGACTCCTCAAACTTTGTCTCAACAATCAGCAGCCATGGGCTCCTCTAAGCAGCTGCCTAGCACTCTGAAAATTAAAATAAATGATGCCCACAAAGCAGGAGAAGGCTATAAGTAGATAGCAAAGTGTTTTCAGGCAGCCGTTTCCTCAGTTCGTAATGTAATTAAGAAATGGTAGTTACCAGGAACGGTGGAGGTCAAGTTGAGGTCTGGAAGACCAAGAAAACTTTCTGAGAGAACTGCTCGTAGGATTGCTAGAAAGGCAAATCAAAACCCCCGTTTGACTGCAAAAGACCTTCAGGGAGATTTGGCAGACTCGAGTGGTGGTGCACTGTTCCACTGTGCAGTGACACCTGCACAAATATGACTTTCATGGAAGAGTCATCAGAAGAAAACCTTTCCTGTGTCCTCACCGCAAAATTCAGCGTCAGAAGTTTACAAAGGAACATCTAAACACACCTGATGCATTTTGGAAACAAGTCCTGTGGACTGATGAAGTTAAAATAGAACTTTTTGGCTGCAATGAGCAAAGGGTATGTTTGGAGAAAAAAGGGTGTGGAATTTCATGAAAAGAACACCTCTCCAACTGTTAAGCACGGGGGTGGATCGATCATGCTTTGGGCTTATGTTGCAGCCAGTGGCACGGGGAACATTTCACGGGTAGAGGGAAGAATGAATTCAATTAAATACCAGCAAATTCTGGAAGCAAACATCACACCGTCTGTTTTTAAAAAAAAAGCCAAAGATGCGAAGAGGATTGCTTTCACAACAGGATAACGATCCTAAGCACACCTCAAAATCCACAATGGACTACCTCAAGAGGCACAAGCTGAAGGTTTTGCCATGGCCCTCACAGTCCCCTGACCTAAACATCATTGAAAATCTGTGGATAGACCTTAAAAGAGCAGTGCATGCAAGATGGCCCAAGAATCTCATAGAACTAGAAGCCTTTTGCAAGGAAGAATGGGTGAAAATCCCCCAAACAAGAATTGAAAGACCCTTAGCTGGCTACAGAAAGCGTTTACAAGCTGTGATTCTTGCCAAAGGGGGTGTTACTAAGTAGCGACCATGCAGGGTGCCCAAACATTTGCTTCGGGCCCTTTTCCTTGTTTGTTATTTTGAAATTGTAAAAGATGGAAACAAAAAAAGTAATCTTGCTTAAAATATGAAAGAAATGTTTCATCTTTAACTTTATGCCTTTTGGAAATCAGGTCATCTTTTGCTCGCTTAGCTATTCACAGTAACAGAAATTTTGACCAGGGGTGCCCAAACTTTTGAATGCCACTGTATCTACCTCCATCTCAGATACGCAAGGCAGTTTATTACACGTGATAACTTGCAGTCTTTTTGTTATTTCAGTGTAATTATTGGCTAACATTGTTGGCAATGGGTTTGTTCATTGACACTGAATAAACAGTCATACAGCAGACAGTTAAAGAACAGAGTAAACTATTTACAACATCTTCTCTACAAAAGCAGAGTTTTTTTCCCCAAAATATGGAGGAAATTTGCATACATGTGCATAAAATCAATTTTAGTCACTGAAACCAAGTTGATTGACAAGGGGATTGTCCATTTATCTCAACTCTGGCCAGAGTATGCAACCTCTTATTTTTAAAAAGAGCAAATCTCACTTCCTTCTCCCCATCCTTCCCTGATTTTTGCCAGTGGTCTTAGAATTTGACCTCTGGTTGTTAACCATCCTCCTATTGGAGTGAACATCACCAATAGCCTGTCCTGGTCCACCACATAGACACCACAACCAAGAAAGCTCACCAGTGCCTCTGCTTCCTCAGGAGGCTAAAGAAATTTGACATGTCCCCTTTAATACTCTCTAACTTTTATCAACGCACCATAGAAACCATCCTATCTGGATGCATCATGGCTTGGTACAGCAACTGCTCTGCCCTTGATTGCAAGAAACTGCAGAGAGTTGTGGACACAGCTCAGCACATCACGGAAACCAGCCTCCCCTCCATGGACTCTGACTCTGTCTATACTTCTCGCTGCCTCGGTAAAGCAGCCCACGTAATTGAAAACCCCACCCACCCTGGACATTCTCTCTCTTCCTCACCCCCCCCCCCCCCCCCCCCCCAAAATCGGGCAGAAGATACAAAAGCCTGAAAGCGCGTACCACCAGGCTCAAGGATAGCTTCTTTCCCGCTGTTATAAAACTATTGAATGATCCCCTAATAGAATAAGATGGACTCTTGACCTCAATCTACTTTATGACCTTGCACCTTATGGTCTACTTGTATTGCACTTTCTCTGTAGCTGTGACACTTCACTCTGCATTCTGTATTGTTTTACCTTGTACTATATCAATGCACTGTGTAATGAATTGATCTGTACGAATGGTATGCAAGACAAGTTTTTTTTTACTGTACTTTGGTACAAGTGACAATAATAAACCAATTCCAATTTTCTATTTTCATCAGAATCACTTGCTGTTTGTGTGGGGAAAAATATGACAGCAGCTTACAAACACATGTATTGATATTGTGTAGGGACTTGGGATCTCTATATCCTTTAATGTGTTGTGCTTTGGAAATCCTGGCCTTGCCACCGATATCCACATCATAAGAATGACTAATAAAATCAAGTTGTAAACGTTCCTTCTACAAAACTCATTCAAATCGCCAAAGGCTACTCTACCTTTAACCACACCATATGCTCTTAGCAGTGTTTGAAGGGGGCCTGTTGGTTTAAATTACTGTGCTGTTCTGCTACTTCTGGGAGATTGATCAACTCTGACAGATGCCCACTAGAATCCTGTTCTGCTTTCACCCTCTGTCCCCAGTGTGAAGCCAGAGAGCATTGGGCCATAAGTCTAGAGGTGCTTGAGCATTTTATAGAAGGAGATAAGTCTGCCTTGTGTCACCTTTCAACCAAGTTCTTGGGTAGTGTCCTCTGTCAATGCAGCCTACCTCCACCCCTACCGAATTAGCATCTTATATTTCCCAAACTAGTTGTCCTTTTGCCACCTTCTGAATGGAACTTTTGCTGTCAATGTTTACAACATTCCAGCAATCAAATGCAAAAAGGGGGGGGGGGGGGGTGGAGAAGACCTGACTGTTCTGGAAATCTGAAATAAATGCTTAGCAGGTCACTTTTTTTAATGTTCCTTTCAGACCAATTCTGTCACAGTCCTTGAAATTCAAGGCTAGCATAAATGACCTGTAAAGCTTCTCCAGAAGGTTGAATCCACCATGTAACAAGATGCTCTTTACTCAAATGCTTCACAAAACGTGTGAATAATTCGGATTACATTGCATATTCAAGTCTTGTAGTACATGAAATATTCAGCAGTGAAACACAAGCATGATGAAATAATTAAATTGGGCATGCTGGAAAGTTTAGGACTTTTATTTATTAATTGTTCAATTTAGTCACATCTCCTCCAGGTAAGTAGTATTCCGATCTACTCTTTTGGCTCAAGAAGCTTATTGTAAATGCCCAATTCATAAGCTGTCTCTGGTGTAAGTGAATATTATCAACACTGATTAAAGGTGGTGTTTGGGCATGCCCAGAGGTGTAATGCTGTTTGGTCTTTAGAGTACACCGATAAAATCTGGTAGTGAGGGTATAATCAATGCAATATGCCACCTAGTCATTATCTAGAAGCTTGGTAAATATCCTGAGCTACCAGAAAATACATGATATCTAAATTTTGTTCCATGCAATATTAAAACTGATATTTGAATATTTCTTTCCTCACCTGCCCCGCGTGCACGCTCTTGCTCTCTCGCTCACACACACACACACACACACACACACACACACTTGAAATAGTCTTCCCTTGACCATAATGTGCTTAAAGAGGAGCAAGTATAATCTCAAAAGTGTGGGTTGTATTTAAAATTACAATTTCCTCTTAGTCAGGATCATGAAGAGCCTACCAAGACAAAACCAAAAGGAACTTTCAGTCCTAATGTCTCCAGACCAAATAGAAAACCGATGTCTACCTATGGGTTTAAGAAAATGATAATCCAACCAGATGGAAATTTGAATTAGCTGCTGCTCCAGAATTGGTCCTTGTAAAGAAATGACCATATCTGTGATGTGCTAATACAAAGAAATGGTGAGTTTCTCTTTGCAAAACCTATTGCAACTGAAGTGAAGGAGGAGTTACTGCAGATTGCACTGTCTCAAAATTTAAGCATCCATTTTAAGTGTTGTGTTTCGGTGAAACCATTGATACAAGTCATTGTACTTGGAGAGCTCTACCCTCCTGTTGAATGGAATTACTATACAAATTTATTGCTCTTGCAGGTGTTAAATGTTAATCTTTTATTTATTCAACATAGACGTGGTCAGTGGAAGTTTCTAATGGGACTGTGTCAAACACTGCATAGCGTGTTGATGCATTGAAAAGTGAGGTGATGGAGAACCAAGTTAATTTCCTTGTGTGAAGAATAATCATATACAATAGTTAGTTGCAAGGGATCCAAACTTGCTGAGAGTGCATGTTGCGTAAGAGTTGACATTCTCTGCATAGCTAGTTGGTTTCTGTTAATGCAAAGGTCAGAGCCAGCACTTGTCACCATGGTCGTTTGTAGTAAATAATTTTCTTTTTTAAAACACAAACTTCAATTGATGTGTGAATGTTTCAAGTTCAATAATGGTTTTAAATTTATACGGGTCCATTTAAATAAGGGATAGATTATTGCTGAAGTGCAGGTAGCACTAAAATTCCCTGTATTTATGTTATAGATGAAATGTGAATATTGCATGGAGTCATGGTCGTGCAGCACAGAAACGGGTCCTTCAGCCCACTGTGTCCAGGCTGACCATCGTATTTATCTATACTAGTCCCACTTACCTGCATTTGGTTCATGCACTTCAACTGCATGGAATATTTTACTCATTATTAGCAATAGCTCTCATTCTGGACCTAGGGGGACAAATTCAAAACTTGAATTGCAGATTGATGCCCATCTTCCCTTTCCCTACCTTCCTGCCCCATCCTGCCACTAACTACATATTTGGTAAGCATGATGTTGCAGCCCTTGTGTCAGCAGTCTTAATAATTTAAGATGGTACATGTGAGACTTGAGCATCAGGTGAAGGAGGAAGAAAGTGGATGGGAGTATTGAGCAGGATGCCTACTTGGTGAAGTCACTTCAGAGATAGCAGGCTTTTCTGTTTGATCTGGTCACTAACAGCATTGAGTACTTCTATATCTAATTTGTGTAGCTTAACTTTCTATAACAGACTTTATTCTTTGGAGAGGAAGGAGGGGTGAACAGGCAACTCCGTCTCCTTGGCTGATCGATTCTGCCTTCTCACTTTGTTCATGCTTTTCTGTAGAGAAATAGGATCATCTCAAATGTTCTTTTACTGTTTGAGTAGCCTTGCTACCCGAGCAATTACATTTGTTTTTTTTAAATGTATAGGGCACAAGCTGGCATAAAACACCACAGAGTTCTTGACTATTGCCTGGTGCTTGTTCCATTTCAATACTGTAGCCTTGGAAACCACCTGCATTCTACTTGATGACAATAAATGAGATTTTTATATTTTTTGTTCTAGTTCTGCTAAATGGATGTTTGCCTGAAAATTTAACTCAGTTTTTCTTCCCCCAGGTACATCCTGACCTACGGTGTATTTCTAGCATTTTTGTTTTTGTCAGATTTCCAGCAGCTGCAGATTTTCATTTGCTTTTTGAGGCTTTTAATCAAAGCATACAATGAGACTGTCTTTTGCCTACCCCCTATTTTTACATGTATGAACCCTGAAGAATTCATCCCAGTCTCTCACTCTTAATGCTTTGTTCATACAAAGACTCAAAATTGATAAAGGTGTGCCTGAAAGGGGGAAAGTCTTGAATGGAAATTTGTAAATAGCATGGATAGCAAAATTTGCGCAGCTACTCAAACATAAATTTTGTTACCTGAAAGCAAATTGCATTTTTAGCCTACACCTTGAAGTTTCCTAATTTGTTCCATGCTCCCTATAACTTGGCATGAAAACTCTGAACTTGCATAGTTTCTCTTTCATAATGTCGGCTAAGTTGCTGAAATCGTCCTCCACACTTTTTTTGTTATCTCCATGAGTGCAGTCCTGGTCAGCTTTCTGTAAGTTTGAGGTCATCTAAAATTGCTTGCCACCCTGTATCTTGCACAAAATCCCACCTGCTCTTCATCCTCATGCTTGCTGACCTACACTGGCTCTTGGTTAAGCGATTAAAAATTCTCAGCCTTGCTTTCAAATCACACCATAGTTCTTTTTCCTTGTCCTCCCCTATCCCTGTCTTTGTGGATACCTACCTTAGATCTTTGTGTTCCTCCAATTCTACCCTCTTGATAAACTAGTTCTAATCATTCTATCATCAGAGGCCATGCATTTAACTGTTTGGACCCTAACCTCTGAAATTCCTTCTGTGAACCTTGTGCACATTCTGCTTTTTCATGTGTGCACTTCTCCCCTAATGTGCTTTTTATAATCTACCTCTCTAACCAAACCTTTGGTTACCTGTCCTCAAATCACAGAAAGATACAGCACAGAAGTAGGTCATTTATCCCACTGATTCTGGACTGATTGTCAACCACCCATTTACGCTTATCCTACATTAACCCCTTTTTTTGTATTCTCCCCACATTGTCATCAACTTCCCCCAGATTCCACCACTTGACTACATGCTAGGGGCAATTTAATGGCCAATTAACCTACCAACCATGTCTTTGGAATGTGGGAAGAAACCCACACAGTCACAGAAAGACTGTGTAAACTCCACACAAACAGCACCTGAGATCAACATTGAACCCTGGTCTCTGGTGCTGTGAGGCAGTGGCTTTACTAGCTGTGCCACTGTCTAGTATCCTTTTTACTGGTCCAGTGAAGTTCCTTGAGATTCTTTTGTTTTAAAGGTCTGATCTCAATCCTTTTGGGATTGTATCTCCTAGTTCTGCCCTCCTCTCAAGTCTGAATCAATTTTTGTCTAGGCTTAAATGTAAAGCTCAGTGCTTGGGTTTACAAAGGTTCCTTTGCTGTGGAACGGTACTCCAGCAGTTGAACAACATGTTGAAAAGGAAAGAAGATTATCCAAAACATTTAATTGCAGATTCTTGGCTGTTTTATTTAAAATTGTTTGTATAGTTGCACTGTTTGGTGTTCACAGTCCAAGGAAAGCAACATGAATCTCTTTTAAAGTTTAGAGGTAGAGGCTTACCTTATGTAACATGCTGTTGCTGTTTTTGTTCTTGCCTATTAATATAGAGGGAAGGTTTTAATCTGGGTTTGTAGCTGGGTGTGGATTGCAACAAATGAAAATGGTGCCAGCTGCAGAGTTGTGGCTTTTTTTATAAAATGAACTGTTGGCAAAGAATGATGGAAACAAGGAAAATGATGTTGAAAATGACCCAGATTTTGTCTGAGTTACTCCTTCAGAGGGCCAGTTATGCTGTCCTCCAACATAATTGTCCTTGGAGATGTAACTGGGCACAAATTAACATTTCCATAATTCAACCCAATTACCAGATGGAAACCTTTTGGATCTGAGGTTTTTAATGAGTGAGATCTTGTCATGAAGCTTGAATAGCTTTGTTTCTAATTAAAGAAGCATGGAGAGTTCTTTTGAAATGAAAACCATAGCACAATCTGATCGAAGATCAAAGAAATTATTTTCATAGAAGGATTGCTTAATACCTTGGGGGCTTGTGTAATTGTGGTTTGCACCTCCACAGACATGTATACAGTTATTATTGGATGCTGTGAATTTTTTGTTGCTTTCATCTGCATTTGTGTATGTAGTGCTTGGCATTGTGTTTGTGAACATAAATTCCAAGTTTTGCAGAAAACCTGACCCTAAATACAAGGGTTAAAAGCAGTTCCCAAAATGTGACGGTATCTTTCAGAGCCCTGGAATCTGGTTAGATATGATATTCTAAGCACAAAACAAATGAATAAATTGGAATATAAAAATATACAAGGTCTTTCAATTATACTGGAAATAAATAGTATTTGAGGACGAAAATAGGTGTAATTTTTATCAGAAGGTAGAACATCTCCAGCAAGTTTAGTTCTAGTATGTATTCTACAAAGCAAAATATTTTGAATTACAAGCAGTTGCCCACCACAGCAGTTGGCACTACACTCCCTGATGGTCTCTCCCATCTTAAATCCCTGACATTCCACTTGTTTCACTACCAGATAGGCTGCTTCCTTCAAGAAGCACTTCAGGATATTTTTGCTCTTTTCTTTTGTTGGACATTGTCAGAAGAATATTAAAATAGTGACTGACATGTTGATGGAGTGAATCTCACAGGAAGCCATTTTGGTGATGGAATTGGTGTGTGCACACTAATGCAAATCAGAAGTTTGTAGAGTGGGTGGATTGTAACATCAATGAGTAATTCTGATTTGAAGAAGCACTGTCATTTTGAAGCTCAATGCTATAGTTAGTGTCCTTTCTTTACAGAACAGTACATTCAGCTGTAGGGAAGATTTTTTAAATTCTTGCACTGTTGCTGGTGTCTGCAGAAATGTTCAAATGAATGGGAGTGCTAAATGGGTTTGCTGCTTATATTGCAGGTTGGTGTGGGTCAATTGCATATTGTTGTCTTAATACACACGAAATGCTGGAGGAACTCAGCAGGTCGGGCATCATCTATGGAGGGAAATAAACAGTCGATGTTTTGGGTGGAGACCCTTCATTAAGATAGGAAAGGAAGAGGGCAAAAGCCAGAATAAAAAGTGGGGGGAGGGGTTCAAGCTGGCAGGTGAAGGGGGGGAAAGTAGGTGGATGGGGGATGAAAGGGAATGATGCAAGAAGTTGGGAGGTGATGGGTGGAAGAGGCAAAGGACTGGAGAAGAAGGAATCTGATAGGAGAGGACAGTAGACTATGGAATAAAGGGAAGAAGGTGGGGAACCAGAGGGAGGTGATGGGTAGGTCATGAGGGTAGGCAAATAGAAAGAGAAGGGGTGAGGGGGCCACAGGAATGAGGGAAAACAAAGGGGGGGGAAAACAGAGGGGAGTTACCAAAAGTTAGAGAAATCAATGTTGATGCCATCAGGTTGGAGACTATCAAGGCAGAATATGAAGTGTTGCTCCTCCAGCCTGCATCTGGCTCCAAAGTGACAGTAGACATGTCAGTATGGGAGTGGGAAGTGGAATTGAAGTGGATGGTCACCGGGAGATCCTGGCTGTTGTGGCGGACAGAGCGAAGGCGCTTAACCAAGCGGTCACCCAGTCTGCGTTAGGTCTTGCTGATGTAGAGGAGGCTGCACCGGATGCAATAAATGACACCCTCAGATTCACAGGTGAAATGTTGCCTCACCTGGAAGGACTGCCTGGGACGCTGAATGGTGGTGAGGGAGGTGGTGTAGGGGCAGGTGTAGCACTTTGCATGTTGCAGGGATAAGTGCCTGGAGGGTGATTGGTAGGGAGGGACAAGTGGATAAGGGAGTCGCAGAGAGAGCAATCCCTGTGGAAAGAGGAGGGGATGATGTGCCTGGTGGTGGGATCCCATTGAAGGTGGCGGAAGTTGCAGACAATGATGTGTTGGATACGGAGGCTCATGGGGTGGTAGGTGAGCACGAGGGGAACCCTGTCTCTGTTATGTCGAGAGGGAGAGGAGATGGGGTGAGGGCAGATGTGTGGGAAATTGAGGAGATGAAGGTGAGGGTGATCTTAATATCTGTTTTGAGGGTTGTCAATTTTTCTTGATCAAAATGACGGATAGCTTTAAGTATCAGGAGTGATGGTGTTCTTTGTATTAAATTGGAAGATGACTGGCTAGGTTTTGAGTTTTGTTCTACATATTTTTAGCTCCCTCCAGCTAATGGGCATCAAAATTGTGGGCCATATTCAGCACAGGGCAGTTGGCTGAAGGGAAGGCTTAGACATTCTATTGTGCACATTTAGGTATGATAGAATTTCCTCCCATTGCAGAGATTGTAAAAGGGAAAAGTTGAGAGGATTACAGAAGGGAGAGTTCTAATGCGAGTTGTCATGGAGACTGGCAGATGATTCTGGTTTGGGGGGAGTAGATGGAAGCTTAGGTACTTTTTTAGGACATTGCTCCAACCCAATGTCACACAAGCATTTGTACACTGATCCCCACTTGTGCCCCGTGGATTAGTGTGCTCGAGACAGGAGAGACTGCAGATGCTAGAATCTGGAGCAAAAAAAACACTGCTGGAGTACCTCGGTGGGTCAGGTAGCAGCTGTGAAAAACAGTTGACATTACAGGTTGAGACCCTGCATCGACTATCCCTCTGCCTCCACAGATGCTGCCTGACCTGTTGATGAGATCCTCCAGCAGTTTGGTTTTTGTTCCTTTGGACTAGTGTGCCATAATGCATGGAGGTGTAGGTGACAAGTAGTTTTAACCTGTGTTCTTCTGCCCTGACCTGAAAATGGTCCTCCAAAGCCATTTATTTGATTAGCTCTGTTCCAACTGTGAGACTTGCATAAATGGATTTGGGCAATTAAGGATTCCTTCAGCAATGCAAACTTGGTATTTATTTGGATGTATTTATTGTATGTTACCAGTGAGCCTTAAATTATTGTTATAGACCATCCCAGGGTTAAGAATACCCAATTTGTAGACAACCCTTGGATATGAACAAGCTCCCATAATATTATCAAATTCAAAAGTCCGATTGTACATACATGAGTTCGTTTCTACGATGGCTGAACCAGTTTCCCCTCTCTCTCTCCACTTTTAGTAATGGTTCTTTCTTGTCAGTTTTGTGCTTTTGATGCCATTCATTGCATACTGTGGAGGTATTACTATATTGAGTGATTTTTTTTTTTGTGTAAAGATGGACCCTGTTCATTACCCGGAGATGGCCTGTACTGACTTTGTTTTCATAGTGGGAGACGTTTTAAGATTTGAGTACTTCACCAAACTACCCCAGCCTTTTCTGTTGTGTTTGTCTCGAGACCAGTCTCACTCAACTGAGATTGGATTGTCTTTCCTCCACACCACCACTCCCCAACCTCCATTGAAGGCATTGCCTATTTTTCAAAATCTTAGTCACCGAAGGTCTGTCTGAGTGCTGTTATGTCAATATGATACTGCCTCTTAAAAGTTACAGCTTAAGTGAATTTGACATTTGAGACTTAACCACTGTGGAAATATTGCCCCGAAGTCCTGCCTTTCACATTCTTTTACTATCTGAAGTCCCATAACCTGAATAACCAGACGGTGGAGCTTTGTTCTTCAGCATCAAATACTTGAAGGTTTTAAATAATTCTCGATCTCTGTCTGGAAATCTGGGGGAATTCATGCACACGCCCTGCTTTTCTCTGCCCAGCAAACTGAACTTGAAACCAACTCAGGTGAGGTTGGGGTTGACAATTCTTTTTCTCTTTGGTTGCAACTTTACAGTTTGTGCTGGAAACAGTTCTGTGGTCCTGTGGGTCTAATCTAGCTTCATTAGTTGCTAATTAACATTTGCACATACTGCAGTGCTGCCCATCAAGCAGCACCAATTGTATTCAGACCTCCATGCACACCACTCATTTCCAGGAAGCTATCTCTTCACTGGTCATTACTCAGGGAGATATTTGACCAGACTTCAGGAAAATGAGGTCACTAAACATTTTCATATGGCCACAATTGAATTTTGACAACCAAAACTTTGTTACAGATTGAGTAAGAACTGATATCGGTCATTGCTCAGTGGTTAATGCCCTCCTCTGAATAGGAAGGTTTTGGTTTCAAATCCCGCTCCAGAAACTTGAAAACCCAAATCTAATCTGACACCCTAATACAGCACTGAGAGAACAGGGCAATTTTTTGTTTTACTTGCTGCGTAGCCAACCTTTCATCGTGGCTAAAATTTTCCAGTCCTGGCAACATCCTCGTAAATCTCCTCTGCACCCTCTCCAGTAAAGCTGAAAGCAGTTGTATTCAAATCTGGGAGGAGGGAAATTTTTAATGAATGTGTCATTCCCAGCCAGCTCATTTTTTGTACACAGTAATATTGCCTGGAAAAATAGCAACCAAAAATATTGATATTTGTTGCTTTACTGAGGCTTTTTAAAATTCTGGTGCTCTTATAGCTGATGTGAAATTTGTGTTGTCTAAAATGTTAGTGGGCCATTGAGTGTAAATACCAACCTGTGTTTCAAGTGTCAATAAATGATCCCAATTCAGAATTGAGAATTTTCTCCCCATGAATTAGAACGTAGAACAGTACAGTGCAGGAACATGCTCTTTGGCCCATGATGTTGTGCCAAACTAATTAAACGCCAAACTAAACTAATCCTGTCTGTACACAATGTCCATATCCCTCCATTTTCTGAGCCTCTTAAATGCTTCACTGCCACCCCTGGCAGGGCATTCTAGGCACCCTCCACTCTCTGTCTATATATAAATTTTAAAAAAACTTGCCTGTGTGTTTTGATGTACATGTGACTAATAAAGATGTCTTACATCTTGCATCTTAAATGCATGCCCTCTAGTATTGGACATTTTGACTCTGACGGGGGGAAAAAAGATACTAGCTGTCCACTCTATCTCATAATCTTTTAAACTTCTTTCAGATCTCCCCTCAGTTTCCATTGCTCCAGAGAAAACAGCCCAAATTACTTTTGAAGTGCAGTTAAATGTGGCAGCCAGTTTGTAGACACCAAGGTTTCTGGCATTTAAGTATTGTTGGGTGGGTTCTTGGGGTTGAGGTTAATTTGCTTTCATTTTGGTTCTGAGGTGACTGAAGCTTCTCATAAGAGATTTGCAGGCTCTGCCATAGGATTACATTGATGGGCAGGGTGTGTGTGGGTAGTGAGGGATGTGGATGCACTGTCTCTGCATACTTCTGTCATGGACACCTGTGTGGCTCGATGCCTTCCCAGTCGCTGCTCCTCCATCTTGAGCAGTCACAGACCAGAGATTTCTGTGACCATGTGAGGAAGATGTTACAATTTTTCAGGATATCTAAGTGTCCTTGAAGTGTTTCCTCTGTCCTCCTAGAAGTTTCTTGATGTGACAGAATAAGAAATTACAGCTCTGAATGGAGTGTTTGTTTCAGGCCACTGACATCAGGCTGGCACTAGATGCCCAAAACGAGCACTCTACTTCGGGCTCCATGTGTGGCTCACCTTTAAGAATGGTGGAGTGTGATTAGCACCTCTGCTGATGAAGCTGGTCTGGGGGAGGTGACTGTCATTGGTTTGCTTATCTTGCCAAGGGACTTGCAGGATTTTATGTAGACTGCATAAGTGATCTTGATCCTGTGCTTTGAGGTATCAACTGTAGGTTGTCCATGTCTCTGAAGCAGACAGGAGGCTGCGAATTGCTGCTGCTTGGTAGACCACGAGTGTGGTGATGGGTTTGGTATCTTGGTTGTCAGATGATTTTTTTTTTCATCCTCAGTTGGCTGAAAATTCTGTTGGTATAGTGATTAACTTCATCATTGATGTCTGCCTCCACCTGAGAGGTGGCTCTCAAGATGTGCAAAGTGGTATATATCTTCTAGGGTTTCAAAATGGACCTTTATTATTGGAGGATAGTGTTGTGTGCTACAGGCAGCTTGATAGAGGATCTATATCTTGCTTAATGAAAGCCTTGTCCTTTGGTACACTTCAGTGAAGGATCAGCAATGACTTGGAGCTTGGCTTTCAAGTGTGCATGTATAAAATTCAACAATGGAGGTTACAGTGATCTTGGTTCTGAAGTGGGCCAACAACCAAATCCTGTTCAACCTGTTGATTTGTTCCATTCCAGCTAGGAGCTGCTGAAGGCAAGGTATAATATTGCAGTGAGAAAGTTTGAGAAGATGGTTGGTGTGATAACACAGCCTTGCTTGGCTCAATCTGTACTGGGTGTGGCTCTGGTGGGATTGTGGCTTCTATGGTTACATATACAGGACATCCCCCAGAAATGGACGGGTTCCGTTTTTACAGGCATCCATATGTCGATTTTTATCTAAGTCGGAAAATACACAAGAATCACAGTGGTAACCACACCTCAATGGTATTGTAATGAATGGCATTGAAAAGCACAAGACTGATAAGAATGAACAATTACTAAAAGTGGGGAGAGAGGAAACTAATTCTGCTGTTTGTAGGAATGAATGAATGTTCATACATCAGATTTAAATATTATGGGAGCTTGTTCGTATGTAGGGGTGTCCGTAAGTCGGGTGTCCGTAACCCAGGGATGGCCTGTAATGATAACACTGGCCAAGCAGAGTGCAAGTGATTGGGGTACTTTGCTGTGAGACTTGGTAACTGCTCTACTGCAAGTGAGAGTTTGATTTTTTTTTCTGGGTGTAAATGTAACCGTACTTCACTCCAATTTTTTTTTGAAGAAATTATAGCAACTTTTCCCAATGATGGGGTAATTTCTGTTTGCTCTTCTACTTTGAGTAAAATGATTTTGCTGTACATTTAAACAGTTGTATGCTCCACCTCCCCTCCAGCTTATTGACTCATGTTGTGCTTTCAGTGAATTCTCTCATGAATTTCACCATAGATGTTCTGTGCCCTTTGTGAATTGAATGGGTGGCGAATTAATTTTAGTTTGGTGATTGAGGGAGGCATTTTAGCTGGGACCAGAGATTTGTTCTGGTATAAAATTAAAACCTGACCTAAATCCAGTCTAACCATAGACAATTTGATCTGGACTGAGCTTGAATATGTAGTGTTTTTTTTCTTGAAACTTACCTGACTGTAACCATATTTCCATACTTGCTTACACATAAAAGAAAAAGAAGCCATTTTGTCCTATTAAGTCTATGCCAGCTCACAGAGCAATCCCATCCCCTGCTAATTTCCCTGTAACCTGTTCTCCCCACATTCCCATCAACTCCCCCAGATTCTGCCACCCACCTACATACTAAGAATCCAATTAACCTACCTACCTGCACATCTTTAGGCTGTAGCAGGAAACCACAACTCCCAAAGGAAACCCACATGTGCAAATGCCACACAGACGGTGCTGGAGGTCAGGATCGGACCTGGGCCACTGGAACTGAGAGCAGCATTACAAGCTGCAGCACTGCCTCTCAGATATTGTAATGTTACAATCTCAAATGTGTTATCGACCTTTTTGAGGGTGCAACACAAATATTGAATTAGAACATAAGATGTGGTAATACGAAATGGATCATTATGACCTGCATGAAGTACTGAGCAGGGCCAGCTCAGCTCAGTACTTCCTGACCTGAACCAGACCATTTTATCAGAACATATCCGAAGAGTTGGGTTCTGTTGGGCTGTAGTTGGGACATTTGTTTCTGGTTGGATGGTGCTGCAGAATCTTTGACATCCATCCAAAGGATGGCTCAATTAAACTCTTGCCTAAAGGATGGCACATCTGACTGTACACCAGTCCCTTAGCCTGAATTAAGTACTCCAGTGGACAATGCAATGTGTTCTAGCAACTTTTTGGTCCAAAGCTGAGAGATCCATTAGCTGAGCTAAATTGCACAATAATTATGGCTGAATTGTTGAACTCCTAACTCCCAACAACTTTTTATTATATGATGCATGCAATATAAATGTAATGTCTCAAAGTGCTTCACAGGGCCATTACCAAACACAACTGGTAACACAGTTGAAGATATTTGCAGGGAAGGAGCAAAAGCCAAATCAAAGGAATAGGTTTTAAAGAGCTGCTCAAAGTAGAAAGGAGTTGGGGGGATGTAAGGAATTCCAGCTGTTGGGGCCAAGGCAGCTGCTAGTGGTAGAGTGAAGGACATCAGGTAGGTACAAGAGGTCAGAGTGGAAAGAGCATGAAGATGTGGAAAGCTTGTGGAGCTGGAGCTGGTTCTGCATGGAATGGCCCTGCGATTGACTCTGCAATGGATTCCTTCCCAATGCTTCTTAACTTTAAAATTCTCATTCTAGTTTTCAAATCCTGTTTTGCATTCCTAATGAATGAAAGGATCTTGGTGCAAGTTAGGATATGGCAAACCAAGATTTGGATGGACTTGGGGATGGGGTTTGTCAGTGGTGGAAAAGAAGCCAGGAGGGCATTGGCAAGTCGAGGGCAGTCAAAGATACGGCTGAGTATCTTTGGAGGCAAATGAGTGGAGGCAGGGTGGATTTGATCAATATTACAGAGTTGGTGGTCATGGAAAGGATGTGGTCAGAGTGTGTATTTTTTGTGGTGGTAGTTATGTTGTAATTGTTTAATCTTGTATAAGTGAAAATGTCCATAACCATTCTATAACAGCAAAACTTTTCTATTCTTGCTTTCATAATTCCACTTCCTTCAGGTATGGGCAATGCTATCTCTGTTTGTTTTAAAGTTTATCCTTCCTTTCAAATTCAAATTTCCAACTGCAAAGCTGTGATATTTTGGGTTTGGGAGGGGCACAATGTGAGATTGATTACTAAATGTGCAATAGTTGTTTTATTCCAATGGTGATTGGAATGAGTCTGTTAAAGCAAACCTGTATGAAATTCATTTAATTCATTCTTTTGTAAATGTTTAATCCGTTGTTTCAACAGCTTGAATGTTCTGTATCTCTAATTTGTGTGTGAAGCGAATGAGCCAACGCATGCTTATCCAGTCTATCACCCATGCTCGATTCTTGCAGCTGCAGATGTTTTTGACAGGCCTGCAGGTCCAATTGCATCCTGGATGCCACATCTCCAGGTGGAGCAGTCTGTCAGCTGTGACTGTGCCTTAATGTTGGATCCCGAAGCACTGTACCTTGGACCACCCTGATAATCTTCTGACACTTTACAAAAGCCCTTTGAACTGCTTATAAATGTTTCTGTTCAGGGATGTTTTAAAAACAGTAAAATGATTTAAATAATTAACTTTTAATTGCTAGAAGTGAATTAAGACTAGTAAGATTAAAAGGGGGGGGGGGTGGAACTGAAACCGCTTACCTGTTATTGCCTTTATAAATTAACAGGACAAGCTACCTACATCAGCAAAGTGCATCTGGCTCCTCTGCTCAGGACACTGAAGCACGTGATCCATTATGGGGTAGTCAGCCAACTAAATATACACTTCAATCAAAGCAGTTAATGGGGTCTACTACCCATCATGGGTTTTCTTTCTAAAAGAGATGTAATCCAATCATTAGCCTTGATTTTGCTGCACTCTGTTCTGCTTGATCTGCAGTCTGACTTTAGTGGGATGCCATTTCTCTTACTTGACATGTTTTTATCACGATATTGCATCCAGGGCTAGGTTGGGTCAGTTAATAGAACAATCACTTATCTAGTTGATGATTTTAGTCTGTTGTTTAACTGAAATATTGTGTCCCATATCTTGGGTGTGGGATGAATGCAAAAAGTTTAGAGTTTTTATGAATAACTGAATAATCAGCAAAATGCTTTGGATGCTGGGCATCAGAAATAAGAACAGAAAATGCAGGAAATATTTGGCAAGTGGGGGTTTTATTTTATTTTTGGCCTGATTTGAAGTGCAGAGAATATCCAACCTTTTCTGATTTTATCATAAGCACTTAACATTGGTCTCTGGTTCAGAATAAGCCATCTAACAGCCTTGATTTTGACTTCAGCTGTCAAGGTATTCTGATTTTGAATGAGTGCCTGCGTACTGAATAAACAAGTACACAATATATCCTTGAGTTGCCAATGTTGTTTCTATAGACTATTGCTCACACTTAATATACCCTCTCATTTAAGTATGAGTTGATCTGCAAAGTGGTTTAAAATGTTGTGTTTGGGCATTGTAGATGTTTGATGTATCTGAACTTCAATCTGAGAGTTGTATATTTTTTCAAAAGCCTTCAGAGCTTTGGGGTGAGTATTTAGTTTTGTTTTGGACTGAAGTTCTGTGAGATCTATTTGACAAATTCTGAATGCTTCTAAGTTCTGTATTTAAAGCACTTCTGGCAGACTATAAATGCCAAAACAATGATTCCTTTAAAATAAGCTTTCCTGCAACAAGTTAGTATAACTTATCGAACCAAGCAGGCACATTATCTGTTGGTAACATAGCCAGATTATTTGGTTATAAATAGCTGCAAAGTAACTCTATAGCTCACAAACAAGGCTCTGTGTCCTGCTATGGGGAAAAAAAATTCAATGCTTTTTTGATGAAAAACATGATGATGCTGGAAGAACTCAGCAGGCTAGGCAACATCTATGGAGAAAAGCAGGCCGTCAACACTTTGGATCAGGAACCACCTTCAGGACTGAAGGTAGGAAAAGGAGAAGCCCAATATATAGGTGGGAAAAGCAGAGCAGTGATAGGTGGACAAGAGGGGAGGTGGGATGGGCACAGGGTGGTGATGGGTAGATGCAGGTAAGAGATAGTGATAGGCAGGTGCTGGGGAAGAGGGGAGAGCAATTCCACCAGGGGATGGGTTAAAGGTAAGAAGAAAGGGGGAGGGAAGGTAGGAAAAAAAAATGGGCTAGGAAATGGAAGAAGCATGGGGGAGGTGTTGTGGGGAAGTTGGGTGGGGATTCTCTAAAGTGGGAGAATTCAATATTCATGCCATTTGGCTGCAAGGTTCCAAGACGGAAAATGAGGTGCTGTTCCTCCAGTTTGTGCTTGGAATTCTCCTGGCAGTGGAGGAGGCCGAGGACTGTCCTATCAGTGATAGTGTGGGAGGAGGAGTTGAAATGACTGGCAACGGGGAGATACAGAGTGCGGGTGTTCTGCAATTGGCCTTCCCAATGTAGAGGAGGCCACACTTGGACAATGAATACAGTAGATGATATTAAGGGAGGTGCAGGTGAATTTCTGTCTTGCCTGAAAGAACTTTGGGTTCCTGGATGAACTTGGGAGTTGCAGAGAGCAGTCCCTGCGAAAGGCAGAAAGGGGTGGGGAGGGGAAGATGTGCTTGGTGGTGGGGTCCTGTTGGAGGTGGCGGAGAATGATGTATTACCCCGAATGTGTTACTCATGAATTTCCTGTTTAGTTGGGAGCCTGTAGAATGGTCTCTATACTATAATAACATATTGTTTCTTAATTCTAAACAGATTCTATCATTGTTCCAGGGCATTCTCTCCCCCTCCAACATTGTAGTTTTCTCCTTTGATCAATGCTGACACTGCCTTGCTTTTCTTCCCTTCACTATCTTTCCTGAACATTTTGTATTCAGGAATGTTTGGAGTCACTTGTCTTTTTAAAGCCATGCCTCCAATTGCTCCGATGTGGTTAACTGTACCTACAACTCAACAATCTTATGTAACTTGTTTCCTAGATTTACATTGCATATATGTAAACACTTTTTAGACCTTCCTTCAGTCTTTTAGTCTGGTCCTGTCTGATAACTTTGTTTTGTGCTATTTATCTCTCTCAGTCCTTTGCAACTGTCTGTCTGTTTGTGTTAATACCAATCTTCAAAAGTTGGGGGTGGGAATACTGTTCACAATGAATCTTTAAAATGCTAATACATGCAAGTACATTTTTTCAGTGGACCCTCTTAGTTGATATCATTGGACTGAGAGCAAGTGAGTTGCTTGTATCTTCTTAATTTTTGAATATTGTACAAATGTGCTTTTTTTAAAAAAGTGCTGGAATGTGATCTTTAATGTATATTAGGGTGGGTGTCTGTTGAATATTTTTAACTTTTTAATCAGGGTTGTTATGATTTGTAGTGCAAGCCATTTCCTTGTTGGAAGTACTTTGTAGTTGGAGAACTCTTTAGCCATAAGACATTGGAAAGATTGCACTTAAAAAGCTCCTTTTTGTTTGCTTTTTTAAAAAATAAACATGGCTTTTACCTTCCCTGTTTGATGCCTTTTTTACCAGTATAACATGAGACAATGTGTTTGATTCTCTTGCTGACTTTCTCACAGACACTTTAAAAGTAAAAGAAATTGTACAGTGGTTTTATTGAGATTATTTTCATTAACTGTTATTTTTAAATGCCCTTATGACTTTTAGTAAATGCTGCAGAGATATTTCTTATTATGCATTTCATATCAAAATGATTGTAAAGTCCATTGGAAATTGGGTTATACTACTGCAGCCTTGAGGCAAATATTTGTAATTTATTTTTTTTAAAGTGAATACACCGATGAAGACTGAACACTGCAGTAAAATTGGTAAATTGTAGCCAATATCACTGCTTGGTTGAGGTATTTCAACCTTATGGGAGTTGTGCACACGAGTTGCAGCATAGCTGTGATGGGCTGAATAGCCCCTTTCTGTGAAGTAAGATTGAGCTCTCAGCTAAGCAAAACCTGAAGAAGTTAAAGAGAAACTAAGAACAACAATAATAAATGAAGCTTTATTGAGAGTATAAAACTTTTTATTTATTATGTGGAATAGATATTACTTTGTATCTGAAGCAAACAAAGTATTCTGATAAGCAGCACATCATTGAGCTCTGCTTCCTGCTAACAAGGTTATATTGCATGAGCTTCTTCCTGTAATTCTGGCATCCATTTAGCCATCTGTTTTGACACAGAATATTTGAAATGAGTTTATAGACTGGAAGTTTTTTTTTCTACTGCTCTTTCCATTTCTCCTGCCCTACTTTAGTTGCACACATTTTAAAGGCTGTCTTCAATAGCATGCAATCCTAATACCTTTTTAATCCCATCCTAAAGTGCCTTGTATGTTTTTTTCAGATGCATGGCAGGGGCTGTGGACCTTCCATGTGTAAACCCATGTTGATTTGTGGACAGCTTTTGGATGTACCTGGCTGCATTTTCAAAATTTTGTTTTGGGTCCATAGATTTGGCAACCTGTTCTTGATTCTTATTATTTAATCTCTAACATGCCTTTACATGGCATCTGCTATGATTGGGGCACTGAATTTTCCATTTAATGTTTTACTTGCAAGATGCAGTTGAGTTCTCCCATAGTTTTTTTTTCCTCCCCCTCTGAGTCCTATGAGGGAAAACTGGAGGTACGTTCATGTATCCATTTGGTGAAAATGAATGTTGGTAAATGGGCCCTTTCTTGAATACAGCCTGGTCTCCCCTCTTGCTCTGGATTATTGTAGTACACGTAATGTAGCACATTCAACAAGTGCTCCCCCACTCAACACTGGTATCTCTTCCACCAGGCATCAGAGTGGGCTACTGCTCTGCTTTTTTGTTTTGGACCCATTCCCCTATTACTGCACAATCTCATGCTCAAAATATTCTCATTTCCTGAACACTCAAGGTGTTGTCAAATGTATGAATTATGTAACTATTGTTGACGATCGCAATGCTTTCCAGTGTCTGTTCTCCACCTTGCTACTTGCATGAGAGCTCTCTTCTGTGTGTGTTGGTGGGGAGTTTCTGTAGAGAGGTTTTAAATGTAGAATTGCTCGCTAAGTTAACAGGGTGAGGTGGGTTATGGAGAAATTCAATGTGTCAGTTTGTGTGCAGTTGCCAGCCAGTAAGCTGCTTTTGATTTAGTTTTTGTGTGCATATTGATTTAATTTGCAAAGTTGCAGTTCTTAGCAAAAAAAAGTTTAAATAATTGATCTACTTGTTTCGATTTATGCATTGGGTTTGGTGCACACTTTTTTTTACACCTCTGGTACCAGATGTATCTTCCCAATTAATGAAATATTTGCAGCTGCAGGGTGAGAAGACTTGGGTGGTCTCAGTTTAATCTGGGCATGAAATATTGCTCTGTAGGCCCTCAAGTATAGCTGGATTTGGAAAGTTTCAGAACAGCACAATAGGTGTTTCTTTTTTTTCCCTCCACCCCAATGTCCTGACTCAGAGATGTGGTATTGTGATTGCCAGCAGCCCTGTGGTGGCTTGGCTTTATCATGTGTGAACTTTGCTTGTCTACGATTGAATCGGCTGTCAGACATTCTGCCTTCTCATGCATCTTTCAGCAGGGGTTGGTGAGTGGCTTGAGCGCAGAGCTTCTCATTCCCCAATACAGAGACACTCGGACATTTTGCATTGCTCCACCATTGGTCTGGCTTAAGTTGGGTAACTCGAGACTGGGAATCAAATCGAGGATTTGGTGCAATATTGATGTATGTATTAAGTCCCTGGGCCATTTCTATCCCAATATGGATAATGGGTCTTTGTCTTTTATTTTCATTTGCATATTGTGTGGATGGTGGCCACACATGGAAAATAAATCTGTTCTTTCAACTTTGTATCACATTTTGAATTTCTGTATAATGGTTTCTTTTATTAATGCACTTTATATAATTGCCCTTGAAGTGGTGATGGTGAACTCCTAAATAACTGCAGACCTTCAGTTACTATTCAACCTCTTCCACCCTTCCAACTTTTTTTGGTTGGTTTTCCCTCCTCTGGTTTCGTTTTCCCTCTATCTCCCAAATGTTGGGTTGGGTTACCGTGCTACCATCCAGAAGGGGAGCATTGGTTGAATGTGGCTCATTATCTGAATTGCTTGACTGAATTTCTTTTGTTTGTGCAGTGTACTGTTTCCCATCTGCTAACCCATGTGAGCATTGACCTATTGTGAGAGTATCCACTCTCCCACCTGTTGCATTTTCTTTGGAGTGATCTGGTGCACACAGGCCATTACAAACATAATGAAAAGGTCTGTGTGGTGAATCTTTCATTTCCACGGCTTCTTGATTCAACAGTTTCATACACCAAGCCTCGGGCTGAATAGTCTTTTTTGAGTATCAGCAAGTTACATGTGCCTTTACACTAAGTCCTACTTAAGTCTATTAATAATATGGTAAATCTGGTGTACACCTCCTTGTTGCATTTTATTCATTATGGAACGTATTCTCTTTGCTAGAATCTTCAGGTGTTTTTTTTTCCCCCTCTTATTTGCGTCTTTACTGTTCACCACTGTATTTTCACACAAAGTATTTTCAACTCTTGTATGATTTTAATATTCTCATGTATTTCATGTAAGTTCTTCAGTTGCCAGTTTTATTGGCCATCCTCCCAGCATTTTCCAAGAGCCTCCCAGCATCAAAAATGACTCCATGAGCAACTTGGTAGAGGATGGACAAGTGGATCTCCAGCCACGAGACCTCCTAATGACCAACAATTTGTGAACAAGTTTTAACCTACCCAACAAGAAGAACCAACTTCTCCCTGAAAACTAGATATCTGATAAGAGGACTAGGGTGGTTTAGAACAAGTTGGCATCAGCAGCAAGTTTTTATTTTAATTTGTGGCTTTTTCTCTTACTGTGAATAAGGGATTTTTCACAGTCGCTTTATAGGACTTTGCAGGTTGAGAATGTCTGGCATTCTTATCTTCTGTCCCACCTGGAGATTGTGTTAATGTTTGTATGTACTGCTTGTTTAGCAATGAGCCTATATATGGGTATAATGCAGGCTGCTGAGCTCATCAGTTTTTGCTGAGTACAAATGAAGGCATTGGTGTTCAAAGGGCAGTTCTGTGCATGTGGAGCTGCTTGTTCCATTGATTTTGGTGTTTCTCTTGAACAACTCAAGTATATTCAGATTGAAGCCACTTCTGCATTCTCCTGTGTGTGAATCAGCACATGTTCAGACAGGTTTGCGAGCCATGTTAACAGCCCAGAGGTGCAGGCCCAAGAGCAGTCAAGTAGAGCTGAGACACTGCTCCAATGAACAGGATGGGCTGGGCAGTGATAGACTGGCTGTTCTGTACAATAGAACTTAAACTATGGCAAAAGCTCGCCAAGAAAATGTTGAGCCTTTGTTGACAACTCCAAAATAGTTGCACATTTTGCTCACTTGAATTGAACCTAAATTCCACCTGTCATTTGGTCTTTAACCTTCTTGCACACACCCAGCCAGATTGGATGGTACAGTGGTGTAGTTCCAGTGACCCAAGTTTGATCCTGACTTCCAGTGCTGTCTGTGTGGAGTTTGTACGTTCTCCCTGAGACCACATGAGCTTCCCCCAGTATGCTCTGCTTTTCTCCCACATGACTTTGACCTGCTATGGATTTTTTTTGTATCCATTTGAGGAAACAGGACCTTGGCTGGATCGCTCATCTGCATATTGATACTGGGCTTAGACTTACAAGTGTGACCGAACCCACAACCTTCTGACTTGAGTGAGCACATTACCATTGAGGCATGATTAATACCGAAAGGCAGGTTGTCTCATTTTACAGCACCTCGCACATTGAATACCACCTTTTTAAATGTGCTATAGTAAAGTATGCAAAGGAGATTCACAGGAGCATCATCAACAAAATTTGATTCTTAGCCACATTAGGAGTCACCGGGATAGGTGATCATCAGCTTGGATAAAGATGGTTTTAACAAGTATTCTTAAAAAGAGGCAAGAGGCCAAAAAGTTTTTAGAAAGGGAATTTGAGCCTTCTCTTTATCCTTGTTAGTTTTGGACCCATTAAAGGTGTTTATGCCAATTTTAAATTGTACAATTGCAGAAAATTATAGACTAAGGTGGGACAAAATTATTTCTTAGTAATCTGTGCAAAAGATCTGCACACGTCCATCCTATCTGGAATGATGATAGGTTTGTGGTGCCTGCAGTGGTCTTTCCCTTCTGCTGTTTGTGGAAGGCTGTCACTTTCTATTTAAAATCTCCCTGATGATGGAAAGCTGTCACTTTCTGTTTAAAATCTTCCAATCTTGCTGCCACATTAATATATTTGGAATTTGTACAGGCTGACTTTTATCTTAGCCTGTAGTGCAGTTAATTGGCATGTAGTATTTTGCTGCTTGGGACTTGGACTATTCTGGGCTGTTTTTTGTTTTTTTTTGTTTGGATCGGGATAAGTGATTGCGCCAAATAAATATATTTTTAATTGTGGTATTACTTTGATTTGTTTTCAAATTAATAATGCCCAGAAGGAAAACTAACCTGTTTGAACTCCTGACTCGCCAGCCTCCCAGCATGTGTGTCTGTATGTCCTGCCCATTGCAAATTCTACTACTGATCAATTGCCTTCTGACATGTGTTTTCATGAAACAGCCATTCCTGTCCCTTTTGATTAAACTACTGACACCTGACTTTGCTGCAAGCAGTGATGCATATTAGTTAATTTCTCCCAAGGGCACAGCCTTTTAAGAGTGGCACAGGTATACATGTATCCACTGGAAAATGTTTCCATCCTTGAAAAGGAAATTTCAGGTTTACACCTAGAGACCAATAAATAAAACCAATGCTGCAATCAAGTGGGAATTTTTGGAGCTCTATCTGGTCTGACAAGAAATATCATGAATACATATAATCAGTCATTTAATTCTCACGTGTGGATTTGCTTTCACATTGGCCACCACCCCATGCAGAAGCATCAAATAAGCCATGCAGGAAACTTCTGGATAGAGTTAATACATAAAATTTACATATGTTTAAAATTGACTTTCACAGAGCTAGTTTGCATTTGTGGGGCAGGAATAACTGAGCTTTCCTTTACCCAAATAATTGCTCTATTGTCGACAGCATATCTTTACTAAATAGCCAGAAAACTCATCTCTAGCATTTTCACAAGCACAAACTATTCTCTACCAAAATCTCCCACACTCACTCACCTTTTATAGAATGACTGCCAGTGGAGTCAATTGAAACATTATACCAGGGAAGTTAAAATTATCCATCTACTGTAAAGAGACCAAGGAGAGTTCCTTGTGGGTCAACAAAAATCAATTTGAGCCTTAAAAAGCAATGAACATGTCCTTGTTCTGTGCTTTGTTGTTTACTGCCTTGCAACCCAAAAAGCTAAGTTAGCATTTTTCCTTCCTTGTACTTCCAAAAATATCTTGCACGTTGCCTGTGCAAGTTCTTCTACCCTCTTTGTCCTAGAAAACTGACATCCAAAAATATTTTTGAGAATATTAGCTCTTAAGATAAGATGAGTTATTTATTTATTAGTCACATTTACTTTGTAACACAGTGAAATGCGTATTTTTGTGTTGCTGAGAATGTGTTGGGGGCAGCCCGCAAGTGTCGCCACTCCGCTGTCGCCAGCACAGCATGCCCACAGCTCCTAACCTGTACGTTTTGGAATGTGGGAGGAAACCGGAGCACCCGCAGGAAAACCACGCAAACACTGGGAGAATGTACAAACTCCTTACAGACAGCGGCAGAATTGAACCCGGGTTGTTGGCGCTGTAATAGTGTTACACTAACCGCTACACTAATGCAAAAAAAACTTTTTCCTTGCAAAATTGAATATGGGAAGTTATACAATGTCTTGAGACCTCTTGGGTACCCACCTCCTGTCCTGTACATAAGATTGTCCTTAAAATACTGACCTGAGGGGTCAAGTTTTTGAATCTTGGGGGTGGGATGACGACTGCAAAATTTAAACAGAAGAGAGTACCTAAGGAAAAGGAGCTATTTATGGGACAACTATTGGGTTCAAATTCTGTGCAAGAATGCAGGTTTATATAGCACTGTGCTTTGTGAAGGTCATGGTAAGATGTTGGCAATGCTACAAGGATGTCTTTGCTAATGGGCTAATAATTCATGGAGACAGGAGACTACAGATGCTGGAATCTGAAGCAAAAAACAAACTGCTGGAGGAAGTCAGCAGGTCAGGCAGCCTCTGTGGAGGCGAAGGGATGGTCCATGTTTCTGGTTGAGACTCTGGCAGTTTACACTGACGCAGGATCTCGACCTGAAATGTCAACTGTCCTTTTTGCTTCCACAGATGCTGCTTGACTCGCTTCCTCCAGCAGTTTGTGCTTTTGCTAATAATTGACAGACTTAAACATCCAGTATACAACCAATTAAACTAGCAAGCCCAATTTACCAGTGGTTGAGTTGTGTGTGGGGGGGGGGGGGGGTGGTGGCAGCAAATGAAGTCTATAGTGCTGGTTTCAATTAAAATCATGGTTCTAAATTGATTGTGTGGACTGTCTTTCTCTAATAATGGATACTTGGCCAAAATGTTGTTCAGAGCCTGGTGCTCAAAGAACTGTGCCCCACACAAGTTAGTGTTTTGGGACCATGGGAGGAAATGGTAGAATTTTGTTGACACTGAAGCAACTGGGAAAGTTTTTGCCTGAGATGGCTTTGTCAGACAATCCAACAAAATCTTGTATAATACCTTGTCGTGTCAAGATTTCCTCAAGTGCTTCACTGTCAATGAACTACAATGACTCCTGTGCTTGGGGAGGAGAGGAACTTGATGTTATACGGATCAGAGAGCACTTAACTGATACTTGTTTCCATTTTGTTACACCAACCTTCTGGTGCATTTGGTTTCTAGAAAATCTAGATGCTTTTTCTCTTTTCCATTTTAAAAAAAACTCTTCTGTCCACGAAACTAAAAGTTGTTTATTCTTGGTATACCTGTACCTGTCATTATTTTTGCTGTCAGTAAAAGCTGCTAAAATGGGCAGTGTGCCTCCAGTGAGAGTCCTGCTGATGGGGGTTTGGATACAGATTGGATAGTAAAGTTCTAAATAGAATTTGATAAATACTTTCAAGGAGAGAAAATTGCAGAGATCTGTATAAGGGTGGGGAAGATGGGATTTGAGTGATTTGCTTTTCAAAAGAGCTGGTGCAGCCTTCACTGGCTGAATGGCCTGTGCTGGAAGCGCACAATATGTGGTGGACATATGCAAAGCACATTGAATAATATTGAAAGTTGCCAAGGGCTTCCTATTACCAAACTGAACACTTTTCCTGCTTCAGGCTTGATGTAAACAGCAGGTTATTAATGAGTCAGTTGCTTTCTGTGCAAATTCATCTGGAAACTTCCAGAAACTGCTGACAAAAGAGAAAATCAACAGCTTTACCTCTTTTTAAAACATTTTACTTAAAACCCAAAGCATTACATACAGACAGATGAGGTAACACCTGTAACTAGCAGAGACCAGTTTTGGGTGTAATCCTTTGGCAAAGATCACATTTCAGTAGGAATTCAGAGGGATGAGAGGCAGTGGTTTGGAAAGAGGATGGGTAAACCAATACATAGTCAAATCTGATACTTGTGGTTATTGACGTGCTGTATTAATGCTCAAACTATCAGTGTTTGTGTTGTTGCTGTCTGACTTTGGAATTTTTTTGTGCACATGTCTTGGAGCCAAAATCCCCAAATTGCTTTTGGTAGTTCTGGGTGTCTTGGGCTGTGAACTTTGCATCCCCTACCCAATCATGCTTGTTACTTGAACTGACGTGAATTTTGGGAGTTCAATTTGTTGCTGTGAAATATCCTGGAAAAGCTTGTTTTGAATAATGTGTGGAAGTGAGTTTATATTGGTGTGCTGCCGTAATTACTGCTTGGTAATCTAGCCCTTAAGAGTAACATTCATAAAATTATAAGGGACTTGCCAGTTAAGGTTTTATTTTGGTTTCTTATCTCAGCTATATGCCCATTATCTGATTATACAAAATGCTATATAAAGGTGGCAAAGTATAAGGTTAATTAGTTTCCTGACAATTCTTTAGTGTGATTACATTAGCTGTGCAGCTAATGACATCGCTGTTGGATGCCAGAGATCCCATTGAACTGACACCTGGCAGCAGCAGGAGGGATCAGAAGAAGGGGAAGTTCTTGACATGGATGGCTAGATCCTAGTGGAAAGTCTTCTTTTCCCAGAGCAGTGGTGAGTGCTATTGCTTCATTGAAGAGTGCAAGTTCTGGACTAATTGCTAGCTGCCTAATTGCTGGATAGAAAACGGAGAAATCATCTTGAGGCAGGGTACAAATTTTAAATGAGTAAAAAGTTGTGCGAATAACCAAGAAGTTTGCAATAAATGAAGGCAAGGAACAAAACCAGCACTCACAAGAAAAGACTTGGTCAGAAAACAAAAGGAAGCTGCAAGTCTGACCCAAGACTAATCATCTCGTGTCCTGATGGGTAGTACACTGTGCCGGCTGTGAAAACCTGTACTTTTTCTCTGCAGTTGAGAGTTGGAATAAAGCTAAATATACCTTTTTAACTAGTTATCTGTGGTGTGACTTGGGCACAATCAAAAGTATTCATTGAGTACACACCAGGAATGAAATTTAAAAACAAATGCAAACCTTGCTTTTTAATCACTTGTACAGCATCTTTGGCAAGATCAGACACCTCAAAATACTTCCAGTACCAGTTGAGCAGGTTCCCATTGATCCTGTAGATCGACCCAACCTTGGTAGTGGAGCTGAAGTACACAGATGACTTGTTGGTGCATGTTCAAAGGCCACTGTCAACTTGTTCACTGTGGCATACAAGTGGATGGGCTTTGTACTCAATATCCACAAGACAAAGGTCCTCTACCAACCTGTTCCTTCATTAAAAAGTGCAAATTCTGGACCAACTGCTAATGGCCTAATGGTGAGAGAAATCATCTTGAGGCAGGGTGCAAAGATGGAATGAATAAAAAGTTCTGTGAAAAAAGCTAAATATAAACCACGCCCCCCCATCCAAAAAAAAACAACCCGGTCCTCTATCAATAAAGGTTCATAACGAGACTCTGGAAAACATGGACCACTTGTATTTTGAGAGCCATCTCTCAGTGAAGGTAAGCTTTGATGATGAAATTCACCACTGCCTTCGATGCACCAACACAGCTAATTTGAAGAAAAGTGCTTGAAAATCAAGATCTTGGGAACCTGGAACAAAAAAAAGGCAGAACTGAGTAGTAAGTAGAATATGTTTTCTTTTAAAATGACAAGGCATACAAATTACCTTGTATAAAATATGCCTGGGACTGTGAATGTCTATGCACAAAAAAGTGCCTGACAAGTTGGGCTATGGGTGAGTGAACTTGGGTATCTGGAGAGATCTGTCCCACATGAAGGAGGGAAGAGGAAACTTTTTACTGGCTCGTGTTGGAAAGGTAATTAGTCAGAAATGAGTTAGATGGCGTTGACAGAATGAGGAGAGGGTTGCGGGTGGCAATGACATTAAGTTCCAAGAAGTTGCAGTGAGGCTCCCACCCTTCTTGGTATCCAGAGCCCCAAAGGGCTCTGGGTTGCCCTGGGTGAAGAAACTATTTACATGTACCTCCTTTCAATTTAGTACAAAGATACAGCATATGGTATTCACAATGTGCTTTCCACTACACGGGAAAGCCAGATATACATTCGATGAGAGCAGGAAGCAGCAACACGAATTGTCAGTGTAACAACAGGAGGTGCTTGGATGAGGGCCTGAGTAGAATTGGAACCGTGTATTCCCCACATCCTACAATAAGATGGAATCTATATGGCTTGCCAGTGCAACATCTTTTTATCGGAAGAAAGTGAATGGAATTGAGAATTTGTCAAAGGCAAACATGGTCAGAGGCTGCAGTTGCTAACTTGGCCTGGGAGGCTGAACAAGGAAGTAGAAAGAACAAGACAACTGTCCCTTTTATAGAGGAAGAGGAGGGGGATGGGGGATAGTAGGAAGGAAAAGGGCAACTTGGGTACAGAAACCTGAAACTCAAGTGACAAGGCAACGGAAGATTTGGATGTAAATTTGGTGGGATGTGATTGGTGCCATAAGTGATGGACGGTAGCTTTGAGGAAGTGTGCTTGAAGCAAGATAAAATTTAATGGGACAAGGGCACGTTGAAGCATTGTCTTCTGGGGCAGTCCTTTGTCGTGGAGAGGGTGAAAAAGGCCTTGCATTTTTTTTAATGCAAGACTTTGTGGATCTCTTCTGGAATGTCTAAAAGCATTTCACGCTCAGTGTTGTCACTGTGATCAAGCAATACAGCATGGATACAGGCCCTTCAGCCCAACCAGTCTGTGCTGACCACGGTGCCCATCCAGTTAGTCCCAATTTCCTGTGGTTGGCCATATCCCTCTAAGCCCTGCCCCTGCATGTACCTATCCAAGTGCTGCTTCAATTACACTATTGTACCTGCCTCACCCACTTCCTCTGGCAGCTCATTCCATATACTCACCACCTCTGTCTTTACCTCGTATTGTCTCGGTGTAGCAGCCAGCATAATCAAAGGCCCCACCCACCCGGGACATTCTCTCTTCTCTCCTCTTCCATTGGGTAGAAGATACAGGAGCCTGAGGGCACATACCACCAGACTTAAGGACAGTTTCTACCCCACAGTGATAAGACTATTGAATGGTTCCCTCATACAGTGAGATGGACTATGACCTCATGATCTATCTTGTTGTGACCTTGCACCTTATTGCACTTTCTCTGTAGCTGTGACACTTTACTCTGTACTGTTATTGTTTTCACCTGTACTACATCAATGCCCTCTGCACTAACTCAATGTAACTGCACTGTGTAATGAATTGACCTGTATGATTGGTTTGTAAGACAAGCTTTTCACTGGACCTCAGTACAAGTGACAATAATAAACCAATACTAATACCCTCTCTGGAAAAAGTAGTCCCTTTTGAATCTGGGGGAGACGACAGACAATTTGCATGCACAGTAAGTTCCAACAAACAGCAATGTGGTGAATGGCCAGATAACCTCTTAGAAATGTTGGTTGATGCAATGATATCTAGGATGCCAGGGATCATTCCCCTGCTCTTCAGTTGGTGCTCTGGAATCTTTCACATCTTCCTCCATCCGCAGGCCTTAATTTTAATCTTTCTTCTGAAAGATGGACCTTCTAGCATTACAGCACTCCCTCTATTTTGTGCTCAAGTTTGCAGATTGCAGTTGAACACACAACCTCCTGACACCAGGAGGGTGCTCCCCAGTGATGTCAGAAGAATGTCCGTCTATGCAGTGTTGGGGTTGGGTGTATGTGCAGCAGAAGGGCAACTATTTTGATGTTTATTATGAAGGGAATCTGGCAGAGAACGGCATTTTGGGTTTTCTGCATGAATATTGTATATGCCTGTCTGTTGATGCACTGGAAATGAAAGACAGCTCACAGGTGGGACAGGCATCTGATTTGGAATTTGTTCAAGAATCAGCTCTGATAGTAAGGAGAATGTTTTATTGACTGAGTAAGTGACCAAAAGAGTAAGCAAATAATTTTTGTTGCATGATGCATTGGATATTGCTGCAGGTGCCTCAGGAATAACTGCTGCTACCGCGGTCAATGGCAGGGCTGTGAGTTTGTGGCAGGGAATGGTAGCTGATTCGGTGCAAGCTCGGCCCAATCACACATGCAACGTACTGGAGAATTGTTCGACTTTTTTTTTCTTTGCGGCACCTGTTTCGATATTTTCAGAAGTTTACCCATCTGACAGTTTTACATTGGAATACTGCTGCTTCTGATTAATTTGTTTAAATGCATATTTTAAGTTTTAGAGCATGCTGAGAATGATGCTTGTTACCTGTTGCATCAATGGACTTGCTCCCCCAAAAAAGGATCCTATTTAAATAGTGCAGGCTATAACATGAAGCTCTTTTTTTGTGTTGATTAAAAGTTCACTTGTATTATTCACTTTATTTTTTTTCCATGGCAGTGACCTGAGCAAGAGTACCAATACATCAGCTTACAGTAGTGTGTGCTGCTCTATTGGAGGCCAGTGAATCTGAACTCCATTATGCAGTTATTTGAGGCAAGATTTAGCTTGCCAGTATTTGTCATTTTTTTTAACTTTGAATCGATTGCTAATTGTGTAAGTTGCTACTAAACAGGGCAGCTTTTTGTTTAGCACTCCTTAAAGGGAGGGAGAGACTTTGTACCTTGGAACTATATTACCAGTAAATAATGCAGCAGGGTGTGAGCAGTGAAACCAAATACTGTGCTATCTCTTTCTGTTGCCATCAATGTGCATTTAATTATTGTATGATCCTGTTTCATTTACTCTGGACTGAAATGGTTGGGATTCCACAAGGTGGCAGTAGCACTGTGGGGCAGCCTTTCTTCAACATGCAAGCTGAGACTTGTTCGAAAAAAAAGTCAGGAGTTGATGCTATTGAATAAAGCCTGAACCTGATGAGAATTTGCATTTGGGCAACCTTGTTTAATTTCTTTAGTTATTCCTGCAATTGTCTGTCTCCTTTTAGTTGGCTGGAAATGATACCGAATGAACTCTCTCAACATCTTTCTTGCAGACAGATGCTCAGAATAACAACTTGGGCCTATCCAAGAAGGGGAGGGAAGCCTGCAGGAATCAATCGCAGACGCCGTGACCATTTTATTTAGTGCATCCTTCTATGGTACTGTGTATGACCCCATCACAGATCTTGTTTCTCTTTGTGGATATGGTGTAAGGAAGAGTAATGTTTGCAATAGGGAAAGTGATATCTGGCCAGGATTTAGTTCTAGGTTCGGGCCGTGGCCTTGATCTGTGATGGTACAAAGCCATTTGAAAATGAAGCAGTTCTGCTGATTTAATTTTGAAGCTTACCTGTGGCAATGCCTATACTGTTTGCAGCTGTGACTGCAATTTGATGGGAAATCTTTCCCAGCTGCTGGGATTAGTTTGTGCAAGTATCTGATGTGGCAGCAACATTCCTTCTGATGTAACCATGGAAATTGGTGCTCAATAAAGAAGCTATTCAGCTCCTCACATCTGTGCTAGCTCATCAGAGAAAGGTGGTCTAGCTTTTAAAAATCACTTAAAGGCCACCTGACCATACTCTGCAATCACCAAAGTACTTTTTAAAATTGTAATCGCTGTTCTAAGGGACGCAACTATCAATTTACACCCAGCAAGCTCACAAGCAGTGTCTGCTTGTTGGTTGAGGGATAAATATTGGCCAGGGTACCTGGGATAATGATTCTTGGGTGTCATGGGATTTTTTTCCTTCCACCCAAGTGAGCTAAATGGGTTGCTCACTGTAAGTTGGGGTGATTTTTACAACCTCTTGGTGGAACTGCAAATCCCTACAATTGACTTGTACAACTGATGCTAAAATGCTGTCTGTGCTAGTGGTGAATGCAGAGTCATCACAAGCAGCCCAAATCTCCCTTCCTCTTGTGCTCTATTTCCAAGGGTTTATAAAGCTTTGTGGTATGGTCACTTCAACCATGAAGTGCACAGCAACACAGTTCTAGTTTGTCCTTCCTGGAAAAGTTCTCCTTGAATAAGGTTTGACTAGTGCAAAATTAATCAAAAAGTGATGGCTTCGAGCTCTACAAAACTGAAGCATTGACAGCTGCACAGAGGGGTGGGCAAGTCAGGATTGTGTTTGCTATATTGCCCCTCCCTTCTCTGTTGCTGCAACCTGCATCACTCTTGCCAGGTCTGTCCTCCTTGTGTATCTTTTACTGATCACTCCATCTTTGCAGTCTTCAGTTGCTTATGGCCAAGGCACTAAATTTCGTCCTTGAACCTTGCCACTGGCCTCTCAAAAAAAAAAAACAACTTAAAACCCACCTATCCAATAGGGTAGCATGATTGAGCCTTTCCCCTTTAACTTGCTGGAATGTGGTTATCCCCGAAAGACAGACTGATCTGCAGATTACTTAATATTGGGTTTGGTGAAGGATCCAGGGCCTTCAAGGCTCCCAACACACTTGTCTTTTTGCATTGGTAGAAACCAGAGTAGACTTGCCAGATTTGTTCAGGCCAACACTGCAAAGAATTTTGGTTAAAAATAATTCGGCATCAAAGCAGTATAAAACTCGTCACTCTCCCTCTCCTCTTTATGCTGGCTATCTCCCCTCTCCACTCTTAATCCTGATGGAGGGTTTCAACCCAAAATATCAACAATTCCTCCTCTTCCCTACCCCCCTTCACGATGCTGCTTGACCCACCGAGTTCCTCCAGCAGATCTGCAGTCTCTCACGTCTCCAGCATAAAACTAACTTTATCTTAACTCTGATGAAAGGTCATTGGCCTGAAACATTATCTGCTTCTTTCTCCACAGATGCTGCCTTGCCTGAGTATTTCCAGCACTTTGTTTTTTTTATTTCAGATTTCCAGTATCTGCAGCGTTTTAGCCTTCTGAAGGACAAGTATCTTAGCCCAGTAATTATCCTGATTTTAAAATAGAATGTACTTGGATGTCTGCATTTAGCTGATCAACTGGCAGTTATTGTAATGACGAATTTGGCAGAATGTTAGGGCAGATAAAATGATCAACCCATACCATGTTTTATTGTTGCTGGGGTAATGAATGTTATTGCAATTTATTCTGACTGTCCTGGACCCTTGACAGGCACTTCTGTTGACTTGCCAATCTGAAGCAATAGCCAAGAATTCTTCAAGACAGGAAAACTTAAGTGTAGTTTTTCAGCAACAATTTTCTTTAATCTATCAAAAGCCCTTAAACTCAAAAACAAGCGCTTGTGTGGTCTTGAGCAGATTATTTAAGTGCCAGTTCATGTGTGGGCCTAGAAAGTGACTCTTGGTCACCAATTTAATTGCAGCCAAGCCAGATCCTGTTACAAAAATTGTAGGAGGTCTTTCAGTTCATCATGTCTATGCTGCCTCCTTAGTAGGATCTAATTAATCCCACTCCCTGGTTCAATTCCCAGAGCCCTGTTTTCCCATTTCAAATAAAATGGAGCCATTACATGTTTGTTAAAGACAAATTGCATTTGACTAACATGGTGACTTCATTAGAAAATTCAAAGAAGGTATTTTGAAAAGGCATTTGGCAAAGTACCAGATTTGGTTAGAAAATTTGAGATTTGTGGAATTAGAGTCATTAGCAGGATAGGAAGGAAATTTGGCTTAAAGGCAGAGAGTGGGGAGCTGTGATTGATAAACTTGTTTTTCAGACGAGAGAGTGGGAGACTGTGTTCCTCAGGGGTCATTGCTAAACCACTGCTTTTGATGTTCATGACTTTGCTGAGGGTAAAACTCAATGTGCTGATGATTCAAAACTTGGAAGTATAGTTACTAGTGGCAAATAGTAATAGGCTGATAGAATGGACAGATGTGGCAGGTGAAATTTAATAGAGCATTGTGAAATCCTTGTGCTTTGGCTGAAGGAACAAAGTGAGAGAATGCAGACTAAATGGCACAGTTCTAATGGATGTGCAGGAACAAAGAGTTTACATGTACATAAATCCTTGAAAATACAGGATGTATTAAGAGGGTAGTTAATAAAGGCAATTGGATCCTGGGCTTCATGACTTGAGGAAGAGAGTACAAAAACTAGGAAACATTTGCAATCAAATTTAAGTCACAACTGCAAGCAGATAGGTTACGTTGAACCTTTACACAACGCTATTCAGGTTGCAATTGGAGTTTGGTGCCCAGCTCCGGTCACTGTGTTTTAGGAAGGACAAGGTCCCGGAGAAGGTGCAGAAAAGATTTACTGTTTTGTTTTGGAGATGAGGGATTTCCACACCAAGGTCAAGCTGGAGAAACTGGGATTATTCTCATTGGAGCAAAGAAGGTTGAGAGGACATTTAATTGCGGGGACAAGATAATGATGGGTTTCAGTAGGTAAATGGAAGCTTTTACCATTGACCTATGGTTCAAAGACCAAGGGGGATAGATTCAAAGTAGACAAAAAGATGCAGGGCAGATGTGAGGAAAAACCTTTGTTTGTATGGAGGTTATGATATATAAGGCTGGTGCAACAGTTGCTACAGGCTTTCAAAAGAATTTTGGATAGGCACTTGAGAGAAAATTATTTGTAGGAGAGAGTGAGGGAATGGGCCTAACTAGATTGCTTGAGAGAACCGCCATGGACTAGATTGACTTGAATGGCTATCCACTCATCCTTTCCCCAATACCTCTGTTCCACTTCAAAATGTCACCAATGAGTTTGCAAGATTGTGGGATCAATAGAGATATCAGTCCCTGTTAACTTTGCAGTCCCTACATTGATAATGGCATTTCATTGATGTTTAAGTTGTATGAAGTTTATGATTTGCATATTTGGCATTGGTTTGAGGACATTCTTTAAAGAGCCCTTTCCTTTATACCACCTATGTCCAAAACCCCTTTCTTCCTATAAATGAGTGGACTGGAGAAACAACTGAGTGTAGTGTTGAACTAGGAATCCTGGCATTCTCGCCTAAATCAAATGTGATGTCATGGCTTCCAAGCAGACTTGGTGAGTGATTTGGATGGCAATGAAACAAATGTGTGCGAAAGGCAGTTTGTGTACCCACTTTCCTGTTCAAATAACATAGTGCATGTTGTCCCAGAGCTGATGCTTTTTAACACAAGTATATTTTCAAAGTACTTCCTTAGCAGTATGGTAATTTAAGATGTTCTTTAGATTGAAGTGAGAGGTTGGGGATGCAGCATGAGCCTTCCTGGCACGTAACTTCTGGATCTGAATGTAGTCTGTTACCAGTAACTTCCCAATTGGTTTGGCAGAATTTTAATCCAGTAGTTGGATAAACTATTCAACCCATGAAGCTTCTGATTTATTCTTTACTAGTCTCTTCAATTGGGATGGCAACTTAAAATGTGGATGTCTTCAAGTTAACTGCCCAAAGGTATTTTCACCCCTTTTGTACGTGGCCTGAAATACTATTCTATTAAAGGACTGTGTGGACCTTCAGTATAGGAAATAACAAATATAAATTTCATGAGCCTTGAACCCAATGGGTCAAATAATGGGTGGGACCTCATAACTATGTGAACATTGCATAACTTCAGGTAGTACATGTCTGAACTTGGTACATTTTTTAAACAAGATTATAGTTGTGAAGCCCTTGCAGTGAAACCATGTTTAGTTTTGCACTTAGTAAGCTGACCAAACTGGGTGAGTTTGGTTGAAGTATTTATTAGCCTTCTATCTTTTATGAAGCCTTCTATCTGGCTACAAAGAAATAAAATCTGATATGTTTTGCACAGTAGTTTGTAAGCATTAGTTGCATTCGCAGTTGAATCCTTTGTTGCGTTAACCAAATGAGAGAGCAATTTGCTTCGTGTGGTTAACTGCCAGAGTGTCAACATATTAAAATTTGCAGATATGATCCCATTGGTGAATGGGTGTACTCAACACCTGAAGAATGTTTCCTATTCCTGTAATAGAATTTAGTTAACTCTTGCTGTGCTGAAGATGCAGGTTGATCTAATTGTTTGAATACTTTCTGTATTTAATTGCAAGATTTTGTAGCGGTTAACCTAATTTCCTATAATTTTCCTGTCTCGCCCCCCCCCCCCCCCCCCCCCCCCCACTGTCCCCCAAGCTACTTAGTGCTGATTATTGCTTGCAGAATACAGCATTAGGATGGGGGCATGTTGCTGACCAGTATAAGCTATGCATTATTTTTACATGCCGCAGGATTAACAGGTACTATCATGATATACTTAAAAGGAAATTCAACCGATTTTCAGCAGCGTGGCAGCTCATGATCTGAACTTCTGTCAGTAAGTCTTTACTATACTACTCCCTGTTTAGCTTGGAGATGTCTGACTGTGTGCACTATATCCTGCTGTTGACGGTGTATGTGACTTCCTAATCCTGGCCATCGATATGCACCTGTGCAAAATCAGAACAAGCAAGCCTGCTGCCATATACAAGAGAGCTGGACTTGTTCAGTTTAAGTTCCAGGAGTAGTTGGTTTGCCAATGCTGTTTGACTACGATCTGCCTGAACAAGTAGCACTTTGAAAAATTCAATGAATGCGTGATATTGGCTGTTCATTCATGGAGACTTCTAGCTGAGGCCTGAAACGTTAACTGTTCTTTCCACAGATGCTGCCTGACCTGCTGAGTGTTTCCAGTGTTTTCTGTTTTATTTCAGATTTCCAGCATGTGGAGTTTTTTGATTTTCTTTGGCTGCTATTTTGCACCTCCCTGGGTGACTTAAATCAGCAGGGACTTGGAGATATCAGCTGATTATTGGCTTGGCTGGTACAGAAACTGTGGCACGGGGATACATATGGAAGTGAAGGGGGGTAAAGGCATGTGCCTTTTCATATATTTATATTTTTTTTTAAAAAGTCAAACTTGATATGTATGTTATTAAAGTCATGTAATTTTCCTGGATTGAAATCAGTATGACATTATTGCAGAAATTAATTTGGCTCTGTCCTTTCACTGGCAAAGTAGTCAATGTCAGACCTCCCTTCATCAGTTAGAATAGCAGCAGCAATGGTTCACAGAACAGGAAGCAAGGGGTCAAGGCAATAAGACCAGTTTCTGTTGAATACAAGAATATTCGTTAAGATTTTAGAACAGCATCAAAATAATATTGTGGGAATCTTCAGTTTAGTAATTGAAGCAATGGTCTCCTGTTTTTTTTAAAAATACCAATTTCCATTTGAACCAGTGGAAGGAGTTTCATTGAGTACCATCAATGAGTCATTTGTTCATTAGGTAATAGTTGGAGTTGTACAGAGGTATTTGAATTGTCAACAAGGATTCAATCGACCCTCTTAACACTTCTTTTACATATAGCATCTTTAGCTGCATAAACTGTTACCATTGCATGCTGTTGGGGTCACCAGTTTGCAAGTTTCAACTTTTCCTCTACAGTCTTGTTTGTATGGCAAAATTGTACATCTATACATTTCCCCCCCTCTTATACAGGCAAACGAAGAGAACATGGAGCGATCACCATTCAGCAGAGGGCAATGGGCTTCTCAGTCACTGCGGGTTACTGCCAAAGAGTTGTCCATAGTTAATAAGAGGGGATCACCTGCACTCAGGGAGCGTTTTTCTAAGTAAGTAATCCTACAGTCTCTTAATGAAATAAGGTGGCTTTTTCAGTGGATGAAAAATTGGCTGTATCTGTTCTCACTGTGTTTCTTGTCACCTTGGAACAGTGGTTGGTAAAATGGTTTGGGACAAATATGAGCATAGATTTAAACTGATGAGTGCAATTGTTCCAAGTTGAATTGGGTGCAACAGGCCAAACCCAGATCCCAGTGGAGATGGGACTATACCTAGAATTTGAAGCAACGCACAAGATGTTGGAGGAACTCAGCGGGTCAAGCAGCATCTATGGAGGGAAATGAACAGCCGACGTTTTGGGTCAAGACCCTTCATCAGGACTGGGAAGAGAGAGGGGAGGTAGCCAGCTCTACCTTTTCTTTTCCCCACCACCACCTTTTTATACTGGCTACCTCCCCCTCTCTTCCCAGTGGTGATGAAGGGTCTTGACCCCAAAATGGCGACTGTCCATTTCCCTCCATAGGTGCTGCTTAACCCACTGAGTTCCTCCGACATCTTGTGTGTTGCTCCAGATTTCTAGCATCTGCAGAATTTCTTGTCTCCACCTAGAATTTTGGTACAAGGTTGTTACCCATGTGCATGATTAAAGGTGCTGTGAAAGTAGGCTGTTCTCTTGTATGTGTAATGGGGCGGGGAGAGCTCTTCCCTTCAGGCTGATGGAAGACACAGAGGGTGTCATTTTGTAATGATAGCATTCCTCCTGATGAGCACAATGTTGCACATGATCACCAAAACAGTTATCTACTTTTTTCAAACCCATGGTATTTATTTTTGATATTAACAGGATGTGTATGCAACATGTAGCATGTTGAAACCTTGAAAGATATTTTTGTAACTTTTTTCCCAACAAATTTCCTATTGTAAATCTCTCTCTTCAAAGAAAACAAACTGTGTTGCTCTCTGAAGCAGCAGACTTTGATTTGAGTCCATTGCTGTACTTAGTTTCTAAAACAGTTGGTGGTCTCCAACTGTCCTCTTTATCCTTTGTATCCAATTTATTTTTCCCTCTTTCTCTTCACTCCTGGAGGTGTTAGTTCCCTTGCAACAGCTGACCAATAAAACATGCCTGAGTGCTGCCTGTTCATGTTTGAGTTGTGATGCTGTACATTGGCTGGCAATTGGACTGTGACAAATACTATTACCTAATGTCTAAGTATGAGTAATTTCCAGCATGCATCACCTCAGGAGATCGAGGCCCAATTGGTAACCTGTTTCTCCCTGCTACACCTTTTCCCATTCTCCCTACTCTTCTTGAACCACTCTGAATTCTGCAACAGACTGGCACAGACTAAGGGATGATCCTCTCACTTTCCTGGTCAAGCACGGGACTTGGCTTCCTAAAACATTAGCTAGACCAGCAAACTTCAGTTACTAATCGGTCTGGGAATAGTCTCCTCCTTGATCCAGCATCGCCATTGTCACGTAGATGTCAAGAGAGCACACAACTGGGCCTAATATGAAACTTCAGAGTGTTTTTTTAAAAAAATCAACAAAAATTTATCCAATGGAATTGTGCGAAAACTTAATGGTGCAATGAATAAATTTTAACCTTCTAGAGGCTATTTGCTTGTTAAGAGAAACTGTAATTCATATAATATTGATGGAGATATGGTCGATGCCATCAGTGATTTGATATTTTTGTGTGGAGTAGAGTTAATTTGTATTTCTTCACATTTTATTCTTTCAGTTTTATTGTTGGGATCACCATGGTTTTAAACAAAAAAGCCTGGTGGTAAAACTAACGTGAGTGGGGTGAGTTACAGAAAATTGCTATGGCAAAAGGCATTAAACACATGACTGGAATTATGCATAAACGCATGCCAACATTCAGCAAGGAGGGATTTTTGGGGGACACAGCCAAATTCTTCTGACATGGGTGAACGTGGACAGCTCATTCTGAGGGGCACTACAACTGTTCTTGGCTTATCTCCTACTAGTTACCCACGTGGATGCAATTTTAAACTGAAGGAATTGGAAGGAACCTGAATTAAATTTCTTCTTTTCCTGCTCCAAGGTCCAGGGATTTTGACTCAGTCCCCTGCTGGAAACCAAGACTGCCAAGGCAAAGACTCCTTGAATCAACCACTCTTAAATATTACTTTCTTTCCATCTTTGTCTCCTCCTTTTTCTGTGTTCCAGAACACGATATGTAAAAAGATGCATTTCAGTGTGTTTCCATGTACATGTGACTAATAAAGATTCCGCCCCCCCGGGACTTAACGGACAATAGGGCAAAGAAGAGTCTCAGTGGTACAGTGGAGTAACATTTGCACAAGTAACATCCAAGGCACAAAGCATACAACATTGTTGATGTTCTTCCTTGACTTGCCCCATAGTAATCCCAGTCCCCCTCTCTCTCTCACATCAGGTATCAGAAGGCAGCAGAGGAAGCAAGCAGTGACCGAAAAAAAGGGGTAGGTATATCTTCAGATTGCTCTTTTGGGTGTGTTCTGTTCCTCTTCGTGTGTGCCTAGGGTGCACAGTGAAGGAACTGTTCTCCATTTTGCTCATGGAAAAACAAACTGGTCTGGAGCAGATAAATTTTCCCTGATAAGTTTTCAGTGTAGAAGCATGTAATATAAATACAAGATAGAATGAGTGTCCTATTCTGTTGGTTTATTGTCCTTTAAGCACCAAATGTCACTGTTAAAACCCTGCAGGGCAGCTCTGTTTATGTTACCACAGCATGATATTTTGGTGATGGAATTATCTTACTGTAATCAAATTATAGTATACCCAATCATACCGTTAATGTGGTTGTTCTTGAAAGCAGTAGCTTTAGTAGTTCTGTTCTTGTAACCTCTTTGTGTTCTGCCAGGAAATCTTGGGTGTACTTGTGGGTTGGCCCCTTGTCTCCCAGAACATTTGCTGACTGCTTAGTGCAACAACCTCATGGCTTGACTCGCAAGTCATTCAACATATTTAACTGAGTTGGCTATTGCAGAGCAATGATGAGCAATGGGGATAAAACAAACTTGATGTTTTTTCTGAGGATAGGAGAATAAATAACAGACAGGAAACTATGGGGAAAGAGCCAATTTAATTTCCAGTTGTAGGAAGGTGAGTTTCATTTATTTCTATGCATTATCAACAGAACTATCTATCTCTTTTAACTGTTCACTGCAACTTGCAAGCTGCTGCCAGGTAATGCAGTTATTGCATTTTGTCTCCTTCCTTTTCTTGCGCCAGCCCAAATTCTCCTTCCAAAATAGTCCAAGCCATTGAAAATCCAGCAACTTTTAATCAAGGTGAAACAAACAGGTTTCAACTCCAAATAGTTGAAATAAAACTCAAATGTGCCAACAAGGAGAGAACCAGTTTTGTCATAAGCAACCAATACAGAGAAACTAAATTGTATAAACTTATTCCTAGTATTTTTTTTAAAGTAATTTGAAAAACGATCCTTTGCAATACTCTTCCTGAGGTGACTTTTGTATTAATCAGTACTATTAGGACTGTCAAAATACTGTTTAAAATACTAACTCGATTGCAAATTGCACAGTTAATTTAAAAAAAGCTGGTGATCAGTTTATTTTAAATTAGGTATAAAAGTAAGCTTTTTTCTTTCTGGGTACATCTGGTTTTGGTGAGAAAAGCAACCTGCACTTAAAGGGCAAGAGGTTGAAGGGCAAGTTTCTGACCACCAAGTTGGACTCCATGGTCGGTCAAAAGGCTGGGACCTGTACATGGTGTCCTGGGCAGGATGGAGTTAGTTTTCTACAAATATTGAAGGTTGTCCTGTGGATTGAGAGATCTGCAATGTTTGTTCTGGGTCCCTCCATCTGTCTGCTGGGTTACACATGGAGGACCCCAGATGTGCAGTGCATATATGGAAACCACTTAAGGAACTTTGATTCCCATTGGAGTGGCTTGTGCCATCCACAGGCCATTCCTGCAAGCTATCACAGCACAGGTTGAAGCCTACTCCAAGGTAGCTTTCAAAGGATTTCCTTCCCTGGCTGACACTAGGGACATGACTCAAGTGGATGTGCTCCTAACTTGTTCACCTGGTAGTTCTTCCTTCTGTCCATCCCGTTCTTTCCTTTCTCCTCACCCAACATCACCATATCCCCTCCCAAAAGCAAACTGCCAATCATAGATAATTCCATGAAGTCTTGGACTTTGCCTTGTCCAGGGCCAGTTCAGTAGCTCCCAAAGCCTTGGGTCTTGAATGCTATTGAATTTCCAGCTGGTATCAACAAAATTCTAGGCCCTAGATACTAATTATTAAATTAGCAAGAGATTGCACAAGTTATGCTTATATTCTGTAGGATTTAGAAGGTTAAGGGCTGGTTTAATTCAAGTTTTCAAGGCAATGGAGAAATGAGAGAGATGCCAACTATTTTAACTGGTTGGAGAAAAATTTGAAGGTCAAGACCTCAGACCTGGCACAAAGCCTGTGGGCATGGGGATCAAGTTCAAAAATTAGAATCAAGCCTTTTAAGAGTAAAATTAAGAAATGCTTCTTTATGCAGAGGTAAGAGAAATTTGGACATGTCTCCAACAAATGTTGTTCAATGCCAGGTCAGTTAGTTTTAAATCTAAGATTGACAGCTTTGTGTTAACCAAAGATGTTGAGGGAAAGGAGGGTAATGAACTTATCTCAGATCTACCATGATGTCATTCAATGATAACAGGCTCAAGGTCTGCTGACCTATGCAAGATGGGATCAAGTTCGGTTATGATGTCTGTTGACATTCACCTCTCGGTCTACAAGAAGCCACATGGACAGGGTGTTGATGTACGTGGGGAACTGTAGACAAGGCAAGAGTCAAAGGCTCTGAGAAGGGAAAAGGTAGGGGGAAAATTGGCAGAATGGAGGAACAATTGATAGTTGTTAAATTTATGGATTTTAAGATTAGAAAATCTTTGCATCATAAAAGAACAGTGTTAAGAAGAAAACTTTGATTTTTGGGGATCTGCACAATTCAGTAAATTCAGTTTTTAAGCATTAAAAAAAAAACTAACTACTGATAAGTGGTTGGAAATTGAAAAATAAAGACTCAATTTGAGGTTAGTCACGTTCCATTTAGCAGGTGCTTCCCCATCTGTTACTGAGGCTTGCAAAATTAATCCAAGTAATATTTAGTTCTTGTTAAGAGCAGATATTTTCTGTTGCGTTTGATACCTTGCCTGTTACCATTCTCATGGTTAAATGCCTATTTGGATTTGAAGAGTTAAATTTATGAGGTGGGCCTCAATCCCAGTTTATCCAATAATCCCTTTTAATTCCTGCAGGCTTTACCTAGCTATTTTTCTCTTTCAAATAGTCTGTGCAGTAGGATAAGACGAGGAGTGTTAAGCACTTGGTGGTGTTAATGAATTGCAAGCAGGTACAGTTCTTGTAGAGGTTCATTTTGAAGGTTGTCTATCTTATTTGAAGATTATGTATCCAATTTTGTTAGCAATAGCAGCATTTGCTGAGATTTTCACTGTTTTATAGATGTGACAAGCACAATTTTATACACTTTTTTAAAAATAAAAGATTTTTAGGTTGAACTGTTGATGCAGATTAATTTTATATCCTTTGGAAACTTAATTTATTTAAGACATTAGTATTGGGAATAACAAGCAAAATCAAGCTGTAATATGCAAGTTAATTATCGTGGTAAGGACATTGAGGTTTGCTATTTACTTTAATTCAATCATTGTTTTGCCTAGTTTGTTGAAGTCTGGATACCTTGGAACCTAAGTGGGTAGCTGGAGTGCAGATGCAGATCAGCAGCGATCTAATTCAATAGTGAAAGGGACTTGAAGGGGGCCAAAGGTGGCCTCCCTGTTACCATGGCTCAGTAGTTGCCAGGTATATTCTACCATCTTTTGAGTACTGAATCACCTTTTGCCTATTCATCTCAAGCTCTCAATGTAAATTCTAATTGTGGCTGAATCAACGTTGCTGTGATATTTCAGTGTTTTTGGGCAAGGAAATGCAGTAAAGGTTCACAACTAGACCCTGGAAAACGTGGACCTCTTCTCGTATCTCCAGAGGCACCCCTCAGTGATGGTGAAATTCACTATTGCCTTGAATGCATCAGCCTTTGTTCGATTGAGGAAAAAGGATCTTGAAGGTCAAGACCTCAGACCTGGCACAAAGCCTGTCGATTACTGGGCAGCAGTGGTCCCTGCACTTCCACATGCTTATCAGACTTGGACAAACCCACAGCACTGGGGAAAAATACCAATAACGCTGTCTCTACAAAAGCCTCCCAATTCACTGGGAGGTTAAGCAAACCAACACTGGTGTCCTTTTCCCAGGCTTGCATCCCCAGCACTGAGGCCCAAATCACTCAGTCAGCTGCTGGACAACCCATGCTGTCTGCATACCAGACACCAAACAGACGCTCTATTCTGAACTCTCATGGGAAGAAATTATCAGGCAAACAAAGGAAAAGATTCAGAGGTGCTCAGAGCCTCAAAGATGAAACATTCTCGCTGGCCGCTGGGAATCTCTGGCCCGTGACTGGTTGAAGTGGAGGAGTATTTGGTATGGTATTGAGAACCTAGGGGCCATACATCAGAGCACACAGAAGCCCTATGTAAATGTGGAAGGTCTCAAACTCCCCACCCACTCCATTGGGCACCTTCTGTCCCATCTGGGGAAGAGTCTGCAGTACCCATATTGTCCTCATCAGGACTGAAACTGATGTGGAAGCAAGTCATCCTCCATCCCAGGGGTCTAAGAGGATAATTGGTTGTTATATTTCAATAGTTTTCAGAGATCTGCTGTGTAGGCTTCTGCCAAAGCAATAACCATTTGGGTGATTTGTATGGAGTGGGACTGTACCTTTTGAGTCTTGCTGCCTTGGAAGGGACAAAAGATGTCTCTCTATCTTAAACTCAAGGTTAAAATCACATTGTATCCCACCCCCACCACACAAAAGGCCCGGCATACCAATGATGTCATTGCTATGTTGTGTCAATGGCCTTGATTGTTTCACTTAACCAGCTCTGTTCAATCAGCAAGCTCTTTGGTTGAAGCCTACTGTGGTTACTGTATGTCTATTATGTGAAAGATGTAATAATAGGAAATGAGTCATTAATGACAGAACATAGCTGTAACTGAGAAATTTTGCATCTTGATCTGTGTTCTATCCAGTTTTGAGTTTATTTGTAATTGGAGATTTTTCCAGTTATGTTACTGTGGTTTATTTGCAACTGCAGATAGGAGAGGAAATTGTTTGCAAGCAAATCTAAAGGAAAGTATTGTAAAAGATGGGTAAAATCCTTTGAGAAGTAAACGAGGGATTCTAGGAAGAGGCTTGCTGTTGAGATTGAAAAACAATGTGTGACATTGTTGGAGCAAGAGGCACAAGGGGTATGTGATAGCAGCCCATTTTACAGTGAGGGTTAGAATGTTACAAAGAGTCTGTGGGCCAGCTGAAGTGAAAGCAGCTGCTGAAGCCTGGCCAGGATATTCTGTACTTAGCAGGTTTTGTTCTCCACACAGTGTAGTATAAATGGGAACAGAAAATACTGGAAACACTGTGCAGGTCAGGCAGCAGCTATGGAGAGAGAGAAATGGTTACTGTTTCAGGTCGATGATCTCTCATCAAAACTGTAGAAGTTGGAGATGACTAGATTATAGGATGGAAGGTAGGAGAGATGAAATGACAAAAGGGGTGCCGGTTCAAGGCATGAGTGAATGGGACTGGGACTAAAGGCGAGGGTGACAATCCATTTGTTTGGATTTAAGGAAATGGGTCAGTCAGCACGGGCAAAGAGTTCAATGCGTGAGTACAGGTGCACCCTGATTTGTCTGTAGACCTTGGCCTGGACTAGAACAGAACATAGAACAGTACAGCACAGGAACAGGCCCTTCGGCCCACAATATTGTGCCAAACTAATTAAAAATTAATTAGGATTCTGAGAGCTCTCCATGATGATTATATCAGGCTTTACCCAGACTCTCCTGAGTGACTGGTGTGGGGAGGGATCTTCCAGTTCTCAGTGCTGAATTTCTTGAGCATTTAAGAATGAACATTTCTTGAGATCAGCATTTATACCCTGTGTATGTATGCCTGTGACAATGAGCTTGAACTGTGTCATTATCAGAGCTTTGTCCCTCCTTTGATGTTTAGATGGTTCTTGAGTTGGCCAGCAGATGATCTTGAGGTATGCACTCCAAAGAAGTGCATGCCTCCAGATCAGAAAAGAAACAACCAGTCTGGGACCAGTGTAGCAGATTAATTATCTAAAATTTTTTGATCTGAGTCGAGTAAACAGCAAGTCTGTTTCCCTGGCTGGCATTGGACTTCATCGGAACAGATAATATTAAGGGTGGCAACATTTTCCCACTCTTGATAAATGGAAACCTCATCTCGGGTTGGTTGCAGTAAAAATCCAAAATGTTTATTTAATGTCTGAATCAGGTTGGGAGTTCAGTTGCCATTCACGGCACTCCCAGCACAGAACAAAAGGAGTAGTAAGCTATTGGATGTGCCATCTTTCGGATGAGACATTAAACAGAGGCCCCATCTGCTCTTCTGGGTGGATGTCAAAGATCCCACTGTGCTATTCTGAAGAAGAGGCGGCGAGATCTGCCCTATGTCCCAATTGATATTTATGTGGACCACGGTATTGCTGTTTGTGGGAGCTTCTTGTGTACAAATGGACTGTCGTGGTCCCTGCATTGTAACAGTGTCTCACTTCATTAGCTGGAGAATGCAAGCTGAACCTATGAAAGGTTCAATAAAAATGAAAGTCCTTTTGTTCAGGGGAGAGAGTCTAATACTCTGTCCAGACTAACATTAGACTTGGTGTTCAACAGTGGCTTGACGCTGAAGATTTTTTTAAAAAAGTATCCTACCACTGCATTCTCAAGACAGCTAGGGATGAGCAATATATGGTTCCTTGCCAGTGTCTCTTACTTCTGGGGAGGAATTTATTATTCTTAAGTAAACCCCTCTACCAACTGGGAAATGAATGTCATCTGAAATTCCAGATGATAAAGGAAAGCTGCCTGTTCGGGCTGTTTCCCACTGCTGACTGGACTGGAAAATCTAAAATCAGCAACTTGTCCAGCCACAGCACAACTTTGTGCATATATCAGTCTGGTGAAGTGCTGCTGGATGCACTGACTCTGCTCTTTTGCTTGAATATAAAGAATATATTCAAGTGAGAATATAAAGCAGGAGATGAGCACAAGGAGAGCTATGCAGACAGAGTGCAACGTTAAAAGTACCATTCACTGGAAACTTGAAACCTGATCATTCCAAAGCTATCAAGTCAACTTAAAATACAACTTATTTAATTTTTTTTTAAAAAAGTAAAGCCTTGTTTTATGTTCCAGTGTTATAAGTGAAATCCTTAACAATTCCCTTCATTGTTCTTCCTTTTTCCTTATAAGGAGACCCTGCTGTTTTATCATTTCCTGCTCCAGTTTCCTGCCTTTCTGTTAAACCCCCAGGGCAGAAATGCCTGTACAAGTTGTAGCACTAAATGGTTGCAGCTGCCCATGAAACTCAAAGCACTGGTGACACGTATGTGCATGTGTGTACACTATTTCCTGCCTGCAAAACTGCACAAAAACTTGCTTCAACCCTTGCTGTGGGCATTCCTTTCCTGTAACTGCTTTTTAAATTGTCTTCTTGCAGAACACTGAAAATCTTGCCCCTAACCTGAGGAAGGGAACCCTGAGCATCTTGAAGAAGAAGTGGGAGGTTCCAGAATCTTCTGCAGCACAACCTTTGCCTCAAAAATCGCCTGTCAGAGTTAACCGACCTCAGGTCACTGCTGTCAGCCCAAAACCAGACGCTAGCTTGGGGCTTCTAAGTGAGTCAGATCAGAATTCCAAGAGCCCCACTACCACAAGGATCAAGTCTCCCAGGAGCCCAGGAGCCTCGAGCAGATTTTCTTACCCTGGTGCAGAGAGCGAAGGGCAGGCTAAGATAAAGTCACAGTCTGAGAGCTGGAAGATGGAGAGAGCTCTTTCAAAAGAGGGGATTGAAGTGGAGAATGGAACGACACAAGATCTGGCCATCTTCCCTAAAATTGAAAAGTTTAACGTCCCACTGAACAGTTTGAAGATGATGTTTGAGAAGGGGGATGTGAATGCTCAGTCCAAGAGCAGACAGCATGAACTCCCAGTCAAGGTAAGTGTTTGCATCGAGTGATGCTGTTTGAGTTAAGGCAACGTATCCTTCTCTCTCGGTTCATTTTAAACATTCTAAGATTCTTGCTCTGATCTCCTGAAATGTTTGCTGCCTTCATGTGGAACCCTCTTGTAGCTTAGAATTTTAAAAACTTGGTGTGCTAGTTCAATATCTGTCATTTTAAATGTGTTTTGAATTTTAAAGTTTTTTGATCAAGTTAGTTAAGGAAACTAGTGATCAGCTCCCATGACATTTTAATGCAATTTTCTTTATTTCTTGAAAAGAATAGAGGTGCTCCTTCTACAGCCAGCCTGGGTTTGTTTTTAAGATTTAAATTAAATCTAACGTAATATTACATGAAAGTTCCACTTTGAATTCTAGCTTCAGTTTGCATTTGTTAGTTCAACTAAAAATTGGAAAGAGAGGAGAAATTTTCTTGCAGTTTCCAGCCTCAAAAAAATAAAACTCAAGGAATAGACAGCTGAAGTCTCAGGCTCAATCCTCCCATCTGTTCTACATTAGGCATTCTCGTTTACACTCGACGGTCTGAGCCAAGAGTGTGAAGGTGATCCTGGCTTCTGTCTTGGCGGCTCTCTGGCGATGCTGCCGAGGAAGTTTTCTCATGTAGATGCCAATCGAGGCTAAGATTGGATTTACTGAACTGTTAAATAGTTCGCGCATGTACTTGCTGAGGCTCAAACATGCCCTCTTGTGTAATGTATGGCAGGGCTGCCAGAATAACTTGCTTTAAGAGAAGGAAAAAAAACTCTTTGGATTAACCAAACAGATGAGAATTATTCTCTACTCCCACCCCAACTCCATCTCTGCATCGTTCTCTTCCTTTTGCTCTATACAGTTCAAATAACCCAACAAAGGATAGCCATTGCACACCTTGGCTACGTGTTCTGAACTTGCCAAGCTAAAGGAAAAGATTGAATGTGCTCTCCTTTGAACAAGCCTATTGGTAGACCATTTTGGAGCCTGGTAAAGTGAATGGAGCAGAGAGAATTGGTTGCAGGTTTGATTGTGCTGCCTACCTGATCTAGGCCAGAGTCAGTAGTTGAGTTGCCTTTCCCATTCTCACCTGCACTATTGGGGAAGGAAAGGTTGGCCAGTGTTCTTACTGGCTACTTGGTGAACTGCATTTAGTGGCATGGTTGTGGAGGATAGAATGTGGTTCATTGTAGAGCCCCTCGCTCGATAGTCAACTGTCACTCCCTTGGCTTGTTTTTATTAAATGAGAACCACTTCTTCCAACTGTCATAAAGCCCAACTGAATTACAGGAGGTGGCCATTTTAGCCCTTGGAGCCTATTCTGGTATTTTAGTGTGCCTGATTTAACTTGATCTAGGTATTTGATAAGTTGTCTGTTCATACATTTCGGCTCTAATAGCAAAATTGTCTGTAGGAGCGTTAGGCAGGTGAGTAAGTCTTTTAACATGCAAGTTTGTTGCAGATTCTGTCAATCTCTCGTGTCAGATAGGATCCTAGAGGATTTTATTCATTTTGCAAAATGTCCCAACACTTTGCATGTGTTATCAGATAAGAAAATATCCAAATGACCAAAAGTTTAGTTAGAGGTTGGTTTGAAAGACCATCTGAAAGGATTTGATGGGCGCGGAGGGAATTTTGGAGCTTCTGAAGTTGATAAGAGATTAAATTTGGAGTTGCTGGAGGCCAAAGATGGAGGAGCACATTTTTTTTAGGGTTGTAGAAGGTGGTTGGTTTTTCGTTGATTATCTCTTCTGTATACAAAGTTTGAAAGCCCTGAGCAGGGAATGTGGTCGTGGAGGGGATGTTTCTGACTGTCCCTAAGCTGTCTGATATTGGTTGCAGAAAGCTAGTTCGTACAATCTTTCTGATGCAAATTGGTGCCTTACAATGACTCTATTTCTCTCTTCACAGATGCTGCCTCACCTGCTGAGTAATTCCAGCATCTCCAGTTACTATTTTAGAATTAGTTTGAGCTCTGAAATTTAGTTTCCAGTTTCAGAGCCTTACCTTTTTGGTTAGGAAGTTTTGCCAAAACAACCAGCTTCTCTTGATAACAGCACCCCTCATCAGTGAAATTGTTTTGATGTACCTGTGCATGTGGTGTTGGGCACAGCTAATACCTGACTAGAAACTTGCACTGTGAGCTGCTCACAGCTTGGAGATGTGACTACATCAGGCAACTTTATGGGGGGAGAAGCACGAACTGGCTGAGTCTCCTACATACGTGACTACACTTCAAGAAGTGCTTTACTGCCAGTGAAGCACCAAATGGCATCTTGAAGTCACAGAAGGTACTAGGGAAATGCAAATCTTGCCAAAGTCACTGGTGGTTTGCATAGTGTGTGTGTGAGAGAGAGAAGGAGAGAGTAATGTTGAAAAATGTTATGTGAATGTTGAAGAAGTGCCTTTTAAAAGCAAAGTGTTTGCTGGTTGAGTATTAATCCTTCTGCTCACAGACTTGAGCTGGTCTGTATGTCAGCCTATAGGGAAAATGTATGATGTATGGAAATAATGTTTGCTTGGAGACCAGAGTGAGCTCCTACAGGGCAAGGGAAAGTTCATGACTCACTGGTGTTTGCATGGAAGAATTCTGCATGATAAAATGTCAAATGATTTGCATGATCTATGCAGTCACACAATGAAACACTGGGCTCTTTTTTTTGGTCCACTTATCTCGAGCACATGATTTGGTTTTGCACAGTTAGTCCGTTCTACTTTCCCATCTTTTTATAACTTTGTTTTGACTTTGGTGGGGTGGGAGAAACTGCCTGGCGAAGAGGCGTCATTGCCTTTCATCTTTTGACATTTGCTGCTTGAAATGATGTTCTTCCATTCCAGGTGTTCCATGCCTTTTCAAGGGCCTGCTGGGTGTCGGAGGAAATGTGATGCCCTGGTGGTTCATGTCCTTTTTAAATTGAGTCTGTTTAGCTGGCAAACCTTCATCTCTGTATGCTGAATCCTTAAACTGGAACACTTCACAAGAAATACTAGTGTCACTGCAATTTCAAATAAATGCTTAGACCCATAGAATCCCATTTCGGCAGCCTCAAACCAACCATCCTGTTGTTCTGCACCCCAAACTATTTTAAGTAATCGAAGCCAAAGTGACTCCCTCAATAACTTGGCTGGCAAGCATGTACCACAAGGTTCTGCTTCAGTTCTTGGCATTTCATTACATTGGGTAATCTCTGCAGGGCACTACAATAGCAAAGAAAGGGATTAAGTTGTTGGATCAACTGAGTGAGCCAAAGGCAGTATGTGTAGTGTGAGAAGTAAGATTTTGAACAAAATGCAAGTGTTGCACTTGATTTATTCCTGAGTGTTGATGCTCTGCATGCACTGCACTGAATCCTGATATGATGGAGTTTGTTTTGGGAGAAAGCCCTCACCTTGGTGAACGGGCATGTCTTGAACTGGAAGTGGATCTGCTTCTGTCACTTTGTGTATTCTGCTGTTCATTTGCTGAAACAGATGACCAAAAATTTACTGAACCTGTCAATAATACCTGTGCACAAATATTGAAATGTAGCTGTAATTCAAAATGCTTGCCCCTCAAATGGTGATTACATACTCGGAGCACAGTTCTCACTGTCTGAGCTAACATACATGGGTGATCCCTTTTTTTGCTGCTTTCTCCTGTTATTGTTTGCATTTGCTTCTATTTATCACTTCTATTTCTTAGCCTTTCCATCTGTTTTTTTTTCCCCAGCCTGAGTCCCACCCAAACCTGTTCGGCATCAAATCCTTCCTCGATTATGAACACTAGGGCATGTCACAGCCAAGCCCAATTCTGCCCTTGCATGTGCGCTGAACAGGAGCTTGTGACTGAACTTGGCTGGTTGATTGGTCAGTCTGTGTGTTGTTCCACCTGCCCTCTCTGCCCTTCAAATTGAGACCAATTGCTCCCATTCTGTGCCTTTCGGAGAACTGCAGACAAGGAACTAAATCTGGGTCTTTCTGGATCTGGGGAAAATAGCTTTCCATTTTATTTTATCAGGACATCTGTACAATTTGCAATCAAAAATTGCAATCGTGACTCAACCATGATGTTTAGGAACAGCATTCCCGGTAGTGTACTGATTCTTTTAATTTTCCCTGTATTAATTTTAAGGGGCTTTCCTTCCAAAAACTTGTGTCGTGGTGGGTGGAGGCAGTAAAGGAGAGCCACTCTGGACCCTCGGGCTGTCCACTCAGTTACAGCTTTGCCTTGTGCCAACAGGTCTGGGTTGGTCTGTGCGTGGCACACCCTCACTGGACTTCCACTGACATCAGCAGCTTTGCCAAAGGAGTTTGAGCAAAATACAAAAAGTTATCTGTTGATCTGGATTTGAACTCCAAATGAGCCCCTCTTCAAAGAGGTGCAAATGGTCTGGGGTGGGGAGTTCAATGACAAAATTGCTTATGTGACTGCCTGAAACCATCTAGTGGCAGCAGCGCCACTTGCAGGCGATACAAGATCTTGGTGTCGTCTGCCAACCCTTTGTGCCTTGTGAGGTGCAGGACTCTGCTGCCCATTACTCACCACATGACTTCTCTGCCACTGCTGCTCAACGTTTATCACTGGCCTCCTCTGCTATACCTTTGAGCTCGCTGCAGGCTCAAAGAACAGCACAGTCCCCTTCTAGTGGGGCTTGTAGCCTTGTCTTGATAACAACTGCAATCATTTCAGAACATTAGTAGTTCCCATTTTCTTTTCAGGTGGATGTGGCAGGGAAGGTGTGGTTGAGGCATTTGAGGAATTTTTTTCTTTAACTTGGCCACTACCCAACCCTCCTCACCCTCACTTAGTTTACAGACCATTCTGTTTATTTTTTTTCTTCTTCCTTTTCCTTTAAATGCTGGTTATTGTATCTCCACAGATATTCCCAGCATTTTGTTTTCTTTTCCCAATTCCAGCATCTGCATTTTGTTTTTGTTCTCCCTGAAGTGTTCTTGCTAGGATTCCACTTTGGTGTAATAATGGTGCAAAAATGTTTGATTTATACCCTCTTGAACTTCGCTGAACAATCCAATTATGGATTTGTCTTTCCAATCTGAACTGCACTGAGAATATTTTCAACCCTTAACACTAGATGGTTGGTTTTCAGTGACAGAGGCTTAGTCTCTTGGCTGAGATGTTAGGCTGAGACTGTTCTTTGCCTGTTCACATGGACCTCAGTTTCCTTGGCATTTTGCCAAGAAGAGTTGAAGATCCTGGCTAGAATTCACTGTCTGACTAATGTCACCAAATTATCTGGTCATTAGTTTATTTGCCATTCACATGACCTTGTTGTCTTTGCACTTGAATGCTTTAGTTGTAAGATGTTTTGGGGTGGCCTGGGTATTTTTCTTCGATGCTGCCCAAATGAAGTTCATTAATTCTTACAAGTGTTGGCTGAATTCCAATTTACCAAATGAGCACAATCACATGGTGGGAGCAGAAAATGCCAAAAGCAGTCAGCAAGTGGAAAGAAAGTGAGTTAACATTTCAGGATGATCAGAAGCCCAGTAATTTCATAAACATAAGGTCTTTATTTTTAAAATCAAATGTAAAGCTTTCAACCAGTGGATAGCGCACACCCCTCCAAGTTAACAAGATGTGGGATTCAAGTTTGACTCAACTAGGCTAAAGCTCCAGTGCATTTGTTGAGGGTGTGCTGCACTGTGGTAAGTACCATATTTTGGACGAGAGAAACTGAAACCCAGTCTACTCTCCCAGAGTCCAGACTAATACTTGTATTCAAGGAAAATTTTTTAAAAACTGTTCATTATGTTGCTGTTTGTGTGCATTGAATGCAACACATCCTGTAACAGTGGTGGATCCACATTGAGACCCTGGAAAATGTGGATCACTTTCCTAATGTTGGGAATCGCCACTCAGCAACGACAGACGTTCACTGTGGTCTCCAGTGTACTAATATGGCCTTTGGCCAACTGAGGGACAATCCCAGTCTACTGTGCAGCAGTCATCTCTGCCCTTCAGTACGTCTCTGAGACATTGACTGCCCATAGTTGGCACCTCCGGAACTCTAAAGCTGCAAAATTCCCCAATTCAACTAGCAGGATAAATGAACCAACATCATTGTCCTCTCTCAGGCCAATATCCCCAATATTGATGCTCTGATCATGTTCATCCATTTCTGATGGGTGGGCCAGGTTATCCGCAAGCCTCACTCCACAATAGCTCTGCTCTGCTCTGCTCTTTCATAGCAATTGATTTCCAGGGGGATGGAGAAAACTCTTTTAAAGGCGTTCTCAAAGTCTCCTTGAGGAAATGTAACACCCTCACCAACTTGTGGGGATCCCTAGCCTGGGGTACTGAAAATGGAGGACTGCCATCTGGGAAAGCATGGAGTACCTCGAGCCTCTGACGGAAACGCATGATGGCCAAATGTAAAGGAACACGCATCTCAAACGACCTATCAGCACAGCCTGTCGATCACTACTTGCCCTCCCATGGCAAAGTCTGCAAATCCCATGTAACTCTTTGCAATCACCTCGACCCACAGAACGTGGGTGGAAGTAAATTGTTCTTGACCCCGAGGGACTGCCTGAGGAGGAGGAAATCAATGGTGACTAGACTTTAAAAGTACTATTTTGGCCATGAAATACATTGGGAACATCCTAAAATTATGAAAGATGCTAAAAAAGTTGCACATTTATTTTCAAACCGATTCAGAATAGTATTTCAATTTGACCAAAGGTTTGTCCTGGACTAGTCTATTCTGTCGCTGTTAATGCAGACAACAATCAACAGAATAGACTAGTTTTCCTGTATGCTTCGGAGGTGCAAACAACACATTTGACATCTCTGCAGGCTCCAGATGGCTCAGTAAGGTAAATGCAAGCCCATGCTTCAGTGACGTTTGAGAGAACAAAATCCTTTGACCCTTCAGCAAAGTGCATGTGTGCGGATGGAGTTTGGGCTTGGTTGTAATGCTTATTGTTGAATATCCTGCCCATATCTGCTGTGGAGAATGACTCTTGAATTTATTTAAACAAATGCATGAATTCGTAGCAGGCCACTCGGCTCCTTAAGTCTGCTCCGTCGTTTAATAAAATCACGTGTGACCCGATGACAACCTCGACTTTGCATTCCCATCTACCTGCCGTAACCTTTCACTCCTTATTGACAATCTATCTATTGCTGGTTTAAAAATATTCAAAGATCTTCCTTCCACTGCTCTCCTGAGACTTGCCATCCTCTGAAAGAAAAAAAACTTGTGTGGGGGATTAATTGGATTGCTCAGCCAAAGACCTGGCACAGGTACGTAGACCCTCATTATCTCTCTGCTGTGGTTCTACTTGCTGGGATTTTGCCACAACTGTCGCCTATGCTTTCAGAACAGGCTTGGTGAAAGTTGATGGGGGAGGAAGGAATTATTTTGGTGTGTGTGTATATGCGAACCAAATGAGTACAGATGTACCATTTTGATGTGCAGAATGCTTTTTTAATCTGAGCAGCTGAAGTAATTCCCACCTCAGTCTGTAGTGAAGTTGCTAAAGATGTTACTTGTAAAGGTATAACACAAGTAGGTATATTGTTTTTTCAGAGTTTAGTTTGTTGATCAAACATAACCACTAGGAAGAGTTTTTAATGCTCCAGGCAAAATTTAGGTAATTCAATTACCAGCGGCATATGGAGTTGCAAATGATTATAGGTACCTGAGAATTTTTTTTTCACCATCTGGAAATGGGATTAAAGGGGCCCCTGTGATCACTGCAGATGGGGTCAGTCTTGTCCATAAGCGCTGCAAGGCTTTTGAACTCTTGTTAATCCAGATGGCAGTGCACTGCTCTCATTAACAGCATGTAAGTTTATTAAGACTTGTATGATGCAATCATATGGGTCTGAACCTGGGCAGATGGGCCTCCTGAGCATTCACTTCTTCATTGTCTGAGTTTCTTTATGCTAGGTGCTAATTGCATCTGCTGGTTCTTTTCAGTCAGGCAACATGCTAATTGCAACTGTTTCAGATGGCAGACAAAGATGATTTGATTAAATAAGTGATTTGTGCTTCCTTCAACAATAGATAATGTGATGAGCAAGTTGATTGCTTTCAGCTGCAATTGATAGCCAAATCATGTGCTCTATGCTTCAATTAATGAGATATGAAGACTGAATGAGAATCATCCTGAAGTGCTTCCTCCCAGATAAATGTTCAGGATCAAATGTGCTGAGTGTTTTTGTTCTCAAGCAGGCTGCCCGAGATCGGCACCTCAAGTCTGACGTTTCCAAGAAGTGGTTAGACAAGACTGCAGAAGGCAGCTGTCTGATTGAAGGCGTGGTGGAGAACAAAGCAAGGGACGGGAGCACAAGTGGCTTTAAATCAGATGACTTTGGTAAGGATTTTTTAAAAATTTAGGCTGGATAAACAAGGGGTTATAGTTGGGTCGTATCCTTGTCTTTGTTGTGTTCACTAAATCGTTCTAGTGTTTGTGGAAGGTGCAGTTATATTGAGTTTTGAGAAGTACCTTGCCACTGGAGGAGGTATTAGCAGTACAAGGCTCTTTAAATTGTGAATGAAAGCAGTGCCAGCAGTAAAATGTGTCATCAGCCTTGGATATTGTAAGTTTAGCAAGTGTATATTTTATAACATACTGATCTGCTTGCACTCTGAAAACTGCCATTTAATGTTGTATTTATAGTGTGGAGACTGGGCTTGAAACGATTCTGTGATAACGGCACGTTCCTGCTTTAGAAAGTGGCCTGATGCCATTGCAGAATTGTTTCCTCAGCAGCCTGAAGCACTTTAGCCTCTTGGCCTCATGACCAGCTGTTTCAAGTTTTGTACTGCTGTTGGACTGAAACCAGCTCTTTTTGTTTCGCGATGCCTGCTGTCTTGGTGGCAGGCGTACCACCTCGTTTACATTGCCAATTAACGACTGATTTTTTTTTGAGTGGTCAGTGCAAAGTATGCATAATTCTCCTGTGTCCCCTTAAAAACTGGCCTCATTGCCAAAAGTGACTTGCTGCATGAAAATGGGCATTTGGAGAAATAAACCAGAGTGTCCTCTGAGCAACGTGTTAAATATTCAATTGTTGTTATTGTTAAATATTCTTACTAACCATTATATTAGCATTTCAATGCTGTGTGTGCTTTAGCACTGGGTCATCCATTGCTTAGATCACAGCAGAACATAGTATTGAGTTACATCATTTAGTGAAGCCATCTAACAAAGGGATGCTTTTTGGAGGGGTAATAGGGAGCTCTTGACTAACTGCTGACATCTTACAGCAGAATGCAGTGCTTACTCATTTTCTATTTGATAAATGCAAAATCCAGGATTGCCAAATTTTCTTTTCAAGTATTAATCTGATTAGTAATTGCTTGCTAATCACAAAACTGCATCCGATTGATTTCTGGTTCACTGATTCTATTGCCTGATGTTGTGTTTTTTGGGGTGGGGGGTGGAAATGTCCTGGACTGTCCATGGCAATTTGTTAAACAGACATCGATCAGTCATTGGACTTGGACACTGAGAAATCCTTGCAAAATAATCAGTGATTTTTTTTTTGTAATATCTTAAATGAACATACCTGCACATATTATATTGTTGCTGTTGACATGGCTACTACTTGTATCTGATGTGACCCTACTGCCAGTTTCAGTGGGTTAATCCATTTTGGTGCAAGCACTACCACTTCTCAAGTAGTAACTTCTAAACTAGTCTCAGAACAATGCTGGTGGCCACTGTTAAGTATAACTGAAGCAGCGCTGCTAATTCTTCGCTTCCTGGGGTACAGCACTGGCTCAGTATTGTTCATGAGGTTTGGTTTTCAAATATATTCAAATATTCCACCAGTCTTCCTCTCCTCTTGCAAAAAAAAGTAATCCATTAGTGGTGTACTTCAGTCTTGTTGGGGTAGTTCACCTCAGTGTAACCCAGTAACAACAACTCACCAAGATGTAGCTTTTTTTTAAGCATTTACAAGCTTGCATTTAAAGAACTGCTTTTAAAGTGTTTTGCAATGTTCCTGTTCAATGGGAATGTGGAGTTGTACATTCCAGCTACCTTTTTTTTTCCTGAGTGTTTTAATGCTTGCAGATCATGTTGTATCTGGTCACTTCTCTTCCACACCGCGCCCCCCCCCCCCCCCCCAAACTTATTGTAAATTGGAATACCTTGTAAATTTTTAATACTACTGTGTAGCAATCTGAGTACTTCCCAGCTGAAGTGCTACTTGTTCTTTTGAAGTCTGACACTTGCCTTGCAGTTGTGTTATATCCTTTATTTGTGGCTAAACCACATCTTGGGAGCTTTAAGGTTACAGTGGACATATTGAGCCAACATTGTTTGGGTTGAGGAGTGGGTATCATGGGCCTTTGTGTGTTCATCCCTCATCACCAGGCTTGTTTGATCTTCATATACCAGCCATCCTTTCATCATTGTCACCTTCTGAGAAGCAATAAAAGATATGGACATATTCGGAGGCTATCTATCCATAAATATCCTTCTAATTCCTGATGAATAATTGGGCAAGGAATAGATGGATACAGCCCTAATGCTGGCAAATTGGATTAGTGTATATGGATAAAAAGGTTGGCATGGACACGATGGGCCGAAGGACCTGTTTCTGTGCTGTACAACTCTATGAACCCCAAAGTCACTAGTTTTTCATGTGACTTCTGTTCCATATTCCATCAGCTTCCAAGAAAAGTGCAAACACCTGCCTGTCCACCTGAGCTCTGTGGATAGCTCTAAAGTTGTCTACTTTTATGCCTCTTAATGATCCTGTTAAATATCTGGATGTGATCAAAAGACCAAGCCAGGGTATTTTTTTTTAAAAGTACAATGGGGCACATCTTCACTGGCCTGGGCTGGGTGGGTAGTAAAGGAGGGGTGGTAAATAGGGGAATGGTCATAAAACACAGTAGATCTGGTCATTGCCCAAGAAGGGCAAAACTGGTTAATATTTCATTATGGATCTCTTCGGGCCTGGAAGATGGAGGCCCTAACCGGAGGTGACCATAAAAACTGGAGGCAGAAGGAACAGTAAGGTAGCAGTCCAGACTAACACATGCCAACTCCTGTCAATAGAGCAGTGAGCAAACAGTTTCTTGTGCAAACAGCTCAGTCTCATTCAGTGTTTCTGCCCATAAGCTACAATCCTTTTCACTCCCTGCCTCCTTGCCACTTTCCCTCTGGGCTGCCTATGTTCATTCATCCATCACTGTGACTCCCAGTTGCACTTTGCTTGGCATCTTCCCAAAACAGATGGAACATCTGTTCCTCCAGCTGTTCACACACATTGTCAGGGACTCCCCACTAACATTCTGTGAGAGGCCATTTATATGTGTGCTCTAGTTTCATGTGGTGTTTTTAATTGGAGTAAGAGGGTCCTTGTGTTACAGACAAAAAAAGTGAAGAAAAGCCTTGGACAAATGTGTGTGCCATCTCCAGTAATACCAGTTCCTTGGAGAGACAAGCTTGGTGCATATCTCACATTCTGTGAAAGTAAACCTGAATCTAAGCCACTCTGACTAGTTCCAGAATTTCCAATGATATGTCACTGGAGTTGCTTAAAGAAAGGTCCAGCTCTCCCCTCCTCCAATACAAGTGCATAGGATTGTCCTTCAGTATTCTGCTCATCTGAAAATTAATTCATTGCCTTTTAAAATTAAATGCATCCACTTTCTCCTTAGCAAGCTGTTCTTGTATCCAGCACTGTGCGAAGTAGGATCTTTTGAATCCACGAGCCCTTCCTGTAGCTACCTATTCCTTTTGAGGATCTTGAATGTCAACATTTATCTTGCCCCTCAGTCTCTTGTCAAAACATAACCAGCATCTGCAGCTTGGGTGCCCAATCCCTTTCATCGAATCTTTTGCACTTTGTACCCCTCTCCAAGGCAGAGGATGTTTTCCTTCGGCTTCCTGGGAGGTGTACCCAGAGGTGGGCATGCCTGTGCTTTGGTTGAATGCATTCCTGTTCTGGGATCTGTCCTCTTCAAGTTGTGCTGATGGTTTTCAAACACTCCAGCTACCCTGTCTGTGTCATTTCCTGTTCACTATTCCCTTTGTTTTTGTACAGACAACTTTTTTCCCTTTCTCCTGTTTCATGATTTAGCATTTCTCCAAGTGAAGTCATTTCCTGTATGTGAGTCAAAGGCTGTCTTCGAGTCTTATGGATGTAATATATTTTCTGCATTTAAAGGGGTCATGCATGATCTACCTGTAAAATGTAAACTCTTTTCTCCTTCCATTTGGTCTGCAATTAAAAGACTTATTTACCCATCAATGGCTAATCGCAGGTCTCAAATTAGCCTTCTATCCCCTTCTTAATAAATTGGGACCACATTTGCCTCTTGGTTATTGGTCACCTGGTGATCCCCTTCAATGTGTTGAGGTATTTTTTTGCTACCTGTTGCTCATTGAAGGAGTAGTGTTTGCGATGGTATTGAAAATCTCAGCTACGTGCATTGGGAGCACAGAAAAGCCCACCTTAAATGACTGGAGTGCACCACTTCCTCATCTGCCCGCCCACCCAGCCATCAAGCACCTCCTGCCCCACCTGTAACAGTGTCTGCAGGTCCCACAGTAGACCTGCCAGTAATCTCATAACCCACAGGACTAGAAGCAAGTTGTCCTTGATCCCAGTGGACTAGCTAGGAAGTGAAGATCCCGATTTGAGAATAATTCTGCCTTGGATCATTTGTTAAGCAAGATCCCAGAAGTCCTAGGGTTGCATCTCTTTGCCTGTATGCCCCTAATGTTTATGGTGTGGGAATGGAGGGAAAGTATTGGTGTGGAGGAGGAGAAATGGCATGTAAATTGGTCAGCTGCTTAGTTTTGGTATCCTGTGTTGCTTAAAGGTAAGGACACGTACTTTTTGACTGAGCAGCGAAATCCCCATGACTCTGTATCCCTTTTATTTTCCTGTTCTTCCCCAGACCAGACTACAACTCGACTCTGGATTTTTTTTTTCTCCTTTAAACCAGCAGTGCTTGCATTTCTTAATCTGCAATTTTAAAATTTTGACAAAAACTGCATAGTATTGGGTAAAACAAGAACTTCAACTGCCATTTGTCAATTCGCCAACATGCTTTTGAGCTTTGTGTTTCTTTGCAACTGGATAGCAGAGTTCAGGGCTGGCTGGGAGCTGTGACGGTTCAATTTTAATTCGGCTAAACTTTCAATTTGTGGCATTTAAAGCAGACCACGTAAACGTGAGTTTTTTTTTGAGTTTACGTGGGACTGAACATGACCATTTTACTTTTTTCCCCTTAAATACCCAATGCTTTTTAGGAATTGGCTGGGGCAAGCATCAGCAGAGATGAGGGGAAACCTCCTGTTGTGCAGTGCAGGAAATGGAACCTGGTGCAAGCTGTTCTCTTGTCCCCACAGGCAGGAAGTATTTCACTTGCATGCTGCATTATTTCAAGGGCACTGTGCCCAATTTCATCAGGATCCTGAGAGGAGCTGATGTGAGCAGTTGGCAGAATTTGTCATTGAGGAGCAGAGGCCATTTTCTATTGATGCATTCCTAACATTAGGCCACGTTGGTAGTCAGACTTAATCTGACTGTAATTAGAGAGCACATCGGGGAGGAGCCACATTGTATAGCAGATGCTGGGCATCTTTTGGCCTTTGTGACAAAGCAATTTGTAAGCTTTCTTCTTGTAATCATCTTTGTTAGGATAATGTTTTGAAGGAGTTCCACTGTTACGTCATGACAAGGGTGGGACACGGGTCCCATTCAATATTCACATCAAATCTGAGCTCTGGATTACTCCAAGATGAGCTGGCAGAGTTGATGGGCCAAATGGCAGTGGCCTGTGCTGTGACAATTCTGTTGCTGCGCAGTGAAATCTCTTTTTAAGAAACAAAGAAAATGGGAGCCATCAGCCCTGTCCCACTGTCATCATTTAAAAAAGATCCAATTTGAAGGGAAAAGCAGACCCATGGGAACCCAATGAAATGGCATACAGTCCCAAATTGGACAGCAGGGGGTTACAGTTAAACTAAAAGACTGTGAAAGATAATATGTTGGTGCACAGATAAATAACTCTAGCAGAATAAACAATATGGCTCTGGCAATGGAAAACTGGACTGCCTCCTTTGGCATTGGATGCTGTCTGGCACAAAGACCTCCGATTTTCAAGTTATCCAGTGCTGCAAGATTTTCAGGATTGTTGGTACTTGTATCTCCCTCAATGACAAGACCAGCTTGAAGCTCAAATACTCGGTAACCTGCTGTCAGTTGGTGCTTGCATTAGCACTTTTCAACACCTACAGAGTGGGCATTGCCTTGCACTACTTCTCAGTAGTCCATCTATGGGATGACGTTACACTGCTGATGCCAGCACCAACTCTAGAGGATGCCGCAAGTGATTTGTACCTGCTGGAGTGCTATTTCCAGACTTAACGCCTCCAGATAAGGCAACGGTGTTCACATTCCACCTCATTGGGAAAGGCTTGATCTTTCCTTAAGATGAGCCTAAATACCTGGGTGCTGTCCTCACTAGGACTTTTGCATAGCAACCTCATCTAGCTAGAACTGGCCAAAATGTTTATCATGTGTACCTAGTCTAGAAACCTGCTGATGTATCCTGGGAGAGCACAGCCAGAACACTGCCCCTATAAGGTGATGGCTTTGTTCCTTGTGGTAAGTTCATTATGTACTGTAGCTATTTTATATCTACACAGTGTTGGCATTCTGCTGTTAGCCTAATGGGGAAGATGCTAAATCTCTCCAGATCTATTTATAGTGATCTGTACACTTAAAAGATAGGAGGCTACATGTGATGGAGAAGGGGTGGAGCAGGGTAAAATATTTTGTCCTTGTGAAATCTGTCTTTGCCAAAGTTGAGGCATGCAGGTGGTGGGGTGGATGGCTAGGGAATGATGGCAGAATGAGTGCCAGCATGAATGCTGGCAAGTGGCTGTGAATGGGGAGGGTTGAGGAGAGTCATTCTGCTCAGCACTTCAGAGGTGTGTTGCACCACAGCTGGAAACAAGTGGGCTGCAGAACCTGGCCACTGGTTAATGTGGCACACTTGTAGAATCTGGTATGATAGGATGGCCTGAGAGTTTTGTCTGCTCAGCTGTCCACAGATTGTCTGTCTAGTTAGTTTTGTGTTTACTGCTTTTGGGGCACTATTTCAGGGCACAGAGTCTGATCTCTCTTGTATCACCTAACACCATAACTTGTGATGTGGAGTCTGTTACTGATACTCTGCTGGATTGCAGCCTGTCACTGTGCAGCACCTTCTTCAGCCTCTCGCACATCAGGGCCACCCTCCTTCTTGCTTCCAGAATCTCCTCAAGCCCTACGGCTTTGAGAGCCATGTGATAATTTAATGCATTATGCTCTTTGCCTTGCCATTTTTTTGTCTGTATTTTAATTAACTTTTAGGATGGGTGCATTGCCATTCATCCCTGTTTTCCCTGAGAAGATGGTGGTAATAGTTTAATCCAACCAAGTGGCTTGCAAGGCCACATCAGAGGGTAGTTAAGAGCAAATCATATCAGTGTTGGATTTTCTGGTCTCCTTTCATTCTTTGGATTTTGCATGTTTTCTATGCCTCCTTCAATCACCTTTCCACTTGAGTCTTTGTTGGTCTCCTCTTGGCACCTGGTTCCTTCCATGTGTATCTGCAGGTTAATGATCATAGGAGGGTGCTGGGAGAACCCATGTAATATTTGCATTTGTGTCCAGGGATACAACCTGTAAAGGAGGAGGGGTGTGGTGATTCTATCCTGCTGCACGCTATAAGCAATGTCTGTAACTGGTAACATATTGGTTAAGTTACTGGACTGGTATCTACAGGCCTGGACCAACCAGTTAAAACCGCCAGAGCTGGGGAACATGAATTCGGTTCAGATTACAAGACTACCAGCTTGTAGTTTTTAAAAATCCATCTGCTTCACTGAATCTCATTTAAGGGAAGCAAATCCAGCATCCTTGCTCATTGCACGATTATTCTCAACACTGGTGCCCCACAAGGCTGCGTCCTCAGCCCTCTACTCCGTATACACTCTCAACTGTGTGGCCAGATTCTGCTCTAACTCCATCTACAAGTTTGCAGATGATACCACCGTTGTAGGCCGCATCTCAAACAGTAATGAGTCAGAGTAGAGGAAGGAGATAGGGAGCTTAGTGGAATGGTGTCATGACAACAACCTTTCCCTCAATGTCAACAAAACAAAAGAGCTGGTCATTCCCTTCAGGAAAGGGAGCGGTGTACATGCACCTGTCTACATCAACGGTGCTGAGGTTGAGAGGATTGACAGCTTCAAGTTCCTGAGAGTGAACATCACCAACAGCCTGTTCTGGTCAAATCACGTAGATGCCACGGCTGAGAAAGCTCACCGGCGCCTCTACTTCCTCAGGAGGCTAAAGAAATTTGGTTTGTCCCCTTTGACTTTTACCAATGCACCATGGAAAGCATCCTATCTGGATGTATCACGGCTTGGTACGGCAACTGCTCTGCCCAAGACCGCAAGAAGCTGCAGAGAGTTGTGGACACAGCCCAGCTCATCACGGACACCAGCCTCCCCTCCTTGAACTCTGTCTTTACCTCTCGTTGTCTTGGTGTAGCAGCCAGCATAATCAAAGACCCCACCCACCTGGGACATTCTCTCTTCTCTCCTCTTCCATCGGGTAGAAGATACAGGAGCCTGAGGGCACGTACCACCAGACTTAAGGACAGCTTCTACCCCACTGTGATAAGACTATTGAACAGTTCCCTTATACAATGAGATGAACTATGACCTCACGATCTACCTTGTCGTGACCTTGCACCTTATTGCACTGCACTTTCTCTGTAGCTGTGACATTTTACTCTGTACTGTTATTGTTTTTACCTGTACTACCTCAATGCACTCTGTACTAACTCAATGTAACTGCACTGTGTAATGAATTGACCTGTATGATCGGTTTGTAAGACGAGCTTTTCACTGTACCTCGGTACAAGTGACAATAATATACCAATACCATTGTGGACTCGTGTCTCCCAACACAAAGTAAAGGTGGCTGACTCTTAATTTTGAAATGGTCCAGCAAGATGCTCAGTTCAAGTGGCAATTAAGGATGGGTGATAAATGCTGGCCTTGACGAGCACCTATATCCCAGGAATGAATTGAAAATGTACAGTATGGTTTTGAACAAGTGACTTACAATAGCAACTCCTGAATGGGGGCAGTCTGTCTGCAAGGGCTGTTCATATATATGTATTGTCATGGTTAATCCATTCTCTCCTGTGTTAAGTGGTTCTTGGAGGTATGCAAATCTTTGTGCATTGATAACGGTATCTCCCCTATTCTCCAGGCATGTCAATGCATTAGTGACAGGTCAGTATCTGGGGGAACCCTAAAGCAGTGATCAAATACGTTTTGCCATTTCCGCAATTGACTTGATGAGCAACGTCGCTGTGCTGTGGCAAGATGGACCCTGTGAATCAAAGCATACCCTTCAAAATGCTACAAAGGCTGGTGCAAGGCAAGGGTGTCCAATCTTTTGCACCACATGGATTTGACCCCTGCTTCAACTAATCACGGTGAGGGCCTTGCATTGCTTAAAAACCTTGCTTTCCTCCACCACCTGTAATCTGCCACCACTGCTGCTTTACTCTGACTGTTGCGGGCTGCTGGACTTTCCTAGTGCTCACAAGCAAAAGGTCTCGGCCTCCAAATTTCCTGGGCCCGAAAGCTGCTTCCTGATTGGTTGCACTGAGTCCACTTCAAGGGCTTGCTTTTTTCACCACTTACACAGTCCAGGTTCGGGAAGTTGGTGAGCCCAAAATGATTTGAGATTTTATTTGAACTCCAAAACAATTTATTGCTGAAGGTCAAGTACTGTATTGCTAATTCTATCCAATAATTTGTGTGTTTCTTTTGCACAATAAATGTATAACTTGCCCTGAAATATGGTTTGTTGTTTTTTCAAATTTGCTGTATCCCATGGTCAAAAGTACATTGTGGTTTTGCTCCATCATACTCCATCTAACCCAGAAGGAAGTCGGTAGAATCTCAGTGCAGAGATGCAATGTATGTGCACAATTAAATTTACACTTGTGCTAAATAGCTCACTCCATGAGGCATGGGTGAAGTGTTAGGAGACGGCTTAAATTGTACCAAGGGTTTAAAAGGAGAGCACAGAAGTGGCTGAAACCATGGACTTCATTTCCATTCTAGTAGATATCAGTGCCAATGAGAAAAGGTGGAAAAATTAGGTAATTGAATATTAAAATAAAGTGGAGTTGAAATTTTAAGTGTAGAGAAACCTGAGAGAGATGACTGGACAACGGGAAGACTTGGCACTAAGATGGGGAAACTTTTATTTCCTTATTCCTGTGCCATCTCTATCTCCTCCTTGCCAGCTCCACTTCACCATTTTGGCTGTGTGAAACCACCCAGTCCTGTTTGGTTGCAGGATTGAGCCTCCTACCTTGTATCCAGCCTTCCCCAACAATTGCTGTCACCACACTGTCTGCCTACAGTCCTTACTTCCACTGAAACTGTAGACATCCTGGCATCTTGAATCCACCCTCCAACTTGTCCATTCTGTTCCTTGCATTCTGTACGGTGTTAAGCTCCTGTGCACCAATTGCTGATATTACCCTTTTTCCCCTTCCTTCAAGTGTTACCCTGCTCCTGGCTTACAGATCCACCAAAGATAATTACATTTGGATAGTTGTCGTCATTGCCACCCTAGCCTTCTGCCCCATTGACTCTTAACCTTTCCATGTGCCCTCTAACTGCTCAGCCACTAGTGACCAACTCTTCAGCTCGTTCTATCCTGCCTGTCTGCCCCCTTCCTCATTCCCCTCTTTAAATAAAACAGATTATTTAAAACTCTGCTGAGCTGATAAATATGTCCCTCTCCCACTTGGAATTCCTTTTTCATTCTTCTGAAGCACTTTACTGTTGGGACTTTTCTATCAATAAAGATGCTACATAAAGTCAAATTCTTAGGTTCCTTGCATAAACATCTCCACAGCAAACATGCCTTCTGGAAAAAAGGAATTGTAAATGGTTGGAGTGCAGAGTATTAACCATGGAGATCTGATCTCAAATTTTCTATTTGCGGTGATGTCCCAAAGTAGGGATTGGCAGTCCACCAAGCTTTAACACTCCATCCCTACCAACGAAGGTACGTCTGGTCTGTCTGGCCCTTTCTCTAGCTCGTGGTTTTCCTGTAAGCTTGCAGACTTGGGAAAAAGCTTTGCTTAGTAATGTTGCCTTGTTGGCAAGTAAACCCTGAATGCTTCCTACAACAAGATAAGATCTTTATTAGTCACATGTACATCGAAACACACAGTGAAATACATCTTTTGCGTAGTGATTTTGGGGGGCAGCCCGCAAGTGTCACCATGCTTCCAGTGCCAACATGAGACAAGGCTTGGGCACTCCATTTTTTTGGGGGGTGGGGGTTGAGGGGGGTGGTGGTTTCTAACCATGTGAGTAGATCTTGCAGTAAGTGAGTGAGATAGCAGTACTTTCAAATGCGCTCTGTTTTTCAGCTCCTTTCCATGTTGACTGCTCTACAGATTTTAAGTGTCTAAGATATGTATATTGCTCTTTCAGGATTAGTACACAATGGGTCTCGTTCACAAGAGCATGCATATTAACATTTTGATGGCGGCATGGAGATTTGGGTGCTAATGCTGGTTCCATACCTTTCCTGCTGGAAGTAATAAAAATCTGGCCAACTGAAAGGAAAGAATGAAAAGGACCATGCAAAAAGTGTATCCTAATTAGTTGACAGTTATAAAGTCAGACATGATCTGTAATCATTGCCAGATGTGTAGGCCACTTCTCCCTTCATCCTGGTTGATGGTGTGGTGGTAACTTGGGGTGTGTGGGGAGAGATGCCATCTTGAATGGCAGTCTAATTGTGTTTTATTGTAGAGTGTTGCTTGCTTTTGATCTAGAGATGCATTCATTAATGTTGAATTTGGCTCTGTTTGCACTTCATGCAGACCATACCTCACCTGGAACGAGCCCTGATAAAACTGAATCTAAGGTTGGTACGGAGTTGGCAGACATGCAGGAGCAGACGTCAGTGAAAGACAGAATGGCATTGTACCAAGCTGCTGCATCACAGAAGGAGACCAGCCTCCAATCTCCTACAGTAAACACCTTTTTGAATCCATTTCCATCTGCAGCGCAGTTGATTGTAATGCACCATTGAGAAATGTTATTGAGGACTACTACTGTAATCTTGCTCTCGCTGTAAAGTTGGGACATGCACAAAGATGTTCCAACTGAGCCCATTATGCCTTGGCTGAAAACCGTACCTGCACTTTGATCAAAAACGAAGCCTGCTAACCAGGCAGACTTAAGTTCTTTTTTTGCATGCATCACTTTTCCCTCTCCTCACACCCCACCCCTTCACCTTCGGCTTGAATGACCTGCACACTTGGCACCTGTACTGTAACCTTGAAGGTGAGAACTTTGGCTCTATAAATGGGAGCTACAGCAGCTTTGTATCTCTGCCTCATGCGTTTTGCTTGTTGAGTCTGCAACAGACTTGTCAATGTGCCACCAAATTGCCACCATACATTTGCCTGAGGTGGCACGAAAATACACTGGCGGCTTTTATCTCCCCGTTATCCAAGTACTTTGCGGCCAATCAAAGCACAATCATTATTTTGCAGGCAAACGCAGCAGTCAATTTGCGCACAGCGAGTTCCCACAAAGTTGGAGATAAATTGCCAGTTAATCTGTTGGATGAACGTTGGCTAAGGCAAGCAACTATTTGCTGTTTCAAGTAGTGGCAGTAGGATCTTTCACAGGGAAATGGGGCTTTGTTTTAAAGTCTCCAACTGCACTTCCAACAGTGTCTCGTTCCCTGTGCTTACCAAAGGTATCACCAAATGTGCAGCTTGAGCCCGTTACCTTAGAACTCTGCAGTGAGAGTTGTGCCAGCGAGACTAACCAGCTGCAGCAGCTCAATATGGTCACTCTCTGTAACTAACTGGGACAAAATATAGGTACTGTCAGGCGTTTTTCCTGAAAAGCAAACTGGCGCAAATCTTTCTTGCTGTGCTACAGCATTGGACTCTGTGAACTTGAGGCCAGTGACATCTGGACACGCTGGATAAGTATCTAGAGAGTTGCGCAATTTGCACCTATGCTGTTGTCCTGCAGCAGAAATCTCTCCCCACTTCCCTCACTCCCCTTCACTTTCGGGCTAGCATTTGTTTGCCTTGTGTTCCAACTTTAATGTGCTGAAGACTCCTTGTTTGGTGTCCGCGTTGCTGGATTGTCTCTCTTTAGATCCAGGATCCGCAGCCTTTCACCTGCAAACATTTGTCTGTGTTGTTTTGCTATGGTAGTGTAGTGGTTAAGGCACTGGACTATTATCCAGAGGCTATTACTGATTCAGTGACGCAAGTTCAAATCCCACCGCAACAGTTGGGTGAATTTAAATTCAATAATGTAATCTGAAATAAGATGTTAGTATCAGGAAAGGGACTCTGCTTTGTGGAGATTCCAGACCCGTGGTAATGTAGTTGACTCCTGATTACTCTATCAAACACCCTAGCAAGTTTATGGGACAACTGACAAGAACAATAAATGTTGGCCTTGGCAGTCACGTGCATTTCTTGATCAAGCAGACACTGTCCTTTTCACAGAAACCCAAATCCCAGGAGAGTTTGAGCCAATCTGTGCACAACTGGTGCATGTATTCCCGATTTTTTTGACCATTGTTTCCAGTTGCCCTGTATTCCTAATGCACGTTTTTATGTGCAATTACCCTTTTTTGCCCCCCCCCCCCTTAGTGCACTATGAATACTGTGTGTGGAAAGAGAAAGACGGAAAACACTGGAACCACTCAGCAGGTTGGGCAGCACCTGTTAAAAGAAACGGTTTAACGTTTCGGGTTGATGACCCACTTCTGGTGAAAGATTCTTACCTTTTGCTGTCTCAGGTCATTGACTGCTTTCTCGTCCTCTTCCCTTTCCATGTGGCTCTCAGCGTTTAACTTTATACTGATTTATGTACCTTTTTTCACCACTTTGACATCCTGTCCCCTGCCCTGTTCTGCACCACTACCCTTTCCAACCCCTTGCTCTGTACACAGACCTTTTCAAGGTGAATCCTCCTTTTGATTTTCTGCTGCTCACATTGGTTGTTGTTTATAAGTTACATTCATTTGAATTAGTTTTTAAAAATGTTCTTAAAAATCCAGCAACTTGGTGCTAAATAGGGTCATCTTGGGCACCTCTCGGGATTGAGGGTGACTTCCCCTCTGGTTTTGTCCTCTCAGGTCGATTTGGGAACCGCACGTTCTCCCACAGAAGGGATGGGAGGTGGTTGCTGGGGTGGGTAGGTAGTTTGGGAGGAGGTGTGCTGCTGTGCTCTCCTGATAGGGTCTAAGGTTTCACTGTGTTTCTGCCACCAATGTGATTTGTATGAATGATTCATACAATTGACCTGAGTCACCAAGCCTGAAGCAAGCACTGTAGGTGTCTGCCCCTTGCGTGACTGTTAACCCTTCAGGATGCCTGTGATCCAGGAGCGGCAGTTTCTCTTTTAGGTCCCTCTGCCATTTTCATCTCCCTGCACTTGAACTGGACTTGTATTCCACATTGAACTAGTCTCATTTGGACAAATAAAGTACATATTCTTTGCATTGACAACAGTAAACACTGTATTGTTTTTCCCCTTGAGCTACCCACTTCAGTCCTTGTTTTTAATTCAGTTCAACGCTGATTCCCACACCTTCGTGCTTCAGTCTTTCTTTCAGTCACAGACTTGGATAATTCATTATCTTTAAGCTGTATAAAATGCATATTAATAGCTTAAGGCTTTCAGTCATGTTTCAGGTTAACTGCCCTAAAGGTGGGTGCTGCGCACCATCATAGCAATATTTTCCTGGCTTGGTTAGTACTATTTTAGAGGGGGTGGGAGTATCCCTTAAAAAGTGAGACTCGCTGGAAACTGCAGACTTGTTTATATTTTTTTTACATCTTTATGGAGCTTCACAACCAAAGAAATTGTATGAAAGTGTCATTACAGTGTAGCCAAACACAGCAGTCAGTCTGTGCATGGCATAATCCCACAAATAACAAATGACTAGATAACCTTGTTGTGGGATGACTGGCCAGGACCCCAGGAAGGCTCTCTGTTCTTAACATAGTGGGCAGCTGGTGTCAGAAGATGGATTGTGTTTTAACTCTGCACACTTGCACAGGAAGCCATTCTGTCTCTTTTGTTTTGCTCGGACAATACCGAGGGATTTGTTGCTGGTCTTTAAGCCCATGTCCATCAAAGTGATGGGATGATGGCCATCATTTGGTGGGTAGTGTTCTTGCTGCTCGGATGGAGGTTGTGGATTCAAAACGTGTCACGGAGACTTGAGCAGATGATGCATTAGTGAGGGAGTGCTGTGTTGTCAAGAGGTGATCCCTACCTGTTCAGGTGAATGTAAAAGAGCCCACAGTGCAAGAAGAGCTCCCTGGTGTCCTGGCCAACATCGATCCTTTAATAAGCCTCATTAACATTCACCTCATTGTTGTTTGTGGGAGCTGGCTGTGCGCAAATGGCTGCTACATTTCCTTCATTTGGAGCAATGACTACCAAGTTCCTCTTTGGCTGCGAAATGCTGTGGAAACACCCTCCCCCAAGGCTGTGAAAGGGCACTATAGAAATGAAGTTTGTTCCTAAATTGCTCGATCCAATTAGTGTTTATTGAACAGAGCAGGACTACTTCTGAAACTAATTGTTGTCTTGGAAAATGCCTAGACTTTGGAAGAGCATGTGGCACCTGGAGAAGTCGTTGACACCAAGGAGCTGTGGGACACCAGAGAATCATCCAATCCAAAGAGACTGTCACAGGTAAAAGGGGCCTTTGTTTACTTACTGACTACCTCTTTTCTGGACGTGTGGGACAGATTACCCGGTCCAAGGTCGTATTATAGACATACTGATCCCACTTCTTTGCAATATTTTGTCTGCAGGAGCTCAATGGGGGGGGGGGGGGGGGGGGGGAGGAATGGGTGGCTTCTTCCTGTGTTATTACTACTCTGATTTGAAAAGCAAAGAAATCTGCACATCTTAAATAAATCTAGAAAACTCAGCAGTCCACGCAGCATGTGTGGAGAGAGAAACGGTTAATGCTCCAGGACCCTTCACCTGAACTAAGAAAAGGGAGAAGATGTGGGTGTTCTTTCACTTTTCCATTTCTGAGGGAAGGTCATCGACCTGAAATCTGAACTCTGTTTCTTGCTCCATAATTGGAAAGTCAAACCAGTGTAGGACTTGTACTATGAATGGTAGGGCACTAGGGAGTATAATGGAATAGAGGGACCTAGGAGTACACGTGCATAGCTCGTTGAAAGCAGCATCACAGGTAGACAGGGTGGTGAAAAAGGCATTTAGCACGCTGGCCTTCAGTCAGGGCATTGAGTACAGGGGTTGGGACATTATGTTTCAGTTGTATAAGTCGTGTACTGTTTACAGTTTTGGTCATCCTATTATAGGAAAGTCGTGGTTAAACTGGAAAGAGTGCAGAAAAGATTTCCAAGGATGTTGCCAGGACTAGAGGGCCTGAGTTACGGGGAGAGGTTGGCCAGGCTAGGTTTTTATTCCTTGGAATTTAGGAGAATAAGGGGCGACCTTCATAGAAGTGTTTAAAATTCTGAGAGGCACAGATAAGGTGGATGGTAAGTCTTTTCCCCAGGGTAGCGGAGTCCAAAACTAGGGGCATAGATTTGGGGTGAGAGGAGAAAAATATAAAAAGGACCTGAGGGGCAACTTTTTCATGCAGAGAGTGGTGAGTATATGGAGCGAGCTGCCAGAGGAAGTGGGTGAGGCAGGTACAATAGTATCATTTAAGGAGCACTTGGATGGGTAAATGGAGGGGCGGGGCTTGGAGGGATATGGGCCGAATGCAGGAAATTGAGACTAGCTGGGTGGGCACTGTGGTCGGCATGGACTCGTTGGGCCGAAGGGCCTGTATCCGTGCTGTATTGCTCTACTGCTCTATATAATTCTGTAGCAGCACTTGTCACGGCCCTTCCTCGGGGCTTGGTGGTCAATCTGTACAGCAATCAGACAGCTTTACTTGAATATGGTCTCATCACAGGTGACGGTACCTCAGCTGAACCCTGAGAGTTGGTGATGAAGAGCAGGAATGACTGAGCCCCCCCTCCCCTGAGCAGATACACTAGCACCAAATTTCCAACACTTAAGTTTTCCTGCCTCCTTTCTCCAAGTTTCACACTGGTATATTCATCTTTTTGAGCTCTCAATGTTTGCCAGCTTATTAAACAATCCTGTGAATTTGTGTTTCCCAATGTGAAGTATTGGGAGAGATGTTTCCAACTGCTCTGCTGCTACTGATATAACTTTGTTTAAGAGTCAGTGAGAAAGCAGAATTGGGGTTTTAATACAGTTCACAGGTGCACAAAAGGGATTGCCCACTGGTCTGAGTCTAAATATTTATTGAGGTGAGGATATTGTATTCATAGAATAGTGAGGCACAGGAGAAGGGTGTGTGTGTGTGTGTGTGTGTGTGTGTGTGTGTGTGTGTGACCTCCGGTTCTCCACCTCCACACAGCCAGCTTCCCTTCAGCAACGCCGGCTCCAGCAATCAGTCTGCTGGTTTCTCTGCCTGCTCATAGCTGGTGATGTCTAACCAGGCTCCCGACTATCACCAGCAATGTGTAAATGGAACTTGGGCTGTGAGCCATCAGCAGGTGGGCAGAGGGTCTGCCCTACCCTCAGCTGCCCACACTCCACAAGGTTGAGACTGTCCCGAGAGATTTGTTGAATCACAGCTGTCACTCTGCCACAAAATGTGCCTTTGGCTATAGAGAGCTTTGAGAGAAATGCCACAAAAATGCAAATCCTTTTTTATGCATTGTAGGACATGATGAATAACAATGTATGTAAAATGCATAGCAACACCACATCTATTATTTTCACCATCTTCCCTATAGATTAACTTTCTTCCCTGTCCACCCCTCCCCTTCATCTTCCACTTGACAGCAACAAAAACACAGCTGAATCAAAATAGCAGAGCAAAGGCACCCAAGGGACCAGGAAGTAAGACTGAAGATTGCAACTTGATGTTATCGAGTCACGGAGTCGTACAGCACAGAAACAGGCCCTTCAGCCCACCGCATCCGTGCTGAAGTCTTGCCCGTCTACACTAATCCCATTTACCAGCAAATGTCTTTGTGACTCAATTTGCTAGTTCCTGATCTGAGTTTTGATTTGTAGCAGAGTGCAGCTGTCTATTATGTGCCAGTTCCATCTCCCTTTGTACATCCCTTTTGGTACCCAATGTTGACAATGCACTCAAGTGTATTGTTGGGTTTTCACCTGCCTTCATTACCTCCATGCAAGTATTCAGAGCCCTGAGTAATTACTTGGTTTATTTTGATTCTAATTTTAATTTAAACCACCCAGTAATTCAGCCGACCTGCAAGTAAAGGTAGCTGCTGTTTTGCAAGACTATTGTAATGTTCTTTTGATTCTCTGATTGTTTGTGCTGGCTTTATCTGTTGTAGTCTGACATATGCACCAGTGACCTTGAAATACATGCAAGCAATGGCAATGAACAAAAAGAGAATGTGCCACCAGAACCTTTGACCAGTACCTCCCCCCATGCGGAGCTGCAGAAGGTATGTGAGCAGACTTTAGCAGCAATGGTTGTACAGTATTGATTACAGTAGGGCTGACAAAGCCATGGCTAGGTCGTTTCCACTTGAACTGTCGCTGCCTCGTTCCAAGAATCCACCAGCTTGGCTTTAGCTCAGTGCCTGGACTCTCAATGGCTGAAGATTTGCCTTCCTTCTATATTTTGGGGAACACAGTCCCCCTTTACTTTTCTAAAATTACCCTCGACCCCTTTTTCTGATGTGATTGGATTCAGCATTTGCCAGTGTGAGGGATGAACTAAACTTGTGACCCATCGCTGTTATCCACTGCTTGTATGTTCACAAGGTGCCTGCTCTTGTCTCAGCTGCCTACAGGCTGTCTCCAGGTAAAAAACGGGTTCCATTTTTACAGATGTCCATAAGTTGGAAAATGAATTTTTAAAAATCACTCTATATGGTAACCGTACTTCTACAGTATTGTAGTGAACGGCATCAAAAGCACATGAGGCTGATAAGAAAGAACAATTACTGAAAGTGGAGAAAGGAAACTAGTTCTGTCATTTATAGAAATGAACGTGTAGGTACGTCAGACTTTTGAATTTAATATTATGGGAGCTTGTTTGTATGGCCTGAATATTGGGATGTATTACAGTATTCAGTCGATCCATCCCCATGTTTTCTCAGCTGCCTTTGTAGTTGTGAATTAGTGTCCTCTCCTGGTCAGCTCACATTCTGCAATCTTCATGGTTATCAGTTTCTAACCATTGCCATTTTTTTACTGTGCTGCTAATAATGTTTTGGCTTGGTCAGCAGGACCTAAAATTTGCAGTTTATTTGGTCTTTATTACGCTGCTGTTTGTGGCCCTTGGTGCACAAATTGTCTCCTGTGAATTCCCACATTACTGCACTCATTGCCTGCTTAATTTAATGACTTTTAAGACCCTGGGGAACTTAAAAAAATAGTTTAGTGGCATCAGTGAGTTTACTGCGGGGTCTGTGTTGCCTGCTGACTTTTTAGTGAAACTATTCTGGAGTTGGACACTGTAGCTTGAAGCTCCCTGCACTTGAGGAAAGGGTCACTGTGACCCACCAGTTTCACATCTCTGACCAGTCTCTGCAATGCCTGGCCATTCTGGTTTCATTCACAACTTAATTTAAAAATAGAACCTGTTAATGAATCTCAGTTTGCAAAATAACCGTGGTGTGCCGATATTTAACTAACTTTCCAGTCTTGTCAATTTTCAGCACCAATCTCTTGCTCTTCAATCTTTTAAAAATGTTTACATTGCGTAATGATCAGAGGATGAATGGTGGGGAAGGGTAGGTGGTTGAATCAAGGTGTCTATTGATCCAACAAGTGTGAGTCCATCTATCAGGTTGAACAGCATCAGGATTTGAGTACCAGAGCTGAGACGTCTTGCTCTAATTATGTGGAGCTCTGGTGAGATGACATATTGTGTACAGGTCTGGTCTCACTTCCCAAGGATGGATGTGTTGATTGGAGTGCAACAAGGATTCACCAGATTGATTTCTGGGGTGGCAGGTTTATTGTAGGAGAAAAGATGAAGCAGATTCTGCCTGTATCTAGAGTAGAAGGAGGAAGGGTAATCTCATTGATTAGTACAAAATCCTTGCAGGGCTTGACGGGGTAGACGCAGAATTTGTGTTTCCCTTGGCTGGGGAGCCTGGAACCGGGTCGTAGTCTCAGAAAAAGGGGTCGGTTGTTTGGGACAGAGATGGGAGACGATTCTTCACCCAGAGGGTGATGAATCTTTGGAACTCCCTTCCCCCAAGAGGCTCAGTGACAGAGGGTATTCAAGATTGAGACGAATAGGTGTTTACACAGTGGGGAATCGAGGGATATGGGGTTAGTGCAGGAAAATGAGGTAGTAGATCAGCTGTGAGTGGGGGACCAGGCACAAGAGGCGAATGCCCTTCTGAACTTGTGTTCTACACAAGATTTGTGAGCTATGTTTCGTTATTCATTAATGGATCAGAGCATCACGGGCCAGGCCAGCATTTATTGCCCATCCCTACTTGCCCACAAAGGTAGCATTGAGCTGCCACCTTGATTGGCTGCAGCCTCTGTTTGACGGCACTGCTGGGGTGGTGTGTGATATGGAGGGGAGCTTGGCGCTTTCCCAAGCACCTACTGGTCACCTAGGCGGTGTGACACAGTGGGTTTGGGAGATGTCCTACGAGCCTTGGTAAGTGACTGCAGTGCATTTTGTAGGTGACACACACTACAGCCACTGTGCCGGTGGTGCAGGGAACTAATGTTCTGGGTAGTGGATGGGGTTCCAGTCCCATGGGCTGCTTTGTCCTGGGTGGACAAGCTTCTCGAGATTCATAAACGCAGGTGTGATTATTTCCCTCCCACCTGCACTATCTTTGCAGCAATTAAGGGCAGAAGTTAGCATGCCAGAACATAATGAAAATCAGGAGTAGGCCATTCAGCCCATAAGGCTGCTTCTCAAATCGTGCCCAGAGCTCAAAGCTCAATAGGCAAAGCGATAAAACAATTATTTTGAAAGTTTGCATGAGGAGATCTTCCTATTACTGCTTAATGTTGTTTGTCCATTACATTGTTGAAAAATGCAGCTTTGTAACTTTCCTCGTGTTCTGTCCCAGGGGTCTGTGATTGAGAACACTCCCAGTTCTTGGAAAAGTTCTATTTCCGAAAGACAGGTAGATGCCCAAGGTGAGCCACGCTGTGTTTGTACTCTGTGTGTTGCCTCCCTGTACCAGAGCCACCCTTGCACTCGTTGTTCAGACATGGAAAGGCAGCCTTTCTGACTCTGGATTTTTGCCAAACTCTTCCCTGGGGGAATAAAATACTTGTTCTCCAAATATTGGAGATCAGTGAGCCAAATGGAGCTTGGCTGAGGTCAGGGAGCTAATCAGTGTTTGGCCATTAGCAGTTTGGCTCTTGGGACATGCTGAGTGGCATCTGTCACTCTACTGAGTCATTGGGCTCGAACGGTAATTTATTTTCCTCTTGTATTACTGTAATGTTATTAATTATTTCTCAGTGTTTTAATGTTTTAAGTATTTTTACTTTGCAGCAGTCTTAGTAGTTTTGAGCAACGATCAATCTGCTGGAAGAACTTGGGTTGATCAGCATCAGAACTGATGCAGGGTCTCGTTGACAATCCCTGTCCCCCCACAGATGCTGCCTGACTGAGTTTCTCCAGTAAATTGTTTGTTGCTCCAGGTTCCAGCATCTGCAGTCTCTTGTGTCTCCTTAATAGCTTTGAATTGGGGATTTTTTAAAAATTTTTTAGGAAGAAGTTTATTTTGACACAAGGCTCCAGCTCCAACCTTGCCTCCTTGTCAAAGGCTGTTTGGGGTATTTGGGTGATTAGTCTTGGCTGGATGCTTCCTGGGTGGGGAGGGGGGGAATCAGCTTGATTTGGCCTGGTGTTTTTTGTGGAGCGGTGCATCTGTACAACCATTTCCAGCCAGTAGGTGGCCCAGTAGAGGCTTTGATGCCATCTTTGCAGTTCAAGTAGAAAATAAACATTGCTCCTCTGTGTTTGCGCTGACAACTGACAACCTCTGGTTTTAATTCATGCTCTTAATCCTTTTTTAAAAAAAATTGATCGTTAATGCAGAAAATGAAGGGATGTCAAAGCTTTCAGCTGACGGTGTAAAGCAACAAAGACCAACCATGGAAATACAAAACATTCCAGCCAAACCTGTTAAGGTAGGCATCCCATTAGGCATCATCTTATTAAATAATTCGCATTCAACTTTACAAAGCTGGCAGTGGGCACAAAAAATATTTTTTCCTCATTAGTTGTCTTGGTTATTTCCCTACTGACAGTCCCTCTCCACACTTCTAGTGTTGCTCCCACATCTCCACAGGTGACCCTTGTTCTGTGTGAGTCCAGTTGACAAGTGACAACCGTGGGTGGTGAGGGTGGGGGAATGAAGGGGGAAAGAAACCATTGAAATACCCTCTTTCAAGATGGATATGACCTAGAATGGGAAGTCTGCTGCCTCCAGAATACTCTCTTCCATCTCTCCTCTCCACCCAAGGCAGCTAAAACCACTTGCAGCACCCAGGATCAGCTAGTTTGGAAGAGAAGCAAGCTCAAACCTGGTATCTTCCTAGCCTTGATCAGCTTTTATGTCGCTCCTGTTTATCTATAGTCAAGGAGCCTGATGTCTGAGAGTTTCCTGTGTTTACACTAGCAAATCCCTTATCTTGGTGCCAGACCTTCTGAGTCTCCAGGTTTGTCACCGGGATAAAAAGACGAGCTTCGAGCAATCCAAATAGCCCAACTCCTAGATATGGCTCCCTCACCATCGAGAGAGTCCCGGCATGAAGCAGCTTTTATCGAACTTGTCAGCCACCTGCTGTGTGCAGCCTTTCTCAGGCACTGGGTGCTATGGTTACAAGATATGATGAGCTTAGCACCACATCTGTCGCCTTGCTAATCTGAATGGAAGTGGAATTAACTGTTCCCTAGAGAAGGTCCAAACAGAGATCGGGTATCTGTTAGTGGCCAAGTTATTCAATCCTCTAAAGTAGGCTAATTTCTTAAAGGGAAATTTCAGCATCAGAATATTACCTGGGATTCCGAGCTCTCCTGATGATATTGAAAATATTCAGTATATTTCTAGCTTTTCATACATGGAATGTTTAGGATCAAAATTTTTTTGGAGAGATTACATTTGAAAGTTTGGCTTTAAACAGTTAAGATGAGGGCAAAGCATGAAGAATTGTTTAGTCTCTTTTCAATACTTAATCAGTGCAATTATAAACACTTTGATATAACCTATTGATGTCCTTTTGCTGTTGATTATATTGCTGCTTAATCCTATATCTTTGCCTATTTTTCAGCTTCTACCTGTTCCTGAAGTATCCCTTTTCTCTCTCTTCATTCTTCTCTCTCCGATGTGAGGTTCTGTTTGCTCTTTATAAAGAGGCTTGACTTGTTTTACTTTTAACAAAAATGCTTGATCTAAATTGATATCTGAGCAAGATGCTGCCCTTGTCCTGTTTCGGTTAATCACATATTTTAACCAAAACTCTGCTTGAGCTGCATGGGTGTATTGCTATTGGGAAGGGAGAGGAGGATTATACAGTCTTGGTTTGCATTTGTGTCAAAGTTAAAAATGCATGGGGTGTGAAACATTTGTGGGCATTATTATTTATGGCATGTGGGCAACTTGGTGCCAAGAGTATGCCAATGCTGCCATCCAAGGGTTGGGGGTCTTGGGCACAAGGTTGGTAGAAAAGTTTTCTCTACCACCCCCCTTCCCTCCAAAACCTGGGACTCATTGTGTAAATTGTGATGTGAACTTGATAGTTTTGGAAGCGGAACTTAAAGCAACATTTGGTCTGAGTGAGCTAGGGTTTTTCTTTTGTTTAAGCCCAACGTGATTTTGAAATCATGTCACTATCTCACCAGGTTGACCCCTGGGCTGGTGGTGGTGGTACTGATGGTTGTATTCCTCCACATCTCTCTCATGTGGAGAGGTTAAGCGGACTGGACTTCTCTCCTCTAGAGCCTAGAACAATGAGAGGTGATCTCATCAAACCACATAAAACTCTTCCAGGGTTTGACAGGGTAGTTGTGAGAATGACATTTTCCCCTGGCTGGGGAGTCTAGAACCAAGGCATAGTCTCAAAATAAGGGGTTGGCCATTCAGGACAGAGATGGGAAGAAATGTCTTCACCCAGAGGGTGGTGAATCTTTGGAACTCCCTCCCTAGGAGGGCTGTGGTGGCCAAGTCACTGAGTATATTGGAGAGTGATAGATTTTTCATATCAAGGGAATCAAAGGATATGGGGTCAATGTTGGAAAGTGTTGCTGAGGTAAAATATCGGCCGTGATCTTACTGAATGGCAGAACAGGTATGAGGGGCCGAAAGGCCTGTTCCTATTTCCTCCTTATTCTCACTTGCTGCCAAGGCCCTTTGTTTTGAAAATGTCACCTTGTTCCTCCTCTTCCTGCGCCCATTCTGCTAATCTGTGCTTGACAAATAATTGGGGAAACTGTTCGGAGAAAACGTTAAAACTGAAGTCTAAACTGAATCTGCAAAATCCAAAAGTGACCTCGTCATTCACTCGAGTATTTGCTGCCAACTTTCTCCAGGCCAGTTTCTCCTCCAATTTATTTGTGATCAAAATGACTTTTTGAATATGTGAAGCACTGCCAGTTAATCCTAATGTTTTGTCACATTTCAAATTTGTCTTGGTGTTGTAAAATTTTCATCTAACAACTAGTGCCGTGCTTTTGTTCCTTTTTGCTCCCAGAAGTTCCAACTCCCAGCCAGGGAGCTGTGTGTCACCTGCCAAAAGACGGTCTATCCCATGGAGCGCCTGGTCGCGAACCAACAGGTCTTTCACAACGCCTGCTTCCGTTGTAGCCACTGTAACATGAAACTTAGGTGAGGGCTCTGATTCTGGTTTCATCCTCTGTCTTGATCCAAAATGTGTTCTTTTTAACTTCCTCCTCCCCCCCCCCCCCCCCCCACTGAGTATAAGTAAGTATAAACATTGCACAAAGGATTTCCTTGAGCCTCCCACTCCCACCACCACAGGCCGATGGCTTGTATAGACCAGGAGCTCCCAGACAAACAGCAGCGACTATATCAGGCACCCCAACATCTCTGCTTTTGATTTCTCAATTGGGGCTCAGTGGGAAGTGTGCCTGTAAGTCAATATGCTTACTACCTCCTGCTACACCACCTCACCAACCTCTGTCCCCACAATTAAACACCAAACTCTCCAATAATCTGGCACTTTGGTGGTGCTGGACTGGCAGGTTTTCCAAACTATGGATGTTACTCCAGGCACTTTTTATTTCACTTTACACATTAAATGGTGGTATAATAACATTTCCCAGTGAACCTGGTTGAGTTTAAAGGGAGCAGGAAATATGCAAGCACTCTGGGATGCAGGCTCACATTCCAGACTAACGAGTGAGCCAAATGTTGGGCCATCAGGATTTCCAAACAATCTGGTGCCGGATTATTGGAGTTTTGCTGTACTCTCCTGACAGTTGTTGCCCAGACTTGGCACAAAAGGTCATTTTGGAAGGAGACCATAAGTTAGCACAGTGAAAAATAAACACTATTCCACTCCTTGAGGAACATTTGCGGCCAAAAGAAAATGCAAGACAAGCAAGGCTGTAAATTTTGTGGCTGGCGTGCTGAGTCCTTTAAGCTGTTGGAGGTCACTTTGTGTTGCCACTTCAAAAAGAACTTTAAAGAAAACCCATTAAACACAATGTAATTTTTTGGGGGGCTGGCTGGAGAGGAGAATAAAGGGGTAATCTTATCTCTGGGACACAGTTAGGATTCTGAAAGTCTGGCTTGAGACCCACTGGTTAACCAACCTCATTGAGGCTGCAGTCCTGTTACACTGCTGTGTTGCTTTCTGTGTTTCTCTGTGTATTTAAAAATTATAGATGTTTGGCTGAGGCCATGTTTGCAAGCCACTTTAAACGTTTCTCAATTTCTTTTGCCCAGCCTTGGGAATTTTGCCTCCCTCCATGGGAACATCTACTGCAAGCCACACTTCAGTCAGCTCTTCAAGTCCAAAGGTAATTACGATGAGGGATTTGGCCACAAGCCCCACAAAGAGCTGTGGATGACCAAGAACGAGAGTGACCCCATGGAGAGCAAGAGTGAAGACTCCTCGGAGGCCAAGGCTGATGGCTCTGGAGTGGATGAGCTTTCTATAGCCAAGGTAGGGGTTCTGGCTGCCAGCATGGAGGCTCTGGTTTCCAGTCCGTCACCTGAAAAGGCGGAGAAACCCGTGGAAACGAGGAAGTTAAAAATAGCTTGGCCACCGCCCACTGAAGCAGGAAGTAAAGGAACCAGCTCCACTGAAGAGGGTATCAGAGTTAACAAACCAAAGTGGCCTCCAGAGGATGACCAGCAGCCCATCAAGAGAAACTCTGATTTTGTTGGCAGCTCCAGACTGAGGAGAAGTGCCTCCCTGAAGGAACGGTGGAGACCGTTTAGTGTGGCTGAGCCCCTGAAACCTGTGGCTGTTAATGAGCCAGTGAAGAATGTGCAGCCTGCCAAGAGCACAGCGCAGGACGCAGTCGTTGGCAAAGAAAAGGAAGGTGAGGGGGAGACTGAACCAAAGAATGAGAGGAAGAAAAGCCTGAAAGATGAAGTGGAGCTACCAGTACCTGCCAAGCTTGAGGGTGAGAGCGATTCAGTGGCCGGAGAGGTGGTAGAGGTCCAGAGCGAAGACTGCCATCTGCCTATAGAGAAAGTTCAGCTCAAAGAGGCAGCCGGGGAAAATGACCTTGCAGAGGATGGGGAGCAGGAATCCAGGCACGAATCAGGCTCGCTGCAAACCCCAGGGGACTCTCTTGCCTCCAATGAGCAAATTCCAGAGAATGAGAAAAAACTGGAGGACGTTGGTTTTTGGGAGGAGGATGAAAACGAAGTGGAAGGAACCAAGGAACTGTCAGTTGAAGAACAAATCAAGAGAAATAGATATTATGAAGATGAGGATTAGATGCTGTGGATATGGTGATTTACATGTTTTAATTGGTGACTGGCCTTGTGGGTTCTAGATGTATCAGCTCAGACCTTCCTGCTGTAAAGTGGTTTATTCAAGTGCCTATGTTGATAGGGACATTACTTTGGGGGAAAAAAAATCTTCGTAAGTTGATTTCTATTTGGAATAAGAGGCAAGAACTGCTACATTGGCATAGTTTTATTAATGTCCACTCTGAAAATGACTTTGTGCTTGAGCACACTATGAATCCTATTTCCTCTCCACTGGTTATTGTTGCCAGCCCCAAAAGGTACATGTTGTAAAGGTCCAAGGAAAAGAATGGGTCACAGTTTAAATTGCAGTGAGATTCCAGTGTGCAGGCCTGGGCTCTGGGGCAGCACCACTCACTAGGCAGGAGCTAATCGAGTTTCAAAACACTAAATAAATAATTTTCTGGCAAAGTGGGAAGCTGCAATTCCTTTTCCACATTATATTTGGTCCACTCTTTTAGCACTCCTTCCAAATGGTCTCCCAGCATCTGTTGTAGGAAGGATGTATTGGGCTTATCAAGAAATAAGGTAACCATTCAAGAACTGAAGACACCTTGACTATAAATGATAAAGGAGCAAAAACTAACCAAGGTTGAAGCTAGCTGTCTCTTGTTGCCCAGCCCCTGCTGATAGAACTACCTTGAAGTGAGAGGGTATCAGAGGCACTCTTTTTTTGGACATCCTGCTTGATGGAGTGCATTTGGCTACAGAGATCCATCACTCAAAATTGAGTGACAGAAGGGCTGGACTCCAAACATTGTGTGACCAGGCAGCCTTTCCAATGTTGGTGTTTCAAACCTGGGTAACCACGACATTTTAAGGGTTTCGCCTCGTGTCAAAGTTGTACACAAGATTCCAGTGATATGAAAATGGAGGCATAGGAATAACACCACTTGAGCAGCAGTGTTGTGGGTTGCAAACCTGACATTAGTCTTCAGTCAATCTGCCTTTGTTCCCCCATCTCTATCATTTCATACCTTGGTTTTTACATATGGACAGCATGTGTGTGAGGACAGGATGCTGCTGAAAATATTAAGTGATTTTGATTTTAGATGGGAAGTGAAGAATTTGATGATGTGTGATTATAGTTTGCAGTTTTAATGTTCTGACATTCTGGTATACACTAACGCTGCACAATGTTTAACTGTACTTTCTGGGTATGTTAGATGTACCACCACAGCCTCCTGGCACTTGATTAGTTTAAGGTGATTTTTTTCTAGTGGCAGGTAAAGTCAGTCTTTTTATTACATTGTACTTGATGTTTCTCATTTTACTGCAGGTAAACAGTTACTATCGATTATTGCATTCTTAATTCCAATTAAAATGTATAGGTTGCTGGTGCTTCTCCCCCCCCCCATGGTAGGGATGTTGGTGGTAAGAGTGGGGAATACTTTCTTCTGAGTGTCCATGTTGAGACAACCAGATGGTAAGTTGATCTCCACTGACTCCACCATGTTAACCCCAGATGTCACCACTTACTAAGTTTCTCCAAATCTTGATACCAGCTATCCTCAAGGCTGTCTTTGGGTTTGGTGTTAAATTGGAACTTGTTGTGTGTTGTGACTCCAGACCTCCATCTCTGGTAACTGAGTCCAGCCAAACTTGTTCTCTGGGAGACTTCAGATGAGGGATGACTTTTGTTCCATTCATTCATGCCGGAACGCCCCCCACGCTATCCCAAAATCCTGAGGCAGCTAGCCTTGTTTTTGTCCATTCAAACTGGAAGTAACTTAAGAAATATTCAAATTGAACTTTGGAGTAAAAGGACTGACAACCAATACTATTGACTTTCTTTTAAAATTGTTTTACAGTTGTGTATTGTCTGTGTCATGATTTCTTTGTTTAGCATGTAATAAATAATAAACTCTTTAGTATAAAGTTTATTGCATTTCTATCTTTTCATTCTGGATGCATTGCTGACACTGAGCATGGTACATTACACATCTCCAACACCACCTGGCAATGAGCTTGGAGCCCCAGACAGCATCACACACCAGCATATCGGCCCACAGGAATCCAGCACAATGTTCCAGTTAGGAGGATGCTTCTGATTTGTGTTACAGCTTTGAAATTACTGCTTTTATAAAGATATTTGACATGAAGCTCCGAATGTAATCATTAAGCAGTACCCTTCCCAGAGTTTAAAGGAAATGGGTAAGAACATTGGAAGATTATTGTTTAAGCATCAGCAAAGTATTCTTAACCATTCCTTCAAGATTTGAAAAATACTGCATTTCACTTTGCTACTTAAGAATTTGGGACTTTCCTATTTGGAGTGAAAAATCCTTTACTTTCCACCCAAATTAAATGACTTCAATTATTCCCACTCGAATGGGATTTAGACCCAAGGCATGGTTAAACAGTTTGTGACCCTAATGCCGCTTCTCTCCAAATTCTGGTGACTGTAGAAATTGTAGTGTGTGCAAATATTTGAAACCATCTGATGTGTTGTGCCCGCTACTATATAGGGTACACATATACAATATATGCGTCAACACCTGCTACACAATGCTCCAAAGAGGACAAACCAATGTTCATGTAGTTCCACACATTAAATAATTACCAGCTGTAATGGAAACTCAAGTGGTATCTCTCCATTACAAAGAATGCAAACGTGACATTCTCGTACAGAAGTGCACAATATCACTATCCATTGCATGACCAATCATTTACTAGTCCCAAGGTTAACTTTCTCTACTTTTTGGAAAAACTTGCATTCCAGAAAGTTTACAGTGCAGTTGATACAACGTGGCTGTACTTCTGGTTGTTACAGAGAAAACTCTCGTGTTAATGTGCTACAGTGCCGCTCTATAAACTGAAATCATTGACACACTCTGGTGCCTGACCCTGTGTCTCCTATAGTGGAGTAACAAAGAATATTGTGAACCAAACTCCCTGAATGGTGCCTGTGTACAGGATGGATTTGGAGACATTTCTTTCCCTTTCCTACTGTAGGGTTGGAATGTATGGGAAATTCTCAAACCATCCCATTGGTGCTGTTCAAAAGGTATTATTTTCCCCATTTTCTCTTTGTTCTTAGTTTATATTAAAAGTTCACAAGATGCCAAACTTTGCATGTCTTTATACTGTTGCCTCTACCCAGTGTGAATAAGTTACACAAGCCAAATTGCTGGATGGAGTAATTGTACTTGTCAGCCATCACAGAGGACATCAGAAAGGTGCACTAACTAATATTACTTTATTTAATATTTATAACATGACTAATCATCACAAGCTTAAGCAATGAGAATTACATTAATTGCTTTACCCTATATTTAAGTCCAGCTGTGATCATTGTTTCCCAGTGTTTAACAAAGCTCAGTCTTAGCTAGGTTTTCTTACAGAGCTGCTTTCATGGCCCATGTGTACAGTATGGATTTGCAAAGTTATGATTACAGTCCATATTCGTTGTCAATTGTTTTCAGCACTTTATATTCCTAGTTGAGGAATATAATCTTAAATCCTTTTGTCATCTGGCTGCTTGCGCTGGGATATTCTGCTTCTCCTCTGGAAATACTTTTGGTAAGTCACTGCTTCTGATAGGTTGTCAATTTTTCTTTGGTTGTCATAGTCTTTTCCTAACTTAACTAACCTTGCACGTGTTCTCTCTCATTCTATGCTGTTTGCTCTCTCGGGGTTCAAAGAAGTTGTTAACTAAATTTTGATGTACTTTATAGGTTTTAAATTAAACTATTAAGGTTTTGATTTTTTAAATTCCTTCATTATTTTCAGACTTTAACTTTTTTTAGTCTCTTACCTCTTTTCCTGTCATTTGGAACCTTCTAAATCTTCTTACAAACTCTCCTCCGCTGTGGGGAGGGAGGAGAAGCATGGTTTTCCATCTTCGTTTTTAGGACTGACACAAAAGTAACCAAATGAGGAGTAATTCGACCACCTCATCCTTTTTGTAATACACTTGGTTCTTGGTGCACAGTTGGTGACTGGGACAGAGTCTTTGACCCTAGTGCTCAAAGGCTTTTCCTTCTGTCTCTGTTGCAAGACTTCTTTTCTCATGCTCAGTTGCTTCACCCACTTCCCTGAGGGTCCATCTCCGATCTTCTGGTAACACTTGAATTTATAGATCTTAAACTGGTTTTGAAGAACTTGGCGATTTAATTGTTTTCTTGAATATCTGTCATATTTTACAGCAAGGTGGGAGCACTGCTCGCTTGGTATCCTCTTCTGGATAAACCCAAACTGTCCTGTCTCTGAGTCTCCATGTAATAGCCCACAAGCCCTGGAATTCAATTAACACAGGCCAGGCAAATCTCTTTGCGCTTGTTATTTCTAATTTGCTGGTTTGATTAGGGCTATTTGCATTGTTGACGGTAGCTAAATTCTTGATAATCTTATAATTGCAGCAACCGTGCTTTTCTGAATTGATGAAAGATGGCAAGCAGAGAGAATGAACAAGCTTGAAATTTAGCGCCTTTTGCGTCCTCAATGTCCCAAAGTGCTTTTCAACCAATGAATTGCTATTTTTTTTAAAAATAAGTTTCACCATTATGTAGACATGCAGCAGCCAAATTTGCGCGCAGTAAGGGTTTACAAACAGTAAGTGAATGAGGAGCCAGATGATGCATTACTACTGGTGTTGGTTAGGAGAGGATTAATGACCCAAGCACAGGGCTGTGCGTATGTGTTGTGGGAATAAACCTCTTTGCTCTTCAGATAGAGATTTACATCCACTTGAGCAGCTAGCTGAGTCCTCAATGCATCATATTATCCGGAAGATGGCATCTCCAACAACGCAGCACTGCCTCAGTGCTGCTCTGTAAAGTTGACTGGACTGGAATGGGCTCAAGTTTGCAACAGGGCATGAGTCTGACTGACTGAGCCAAGCTGATGTTTGCAACACAAATGGTGCACAATGTAACCAGCAAAGTGAGTTTCTGAATACTTGTACTGTGTGAGGATGGGCCAGAAATGTGCAGCTTGGACTATCTGTAGTAATTGCAAAGTCATGGTGCTCCAGTGAAGCAGTGACCATGTGCGATGCTGATACGGTACTTGACCACAAACTCTTTTCACCAAGTGAGAATGTAATTAAGTAGTGCAGAGACGAGGAACAATTTGGATTGTGGTTGCTTTACTTGTGACATATTCAGAATGTAGGAGAGGGAGCAAACAAATCATAAACTGCTTCTCAACTCCCACCAATTCACAAAAGCTCTTCCTATGGTACAAAGTGCCCATTACTGTACAGTTGTTTTTTCCAGCACAGATCCAAGAGATTATTTGGTATGGTTTTTAAGATGCATCACTTTTTCAGTTTATTTCTTACCCTATTTCCTCACAACTCCTGAGGGGAAATAAAACCTGAAAGGAAAAATCTTTATTCTGAAAGCCAGCTATCTGCTTGTTTTGGAGATGCTTCCTTGTGTCCTGCTCATGGGTCCAGTAAATTAGATTAAGGACTTTAAGTGCAAACCTTACTGCAGTAAAGCACCATTCATGTAACATAATGTAAGTTTTTACTTTTGGGTTTCATGATCTCTTCCTATCACTGACTCAGCACTCGAGTGTGACATAGCATCAACTTTCATAAAGAACCCTTCCACCCCCCACAATTCCCACCAGAGCAGGCCCACTACTGTCTCCACTTCCCGTCAAAATGTTAGCTCCCTCATTTACACACTAGAAGCTTCATGCTTTTTAAACCAAATTTCAGCCCCAGATCATGCCTTTGGCACCCATTTTTCTCCTGGACCACAAGAGTTTAAAAGGCAGGAAGTGACCTTTACATATGTTCACCCTTTTGGGATCTCACAGGCCAAAGCCCCAGTTAAACCACCTGGCTTTAACACTGTCTGCTGGTCAATTTTTGGATTGAAGAAATAGTAAAAGTGTATTTCCTTTTTTAATTGATGAGGCAGCTCTTGTCTAGCTGATGTTCCTAGCTTAGGGGCGTCATCTATTCAAACTGTCTGCCTTTTATAATGCACTTCTGCATTTGTAGAATTGTTAATTTTAACCTTGCCATCCTCTGGGCCTCTGAGCATTAGAGGAGAACAGATTGGTCCAGCACTACATAAACCTTTGTCCTGTAAATGTGATACAGGCACATAGCAGTACATGTGTGTGGAATGGATGACTAAATGCTTATTTGAAAAAGACACAACTGCACCTGTCACAGCCATAGGGAGAGCTTTCTCAGTAGTGCAACAAGTTGGTTACTGGCACATTCTACAATGTTGAACAAAAAAATCATTTTCAAAATGGTGGAATCCTTTCACAATTCCCCACATTCACATCAACATTTAAATAAAATATTAGTCACCATTTCTGCAGTCTTCCATGAAGAGGATACAATATATCCAGTAACCATGGGATGTAAACAGCAGCAGCATTAATACACTGAAACCCGTATACTAATAAATCCTTACAATGCTTCACACTCATCTTGAACCAGGTAAATCCTTCACACAAAGCAGTGATACAAGGCACTTTCCTCAGTCATGTGCACTTACTGGGTACTGAACAAAAATTTTGTTTGGTCCCACAATCATTACCTCGGGTTGCTGTATTTTGTCAAATCCAAACACTCCTGGCTCTGTGTGGGACTGCAGCTTGTTTGAGGTTTAGGGAATATCACCTTCCTTTTCTGAGAGGTCATCGACGTGAAACATCAACTCGGTTACTCTCTTCACACCTGCTGTATTTCCAGCACACACTCATTTTTAATGTCTTTTAATTATTCATACCAACTTTAGCAGGATATATTAATCTTTTCATTTCTCTTGCACCCCTTTTTAACATCAACACCACTGCAATAAGTTAGTGGTGGTGTTTAAAAAGTCTGGACTTGCTGGTATTGTATTTGTCTGGACACCTGGCTCAGAACTAAATAGATGGCAACCCCGTAGTGAATCATTTCTCTGGGTATGAAAGAACTGTCCTAGTACCAGAATATTGGCTATTGCACATCTGTGATTAGAATAAAGAGTGGTGCACATGCTCTATGCCCACTTTAAACTGAACATCAACATGACTGGCCTACCCTGCCAAGAGATGGTGTCCCACTGCATGAATTTGCAAGTACTTTAATGCTCATGGAATAGCAATTGTGACCCTATATAATTCAACCTAATTTCTACCTCTTTTTATTTAAAAAAAAATCTTCTCCCCTACCAACCTGCAAACAATATTCCTCTCCCTGCTCTTGTTCATTTGCAATTTAAGGAGAAGGTTTCTCGTCCTTGTATCTGCAGTGGGTCAAGTTGCCACTTTCTTTCCCTGCTCCTGCTAGGCACGTGTTGGAAAGCCAGAATCAGGCAAAACTGGTTGGGGATAGAACCCAGGAGAGGAGGACCATGTGTGTCTGTATTTCAGTAACCCCCTCTCACTGCAGTATGACACCGTAGGCTTTAGTGGCAACGGACAACATTTCAGATTTATTCTGAATTATCTCTCTCCAGAATCATGGTGACTGTTTGAGGACATGGGTGGTGGTCACAGCAAGAAGTGTTTATCTTTGCCCGAATGCATTGGTAGCCTCTTTAATCTTCCCACCTTGGCTGAAGATGGTGAACTGGACTCCTCAGCTTTCACTAACTTCAGGCTCTCCTCCAGTGAGTTGTCAGGAAGCAATCTGACAATGGAGGCCTGCTGACCAGGCCTGCTCATGATTTTGTGCAAAGCCCAAATGAGAAAATTGTCTGCTGGGGTCAATGGGTGGTGACCTGGGCTGGGAACCCTGACTGATTTTATTCCCCTCCCTCTAAAGGAGGGTTAGTGAGGAAGATTTCCCACCCCCTCTAATACTTGAACTAACTCTGAACTGAGCTGGCATCGACCCTGGGAGCACAGCACGGCCCTGTTATGGTTGTTCTCAAGGGGATTGATCCCTCCGAAAAGCCGTCTTTCAGTGATTACTTCCTAAAGGACATACACTTACACTCAAGTTAACACTAATATAAAATTCCTGCCTGATTTGTTATCACATTTATTTGGTTCATTAGAATGTTTTCAAATGTTGACCCTGGGTTGGTTTAGTTCTCACTTGACTCTGAACCCTGGAGCGTAGATTGGAACAGGGAGAGTTCTAGGCCCTTATTTACCTACATCTTCACAGTTTCTAAAGCTTCATTTCACAAAAATAACTCCTGCTCAGTCTACGTTTGGTTTCCTGGGTTTACAGCTCCCACTGCCTGAAACTTCCAGGTCAAGAGGCCACCTTATTCTTTGGTTTCTGGGAAGGTGGTGCCTCCTCCTCTTCCCTCTTCCCTCTACCCCCCCCCCCTACCCCCTTCCCCTCCTGTGTGAGAAGTGGCCACTGTCTACCCCTGGAATTTGAAGCTGAGCTGGAGTCAAACCCACAAGCCTTCAGCTTCAAGTGTCTTTGAGGGTCGTGCTCCAGGAGCAGAGAAGGGAGTGGACTGGGTCTGTCTGCATGGATCAGGCACTTCAGCATCACACCAGAGGACAGGCATTCCAGTGGGCAGGAACACTGCATACAATTTGTATTCGACTTGTTCTGCTTCCACCCAACAACAACAACCCACAGTTCCCCACCCCACCTTTTGCCCGATATGAAATGGCCATTGCCAAGCACAGACCAAGTACTCAAACATGTGCTGCCCAAGTTCAAGTCTAAGCCAGAGAGGCACTACATGCCTGGTATTCCCACAGTTCTATACTTTGGTGAATCTCTCAGTAACTAACATACAAATTGTGGTTGGACTGGAGTCAACACACAAAACAATTCAAGGAAATGGGTGGCAGAAATCTGTGTGTGCTTTACTCTGGGAATGCCCCAGTCCTTGAATAGAAGAGTTCCAGAATGGGTCAATCATTTACCTACTGTCCAGGTTTTAAGGCTGTACTTCCCTCCCCCTTCCCACTGCCCCAGTGATCTTTTTGAAGAAGTTTACATCGTATCTGCATCTTCTTATTTCTGCTTTAACCAGCAGAGGAAGATCAGCCCCTGGGCTCTGCTCCCCCCTGCACCACCCCTCCATGGCTGGCTTGCACTTGATTACTGTGGAAAAGAGTTCTTTCATTCACCCAGCCACAGGTGCAGCCTGCAAGCTCTCACACAGATGAGTCAAATTAGCTTCCAAGCCAAGCAGCGGGCAAAGCGGTGTGTTTCTAGATTTTAAAAATATTCTGTTTCCATGGTTGAGCCAGTTAACATTATCGGGGAGAGCTCAAGGGGCAAGTATCCTTAAATCCAGTCAGATCCCACTGAGCTAACAGGCTGCTCAATACTGAAGGGCCGTGGTTCAGAGTTCAAACCCACAACTCTTCTAACAGCAAGACTGATCTTCATCATCAGGCTCATACTGTGCAACAAATACTTGTGATACAAGGTCAGGTTTTGCAGCTAAACATCTGGTTCACGGTTAACAAATGTCTAAATTAATCTGGCGATGGATCTCATTCAAGCAGCCTGTTTGCTCTGACGAGTCATAGCTGGGGGAAATCCAAGTATATAGTGTATTCTGGTAACTACCTCACTGATAACAATCCTTTCCTTCCGAACACACTGCTGTAGGCACTAAACTGTTCACTGTTCATCTCTGTGCAAGAGACTGGCCATTTATAAACAGTAGTTCTTTAATCTTCCTATGCCACTGACTCAATTTTTTTCCTATTTTTAATTGGTGACTGAGTTCCTAGGGTATGAGGCTGGTTAAGCCACATGAAGTTATCTCACTTTTGAAAAGGTATTAAAGTAATAATACCAATTGGTACCACGGCATATGTATATCTACCCTAAGGAGAATTCAACCTAGTAAACAATTTTCATATGCCAATTCTGAACAGGACAAAAGGGTATGACTGCTCTAATCCTGGAAAGGGAGATGGTTAATAATCAAGATGAAATGGCCTGAGTACAGTCCTTTTCTGAGACCTTTTCTTACCTTAATACTGAACCTAGGCTGTACGAGGGAGGGAGATAAACCTGCCTCTATTTTATAATTCCGCAATTGAATTAAGACACTTGACTCTATTCAAGGAGGCATAAGCCCATTGTATATGGCTAAGAACTTGGAGCAGATTCTAGTGCTAAGTCATTTCAAAGACTTTGAAATTCCTTTTTGGAATATTGAGCTATTACTACATTGATAGTATGCAAGGACTAGTTGAAGCATGAGAATTAAACAGAATCATATAAAGTGCTCTTGGGGAAGGGCAGGGGAGGTTCAGGTCGTGTTGATAGAGAGGCGTCCCAGAATTCTTTGGTACCGGTTTCTGAGGAGGATTGTCATCTCATGCTGAGCTGTGCAAATCCAATGAGTTTGGTTTCGTCTGGGCTGTAGCCCTCACAGCCAGAGACCTGCGAGGAGAATGAGGGGCGAAGAGTGAGCTTCTGGCTAGCATTCCTTTCCATCCTTTACTGACCATTCAATGTGTAAAACCAGATGCCAACTGGAGGGGGAGAGTGGGGAGTGTTTGGTTATAATGGCCCAGATTGTAGACTTAGGATGATGGTGAATCCAACAGTGTTTGCCATCAATACAGTGTGAAACTGACAGCAACCTTGGGATTCCCACAGGTATACAGTTTATTGCAGAGGTCTCAAGGTGCCCGTCACTGATTTGGCCCCGCACTCCACAGGCTTCACAGTTCTGGAGCCTTGTCCACCAGAGTCAACAGAAAATCAGTTTAATTTCTGTATTTGCAAACTAGTCTTGCTGTTAAATACTCTGAAAAGGTTGTGCTTTGTTGCTGAGATCTAAGTGAGTTTTCAAGCCATACTAAACCATAATTACTGGCTAGCATATTCTGCCCTAACATTTTGGCTGTTGGTTGAAATTTCCTCAGTTAACCATTTCAAAATATAATAGATTTATAATCTTAAATTCTTTGATATTACATAAATATTTTTAATCCAGGGTGTATGTACCAATCTTTGCGCTTTGGTTTGCTGCTGGTGATTATTCTTTCACCTGATAATTTGCCCAACCAGCTTGACAATACCACAGCCGTCGAGTGCCCAGGAATCCCCTTGAGCGGATGCCTGGCGGCAGCAGGGGCTAGGCATGAAGAAGTCCGTGCCGCAGAGATTGCTAGGGCGGTGTGCTTTGAACTCTGCAGTGAGGTGATGGTGCTGGCTGCTGATCACAAAATCAGGGATGGTGTGTTTTTATAAAGAACTATTCCAGAATTCTGTGGGAGTGGATGTGGATCGGTCAGTGTGAAGAACTGAATTCAGTTTCCATGCCATTCACTCCAGGTGCTTCCCAGCTTGGTCACTCCTCTGGCTTTGCAGGTGTGATCACCAATGACCACGCACTGGGTGTTATCCTGAGAGAAAAGCCATTTAAACCACCTCAGTTCAGAACCATTTTTAATTTTGTCTTAGGGAATAGTTAGATTTTACCAACCTCAGAGACTTTAAATGGAGCACATTTTGCCTTCTGAGGCTACTTATGATTCTTGGTAGAATTCTGACATATGCTGAGAATTTGGGGTTAAAATTGCCAAGAAGTAAACAAGTCAGTAAAACATGGAGGGAGAAAGGTCAATAAGAAGGCTTGGCATGTATCACAATTCAACTATGTACTTGAGCCTCTGTTGTATCAAGATCCTATTTCCCTCGCCACTTCACACCTCCCCACCAATGCCAACTACCCCATGACCTCAGAGATTGTGCTACCTTGAACTTTAAATGACTGGTGACTGGATTGAGGCTACTCAGTCATGTCAATTTTGAGTCTTACAAGCGGTCAGGAGCTTCTTATCCCTCAAGTCTGGGCTGGACACAAAGCCTGAACCGATTCCTTAATAATACAAAGCACCTGGTGCTCAAGCTATGTATTGATCACTCCACCCCAGTACCAAAGTTTCAGTGAGACTCTCTGATGTACAGTACCACTGGGCTTTCTATCAACGCAGAGAGCAGGAAGTGCGGTTACAGTTATTGAAGACAATATCACAGCCAAGCAATATCCTGAATTTATACAGTCAAAGCACTAACCACCACAAAATGGAGCTGGAAGAATTCAAGTGACCAATTTAAGGAGAGTTCTTGAAGGTAGCAAGAGGGGAAGGATTGGGGAGTGAGTTCTCGAGGGAAGAGATGAAATACAACTAAGAGAGGGGTTGGGGAGGGGGCAGGAAGGTGGACTGGTATTGGCATAAAGCCCGAGTTGGAAAAACATGGAGCTGAATGAGGTTGTGGAGGGACAAGACTGAGTAGGTTGTGGACTAGGCTTCTGAAGAGAATGCTGAAGTGCACAGAGAGCAGTGAAGGTTGAGCGCTGGAGTAATGGGGGAACCACAGCCTTGGAATCAGCAGGGAGATGCAACTTTGGATCTCAGACAGGCAATAAGAGCAACCCGGAGTAAGAGACTGGGAGGAGGTGAGCTTTTCAGAGACACTGGGGCCGAAGAGGAAGAGGCAGGCAATATGGCCAAGGTGGGAATAGGTGGGTTTAGCATTGGTAAGGATGCGAGGTCTGAAACTCAGATGGTCCTGATTTTTGAGATGGAAACATCAAGGTGTTGCTCCTAGATATGTTGGAGATGACAAGAGGGAAGGGTGGAGAAGCTCTGTCACTGAAAAGAAAAGCCTCAAGTTGTCCATACCTCCCTTGCTAATCCTGGAATAGCAAAAAAAAAAATCAGCATAAGGAATTGCTTTAGATAACTGACCACGGTCAGTGGACAATTAGGAAGGATTCCCCAGAATATGCAGTTCAAGACATTGCTCTGTGAAAGGATCAAGTAGACTCTTTTGGGAATTTTAAGGTGGGCCAGGTCTGGGCCCTTTTACTCGGCCAGTCACAATCCTGCAGGGCAATTAATTCTCCAATTTTAAAACACCTGCCTGGCAAGAGTTAAGCAAAGCAAGCAGTTGTTGGCACAAAACTGGTTGGGGCAGCATTTTAAACCTTTGTGCATTTAAGAACTTCCTAGAAAGAGGGTTTTGTCTCCTTACCAGTCTAAATGTGAGTGTCCTGTTTGAATGAGGATCATCGATTAGTCTCTGCAGGTTGTTAGCCACTAAAGAAACAGAAAACAAGGTTAGCAGGGAACAGGACCTTGTATCCTCCAGCTGTCCTCTAGCTAATGAATGGGGTGGAGTGGGCCAAAGCTCTCAGTGCAACACCTTCAAAAGGAGCAGGGAGGGAAACTCCATATGTTCCTTAAGGGAGCTGAGAACACTCAGCCTCCAATGATGCCTGCAGTTCTCTGTAAGTCAGAGTAGATCATCAGCAAGTTACCTGCCTATGTGGACATCAATATTTAGACCCACAATTGGGCAGCACGGTAGTGTAGCGATTAGCGTAATGCTATTACAGCACCAGCGACCTGGGTTCATTTCCACCACTGTCTGTAATGAGTTTGTACGTTCTCCCTGTGTCTGCGTGGGTTTCCTTCGGGTACTCTGGTTTCCTCCCACATTCCAAAGATGTACAGGTTAGGAAATTGTGGGCATGCTATGTTGGTGCCAGAAGCGTGGCGACACTTGCGGGCTGCCCCCAGCACATTCTCAGTAATGCACAAAGACTCATTTCACTGTGTGTTTCGATGTACGTGACTAATAAATAAATATCATCTTGGCAGTGAGTTATAGAGTTATACAGCACGGAAACAGGCCCTTTGGCCCAACTTGTTCAAGCCGACCAAGATGTCTATCTAAGCTCATCCCATTTGCCTGCATTTGCCCCATATCATAGAACCATAGAACAGTACAGCACAATATAGGCCCTTCAGCCCACAATGTTGTGTCGACCTTCAAGCTTTGCCTAGGACTATCTAACCCCTTCCCCCCACATATCCCTCTATTTTAAATTCCTCCATATGCTTATCTAGCAATCTCTTGAATTTGACCAACGTACCTGCCTCCACCACCACCCCAGGCAGCGCATTCCACGCCCCAACCACCCTCTGGGTAAAAAACCTTCCTCTGATATCTCCCTTGAACTTCCCACCCATTACTTTAAAGCCATGCCCTCTTGTATTGAGCACTGGTGCCCTGGGAAAGAGGCGCTGGCTGTCCACTCTATCTATTCCTCTTAATATTTTGTATACCTCTATCATGTCTCCTCTCATCCTCCTTCTCTCCAAAGAGTAAAGCCCCAGCTCCCTTAGTCTCTCCTCATAATCCATACTCTCTAATCCAGGCAGCATCCTGGTAAATCTCCTCTGCACCCTCTCCAACGCTTCCACATCCTTCCTATAATGAGGCGACCAGAACTGGACACAGTACTCTAAGTGTGGTCTAACCAGAGTTTTGTAGAGCTGCATCATTACCTCGCGGCTCTTAAACTCGATCCCACGACTTATGAAAGCTAACACCCCATAAGCTTTCTTCTATCCCTCTAAACCTTTTCTATCCACATACCTGTCCAACTGTCTTTTAAATATTATAACTGTTAAGTCGAGTCAAGTTTATTGTCATGTGCACAAGTACAGTGAGGTACAGGTACAATGAAAAACCTGCTTGCAGCAGCATCACAGGCATGTAGGTACAGACAACACACAGAATATGATTGCACCTGCCTCCACAGCTTCCTCTGGCAGCTCGTTCTCTGTGTGAAAAAGTTGCCCCTCTGGTCCCTTTTTCAATGTTTCCCCTCTCACCTTAAACCTCTGGTTTTAGACTCCACTACCCAGTGAAAAAGACCGTGAAATTCACCTTATCTACTCCCCTCGTGATTTTATAAACATCCAAAAGGTCACCCCTCAACTTCCTACACTCCAAGGATAAAAGCCCCAGCTTACACAGCCTCCCCCTATAACTCAAGCCCTCCAGTCCCAATAACATCCTTGTGAATCTTTTCTGCGCCCTCTCTGGCTTCAGGATATCCTTCCTACAGCTGGGCGACCAGAACTGCACACAATATTCCAAGTGTGGTCTCACCAGTGTCTTGTACGGTTGCCCCAACTCCTGTACTCACTGCCCTGACTGATGAAGGCCAGCGTACCAAACGCCTTCTTCACCACCCTCTCTACCTGTGATGCCACTTTCAGGGAACTATGTACCTGTACCCCTAGGTCTCTCTGTTCTACAAGATTCTCCAGGGCCCCACTATGTTCTGTGCAAGTCCTTCCCTGGTTTAACTGACCAAAATTCAATACTTCGCACTTGTCTGAGCTGAATTCTGTCTGCCATTCCTTGGCCCACTTTCCCAATTCACATAGATCTTGTTGTGATCTTAGATAACCTTCTTCACTGTCCACTACACCACCAATTTTGGTGTCATCTGCAAACTTACTAACCATTTTAACAACATTGTCATCCAAATCATTAATATAGATGACAAACAATAGTGGACCCAGTACCGATACCCTCGGCAGAGAGGTGGAAATGACATTGGAGAGTGGTTCTGAGCAGACGTGTACCTCATTTTCTGACCCACTCCACCTGGATTCCCTCAGGCCAATCTTTTGTTTTATTCATTCAGTCACAGGATGTGGGTGTTGTTGACAAGGTCTGTGTTTACTCCCCATCCCTAGTTAATTGGATTGCCATGTCATTTCAATTGAGAGTCAATCACTGTGGATCTGGAGCCACATTCTGGTCAAATTAGTAAAGATGGCAAGTTTCCCTCCCTACAGGGCTTTTGTAGAAACCCTCAGATTATCTGAAGTTTAGTAGCCTCATCGTCACCGTTACCGAATGCTAGTTTTCTTCTCCCAGATTATTTAAATAACAATTTACATCTCCCACCTGCTGTGGTGGGATCTGAGCTCATTGTCTCTGAATTATCAATCCTCTGGATTATCCATTCAGTTCAACTAGTCCAAGTGAGAATCCAACGCCTAATATAGAGGTGCTGACACCAACATTATCCCGACTGCTGTGCTGGCCTTTACATTCAGCTGGAAGTTGATTATGCTGGAGTTGGGACTTACCAACCATCATGTCAAACTCGTCCACTAAACCTGCAGAAACGAGCTCCTGAGAAACACCAGACGCAGAGTCTACAGGGACAGATGTTTGAAATCAGTTCTAGCATGAAACAATCCTGTGTGAAATAGCTTCTGGCCGGTAACACAAATCAAGACAGCAGCAGTCTGAAGCCAAAACTTAACAATCATTGGATGTTCTCTCTTGGTGCATTAGACATTAAGGTCAAGGATACCTTTGGTCCTTCTGCATTTACTGTGAGCGTTTCTCAAAGCTGTCCTCTGTTCCTCTCCATTAGTTTGCTACTTTCCCAGTCCCAGCCATGCCCCATCGCTAACCAGGAAAACGCACAGTAGACTTGGTCCTAGCACGAGCACAGAATTGTTCTACAATTGGCTGCTAACCAGCACGGAATTATAGTCCAATTTTCCAGCAGCTAATTGCTAATTTAGTAAATAAGATAGTGGGACTTACCCCTCCCTGGAGTGAACTCAAATCTGATGTCATTCAATTCCCTTCGTAAATTCCTGTGCAAACAGTTAATACAGAACCTGTGACATGGTGCCTGGAGTAACCAATTCAGCAAGTTTGTTGGCGAGGTCTTCCCTTCAGATATACTTTTGAAAATCCACCCCTTCTCCCGGTTCCCCTATTGGTATCTCTCACACATGGATGAACATTAACCCACTCAAAGAGGACTGGGTGGCTCTGCCTTTCACAGGCACCAGTGTCCCTCAATGAGACTGACTCTCACTGTGGATGACCAGCAGCAGCCACCTTGTTAACCTGCTTCAATGGCAGAGATGTTCTCATTGCAACACACAGGCCTCTTGTATGCTGCTGCAGGCATGGGGGCACCAAATAACAGTTCCTCCATTGCAACAGCATGTTTTAAAGATGGCCAGGGTCAGTGTGTGCAGGGAACTTCCCAAAGTATTGACCAAAGGCAGAACATTCCTTACCTCAGTCGCAGGACCAGATGGACTGAACCATCCTGGTTAGTTAGATGTGATGGACTTCCTGACTGTTCCTGGCAAAAACAAAATGGTGAACGTTAATTCAAACCTTTTGCCCTAACTTTATTCTTGGAGATTGTCAAAGTCACTGTGAGTTAGAAAAGATGCATTTATAAAAGAAAGCTGGATGCGTCTGCCACTGCGACCACTTTCCATTTGATCCCCTCCAACAGAAACGATCTAGTCCAGAATCTCTTGCTATCAATTTTTAATACCACGTGAACCTGAACAATCCAGAGCAAATCTCCTACTCTCACCAATACTTCTCGGTCTTTAAGCTACAGCACGAGAGGTTCTTGCCACACCACAGTAACCTGTAGATGACCTCCATAAACTGATCTACGCTGAAATTTTATCTCTTCCTCTTTAAACTGCCTAGTCCCTAAAATATTAATTATAGTTATTATACATTGAAATAGAAATGGCTATTTTTAGCAAAGTATCTAAAACATGCAGGTGTCTTGTCCCGAGTTACAGCAAAATCCAAAGGCAGTGTGGAGGAGACGACTTCAACAGGGCATTTGGGCATACAGTAAATTCACTGACCTTGGCCTTTGAACTGAAACAATTACCCGTACCACGTACAAAAACAGGAGTTTGTCCTTTTCGGAAAATCTAAATAGATTTTAAAATAAATACATCTTACACACACAGGTAGCACTGCATTAAATGCATGATGATATTTCAACATGCCCTGGGGAGAGCATTCAGTTTTGTGAAGTTACCAATCCTTGAGTACATTGCCAATTGTAATTAAAGCTCCATTAAGCGCACCAATTTGAATGATGAACTACAAATGCAAGCTGGTTCCCATCAGTTTCCTGATAACACGGGAACTTTAGCGTGAAATCAAACCAAGTGAACATGGGACGACTTGGTTTTGAATTCTGCAAGTGAGAAAAGCTTGGGGTTTCCAGAGATGCTGATCTATGACTGGTGTAGTGCAATTAGGCTGTGTTTAAACTATAACACTCAGCCTGGGGCTGTGGTACATAGCTGGGAGTGAAGTTTGTAGCTGTCCAGAGGGAAGTATAATCCATTGACCCCTAATATTAACAAGGAAACGTTTAAATGTAAATGTGGCTGTGTGTTAGAAAGAAAACTTTAGGATTGCATGGTAGGAAAAAATGTCACTGCAGTTATATTTTGTCCTTCCCATCTCCTTTCTGTCACACGTTGACATGCACACAGTTTCGATCCATTGCAAAGCTCTAAATATAATGCAGTTTGACACAATAATGTCCCTGTTTTGTGTAAGACTTTATATTCAAAGTTTAAACCTTAATCAATATACACACTTTGCAAAATTTTGTTCCTGAGAGGGAATAAACATCAAAAGGATGGTTTCAACAGTTGGATACTAAGTTTTCAATGTGTGCAGGTGAAAGGAATCTCATGAGCTCTGACGTGATCGCGTTTAATGATAATATAACTCATTTTAATTAAGGGCTGATTAGTTATAAAGTGGACACTTCTGGCATTGAGAAGTGACTGGTTGGAAGAAAGGAGAAATTGTGATCGAGCTTTGAGTTTAGACTTTCACTTCACACTCAGGATAACAGAAATGCTCCAGTACTCTGAATTTTGGTAGTTTTTCCAAAGACCAAACAATAAGTTTTACATTTACAAGAAACATCACTTTTACAGTCATCAGCGTTAGGCTGCAGCTGTGGCACTGCGCCTCGACGTGGAGCTGACACTTTTGGTGGAACACCAAGCCAGAGAAGGTGCGGAGGAGGCTGACCAGAACTGTCACAGGGAGACTGGAGAAGCTGGGTTATTCATCGTGGAGCAGAGAAGGTTAAAGCAGGGTTGGTGCTCAAAATTGAGGGATTTTGATAGAACAGATTGGGAAAAACTATTTCCGCTGACCGAATTAAGAAAGCTGGCACAGACGAGAGAATTTTTATTTTAGGCAGCGAGCTCTTGTAATCTGGAGCACACTGCCTGAAGGGCTGTGGAAATATATTTAATTGGGAATTTCAAATGGGAATTAGATAAAAAGTTGAAGAGGAAACAAGGTTCCGAGCTATGCAGACAGAACAGGGAGAGAGGCAACTAACTGGATATCTTTTTTTAAAGAACTGGCACAGTCACGATGGGCCTAATGGCCTTCTCCTGTGCCCTATCATTCTATAGTCTCAGACTGATCTCTCCTCCCTTGCTGTTTTTGTTGGGAAAGCAAGCACCTGTGGACATCAATTTTAGTCTCAGTTGTGATGCTTCTGCAGGCAAACAGCTTGACTTCACCCAAAAAAAAGGCCACATGGTGAAGTAGTTGGGAGTCCCTGTCACTACTGAAGCACTCAGGCCAATGGCTGCCAACCAGGAACCTCAGCCAATCACAGCATCCCGTGGGGCTAACTTCAATGAACTCAGCATGGACCTACTCAGTTTGTAGAGCTCAGATCTGATTGAATTTAAAAAAAACTGAGCTGTCAAGAAAGACCTTTGTCTGATTTTGTTTCACTTGAAAAGGGAGACTGTTTATTGCCAGCTGCAAGAAAGAGCCAAATGCACTCACAGTTTTCTGATAGGCCGCAGGTTTTGATTCATCGTACGCATCACCCGATTCATCATCACTCCACTCCCAGCCTCCGTCCTCTGTTTTGTACAAGTGCCCACTCGACCCCTGGACGCGTCTCGTCTACAGTCAATCACAATACAAGTTCAAGGTTAATTAGCAGCATTTTGATTTTCTGGTAAGATGAGTTTTCTCACTGGCAGTTTTCTCCTGTCTTCATTTGAAAGCACTGACTCTTGCTTGGGTCCAGTTCAATGGCCTTGATTGGCTGACCCAAGCGACCATCCTTTGTGAGCCCAGACGGTGCCTATTGTTCACAGCAGCAGGAGCTCAACCCTGTCCAACTGCTTGTCCACACGTCCCTTACTAAATAGTTCAGTTATCTACTGTTGATCCACAAGCTACCAGTAAGCTATATTAGTGTGTGTACCTTTTTTTAAACTCATCTATCCCTCACGCAGAGCAGCAAACAATAAACACGCTCTTAGCAGTCAGCTGTTGGACAGACCCGCAGGAAGTGCACAGAAAAAGTAGCAATACTAAAGGGCAAGTCACTGAGGTGGCAACTGGAGCTTGGAATATGGGTCATTTGAGCTCTGTCCTCTTGCTAGGATTTCCACCCCTCATCTTACATCTGCTGTCCTAGTGTAAGTAACTAGTTAACATCAACAATGATTCAGCAACTTGCTATCTTTACCTCCACTATGATTAGGTTAATGGGTTGGTTTACAACGATAATCCCATCCTGATGAAGGTGGGACAGCTGGATTAGAAATGAAATACAGCTGGAAAGATCTCAAGCTTGTTTCTAATCGACACTAAAGAGTGGTCCTGTGACAAACATGCAGTACGTCCAATAGGAATGAAGGAAGTGCAATTCTATGCTGCCGTTACATGTCATTGACAAACACACATTCCTTTTAAACTCCACTCACTGTTGTTACGTAGGCAATTGCAGCCAGAAATTTGCGCACAGCAAGATCTACAAACAGCAATGCAATGAGTGGTCAGTTAATCTGTGTTGGTGGTGTGGGAGGAATAAATTTTCATCAGAAGAACCTCTCTATTTTTGTTATTGAAGAGTGCGGGCTAAGATGTTTTTTCAACACCCACCTGAACAAGGTGATGGGGAATGGATTAACCTCTCATTTGAATGATGGCACCTCTGACAGTGCAGCACTCCATCATCGCTACTTTGCAATGTTAGTTCAGGAGATGTGTTCAAGTTCTGCACCCACAATCTTTTGACTTGGAGCAGAGTGTGTTAAGTGGCACTGCATTGTGCTTTGGGTCGAGGCAAATTGTTTTTAAAATTTGCATTGCCCTTGCTGGATAATATTCTCTAACACTTTCGGAAAATACAGACCTTTTTGTTAGAATCGGACTCGTTCGCAGACTTTGGCATCGTGCCAGTAGCTTGCACTGTGTTGTCAGCCTGCAAGAAGATAGAAGAATTCTATTTGCGCCAGTGTATAGAGTTGAAAAGCTACGGAACAATGCGTCCCTCTGAGCAGCCCACGATGCATCTCTGCGAGTGCAACACCTAGATCCCTCCTCCTCCTCTTTATACGCCAAGTCTGTTTGCAACTTGGCCCAAACATGGTGGATTTTTAGGTCTGATTTAAAGTCTCAAAACACTGCCTTTTCTTACTTCAACTCTGGGAAACACAAGCTTGAAATGAGACCTGCTGTCTAAATGAAACTGAAAGGTAAACTGTTAGCCTGCCATTGCCTGTTGTAGACATTTTCCTCTGCCGCAGGTGACTAGGAACATAGTAAGCCTTGAAGCACAACTGATTACACAATTTGATTACACCAATAGCGCTGCTGCAACTTAGTTTGTCTCCATTAGACTCCACTGGAACAGTTCTTTTATAAAGCATCAAGCAGTTCTTTACTCTTCCACTCCAACCTATAGCAGTTTGCTTTGGTTCTATGACACCACACACAGCCTTTGCAAGCATCTGCCTTCTAAGTTTCCATCACCTCTTTAGCACTTTGTATACCACTTTACTCCTCAGTGTGTTGTGTAAACTATCGCTGCCCCCTGACGTTGCTCAGTTGAGGCAGGTTAACCAAACTTGAAGGCACAGATTTTCAGAGAACAGAGTGCAATTTAAATCTTTTTCCTTGAACCCCCCAGAATTACTGACCAGCAGCCCTTACCTTTGTGTCCCTTTGCCCTCCACTTAGTGATTGGCCTAACAACTTCTCCATCAGATAATCTTTACTCTGAAACAAGAGAATGAGTTTTGTATAAATCCACAGCTATAGGGTTGGTTTCATAAAAAAAAAGCAGCAAATTGGACATGAATCCAGTGGGAGCAGGAAGAGGAAAGCGATTCTTTACCAGGCGTGGACATTTGAATTGGGCAGTCTCTGAGTCTGTAGGCCTACTTAAGAAAAGCAGAAGGATGGTCTGGCTATGAAAATCATATGACCTAGCGCTGAGCTGCTCATGCGAGATCCCAGCTTTGATTCCGTCTCTGCTCGTCTCATCCTGGTGTATCCTCAGTCCCCTAGCAGAAGTGGTGCATCCCTGGCTGAAGAATAATGAACTCTGCCACCCCACTGCCATTTTCCACACTGCTCCCATATTTCTACTGGAACATCAGCTCCAAAGGATTAGTTAAAGCCCACTATGGTTTGGGATTGGGACAAACACATTTATCGCAGCAAGGGCTTAATGCTTGGAACGTGACGCTTGAAAAGGAAGTTGAGGCAAGTTTAAACGGGGCTTCCCACAGGGAATTGGATCAGTACTTGGGCGACAAAAATTACAGGACTATAGGGAAAGGTCAGGGGAATTGGACTGGCTGCGTTGCTCTTGTAGAGAGCGAGGACCAACTCCAAGGGCCAAATAGCCACCTCCTGCACCATTACCATTTTATGATTGAGGACTTGAATCGCCTAGGCATGGAAGGGTATGGGCCAAATGCTGGAAGATGAGATTAATATGGATGGGTGCCCACTGGCCAAATGGCCTGTTTGCATGCTGCATGACTCTACGATTCTATGACTCTACGAGTAAAGACTATGTTGCAGAGAGGTGCATGAAAGCAGTGGTCAGGAATTCCATCTCGCGTGCAAGTAACTGGCATGGGCTTCACCGTTAAAACAGACTCTCGCCAAGGCCCATGCCACTAGTGGGTTATTTATTTTCCTCTCTCATTTACCTTTGATTTCTGAAAGAATTTGTGCTTCAGCAGCTCTGCTGCAGTGGGCCTGAAAAATAGAGTTTACAGAGTGAGTTGGGCAAGTTGAAAGCGGGGGAGAGGGGTTGAGGCATCACTTGCCATGTTGAGATGCACCAGCCTGGCCCGAGTAATGAGACAAAAACAGGCAACTTTCAGAGATCAGCATCACATGTCAGAAGAGAAGCTCTTCACACATTCTACCCATTATGGCCAGCTTGACGGTCGCCTCTTTTCTTTACCACCTCTTGAGCCTTTGTCTTGGTTTTTCCTGGTGGAGGGAGTTGGCTGCCAGCCCTTTGTGCTCTGTAGCCACACATGGATGTGTGGGAGCAATGAGTTACATTGAAATGAAAGCTGGACACCTATTGTCCATGTGGCGGAAGCCCAAATAGTGGCAACAGTTAAACATTGGCAGGACATTTCTGTTCATGTGTAGGATGTGCTCTGTCTAATCAGTAAATGGTTCCCTCCCCAACTCCCACCCATCCTCAGCTACAATGTTGGGACCTGGCACGTTTCCATTTTGTTATCCATACTTCATTGGCACAGCACTTCGTGCACCAGGCTGTTTTGCCACAGATGGTTATTGCAGGTCTGTGGCCACTGTTCCCACCTCACCACGTGTTCCCAAAGTTCCTTAGGACTTGCAACTCCCAGCTATAACTGGAAGGCTCATTATGATTCATTCCGAAGGGAGAGTAAGAACGTGCACACGTTCTGTCCTTCGCAATGTTAAAGCCTTTGACAACTTCACTTGTAATCAACAGGAAACGTGCTGCTCTCTGGAGCTGGAATTTGACCCTCGCCTTGAAGGTGACACTAATATTTCTTGGCCTGAGCAGCAACCTTGTCCAATGAGATCAGCAAGTGCCCAGATCAGTCAGAATCAGGTTCCACCTAACCAGAGCCCAGGGCTGTGTCATCCTGACCCACTTTCCTATTGCATACTGTCTATGAATGACCTTAGTGCACACACCTCTTTGCAGGGTCTTTCTGAAGACACAGGGCTATCAGTTTACGGAAGGACTTGCCATACTTCTTAACCATCTCCTTGTCCTCTACACCTGTCTCGAGAGTAGGCGGCTCATTTTGTAGAGTCACCATCAGAACCTAGAGATGGGTTAAAGGAGGCATGAGTTGTAATGTGCAGTGGGAGTGTCCTCCTACTGTAACCAAAACATTACCGTACTCAAAATATTCAAGAGGCCCACCAACTGCTGTTCTATTATTAAACTTGGCTTTCATTTCTTGCAACCATTATCCTTTAATCCAGTTTTAGCAAATCAAAAAAGTCAGCTCCAATTTGACACTGAAATATGCACAGTTCAAGTGCCAATGCAAATCAGTCACAGGCTTGGAATATGAAGTCAAATTGTAATTATTTGTATTAATCTGAAATTTGAAACAGATTACTGGCTAATTGAACATTTTGTTTTTCGTTCCAAAAAGGCAACTTAACATATTTTGTTTCCAGCTATCCAATAATTAAATATTTAATTAAAAGGGTGCTAGAAGGTTTTGATGTTGATTTACATTTCCCAGAAAACCCTTGATCCTAGATTTGATTTATTTTGTAAGGAAAAATGCATCTCATCCAACTGTGTCACTCACTCCCAGGTATCTATGTTTCTCCTCAGATAACATACTCTCAGACATCCATCAATTTGCAAGCTGTTAAAAGTTTACTCCCACCTTCATCGGTGGGTACTTGTGATACGGTGCTGTTCCAGTTGCCAGTTCAATTGCTGTTATTCCAAAACTCCAGATGTCTGCTTTGAAGTCATAACCTCGTACCTGGAAAGAAAGTGAAATTCAGGAGTCGGTCTATAGCTGCTGGAGACTTGTGCAAGAGTAGTGTGCTCACTGCGATAGTGACATCTACTGGAAACAATCAGCTAATATTTTACTGCAAGATAATTGCAATTGATCTCTGCAGGTTATTTATTAAAAGCAAACATTGAATACCCTGAAAGACTGAAATAAAATCAAAATGCCGGCAACAAGGTAGGTCAGGCAGCATCTATGGAGTGTTTCGGCTAAATGTTCCATTGTCGGAAGCATTCAAATAAAACCCATTGCAGGACCTTTAAATGATTTTAGGGATTCAGTTTGGCATTTCACATTGAAATTACATACAAATGTAGCTTATTTTCTAATCCATGCTTAACTGACACGAAGCGAATAATATCTGCACCACCACTTATTCTTTGAAGAGATATTTGTCCAAGAATAAAATAAAATGTAACACTTTTTGGCCTTTCACGAAATCCAGCACTGATGGCTTCCAACTATACAAGAGTAAGGTGCAGCCCACCCTGCGTGCAATTCTACACATCCATTCCATGTTTTAATGATGCACCCATTCCATTATGTAACAATCCTTCCTCATGATTTGGACACATCCATCTCATCCTTTTCACAGGATCCACCACATAAACGTTGACCTTGCAGGAATTAGAGTAAAGGGTTGAGAGCTACCAAAATATCAGTTATGCAGTTGGTACAAGGCACCGGACAGTAAGGCTAAGCATAAAACAGGAAAGTGTACATTTGAGCAGTTTTGGACATTAGTATATTGTATGTACATTTTGCACTTAATGGTACTACCAAGGCTCAGTCTCTATTCCCAGGATATAGTCGTGACTTGCGAGAGAAGAATTCATTGCATTTAAGAATCGTCATTCCCACCTCCTGTTGGTTTGGAGCACACAGCAGGCTTCCTTCCCCTGAAGTAAACCAGTTCAGTTTTAATGATGTTCCAACACTGTAGTGGTCACTTTTATTGAAGCCGACAATTTCATGTTTCCAGATTTTAAGGACTGAAATTTCAAACTGTTATTGTGGATCTGAAGTTGATTTCCGGATCACTAGTCGAGCCCTTTGGATTACTGATCCACTAATGTAACCATAGCACAACCCTGTTATAAGGCACGTGTTGATGTCCCTCTCCAGGCCAACAGCACTAGAATTGAGGGAATGCTGCACTGTTGGAGATGCTATTTATCAGGTGGGACACAGTGATGTGAAATGCTGGCACACAGCTCCAGCAACCCAGGTTAGATCCTGACCTCTGTGTGGAGTTAGTATGTTCTGCCTGTCACCATGTGGGTTTCCCCCAAGTGCTCCAGTTTCCTCCCATATCCCAAATTGCCTCTAATGTGGGTGGGTGGTAGGAGAATTGGGGGGTGGGGGGGGTGGGGGGAAGGGAGGGGTAGGGGGAGTTTATGGGAGAAAATACTTTACAGGGAAACAAGAGTGGGTGGTATGGGACTGAGAGCCTGTATAGACTTGATAGGCTGAATGGCCTCCTCTATCATAAGAAAAATATGAGAAATAAACTGAGGACCTGCCTGCTCTTCCAGGTGGATATTAGATCCTTTGGCACTAATTCTGAATAAGAACAGGAGATTCTCTCCAGCTGATATTTATCCCTCAAGCAACATCACTAAGTCAATTGTCTGGTCATTAGCCACCTGACCATTTGTGGGAACTTGCTATGTGCAAATTGACAGCTACATTTTCCACATGATGACACTACACTTTAAAAAAAAATCTATTTAATTGATTTTTTTTGGCACATCACATGGTCATAAGAGTTATGGTAAAAAATAAAACTGCTTGCTTTCTTTTGTACAATCTGTTTTTCAGTGCTCATGAACGAGAGTAGCAGGTTCCCCATTTGGGCATTATACCCTCAGCATCAAGTACTTTCAAATGTCATGTATACACTCCCAGATGCAGCATAAAGTACCCTTCACTCTCTCCCAAAATTAAACCTTGATCTAGATACAGAAAAGCAGTACTAGTGTATTTGGGCATTTCTTGGAGCGATGTTCTAGTGGCCTATATGACTAAGGTTTGCAACTACCCCAACTTATTTCACACATATAAGATTGTTCAGCTTTCAGCAGACTTTGATTGCATGAGTTTTGTAGGTGAAATGAGTGCCAAACTCACCAATACCCATCAGCCCCCAGAAAATCTGTGACCCAATTTTAACCAAGTTGCCCAAGTAGGAACAAGAGAGATTTGAGTCAGGTCCCTATCCAGACACCTGAGACATAATCTTCCTGAGACTTCAGTGCACAACAGAGAGAGTTGGACTTGGAATCAGTGAATGGTTACAGCACAGATAACTCATCATATCAGTGCTGGTTCTACCAGAGTATTTCTCTTGTTCAATCACAACCCCTTTCCCTGTATGCTTGCAAATTTTTCTGTGACCATTCATTTACCCATTTCCTTCTTGAAGCCTGCCTCCAAAGTATCAGCAGGAAGTGCATTCCAGATTCTAACCACTTGCTGTGTTATGAAGATTTCCCTCATATCATTCTTAATTCGTTTCGCCTTTGTTTTATACTCTTGACATCTAAACTTTGACCCATGTACCAATTGGAACAGACTCCCATTATCAACTCTGTTCAAACCCCTCATCATCTTGTACACTTCTATCAAATTTCCCCTAAACCTTCTCTAAAGAAAACAGTTCTGACCCCTCTAATCTATCATAACTGTAGACCTAAATAGGACCTCTACTTTTTGTGATATTTATTAATGACTTGGATGAGGGGGTAGAAGGGTGGGTTAGCAAGTTTGCAGATGACAAAGGTCGGTTGTGGGTAGTGTGGAGGGCTGTCGGAGCTTACAGAGGGATATTGATAGGATGCAGAGCTGGGCTGAGAAGTGGCAGATGGAGTTCAATCCGGAGAAGTGTGAGGTGGTACACTTTGGAAGGACAAACTCCAATGTGGAGTACAAGGTTAATGGCAGGATTCTGGGTAGTGTGGAGGAGCAGAGGGATCTGGGGTCCATATCCACAGATCACTGAAAGTTGCCTCACAGGTGGATAGGGTCGTTAAGAAAGCTTATGGGATGTTAACATTCATAAGTCGTGGGATCGAGTTTAAGAGGTACAAAACTCTGGTTAGACCACACTTAGAGTACTGTGTCCAGTTCTGGTTGCCTCATTATAGGAAGGATGTGGAAGCATTGGAAAGAGTGCAGAGGAGATTTAACAGGATGCTGCCTGGATTGGAGAGTATGGATTATGAGGAGAGACTAAGGGAGCTAGGGGTTTACTCTTTGGAGAGAAGGAGGAAGAGGGGAGACATGATAGAGGTATACAAAATATTAAGAGGAATAGATAAAGTAGACAGCCAACGCCTCTTTCTCAGGGCACCAATGCTCAATACAAAAGGGCATGGCTTTAAAGTAATGGCTGGGAAGTTCAAGGGAGATATCAGAGGGAGGTTTTTTACCCAGAGAGTGGTTGGTGCATGAAATGCGCTGCCTGGGGTGGTGGTGGAGGCTGATATGTTGGTCAAGTTCAAGAGATTGTTAGATAAGCATATGGAGAAATTTAAAATAGGAGGATATGTGAGAGGAAGGGGTTAGATAGTCTTAGGCATGGTTTAAAGGTCGGCACAACATGGTGGGCCGAAGGGCCTGTATTGTGCTGTATTGTTCTATGTTTTTATGGTGGGCTTGGATTTTCTGAAAGTGTGAAAGATGCAAACCCGGCCCTACTTTAACACAAGATTGACTTGAAAACTTTACCTGCTCCATCACTTCTGGGGCCATCCAACACGGAGTTCCAACAAAGGTTTTGCGGACTTTATTTCTGGTCATATCCCCACCAGCAGCCAGAAAGGCACTCACACCAAAATCTAGCAAAGGAAGAAGTCAACTGTTACACCGTTTTATTAAAAAGTCTTTCATCAGTAATTATTGCCATGGGGCACCGGAGCTCGATGTAAGATATCGGCTGTAAGTGTAGCCTCGGACAATGCATGGTACAGGTGAGCAAGCTGAAGAAGGCATATAGATTAACAGCCTCTCAATTCCTCCTCCATATTCCATATCTGGTCTACCTGTGAGGAAAGGCTTGATATTAAAGTTTGCATATATTGCAGTAACAATAAGAAGTTTTATTTAATTATCTCAGGAGACACAAAAATGTATATTGAACTTTTTGGAGTACAAACTTCATTCAGAGCTCTGCTTCCTGTATCCCAATCCACAAGTCTCATTCACCCATCACTCCTGTGTTTACCTATACTGGCTGCCGGTTCAGCTCAAGTTTAAATATCACAGCCTTCTGTTCAAATCCCATGATGGCTTCTTCCCATCCTATGTCCATAACCTCTTTCAGTCCTACTACTTTCTGAGTCGTCCACACCTGACCCCCTTGTTAATCCCATACCATACTACTTTGCCTGCAGCTCACTGGCTCCTAAACTCTGGAATTTCTTCCTTAAATCTCACTACCTTTTTTTCCCACCTCAAGCTGCTCAGTAAAACCTATGTCTTTGACTGATATTTTGGTCTTCTGTGTCAATTTTTGTCTGATAATGTTCCTTTGAAATGCCTAAGGGTTTTTTTTTACTATGTTAAAGGTGCTACAGAAATGCAAGTGTTGCTTCACAAAGCCCAGTCTCCAAGGGATCATTTTAGTGGTAACTTTCTCTGCCCTCCTTTCCCCGAAAGAACCAACTCTTGCTGGAATAGAATTCAGTGGAGAATGGGCACACAGGGGTGACATTGAAAGTCAGCAGTGAGCCCTCAGTGCTCCAATCCTCATCCAAGTTGGATTTACCTTCCAGTAGGACTCACTGAATAGTGATCAGAAGGCAGATTTATCTTAAACTATGTCCCCTCTTGAACAAGGGGGCATTGTTTCAAGATAAGGGGCCGATCATTTAAAACCAAGGTATGTAGAAATTTCTTCTCACAGAGCATGGTGAATCTCTGGAATTCTCTGCCCCAGAACGTTGTGGAGGCCGGATCATTAGAAATATTTAAAGTGGAGGTAGATACATTTTTGAAAGACTGGGTAATTAAGGGCTAAAGGGATATGTCACAAAAGAGGAGATAAGGCCTGGGACAGATCAGCTATGATCACAATGAATAGTGGGGCGGGCTTGAGGGGCTGAGTGGTCTACTCCTGCTCCTGTCTTCTTGTGTTCTTATCTGACTGACCCCCTCCCAATCACAGGGACATTAGCCAATTATTGTGCTCCTGGCATCCACCAGCTAACACAGCTCAAAGCAGGGATAAAATCAGAGCTGCTGCTGGTTCTGATGGCTCAGTTATTCATTGGAGGAACACACTGACCAAAGTGGGTGTGGGGATAGTTACTTCTGGTTTCTTGCCTCATTCAGTGTGCACAATGGCACATGGATTGTGGACACAAGTGGTCTTCTTCATTCACACCTCATGATTTTACTGTCGGCCTTACTCCAGCAGTAAGCATGACTTTGTACAGTGGTGTAAATGGGCAACAGCAAGTTGGCAGCTCACTTGTATTTCATTTGTTTCTATGGAAATAAAAATGAGCAGAGATATAAAATGGCTTTTTACATGTTTTACACTATTGTGCACTCAAAACGCTCCCCAATGGTCTGAAAGTATATGCACTGACTACTTTAATGCAAGACATGTTGTTCACTGTACCTCGGTTCAAGTGACAATAATAAACCAATACCAAGATTAGATTTTTGAGTGACTGTGATTTCACCAAAAGAATAGAGCCAGCATAGAATCAATCATCGCAGCACCGAGACCAACATGACCTTTCGGTTCTGTGTCACTGTTATTCATTTTGCCTACAGGTCGAAATTGGAGATGCTCTAATGTTAAAAATAATCAAGTTTGTTCACTGTTCTAATAATTCTATACTGGCCAATGTAATTTAATTTGCAAGCAAAGTATATTAAGGAAATTATTTTGAGTTACTTTACAATGGTAAGATTAGCATCCGCTAAACCTACCTGCAATTTGTATAGATCCATCATCTCCAAGTAGAATATTACCAGCTTTAACGTCCCTGAAACAGTACAGACATTAAAAGGTTGGTAGGATTGCTGTTGAATCCTCAGAACTTGTATCCCTTTGCTTTGTGTACTGACTCAGATCACCCTTCCCTTGCTTGTTGTTGCTGTTGTTCTCTGAGCAGGGCACAACCAAAGAACTGATCCATTTACGGTTAAATTGGAAACACTGTTGTCCCTGGATCAGTGGGTGCTTGAGATTCTTAAGCACAAAAATCTAGCCCGACACTCAGTCTAGCATCCAGGAGATGCTGCAGTGTCTTCAGACGGGATGTTAAACCGAGGCCCCATCTGCTCTCCCAAGTAAAATTGTTAAATTATGCCTGGGTTCCTGACCAAGATGATAGCGAATCTGTGATGTGTAAGAAGGTATTGACTAATGACCAGGGTCAGTGTTTTCACATACTTCTCACAACAGGAGGCTATTCAGCCCATCGAGTCTATGCAGGCTCTCAAACCAATCTCCCATTTATTTCCCTGTACCTTATTTTCTCTCACATGCCTATTAGCTACCCCCTGGCCCTCCACACCACGCCCCCTCCCCACCAAATACACGGAGTAAATTTACAGGAGGCAATGTACCTATCGCCTTTGGGATGTGGAAGGAAACTGGAGCACCCAAAGGAAAACCATCTTGGTCACCGGGAGAATGTGCAAACTCCACACAGACAGTGCCAGAGGTTGGGAATGAATCCCAGTGCCTGAAGCTGTGGGACTAACTATTGCACCACCATGTTGTCTCCTCTGCAGGAGGAACCAGATGGTACTTAAAGAAGAGGATTATACAAACACACAAATTGGTAGGCCTTTCACCCGATAAGCCTGCTCTGCCATTTAATAAAATCACAGCTGACCTGACTGTAACCTCAATTCCATACTCCCGTCTACCCCCGGTAACTTTTCACCTCCTTGCTTATCAAGAGTCTACCTACCTATTCCTTAAAGACTCCATTTCCACCACCTTTGAGGAAGAGAGTCCCAATTTACCTCAACTGCGTCATAAATGGGTTCTATTTAAACAGTGACCTTTAATTCTAGATTCTCCCACAAGAGGAAACATCCTCTCTACAAGCATCCCGTCAAGACTTTCAGGATCCTATTAAATTCACCATCCGGGACATGCCCTCTTCGTGTTACTACCATCAGGGAGCCTGAAGACCCACATTCAATGTTTTAGGAACAGCTTCTTCCCCTCCACCATCAGATTTCTGAACGGTCCATGAACACTACCTCATTCCTCTTTTGCACTACTTATTTATTTTTGTAACTTATGGTAATCTTTATGTCTTGCACTGTACTGCTGCCACAAAACAACAAATTTCACTTCATATGTCAGTGAGAGTAAACCTGATTCTGAAGAAGACTTTGATAAACAGTTCCTTAGTTAAATCCTTCTGGATTGGTACTCAATATGAGTTAGGAGCAAAGATTTGAAGGTTCACCTGTGTATCTGTCCATTCCTATGCAGATAATCCAAGCCCTCCAGCACCTCTTTGAGAACTGTTGCTATCACTGGTTCGTCCAGCACACCATTCTTGTGTTCATTCTTGCTGACCGTCCTTCTGATTATATCCAGCATAGAGCCTGAAAGAGAAGCAAAGGCCTGTTCACTTTGCATTCAAGCAGAAGTCTCACACTCTCTCTTTACAACCTCTCCCATCACCTCAGTGGTCTTTCTTTCACCTCCTTTGTTACTGCTCACACATTCTCTTCCCCAGCGCTGATGGCACAAAGATTGGTGGAGCTGTTGATGGTGTGGAGAGTAGTCTTTGGCTACAGGATGGTATTGATGTATTGGTGAAATAGGCTGAGAAATGGCAGATGGAGTTTAATCCAGACAAATGTGAGGTTATGCATTTTGGGAGTACTAATGAAACTAGGACACATACCATGAATGGTAGGGTCCCAGGGAGTATTGAGGAACAGAGGAACCTTGGTGTACAACTCCAAATATCCTTGAAGCTGGCAGTGCTGGTAGATAATGTGGTTAAGAAGGCATAGGAGATACTGGCCATCATTAATCAAGGCATTGAATTTAAGAGTAGGGAGGTTATGTTCCAACTTTATAAAACAATGATCAACCCTTGGCTGGAGTACTGCATGTAGTTCTGGTCACCAGACTATAGGAAAGGTGTTGGCGCTAGAGAGGGTGCAAAGGAGATTCAACAGGATGTTGCCTGGGATGGAGCGTTTCAGTCATGAGAAGAGGCTGGATCTGTTCTCCCTGGAGCGGAGGTGGTTAAGCGGGGACATGATTGAGGTGTATAAGATTTACAGCGCCAGCGACCCGGGTTCAATTCCCGCCGCTGTCTGTAAGGAGTTTGTACGTTGTCCCCGTGTCTGCGTGGGTTTCCTCCGGGTGCTCCGGTTTCCTCCCACATTCCAAAAAAGGCGCACAGGTTAGGAAGTTGTGGGCGTGCTATGTTGGCGCCGGAAGTGTGGCGACACTTGCGGGCTGCCCCCAGAACACTCTACGCAAAAGATGCATCTCACTGTGTGTTTCGACGTACATGTGACTAAAAAAGACATCTTATCATGAGGGCTGTAGATAGGGTACACTGCAGGAAACTTCTCCCCATATCAGAGGTAGATAAAACTAGAAGACATAGATTTAGGATAAGGAGTAAGAGATAAGAGATTCAGGGGATCTGAAGGGGATCTTTTTCACCCGGAAAATGGTGAGCACCTGGTACACACTGCCTGAGAGAGTGGTGGAAGCAGAGTCATTTCCAGCGTTTAAGAAGTGTCTGGACAAGCACTTGAATTGCCTAGGCATAGAAGGCTATGGGGCAAGTGCTGGAAGATGGGATTAATATGGGTAAGTCCCCACTGGTCGGCAGGGACATGGTGGGCCGAATGGCCTGTTTCCATGCTGTGTGACTATGACTGCAATCATTCCACCGCCGCACCACTCCCCCCCCCGCACACAGACACACACCTCATCGCATTTCACTCTCTTGCTCTCTTCTCAACCCACCTAGATTACCACCTCATTCTGCTGTTCTCCCCCCACTGAATCATTGCCTGCACTTTAAAAACTGAGGAATTAGCACTGGCCAATATTTCATTCTCAAACCAAGAACGCTTTTTATAATCAAATAGGCTCCTTTTGCGAAGCAGGAAACTGATATGAGCTCCTGGCAGAACTGCTTTTGGCTAATTTGCTGGGGTTATGTCTCAACATGCAGCAGATGCTCAGTGGAACCCTGCCCAAATGTCAAGCCCTTTAAATGTAAACTGAGGAGAGAGTCAAAGGGCTTTTTTTCCCCCCCTTAATTGTTCATTTTTCAGGATCTGGGCATTGCTGGAAAGACCAGCATTTATTGCCCATCACTAATTACCCACGAGAAAGTGGTGGTGGCGAGCCAGCTCCTTGAACCACTGCAGTCCTTTCGGTGAAATGATGCTGGGGACAGAGTTCCAGGATTTAGACCCGAAAATGAAGGAGGGGCAATATAGTTCCAAATCAGGATGGTGTGTAACTGGGCAGGAATCTACAGGTGGTGGGGTTTCCATGTACCTTCTTGGGAGTAGAGGTCACAGGTTTGGAAGGTGCTGCTGGAGTAGCCTGGGCGAGTAACTGTAGTGCATTTTGTGCACACTGCAGCCACTGTGTAACAGTGGTGGGGGGAATGGATGTTTAGGGTCATGGATGGAGTACCAGTCAAGTGGGCTGCTTTATCCTGGATCGCGTCAAGCTTCTTGAGAGTTGTTCGAGCTGCACTTGTCCAGGCAAGTAGAGAGTATTCCATCATGCTCCCGATTTGTGCCTTGTAGATAGTGGAAAGACCTTGGAGTGCTAGGAACTGAATCATTCACCACAGGATACCCAGCCTCTGACTGGCTCTTGAAGCCATGATATTTACATGGCAGGTCCAGTTGAGCTTTTGGTCAATGGTGACCCCTAGTATATTGATGGCAGGATCTACATGATGGCAATGCCACTGAATGCCAAGGATGAGTATTAGACTCTCTCTCATTATGGATTATCATTGCCTGGCATTTCAGTGGCATGAGTGATATTTATCATTTATCAGCGCATGCCTGAATATCGTTTAGATCTTGCTGCATGCAGGCATGGGCCGCTTCATAAGAGGAGGAGTTGCAAATGGAATTGAACATTGTGTAATCATCAGTGAACATCCCCACTTCTGACCTCATGATGGAAGGAAGGCCATTGATGAAACAACTAAAGATAGTTGGGCTGAGGACACTGCTCTGAGGTGATGTTCTGGGGCTGGGATGATTGACCTCCAATAACCACACCCATCTTCCTTTGTGCAAGGTATGACTCCAACTATTGGAGTGTTTTCCCTTTGATGCTGATTGACTTCAATTTTACCAGAACACTCTAATATCCAATTCGATGAACTTCACATCTAGAATTCAGCCCTTTGGTGCATATTTGGACCAAGGCTGTGTTGCAGTCTGGAGTTGGGTGGCCTAGGTGAGGAAGTTACTGGTGAGTAAGCACCACTTAATAGCACTGTTGATGACACTTTCCATCATGTTGCTAATCGCACTCAATGTCAGCAAAACCAAGGAATTGATTGTGGACTTTAGGAAGGGGAAGTCGGGAGAACACACACCAGTCCCATGGAGGGGTCAGCAGTGGGAGGGGTCAGTAGCGGGAGGGGTCAACAGCTTCAAGTTCCTGGGTGTCAACATGGCAGAGGATACTCTAGCTTGTTATTCCTTTTGTTTTGCACTATTTATTTTTGTAATTTATAGTAATTTTATACCTTCGCACTGTACTGATGCCGCAAAACAACAAATTTCACGTCACATAAGCCAGTGATAATAAATCTGATTCTGATTGAGAGTAGACTGATTCTGGTTAATTACTGTCCGTTGTACACCTTGCATTATTGGATAGATGCCAATAATCACATTATTGGATAGATGCCAGTGTTGTAACTGCACTGGACAGCTTGGTTAGAGGCACAACTAGTTCAGGAGTACAGGTCTTCGGTGATGCAGCTGGGATGTTGCCTGGACCTTTAGCCTTTGCTATATCCAGTGTAATGAGGATACCAATTTGGCCCTCACCCACCATCCACATGAGCATGCACCCTCTAGCAGGAGTCACTGGACACCAGTGGGGGGCAGGAGCCCTTGCTGAGGCTGTGCATTCTGTGCCAGCAGACCCCAGCTTGTTCTGCATGGGTATCAGACAAACCTGGGACATCCCTGTCCTGCAAGTCCCAGGAAAACACTGGGACACAGAGGGAAACAAGTCAATCTCATTAATGTTTTGCTCCAAGTTAATACCATTTCAAATTTTCCTGAAACATGAACCATCTTTGTTTCTTGCCCACATTTTACCAAACTCTCTGTTGCAATGCAGCTGCTAAGTGTCAGGTTATTGACCCTCCCGCAGGTGCTGCAGTTACAGGGAGAAGAACAACAGACGTTGTTAAAGAGAGTGAAAGCCTCTCATTGAAAACAGTACAACAGCAATGACCAGTTTCAGAGCTCTGGGAAATGGTTGTATATTACATCCTATCAGACAAATTCACCTTGGGAGGTCAAACAACAAATTTACTTCAATGGATAAGGAAACTGTGTAGAATATAAACTGGCCACAGAGTCACCACTGGCTGTCTTCCATTTGCCCTAATTTCAATCCTGTCCCTTCAGCTTGAACACAAAGCAATAATTATTAAAGGAAGATGAATGTTGTCTTTGTATTCTGTGTGACGTTGTCTTACCTCCACTCAGCAGCTTCATGACCAGCCAGAGTTCATCCTTCACCACAAATGAGGTGAAATAGGTCACGACATTGGGATGATTGCACTGACTCATGGCTTGAATCTCTTTCTGTTTAGACAGAAATGGAGTGATCAGCATTTTACAGCCATGCTAATAAGAGATTTATAGAATGCTACTTAAAACCAGAACAGTCCAAATAAAAAATGGCACCAGAGGGGTTGTCATCAATGCAAATCTAATAATAATTTGTTAATCACAAATGCTGCCTTCTTTCTACCTGGGTTTGGAGATGGGAGAACATCAATTAGGATTATTAAACTGAAGGAGAATAAGGTGAACCTGACTGTGAAACCCTTGGCCTAGTTCGCCAACACTCAGTGCCTGGATTCGCTCAACAAACAGCAATCACTCGATCGTGGTTACAGAAGGCAGCTGGTGGCTGTAGTACTCTTCCAGTCAAGGCACAAGGTCTATTGCTGTGACACTGAGCTCCAATTTAAAAAGATTTACAGGCCCAGCTCAAATTGAGAATCAGCTTAATTGTGGAGGTGTATTGTTCTGTTTTGTTCTCAGAAGGGGGTGAATTTCCAAATTTGTGGGCCTGGTCCCCAGTCAGTAAATATCAAAAGATTCCTTTAGACTTTTCTTACCATTAATTTAAATGATTGGAAAATGATGACATCTAAATTTCTGGTATGTGCTCTTAGCAGTTGATTGATCATAGAGAAGACCTATGAAGCCCATCAGAAGATTTTGTTATGTCCACACCAGCTACCCAGGCTCTCAGCAGTAGCTCTCAATCTCTCCTCTGTCTAGAAATGTATCTCATTGCCTGTTGGACTCATCTAATGATCATTTTTATCCACTACTCTATTCCCATTTGTATAATGTTCAACCTCACACGTCACAATGGATTTCTAAGCATGTGGCTAACAAGCTCCAATTATAAAGTTTAAATCTGTCGCTCACAGTGGCTTGTGGGCAGTGGTAAACAAATCCAGATCAGGCAACTGCAGTGTGGGGACACTCAGGTCTGCTGGTCGCTGTTTGCAAAATGGTGGAACACTAACTGCGAAGAGGGCAACTGGTAAAAATAGCCCCCAGATAGTACCGGTGCTTCAACTCACCAGAAGCTCATCCATGCTCGTATTGCATTTCTCCAGATTTATTCTCTTTATTGCAACCCGCTCCTTCTTAGGTTTGCAGAAGGCTGCCTGTACCACGGCAGTGGCCCCGCTGCCTGTAGCAAGAGAAGAGAAACTCACAAATAGCAATCACAAGAGGAAAAGCACAAAACAGCAAACCACTCTCGCCTTTTTCAGTGAAATGGCTGCAAAACTCCTTCCAAGTCAATTGCAGAGACCTTTCCAACTCAAGTGTCAAGTCCGAGCCAGTTATTTACTGTTAGGGCTGACGCATGCTCAGCAGTCTCACCCCAGAGGTGGGCTTCAAGACAGGTTTCTGAGTATTTGAAGTTCCAACATTCCAACAGTTGCAAGGTAATCAGCACAGCAATTTAAGTCACACAAATTAAAAATATAAAGTGGAGATACCACTCTTGCTCTCTTTCTCTCCCACACACACTCACATGTTTTTTGAACAGTTATTATGTAGCAAAACCCAGGTTCAACTGTTCAGGTGTATTCAGCTCCCAAGCAGGGAAAGCAGGAGAATGGAGAAATGACCACTTTCTACTGCTCCCTCGAGCAGCTGGTTCTATAGTTATTGCTGATAGATTAAGTGGTTATTCTGCCTTCAGTCCATGCTGGGCAGTGAGGAAGCTGGGACCAATTCCCTCATTATCCAGCATCCAAATGGTTCTTCAAGTACACAAATAAAGTCAAGGTAATGAAACCCATGCCCAGAACTCCTATGGCATTAGCTGTTTTTATAGCATCACACTACACCCAATTCTCCAGGAGAGATTCCTTTATTTCCATTTGGCTAATTTACCCCAGAACCCCTCCCTAACCCTTAATTTAAATTGATAACAATTATAACAGCACTCACCACCCCCTCTAAAACAACTCAATTCTAACATCAGTATTATCGTTGCCTGGTCATTTTCAGCGAGTTTCATTGTCTCTGCATCTACTTCTGTCAAATTTGTTGCCTGTGGCTCAGTGGGAAGCACACTCACTTCCAAGCAGAAGGTGTGGATTTAAATCCCACTCTGGAGCCTTGCTGAGGGAGTGCTGTGCTGTCAGAGGTCCATCTTTGGATCATGTAAAAGATCCCATGCCACTATTTGAATATGAGCAAAGGGCATTCTCCCTGGTGACCTGGCCAATGTTCATTCCTCAATTAACATCACTAAAACAGATGATCTGGCCATTGTTACAGGGAAAATGACTACACTTTAAAAATGTAAAGCATGTTTTGAGACTGTAAAATATATATTTTTTTAAAACAAGGATTGTCTACCATTTTGGAATACTGAATTGTCTGGAAATTATTTGCCCATCCCTGGGCTACAGTTTTACAGACAATGGCCTCTCCTTGGTACCTCACCTAACTGGCTGTCCTTTACAAGGCTGGACAGTGATGTCCACAAGCTATTCCACTATGGTTGGTATCACACCTAATCCATGGACAGTATTATTCCTGATCCTGCCCTCATTACATCCATGTGTTTCCCAGTGGAATGGTGAGCAAGAGCAAGAACCCAAGCTAATCTTTTCCACCTTGTAAGCCCAGGTGGGGCACAGATAAATTGACTACTTTCAGAGCAACCCTAGCTATACCAGTCCAGCTCAGCACAGATCAGCAATCCACCCTGGGACCTTCATGACTGAGCTGCACATTAGATGATTTCTTGCTGGGGGATGGGGGGGAGGGAGAGAAGCCATCAAGTAAGATTTCAAAAATTAAAAACTGCCAAACATAAAAGAATAACACACACACAATAGGCACCAAAGCAATGCTGAGTTATAACTTCCATCTTTATGGTAGCAGAGACAAGAAGTCATTAGTATGATCTGACTCTGGTTAAGTAATGGTTTAATGTTCAGCACTAACAGACCAATTAGTAAATGGAAGACATTAATGAACATGGTGGCTGGGGCCTGCCAAGCCCTGATTAACACCACTGCCTGAACAAAGATAAGCTGATCTCCCTCAGCGTCGCCCTGAGGCACAAAAGTGATATTTGTCTTGTTAAAGTGGAGCAATAGTCAACTAGGCTGCTGCTCCAGCATTTCCACCACTCCCTCCCCCAATCTGGAAAAAAAACACATCCCAAGGCTAATTGTTGTGGGTAGGTCTAAATTCTGACACCTGTTAATTAATTGGCACCTTATCCCCTTGGGATGAGGAAAGGTTAGCAGTCAGGAAAAAAGGCAAATAGAAGTGTTTTTCTTCCTCTTTTTTACTTAAAGATTGTTTTACATCTTCTGGAGTGTGTACAATCAGCATTGTGTACTAGCCAAGGGTAATCTCCCAACTTTACGCTCTGCATGAAGAGCATATGTCTAATATGCCGTTAACTTAAGTGACCAGAAGATCATTCTTCACTGGTGAATTTGTGTTATTACCTCTCATTGGTAGCATACTGTCAGAAAAACATGACTCTTTTCATATATATCTTGATTATTGTAGACTAAAACATGCAACTCAGCTTTGCATTCCTCCTTCACTCTTAAACTCTAGACTGACATATTTAGTACAAAGTGACAATGCGCAACTATCAAAAGGTTTTCTTTTGTGAGGAAAACTCCCTCAGACATCCTGGGACTCCGAAGGGCCACTCACCATAACCCCATCTTTCAGTAATCACCACTCATTTATGGTATTCTTCTATGACATTGTACACAAATATAATAAATTCTACATTTATTTCATTTTTGATTCATTGCTAACACAGTTTTTACAACTTAAAGGTTAGTTAGCTCCCTGGCAACCAACCCTTTTTTATTCAAACATATACTTAAACAGGGCATGGACAAATCAGTACAGTTGCCATCTCTTTGAGTGCCTGTGACATGAACACATCTGGCACACCACTGAAGTGCTCACCTATTAATAGATGACATCGCCAAATCACACCATCAGCTTTTCAACCAACTCCCATCCTCGACAGCCCTCACCACCTTCACCTCTAAAGATCCACCTCCTTCAATGCCCTTTCCGTCCTGATCACTGACACCACTAACAGCCTCTCTTATTATCCTCATCATTATTCCCTCTGTATGGGTGCCATTCTCTTTCCTTTAACATTGCTGTCCTTGCCCATTCAGTAAGAAGCTTACCCCGCCCCCCTCCCCCCCCACCAATCCCTCTGACTACTGCCCCATGTCTACTCTCCCCTTCCTCCGAGGTCTTTGAAGACAGCGTTACCACCCATTTTCCACATATCCACTTTTTGCCTTTCACATAGCAATATACCTTCCTTGGTCGACATCACCAAGATCCCATATGTGTGACTAGGATCTTTCATTCTTCGTTATATTTTTGACCTCACCACAAAGTTTAACACAGTTGATCACTCCATCCTTCGCCCTTGCCTTTCCTTTATAGCTGATCTCCATGACACCCTCACTCCTCTCCCAATATGTCCAACACATTCCCAGCAGTGGCTTCTCCTGCCGTTCTCATTTCCAAACGCACCTCAAAGTGTCCTCATTTAGATGTGTGTGCTGATGCTACCTTTCTTCTGTAACTCTCAACTCCATGATCATCTCCGTGCAAGATTGCTTCTAAGAACTTCATCCAAATAAGCATTATGAAGACTGAAAATGTCTGATTTAGCTCCAGCCAAAAGATCTATACCATAGTCTCAATTCCATTCCCCTTCCAGCTGCTTGTTCAGACCAAATTAATTTCAACTCTGGTGCCTTGTTTTGACCATGAGCAAAGTTTCAAACTCCACATCCTATCCATCACCAAGACTGCTTCTACACTGTGCAACATTCCATGTGTTATGTTTATGACCTTTCTCTGACTGCATAATATAATCAGGTTTGTTTACCTTGCAAATGGGTTGTCAACAAGATCCAAGAGATAGTCTCTATATCTGATACTCTGAGTTTGTGCTCCAAACACATTGCATAATGCCTAGAACACAGGTATAATGTTCACTATTCACATTCATCATCATACAGTTTTGTCAAAAACAACTAATACCAATGCGGCAGATAATTTAAAAAAATATCCTCAGTAAATGCCCATTCTAATGTCACATCTTGACAGAGCTCTATCTTTAGAAATGGAGTGTTGAGTTGTATAGATAGTTAGTAGCATGTCTTATGAGTGAATTGACAAGATGCAATGAAGTAACTGAGAAAGAACTGGATAGAAGGCTAATGCTTATAGTGGTCATGCATCATAGAATCAGAATGAACTGCTGGTTAGTTTTGAACCGAAGAGAAAACACTGAGGCTCCTTTACAAAGTGTGAAATGTTTAGTTACACATCACTGCAGGCAGTTCTTCCATAGCTAACTCTCCATCAGCACTTTTGCCTCAGAGCACCCCTGTCATATAAGAGGAAGGGGGAAGTCAATAAGGAGAACCTTCACCCAACGGCAAAATCACAGCCAAGAGAGTGCATCACACCTTTTCAAGGATCCTCCACAGGGCCACCTCAGGAAACAGCTAAGTCATTGGTTTGTCCATCTGAAACACATAAAGGGACACTTTAGCCACAATGCACAGTAGACGGCCCTCAAAAGCCTTTTTCAACACCTTGACCACACAAGATGCAGACTTGGGGCAATGGCAATATTCTACCATGTGCATGGAAACGTGAATGCCTTGCATCACATAGTGCATGTAAGTAAGCTTAAACAAGTTGACTTGGACAGTTTGCTCACCCTTGGTAATAAACAGCCAGTGATCCTCCTCTACACAGCTCATTGGAGTACTGTCTGAAGCCCAGTCTGGTGGCATTTTTGAGGGCAGCCATGAATGCCAGTGGGCTTCACATGCTACTTCCTTCTTGTGCAAAATTGTTCTGCAGTGATGCAACCTGGTCAAACTCTTCAGATAATTCATCAACTTTTTATCCTCATTTTATATGTAAATAGTGTCAATAACAATGGATTTACTGCCATCATTACATATGAGAAATATTATTTATTTACCTTTGTAAACTTCAACGATTTAACGAAGCGTTATTTTTCTCACATCCAAGTCCACTGGCTTTGTTCCCCTTCAGTCCAGCAAGTCCATTATCACTCTTAAAAGCGATCGAACCATGGTGCGAAGTGGCCCTTATTCAGCCCACTGCAGCAGGGGCCTCCCTCAGAGACACCACGGCAAAGGCAGCACAGTTCTTCTGACCATGTCTCAGATGCATCCTTTCTCAGCCTGTTTGCTTTCAATCAACATCCATCTGTGGGCTCTGCTTGCCTGCTGCCTGAAGCCTCTTCATTGTTTCAAGTATCATTGTGAGGTGACAAATGAGTCAAGTGGAAAACAGTACCTGCTGCTGCTGTTGGATCTTGACCCGTCTTTAAAAAGGGAGGGAAGGGCACAGAATCCCTCCATTTACCCATCATAGGAAGGGAGATCTGTAAGTCATCAACCTTGGTGTTTACCTGTGAAGGGGAGCTCCAAGCAACGTTCCAAGGCAGACCACCAGATTTCAGTGGTCCCTTGTTGTTGCCGCATTAGTGCCGAAATAATCAGTTGACTGAAATATGGCACTTACTCCTTGGCAATACAGACCACCAGAATAACCAGGGCAATTCCCCACCAGCCACACAAGATCTCCACAATCAAGTAGATTCTAGTTCCTGATTTGTATGTAACCATAAACTTCAAAATACATTTAGTTGAGAATTCAGAGTCTCACATCACCCCTCCTCCACCCTCCCTGCATCTTAGCGAGCTTCTTCCCTCCTTCCCATTCTAAAGAAAGGTCTTGACCTGAAACGTTAACTCTTTTTCCTTTTCCCACAGATACCACCTAACCTATTGAATATTTCCAAAATTTTCTGTTTTTTTTTGATTTTCAGGCTCTGAATTTGTTGACCACCAGAGAGTATTTGGTCTCTGATTACTATATTCAAACCTTTAATCATAGACTCTTTTAGTCAGAGTCATGGAATAATACAGCCCGTCCTGGACCAACCACGTAGACGCCATGGCCAAGAAAGCTCACCAGCGCCCCTGCTTCCTCAGGAGGCTAAAGAAGTTTGGCAGGTTCCCCCTTGACATTCACCAACTTTTATCAATGCACCATAGAAAGCATCCTATCTGGATGCATCATGCCTTGGTATGGCAACTGCTCTGCCAGGACTGCAAGAAATTGCAGAGTTGTGGACACAGCTCAGCATATCACAGAAACCAGCCTCCCCTCCATGGACTCTGTCTATACTTCTCGCTGCCTCAGTAAAGCAGCCAGCAGAATCAAAGACCCCACCCCCCCAGCCCGGACATTCTCTCTTCTCCCCCCTCCCATCGGACAGAAGATACAGAAGCCTGAAAGCACGTACCACCAGGCTCAAGGACAGCTTCTATCCCATTGTTATAAGACTATTGAACGGTTCCCTAGTACGATAAGATGGACTCTTGACCTCAATCTACCTCGTTATGACCTTGCACCTTATTGTCGACCTACATTGCACTTTCTCTGTAGCTGTGACACTTCACTCTACATTCCGTATTGTTTTACCTTGTACTATCTCAATGCACTGTGTAATGAATTGACCTGTACAATCGGTATGCAAGACAAGTTTTTCACTGCACCTTGGTACAAGTGACAATAATAAACCAATTCCAATACAGGCCCTTCAGCCCAACTTGTCCATGCCAACCAAGATGCCCTTCTAAGCTAGTCCCATTTGCCCGCATTTGGCCCATATCCCTCTAAATCTTTTCTATCCATGTACTTTTCCAAGTGTTTTTAAATGTTATTATTGTACCTGCCTCAACCACTTCCTCTGGCGGCTCGTTCCATATACACACCACCTTCTGCATGAAGAGGTTGCCCCTCAGGTCCCTTTTAAATCCTTCCTCTCTCACCTTAAAACCTATGTCCTCTATTTCTTGATTTCCTTTCCCTGGGAAAAAGACGGTGTGCATTAACCCTATCTATGCCGCTCATGATTTTATACACCTCTATAAGATTACCCCTTCACTCCGTGGAAAAAAGTCCTACCCTGCCCAACCTCTCTATATAACTCAGGCCCTAAAGTCCTGGCAACATTCTTATAAATCTTCTTTGCACTCTCATGTACATGTCACGTACAGTTAGTTCATGGAGAACAAAGCTCAGCTCATTGTGTGCACACATGCTCACATATTGATCACCACTCCAGACAAGCTTTTTTTTTAACCTTTTTGCAGCTACTTCCAACTCCCTTAATCATTAGCTATTTTCTCTCTGCACTCCTGAACACCAGTACCTCTTTTTCCACCCCTTTTCATGACCTTCCTCTATCAGTACTTTAATCTTTGTTACTCACACATCATCTTTTCGCCCATACCTCAAACGTGTCCACCTCCAGGACTTTATCCAATGTGCCTATCCAAGTATTATCCACCATAGCCATCATGATACTTGCCTGCTGGGTTCTTCACATTCACTCTTTGGGAAAGGAGCACAAATCTGCATTGAAAGGTGGCCATTCAGCCCTTCAAGCCCACCCACTCCACAATTCCAGCACAGCCACTTCTATCACAGATTCTTCCTCTCCACAAATCTCTCTTCCTAACCAACCCACCTCCTTGCCGACCCATCTTGTGAATCAAATAGATGAACTAACATCTCCACAACTCTCAAACCTATTCCCAAAGGACACTGATTCAGTATTTTTTTTAAGAAAGGTGAATTAATGTAGAATTTACTTTTATGTTCCACTCACTCTGCCTCTAAAGGAACAGGGAATTCAGAAGAGAGTGAGCAGAAAGGAGCCTGACCTTTGGGGACTACGTTATGAAGACAGACCAAGGCAACTGAACAAATGTTCTCTAGAGGAGCAAATCATCTTTAGAATAACAAAGGTACAAATTGAGGTAAAATTAAGGAGGGTTGTTTGCCTGCACGGTATAGACACAGCTGCAGAAAAAAAATGCTCCTGATATCTGTTCGCGAACTTTCATTTCTAGCCACTAGTGCTTTTTTGGCAGTTTTGAGTCCACTCTATCATTTAACATTTTATATGCATTCATGATGGCACCTACACCAGCAAACTGCCTTGTCTCCAGTCTGGTGAGACGGTGTTACCCTTCCTGTTTTTCACTTGGGATCAGTCTTGCTACTCTTCTCTGCATTTTTTCCATTGAAGGTTTTTAAAGCTTGCCAACTAAACAAACTCAATGACCTGGAATTACATGGAAACTATGTGCAGGTAGAATCATAGAATTGTTTCAGCACAGAAGCAGTCCATTTGACCAATCTTTGTAGAGCAATCTAATCCTATTTCCACTTTCTCCTTTCTTTAAATGAAATATGTGAGATAGTCTTTCCACCTCACCACAAAACCCTAGATTCGGCTCCTGCCTCAGTACTAACTTTATCTGAGCATTGATATCAGATGTACATTACTGGTAGGACCACAGCTTGAGTACTGCATATGGTTGTAGTCACCATGTTGCAGGAAAGATGTAACCACACTGGAGAGGGCACAGAGATTTCTAAAAATGTCACCAGAACTGGAAAGTTGTAGCTATAAGATTGGATAGGTCAGGGTTGTTTTCTTTGGAACAGAGGTGGCTGAGAGGAGACTTAATGGAGATGTATGAACTTATAAGATCGCTAGATAAATGGGAAGCACCTATTTTGCTTTGCAGCAACATCAAAAACCAGGGGCACAGATTTAATGTAATTGGTAGGATTAGTGAGACATGAAAAATTCTTTTTCATCCGGAAGATGGAGGGGAACACACTGCCTGAAAAGATGGTAGAGGTAGAAACCAGCATTGTATTTATGAAATACTTGGATGTGTACTGAAGTGCTGCAACCTACAGGGCAATTAACCTACAGCTGGAAGGTGGGATTAAGCCGGGTAGTTTTTTTCCCCAACCAGCATGGTTTTCAATGGACCAAATGCCTCCTTCTGTGTCATAAATTTCCTACCTTATTAGCAGCAGTTATAAGGAAAACTATTTGATGTTCTATTTGTCTCTAATGTTGCAAAGGACGGGTCTGGCTTTGTTGCTGCAGAACATTCCATTCAGTTAGATTGTGTTGTACCACCTATCCCTCATGGAAGATTTTGTGCAGAACTCCTTTAACCATGTGTCCATCAGGCAGTAGTCTGCAATAAAGCACCCTCATGGCCCTGCAGGAGGAATCAGTGGATCCTGTGGGATGGTTCCACGAGCAGACTGTCAAAGTCATTTGGCAGAATGCCTCTCCACAGAACTCTCAAACAAGCACGGACCTAGCTTGGTTGATGGCGAGAAGTGCCCTCCTCATCAGATCCTTCATACACAGCCAGAGTTTTAATCCCAATGCACACTACCCTCAAGGTGGCTGCGGTGGGAATGAGATGGTCAACTAGCTTCTCATGGGCTCTGTATTTGCTAAGAAAGTCCAGAAAGGGATGCAGTGGCCTTTGCCAAGGTTCATCCTAAGCAGCTTCGTAACATAGGACTCTATCTCTACAGGCTGCTCCCAGGGACACATACTGAGACAAACATTTGATGACCTTCAAGCAACAGTCACTCGGTTGCACTTTGGTCTGCCTGAAACCCATTGGCCTTCCAGTGCCATGAGCTGTTGGCATATGAATCCTGTTGACTGGCACATTCCAAGGTCCTGAACTGTGTGTCAAGGTTGGGTGTGGCCATCACAAAGACTATGTGGGGAAGGACCACAATATAGGGTCCTCTGACCACTGCACACTAACGGGCTGGGCCCTTTGTGTTTGGAATTGCAAAAGTTATGACACATTTAGATAATGTAAACATTATAAGCAAATGTAATGATATGCTTGGTACAGTGAATGAAGACAAAGCAATGCCCCATGTTTTATAACACTATATTTAATGAGGAAAAGTATTTTTTTGGGGAAAAAAAGATTGGGATTCTTGGAATGCAACTAGTCCTGGGCCTATGCTCAGGAGATCTTTGTTCCTTGCATCCCATTGCCATTTCTTTCTTCCTTGCACCATTAGTTCTTTTGTCATTTGATCTCCCCAGCCTTCCAACCTTTCCTCACCTCCCTTCTTTTAACTAAAAATCTTGTCTTTCTCTCTAACTAATCAGGTCTGGATGGAAGATCATTAATTTGAAACTCTTGTTTTCCTCCCAATAGATGCTATCTGAGCTGAGTATTCCCACCACTTTGTGTTTTTTTCAGGTTTCCAGCATCAGCAGCAATTTGGCTTTGTACTACCAAACCTTGTAGATCCCTATGCTATCGTCCACAGTGATAAAACCCCTGTGCGTTCCACAGGCAAACAACTTGATAGCATTCACTGCCTTGGCTCATTTGTGAGAAAGCAATAAGATTGTGAAGAGATGCCAGCACCCAGTGTACTGAAAGCTCCAGCATGAGTCAGCACCTTGAGAGAGGAACAAAAGTGTTGAAAAACCTCTCTTAATGTTGTATAAACATTGTTGTAATAGGAGGATAATTATAGGTCCTAGGCAGACTCTTGTAATTGTGCTTCCTCCTGGTAAGGACCAGGCCACAGATTCTCTGTTATCTGTTTTGTTTAGTCACTGTTCGTGATGGCCCAGTGCTCAGCTGTGAACAAAGATGCTTCCTATCGTTTTCACTTCATGTGGTCCTGTTTAGAATCTTGGCAGCACATCCGAAGAGCTGCATAGTTACAACCAGCCACTGCTCAGAGTTGCTATGCTGCTCCTCACAGTTGTACATAATAAAGGGCTCTTGGAATCTTCTTCCTCTCTTAAAAAATTTGAAAACATGAACTGTTCTGATGAAAGGTCATCAATGCAAAACATTAACAGTTTTTCTCTCCCTACAGATACTTCCCAACCTACAAAGCATTTCACTTCTGTATTATTTTGATACATGCTGTGCAAACTAATAACCTGAACCATCAAGTCTCCACAAATGCTGCCTGACCTGCCAAGTCCTTCCAGCATTTTCCTTTCTCCATTTCATTTTGCAAAGGCCATTCAGCCCATCAAGTCTATGCCAGTTCTCAGAGCAATTTCCATTTTCCTCACTTATTTCCATATTTCCTAATGACATAGAAGAAAGCCACTTCAACCCATCGTCTATGCTGGTTCTCATAGGGAGAACGTGCAGACTCCACACACGCAGAGCACCTAAGATCACGATCCAACCCGGATCTCTGAAGCTGTGAGGCAGTTAATGAGGATCATTTTTTTTAATATATTTCGCTGAGGCTGCACCTGCATTTAATGGGGTTGGTTCTCGACCCTTTACCGTGACTGAGCTCGATGGCAGATCTCAGGGACCGAGGCTGAGAAAAGGCCGGCTTTTCAGGCCTGAGGAAGCGCCCAGACCTCTGCTCAGCTCCTTCAGTTTGGTGAAGGGAGGCAACTCCCTTAGCAATATTGGGTGGAAAAATACCAATACAAACGCAACCAGCGTAAGACAATATTCGCGTGAGCTGTATCCACCTCCGACCAGAGCGAGTAGCTCCCTCAACCACGAAGGCGCCCACCGGACCACGTGGCCGCAATCCCGCCTCTCCGAGCGAAGGACGCATGCTCCATGACAGCGTCGCCGCAGCTAGCTTCAACCCCCATTCCCCGCAAAACTAAGATAAAGTCCCGCATCTTTTGCACAATATTCACTAAAGATGGACGGATATTTATGCAAATCAATTATGAGTGGAAATAAATAAATAGGAAAGACAAGTGCTGGTTACTTCTGACTCCATTGTTAAGCAGTTACGCACTACTTCCCCCCACTAAATAGTTCCCAGATATGAGGTTAGAGAGGGAGACTGCAAATCTAGCAATTCGTGGGATGCATGCAGAAAGTACTTCAAATGCACAGTGGGTCACTTTGCACCTGAAGCGCATGAAGACAGTGGTGAATTTCATTATTGATGTCTGCCTTCGTGGAGAGGAAATGGGAATGTTTGCCAGGTTTTGTTATGAACCTTTATTGTTGGAGGGCAGTGCAGGGGCAGGTTAGCAGAGGACCTTTGTTTTGAGAACATTACGTGTAAAGTCTATTGTCCCATAAGCTTCAGCAAATGAGTTGATGATGACTTGAATGACCTGCAGCAGGCATCCCAAGCAAGGCACTGGAGCGATACCACCAACATTGTCTCTGCTAAATCCTCTAGAAGGTTCAGTGCATCAGTGTCAGCATCCTCTCTGAAGACCACATCCCCAACATGGAGGCCCTAATTCTTCTCACTTGGTTCCCTTGGGCACGCCATGTTTGCATGCCTGACACCTGAATCCTGCAGCAGACTCCATTCCAAACTGTTATGGGTGGAGATTACCAGGTAGAAAGAGGAAATGATTCAGGGATGTGCTCAAAGCCTCCTTGAAAAAGTGGAACTTTCTAACTGACTCCTGGGAATCCCTAACCCATGAGTGCCCAAAGTGTAGAAGGAGCATTCGGGATGGTATCAAGAACCTTGAAGCCTTGTATCGGGAAGTCCAGTGTAAGCGGTGCACCACCTCACAGACAGTCTGCAGATCACACATTGACCTCAGCAGTCATCTCAGAACTGGAGTGGAAGCAATTCAACCTCAATCATGAGGGGCCACCTTCCATGAAGATGATGTGATTGATGGTTAAATTAATCAAATGGCCCAAGATCAGCGATTTCATTAGCAAGAGCTAAGGGGTAATCAGAATCATATTTATTATCACTGACTTAAATGCCATAGTTTATTGTTTTGCAGCAGCAGTACAGTGCAAAGACATAAAATTACTATAAATTACAAAATAAATAAATAGTGCAAAAAAAAGGAACAACAAGGCAGTGTTCATGGGTTCAGAAATCTGATGGCAGAGGGGAAGAAGCCATTCCTAAATCGTTGAGTAAAAGTAAAACATCTGGTGTACACGCAAGGGTGGGAAGACTGGTTGCAAATGTCTTTTAAAATAAGCGCTGTGTAGGCTTGTACATCACAGTAGCTGTGAACTTTGATGTCTAAGTACGTGCCTCAGTGACAGAAGAAAAGGCTGTAATTTTACAATAGACATGTTTGAGTTCAGTACAGTGAAGGTACATTGCTCCTGTTTTCCTGCAAAGACTTCTTTTAAAATCAACTCCTATTTCTTGAATTTGTCAGCTGTTTATTTTACAGTACTTTTCTGTAAGACTACATATGGAGAAAACAAAATACAGAAGCAATGAAAGTGTTTCTTGATTTTATTTCTCTGCATTGTCACTCGAGGGCAGGCAAGGTTTTACCATACATAGGGACAGGAGCCCCTCAAGCCTGTTCAGCCATTCATTTAGATGATGGCTTATCTGTGACCTAACTCCATATGCACACTCTTTACACCATGTCCCTTAGTATTTTTGATTAACAGATATCTATCAGTCTCAGGTTTAAGATTAACAATTGACTTGGCATCAGCCGCCATTTGCAGGAAGGAGTTACAAATTTATCCCACCTTCTGTGTGACAAAATGTTTCCAAACTTTACTCCCAAAACTCTATCCCCTAGTCCCAGACTTCCCAACCAACAGAAATAGTCTCTCTCTCTGGTTTTGCTTAATATCTTGAAAACTTCATTTAAGTGACCCTTATCAACCCTTTTTTGTGTAATCTTTCCTCGTAATTTAACCCTAAGAATCCAGGTATCACTCTGGTAAATCTATCCTTCCCAATAAGTAGTACTATTCACAATACTCCAGTTGTGCTATAACCAGGGCTATGTATAGATATTGAAAAATGACCACTGTGGTTGCCTATGTAACACTTACTACCTTCCTTCTATATAAAGTAATTCTGAGATGTTTCTCAGTCTTGACCAGGTGCTATTATAAATGCAAATCTCTTTTCTGTGTTTTTACTAAATGAACTAATTCCTCTTGCAGACACTATTTTCTCTAAGTACTTTTCCTTGCTGTGCGTGTTTTTTTTTAATGTGTCTTCCTCTCCCATGTTCCTCTGCTGTTTTATTTGGTTCCCCTTTTGGCTGTACTACTGGCAGACACTTCAAACTCCCTCTCGTTCCCTCCCCAGCACCAGTCCTCTGGCTCCTTTCAGCAGATGAGAAAGTGAGGAAGGAACGATTTTAAAATAGTCAAAAATGGACATTTTTAAAAAAAAGGGACAGCAACTGCACACCAGAACACTGAGACCAATAAAAAATCTCATCAAAAAATCACAATGGACAAATGTGTAATAGCAGGGGCTCAGTCATTTCCATCCTTGCAAACTTGGGGGGGGGGGGGTGGTGGGAAGAGAGGCACTAGGTTATATCCAATCCACCAATGTTTTCAGTCACACATCTGATCTGCTTTTACCCTAAGAGGAAAGATTCTCTGTTCAAATCTTGAAAGTTAATAACATCAAATAAAATCAGTCCTTTCTAGTGCATTTTGAGAAATCACTATGTTCACTCTTTTCTTCATAGTGACATTACTTCCAACAAAATTTTGATTACTAATAAATTATTAATAGATGTTGTTTATCTGCCAAAACTGAGTGGCAGTTTATTGCTCCCATGGAGCAGTCATATTGATATATAGTACAAGGGAAATAGTGATGCAGCTAGCATTGAAAACCTGCAAGTTTCTCCACTGGTTAACTGTGTAACACAGATATAATACACGAGTCAGTGAGCTTGTGAGCAAGTCCTCAAGAGTCATCTGCCACTTGTTCAAAGTGATCAGGGGATTTCTTTTAGATGAACCATTTTCACTTGTAGTTTCCTACAAGCCTTTTTATGGACTGCAGTGCACACACACGAACACAGACACACATTGACATACTTTTAAACAGACGTCCATTCAGAGCACCTGCACACACCCATAAAAAAATACTCCCAGAAAAAGAGGCTATTCAACCAACCAGCAATTATCATATTCACTAAATACCAAGTTACCATATTTCTTTGCTCCTCTTTCCACCAACCATGCTAAGGAGCTATAATAATATAAAGCATAATAGTGAAGCTTGACTGAAGTATAATCATCAACTGAATGGCTGCCTTCTTGAGCTAGAAGGATTCCCACACCTAACTGCTATCTCAACAACCCTTACTGTTAAGTGCATTTGAGTGGACATTGATTGAATAATCTGCTGGCACTCACTGCCAAGGCACATGTACGGTGTCCACTTGTCTGAGCTACTGAAAGGTTGCCAGTGTTCCTTTGGCGTGAAACAAATGCTTGCAGGAAGAGGGCTCAAAAGTGGAAGATAAGACAAACAACCATACACAACTTCTCTTCATGGGTTACTGATTAATACTGTACAGAGCTCTACAAAATGTATGGTACTTATGTACCAAAATTCTCCACACACTGTCATATTGAGCCAAATCCCTTTCTTACTAATTTGGGGTAGAGGAGATTTATAATAACATACAATGCAAATAAAAAAAAGTATTTTCCTTCCTTATTTTTAAATTCATTGTTTTTTCAAATATACATTTATGGGTCATAAATTGCAGATTATGGTGAAACCAACAAGCCTTTGTGTTCTGTCTGCTCCCCCTCGCCCACTCACACCAATTTACAAGATAAGAATGTAATCCATTTTATGTTCTTCCTGAAAGAGACTTGCACTCTTGCACTCAGCACTTTGGCAATTCCACTTTTGTACCAGTGGCTAGCAGGAGCTGTGGATAAAGGGCCTCCCTTGCACGTTTGAACTGATAGTAATCATCAAAAGAATTAAAAGGGAGACTGTGATATTTTCTTCACAAAAAAAAAAGGCCTTTAGAAAGTGGAATTCTTCGTCATAAACTATTGTTGAAACGGAGTACATTTTTTTTCCATATATTGAGAATTGCTTTATAAAGAATATTAATGGAAAGAGGGAGTGAGCAGGAGAGTGGGATTAGATTAAGAGGCTTATGTGGGGAAGCATGAAACCAGCTTTAATAGGCCGAATAGCCACAGACTTCTGCTGCAGAGACTCTGAGCGTGCATTGCTGTCTCTCTCCAAAGCATAATGATATCAAATGGATTGGTACATGTATTTCAACATGGCAGATTGTAGATCTCTACGTGGGCTAGACCTTCTTCTGTTAAATAATATCGCACAGAAGTATGCCATGCACAAACAGCAGAAGGAGCACACAACTTCCCTAACTTTGTCCATCTTTTACCAATCGCTACATAAAACACAACACAAAGCCCACGTATTAGAGGAAAAGAGGAAATGGTGTCACTTCCAAATATATTTTTGCTCAGCATGCATATAGTAAATGGTAGCCATTGTAAGTGCACGCACAGTCTCTTTCCTAGTACTTCAGTGTTTACAAGCACAACACAGTGTGGTATTGAATTGCATAGAATAGAAAGGTCCTGATATCAGCCTACGTTGAGTTAACTGATCTCATTCGGAACAATGGTAATGGTCAACCCAACAATTAATACCAATGTCTCTAAGCTAAGGAAAGCTAGGCCTCCATTCCTCATCATGGTTGGATCGGATTGGAAAGCTCATTTTGTGGATGGCACTCAGGACAGTACTGGGCCTGGCTGTGATGCCCTTAACTGTAAAATAGCTATCTGTAGCCTGCTTTCCAATTAACCAATGAGGAAAGACAGTTTCCAACAGTTACCTTGTCTGTGTAAATTGGAAGTACCAGGACTAATACCTGCCTTGTGCCAAGTAAACTGATCTCAGCCTGGGCAGCAAATGGGCTCCCCAATTGGTATTGGCCCCCATGGACTATTGAGAGGGAAATTGCCCCCCACTCCCACTGCTGACTGACAGTCAGTGAGTCCTGCAGAATGGGAGGAGGACAAATGGAGGTTTGGCTGGAACCTGGCTGTGATTTTCCCTCTCCACAGCCTTCTTAGGCACCATAAATGACAGGCTATTAAAGAGTGTCTCAGTCCAAAAGGAACCAACCCTCATCATGGGTCAGCATCCTTCAGAGAGAAGTGGTGAAAGGAACAGAAAACTGAATGTATTGATCTTGATCCTTGGCCCACTAAGGATATACGAGGCATTATCCAGCATTGTGCAAAATCATGCTGACACACCATAGATTGAAGACAATGTTGGTGAATAATCTCTGGCAGATTTACTTTCTATTGGAGTCTGGAGAAACCTGCTCCGAAACACTAACTTGCCAGCCATGAGAATCATTTCACACAGATGATGGATCTGTGCAACAGTCCAAACTTTCAAAATATACTTTTTACAAAATAGCTTTTTTCCCCCCCACAGACAGGTTTACAAATGTGCCAAGACAGACATAATCACCCATCCAATGAAGTTACCAACCAAATCATTGCATATTCTTACAGTTTTAAACTTGATGCATCAACTCAGATGGTACTTCATCCGATTTTTTTTTTGTACAGCTTTCTCCCCTTTCTCTCTGCTCTTTTGAACAAGCTGAGAGATTTCTTTTGCGGGGATCCAGTTGCCCTCTGATGGCTGATATTTAACACAAGCCTGGACCGCAAGTATCCGGTGGGTATTCAGTTATAGGGAACATCATTTCCAAACGTAATACTGTCATCATCCAAAGGGGTCACAACACAGTGCTCACAAGTCAATTGTAGCTTTGCAACTACTCCACATGATAGCACCCAATACAATACAAAACAGGTTCTGAAACTGTAATCTTTTGGTCTGCAGAGTTGGCAATGAAATCAACCTTACCTCTGAAAGAAAGGTTTATAGTTCTGTTAATCCTACACATTTAATGTCAACAATTACGCAGAAAATGACAAACACAATAAAACAAGGTCTGAATACTGAGTAAGTGTTTTGGTACTGAGTTAAGTGAACCCTTTTCTGAGAGGGAGAAGCAGACAAAAGGTGAGGTTATTTGTTCTTCCGTGTTAACAATGTAAATCCTGGTCACATTTTGTATCATGCACTCTTGAGCTGAAGTTATGGAATCAGTGAACTTATAGCACAGAATGAGGCCATTCAATCCATCAAATCTGTAGTGGCACTGGCCCCTCTATTGGAACTGTCCATTCCAATCCTCTTTTGCCTCATAGCCTTTATATATTTTTAATCAAATACTTTCAATACCTTTTCAAACATCTCTGCCACAGTATCCGCTTGTGGCAAAGTGTTCCATGTTTTGACAACTCTGTGTGTAAAGAAATTGTCGCCTAAAGAATGAAGAGGAAGGTTAGACAACACCGAGGCCCTTGCCGCTTCTTTACCGATTCACAAACGAACACAAACAATCTTTTCCTATTTAGTTTCCCAGAAGCTTTTAACGTCGTTCTGCCATATGCAAATTAGCCGTGGGACCACCTGACCCCAGCCCCATAACCCCAATGTATTAGTTTGTGATTTATACAAATACTTTAATTACACTTGATATGGTGCCAGGCATCAGATAGCATATTTTATATATATACACACATACATACATACACACACACATATTAGTCAAGTGTAAAAGATTATTGCAGGGAATCCCATTTGACATGAAGTACCGGTGTCGCAGCTCTGCAAACATGTCAAGAGGGGGCTGACAGACAGATTGTCAGCAGAACCACTTTCAATATGTTTAACTTTCATTCATTACTGCTGAACCCGGATCAACCAGTCAGAGAGGAAAAAAACAGCACTACGAAACATACTCTGCTGAACATTCCCGACCCAAAACATGCATTTATAAATCAGAACATTTGCAGATTGCAAATTAGAAAGAAAGGCCGATTTCCTTTTTTTTTGATACGTAATGAAAAACTACGCCAGTTTTTTTAAAAAAAAGACGCAGTCCATCTGCACCTAGCAAACAGAGCAGACGGGGCACATGCAAAGATTGAAATCGCTCAGAATTAATAACGCCGCACAAACAAGCCTGAAATTGAACTAAATAAAAATAATCAAGGGAAGGGTTATTTCCTATGCCATTGCGACCGTTACATTTATTTAGATCCGACACCTTTAGTTAAAATGATTAGGAAGAGACTGACCGATGATTTCCTGAAGCTCATAGGCATCTCTTGAATTTGGCCACTGGGACCCGGCTAGCAGTTCCTCCGCCATGATGCTGTGAGTCACAATGCGGCGAGAGGCAGCTGTGGACAGAGCGCTCAGCAACTTTATACACACACACACACGCATACACACAGCTCATAATATGAGAAGAACAGGGACCGTCTCGCTAACTGCTCGTCACTGTTTCACGCACACATAATAAACAAGTGTTTCATTGTTACTCAGTTGTGCAATTGACAAGTTTGCCATTGTTATCTATCTCTGAAACTAACAATGATTCGTGTAATGCCCGCCCGTGAGGTGGCACAGGACTATGGGTCCCGTTGGCGCAAATGTCCACATCGCGCCTAAGAGGTCTCTAAAACTACAAAAATGTCATTAGGCCTCATTTTCCTCCGCAATCACACTAACTCTCGCTCTGGCTATTCGGCAGGGGAGAAAAACCAAGCCAGACTCCCGGTTCCCTGGGCTCCGCCCCTCTTGGCGCTTTTTATTGCCTTTTTTTGTGCGTGACTGACCGCCCCACGTTGTGAGCTGCGGTGCTGAGGCGGGATAAGAGTGATGGGGTACATTATCACCCCCACATTTTATTCCCTGTTGTTTGCATCAAAGCAGCAGCGGCTGAGGGAAGCATTTTTTTGTTGTGTGGCGTCTCGTGGTTTCTAGGGTGACGGAAGGGGATTCAAACGTCAAACATCTGCCTTCGTCCCTGGACAAGCAGTTGCTCCTGGGAAGGCAGGTGGTTGGCATTTCCTAAGGGAAAAGTCTTTCTGTTTGCCTCTGGGGTCAGTGCCAGCCTCCTCCTCCCCTTTGCCCCAACCCTTCTAAAGGACAGGCACATTGACAGGAACTCATCACAGCTCTGAATATTCCATGGCTTAGGCACAGGGCCTGAGGTAGATGCAAGTGTCCCCCGTCCAAACTTGCACTTATCTGGAGGAAATGTTGAAGAATCATTAATGTTGAAGAATCACCGATTGCTCAAGTACAAGATAGACCTGCATTTCTATAGCACCTGTTACCAGAGAATACCTAAAAGCACTTTACAGCCAATTTTTGAAGTGTAGTTAGTGCTGTAACGTGGGGATATGACTCACAGACAAGTGAGTGACTGGAAGCCTCCACAAAACCAAACAACTAATCATTCAAATTCCCCAAATTTTTTTCCTATTGCTTTTCATTATTCATGAAGACTTCCCAGTCTCTTGCTAAATGTTAAGCTTAATTATAACACCATAAACATATGAAAGTTATCTCTGAACAGCCATAACCTGAGAAATCCCATAAGTAACTCTGTTTGGCCGGTCTTACAGCCTTTCTACTGATATTTCCCAATCTCTGAAAAAGCTTTGAATGTATGGAACCTCTTACAGACTACCTCACTCTCTGCTACTTAAAGATAGAAAGTTAGTTGAATTTTGCAACCCAATTGGATATTTTGCAAATAAAGTGGAAATGCACAATTTGCCAATTTTAGACATACAGTACAGGAAGAGGCCATATGATCCATTGCACCTGTCTTGACTCTGGAAGCTATACAAGTTGGTTCATTCCCCTGCTCTTTCCCTGAAGCCCTGCAAACCTTTCCTTTTCAACCATATATCCAATTCCCTTTTAAATATTACTACTGGATCTACATCAATCATCCTTTTGGACAACCTATTATAGCAACTCACTGCAAATATATTTCTTTTATCTTCCCCACTGGTTCTTTTTCCAATTACCATAAACCTGTGTCTTCTGATTACTGCCTCTCCTGACACTGGGAAAAGTTTTCCCCTCTCCCATTTCTTTGCAATTCTGACCATCTCTATGAAATCTCCTTTTAACCTTCTCCTCTCCAAGGTGAAGAATGCCAGCGTCTCCAGTCCGTCATTAGTGGGAGCGTCCCAGCTGTGCGGTGGCACAATGCTGCAGTTAGTACAGCTGTTGCCACACAACTCCAGTGACCCAGGTTTGATCCTGACCTCCAGTGCTGCCCACGTGGACTTTGCGTGTTCTACCTACCTGTGACTGTGTGGGTTTCCTCTGGGTGCTCCGGTTTCCTCCCACATCCCAAATACGTCCAGGTTATTCGTTTAATTGGCCACAAGAGGACACAGGTTTAAGGTGCTGAAGAGTAGGTACAGAGGAGATGTCAGGGGTAAGTTTTTTACTCAGAGAGTGGTGAGTGCGTGGAATGGGCTGCTGGCAACGGTGATGGAGGCGGATACGATAGGGTCTTTTAAGAGACTGTTGGATAGGTACATGGAGCTGAGAAAAATAGAGGGCTATGGGTAAGCCTAGTAATTTCTAAGGTCGGGACATATTTGGCACAACTTTGTGGGCCGAAGGGCCTGTATTGTGCTGTAGGTTTTCTATGTTCCTATGGTAAATCACTTTGATCACTTTGCACTAAAATGGACTTTTTTTTTGTTCTGTGTTCTTTCTTGTAAAAATTGAGTATAATTTATGTTTTTCTCGTGAATGCTGCTTATATGATGCTGTGTGTCTGTGCTGCTGCTGCAAGTCAGTTTTTCATTGCACCTGTGCACACATGGACTTGTGCACATGACAATAAACTAGAATTTGACTTTTTACCCCTAGTGAGTGGGTGAATGGTGGAATCTGGGGGAGTTGATGGAATAGTGGAGAGAATAAAATGGGATCGGAGTAAGTGGGTGGTTGACGGTTGGCACGAACTCAGTGGGCTGAAGGGCCTGTTTCCATGCTTTATGACTCTGTGACAAATCTCCTCCACACCCTCTCTGGATTTTTTGTTTCTTTCGGATTCAGAATTGGCTTGCCTGTAGAAAGCAGAGGGTTGTTGCTGTGGTGGAGGGAGTGCATTCAGATTGGAGGGCTGTGACTAGCGGTGTCCCACAAGGATCGGTTCTGGGACCTCTACTTTTCGTGATATTTATTAATGACTTGGATGAGGGGGTAGAAGGGTGGGTTAGCAAGTTTGCAGACGACACAAAGGTTGGTGGTGTTGCGGATAGTGTGGAGGACTGTTGAAGCTTGCAGAGGGATATTGATAGGATGCAGAGCTGGGCTGACAAGTGGCAGATGGAGTTCAATCCAGAGGAGTGTGAGGTGGTACACTTTAGAAGGACAAACTCCAAGGTGGAATACAAGGTTAATGGCAGGATTCTGGGCAGTGTAGAGGAGCAGAGGGATCTGGGCGTTCATATGCACAGATCACTGAAAGTTGCCTCATAGGTGGATAGGGTAGTTAAGAAAGCTTATGGGATGTTAGCTTTCAATAAGTCGTGGGATCGAGTTTAAGAGCTGCGAGGTAATGATGCAGCTCTACAAAACTCTGATTAGACCACACTTGGAGTACTGTGTCCAGTTCTGGTCGCCTCATTATAGGAAGGATGTGGAAGCATTGGAAAGAGTGCCGACGAGATTTACCAGGATGCTGCCTGGATTGGAGAGTATGGATTATGAGGAGAGACTAAGGGAGCTGGGGCTTTACTCTTTGGAGAGAAGGAGGATGAGGGGAGATGACAGAGGTATACAAAATATTAAGAGGAATAGATAGAGTGGACAGCCAGCACCTCTTTCCCAGGACACCAATGCTCAATACAAGAGGGCATGGCTTTAAAGTAATGGGTGAGAAGTTCAAGGGAGATATCAGAGGGAGGTTTTTCACCCAGAGAGTGGTTGATGCATGGAATGCGCTGCCTGGGGTGGCGGTGGAGGCAGGTACATTGGTCAAGTTCAGGAGATTGCTAGATAAGCATATGGAGGAATTTAAAATAGAGGGATATGTGGGAGGAAGGGGTTAGATAGTCTTAGGCGTGGTTTAAAGTTCAGCACAACATGGTGGGCCGAAGGGGCTGTATTGTGCTGTATTGTTCTATGGTTCGATGGTTCTTTCGATCAGAAGTGGTCTCACTTGACACATAATAAGAGGAAGAGTGAACACGGTCATTCAATTCACTTGTGTCACATACCCTCTCAAGTGTTGCGTGCAGCCAAGTTCCAGCGCAAGGCTGCTGGGCTGCAGAACAGGACCCTTCCCCCCCCCCCTCCACCCTGGCCCCACTGACCCATTTCTATGGATGGTGCTAGGTCACTTCCAATAATGCTGCAGATCAGAAATAAAAGCAGAAAATGTTGGAAATATGCAGCAGGTAAGGCAGCAGCTGAGGGAGAAGCAGAGTTAATATTTTGGGTTGATGATATGAGGGTGGGTGGGGGAGAAGAAAACCAAAAGGAGTGGTGTATGATAGGATGGAAAGCAGGAGTGATCAAATGACAAAAGGATTGATGGTATAAGATAGAAAGAAATGGTACTGAGACAAATAAAGAAACAAAAATCAGTCCAGAGGGAATGTAAGTGAGAGATAATAGGAGATGTCCCTCCCAATAACATTGTGTCCCCAACTCCTGCCAGATCCCAAACTCCCTGAGTGGCTCCAGATTCTAAGCCTCTATAAATGGTACAATATCTCAGAACTCTTTGATGCTGGGTCCCTCTCCCTTGAATACCAAGGTTTCCCTTGCCCTCCTGGTGCTAGGTATTAGCCTACCCCAACCTCAACTTCCACCCTGTCAAGTCTTGCTAATTGTTTTCAGTGGAATAGCAGGGATATCGCCAAGGCATTTAATATTATGCCTCATGATCAGCAAGGGGAGAGTCTCAATCAGGAAGCCAGGAATTTTTCTTCCCTCTTTAACGTCCCCTTTTTCGGCCCTCCTTTCCTGAAAGCGTTGACTCAACCAGCAGTAGCTCTCTGATACCGAAGGAGCAATTAAATCCAAAGAGTGAGGGACAGAAATTTATCTCGGGTGCTGGCAATGAAACAGGCGACATTAGCCACTGGTTATATATGGTAATTGATAGGTAATTCAAATGCAGTCAACAGAATTAAATATTGGGGGCAACACCAACTGGATGGATAATCCAATATGGTCTACCTTGTGCTGCTACCCAAGATAAATTTTCAGCCCTCAATGTAAGGATTGTTTATCTCTGGAGACCACAACTGATTCCATATCCAACATTTCTTCATCAACACACACTTTTTGAGAGGAGTCAATGGATAGTAATCAAAAGTGGAAACACTATTCCCTCCCTCATGTAGGAGCATCAAGGTCAACCATTGCATTAATATCACTTTGTGTTCCCCATGAGATTAGTTAACTTGTACAAATAAGGGATTGGATACGGGGCCCTCTTGGTATGTTTCATTAAGATATCTTTATTAGTCACATGTACATTGAAACACACAGTGAAATGCATCTTTTGCGTAGAGTGTTCTGGGGGCAGTCCGCAAGTGTCGCCATGCTTCTGGCGCCAACATAGCACGCCCACAACTTCCTAACCCATACGTCTTTGGAATGTGGGAGGAAACCAGAGCACCCGGAGGAAACCCACGCAGACACGGGGAGAACAGCATTTATTTGTTCACTAAGGGTGTTCCTAAATATATTTACTTGTAAATAATATCAAAATACAGTGGGTTTTAAATGTGAACAATCAAGGAAAGGGTCAAGACATTCTTTTGAAAGGAAATCTAGTTTATCCCATGTTCAGGACTTGAGCTCAAGGAAAGCCTCGACGGAAAGTACACTGCAGTATTGAGGAACCACTACTCTACTGCTGGTACCCTTTTTCTGGTGAGATATTAAACCAAGGCCACATCAAGTGGATATAAGAGATCCCATGGTGCAATTTCCAAGATGAGTAGGGGAGCTCTGCCTGGTGACCTGGTCTCAAACAATGGCATTTCAACTGATTATCTGACCACTATTACATTGATGTTTGTGGGAGCTCAATGTCAGTGTGAGCAAATTGGCTGTTATGTTTGTAACTTTATGGCAGTGGCCATCCCTCAGAAGGACCTCACTGCATGTCAAGAACTTTGGGACATCATGAAGTCATCAGAGGGCTGTAGAAATACAGATATTTCTAATTCTTTTTATTTGCCATGAAGCTCCAAATATTAGAAGAGAAGCTGTCAGCACACTTGCTGTTGTTTATCATTTTGCCATCCATTTTGTTTTATATGTTGGGATTCCTGTTCAGGGGAGAAATATTTTGGTAGATTCCTCTCTTCATTGTCCTGTGGTCAACACTCCCATGTGTCATTTAGAGTCATGGAATCGTAGAGCACAGAAACAGGCCCTTTGGCCCACCATGTCTATGCTAACCATCATGAATCTCTCTATACCAATCCCAACTAAAACATTGTTTTACTCAATTAAAAGTTTGCAATTTCACCAAATGAGTTTGCTTTCAGGCTTCCTTCTTATTTGCAATATAAAAGCAAAAAGCACAAGCAAAAGATAGACCTGAAAGACAGCAGTAACATTACAGATAAGTGTGATGTCGGATTGAAGTGCGAGGAACAGATTACCCCAGGGATTCTTATAGACTGACCCACTAGTTTATCAAAACAACATCCCTTGAATTGGGTCAGTTTAGGAAGATTGTTGTGAGTTTTATAAATGGAATAATTGGATTTTAACTTAAATGACCAGATTGATCAGCTTCTAGAATATAAGAAAATAAGAAATAAAAGCAGCAACAGGCCATACAGCCCCTCTAGCCTGCTCTGCCCTTTAAATGAAATGATGGCTGACCTGCTTCACCTCAGCTTCACATTCTTGCCTGTTCCTCCTAAGCCTTGATTTTCTTTTTGTCCAAAAATATATTGATCCTGATCTTGAAGACATTCAATGACTCAGCATGCATGGCTTTCTGGGATATAGAATTCTAAAGATTCATGGCCCTTTGAGGGAAGAAATTCCACCTCACCCCAGATTTAAGTGACAATTCCCCTTAGTTCTCAACTCCCTCACCAGAGACACCTTCCCAATACATCCATCCTGTCAACCCCCTTCAGAATCTTATATGCCTCAACAAGGTCACCTCTCATTCTTTTAAAGTCCAGAGAATATGGACCCAACCTACTCAATCTGTCTTCATAAGACAACTCCTCATCCAAGAAATCTGTACAGACAGATCAGTATTGGTCTCCTTAATTAAGGAGGGATGCTACTACGTTGAAAGCAGTTCAGAGGTTTACTAGACTGATACCTGGAATGGGCGGGTTGTCCAAAGAAGAAAGGTTAGAGAGGCTAGGCTTGTATCCGCCTGAGTTTAGAAGAGTGAGTGGGGACTTGATTGAAACATATAAGATCATGAGGGGTCTTAACAGGGTGGATGTGGAGATAACATTTCTCCTGTGGGAGAGAATCTAGATCTAGCGATCACTGTTTAAAAATAAGGGGTCACCTGTTTAAGATAGAGATGAGATGAATTTTGTTCTCTCATTGGCTCATGGGCCTTTGGATATTTTTAAGGCAGAGATACTAAATAAGCAACGGGGTGTAAAGTTACCAGGGGTAGGCAGGAATAAAGTTCCAACCAGATCAGCCATGGTATTGAATGCCGGAGCAGCCTCAAGGAGCTGAGTGGCCTACTCCTGCTCCTTAATTGTACGATCATATTAATCTCGGACCTACCTCCAAACAAGTACATTCCTCCTTAAATAAGGAGACCAATGGTATGGGTGGCATAGTGGCACAGCTGCTGCCTCACAGCTCCAGCAACCTGGGTTCAATCCTGACCTAAGGTTCTGTCTGTGTGGACGTTCTCCCTCTGATCCCTGTGGATTACTCCCGAGTGTTCCTGTTTCCTCCCGCATCCAAAGACAAGCAGGACAGTAGGTTAATTGGCCACGGTTAACTGACCCTAGTGTGGGGATAAGTGGTAGAATCTGTGGGGAGTTGATGGGGATGCGGGATTAGTGTAAATGGGTGCTTCTTATCTTGATGGTTGGCACAGAGTTGGTGGGCTGAAGGGCCTGTTTCTGTGCTCTATTCCTTACCAAAGTCTGGTACAGATGCGACAAGACTTCCCTATTTTTGTACACCGTCCCTTTGCAATATGGGCCAACGTTCCAGTTGCCTTACTAATTACTTGCTGTATCTGCATGTTAAATTTGTGTTTCCATACAAGGGCACAACAGATCATTAGCATTCATTAATCTCATGGCATTTGAATAATAAAAATAGAAAATGCTGGACACACTCAGCAGATCAGACAGTATCTGTGGAAAGAGGAACAGAGTTAACGGTTCAGGTCAAAGACACCTTTGTTCTGATGAAGTGTCTGTTAACTCTGTTTCTCTTTTCACGGATACTGTCTAACCAGCAGAGTGTTTCCAGCATTTTCTGTTTTATTCAGATTTCCATCATTTGCTGTGTTTTGATTTCCGTTTAAATATTATTCTGTTTTTCTATTCTTCCTACCAAAGTGGCTAACCTCATATTTCACTCCATGTGCTATATTTTTATCTGTATCTCTTCGCAGTGTCTTCGTGTCCTCCTCCTTTTGCAACTCCTCTTAGAATTTTAAAATGAAGAATCAATTTACAAGTACGATCTTTTCCTTGTACATGTAATAAATGAGTGTAATTCAATCTTAGATTAAATTGAACTTTTGCTCACAAAGGTTTATGACGTAATCAAAGACCCCTTAATTGAATTAATATCTGGTATGAAAATGAATTTGAGCTTGAGTTGCTTAGTGATAAACCAGTTCTTTGCTGGTTGATTAACTCACTGTCACTTAACCAACAAAATGAATAAAAAGTAAATCAATTTTATCCTTTTTTTGTTAGCTGCTTTCTTGTGCCTTTTGCTATGAATTGTTCTCACAACTGGGAAAATTAAAAGGCAGTTCTTGTGGTTTTACATTAACAACTTATTTTCAAATTGTAGTTATATAAAACTAGGACATTACAGGATGTGTCACACACAACAGGGCAGGATATGCACATCGTCTAACAAGGGCAGTGCAATACAAATTGGCGGATGGAACCATTGTATTTCTTTGCTGTTTAGCAAAACATGAAACGTTTTGTTCTTTTAAGTTAACTGACTGGCCAACTACCGATTCATAATTTTCACTCTGGAAGCATTCAAGGAGAAATTTGCAAAAATGTATTTTGTCTGCAAGCACAGGTTGATTGTGATTTAAAAATACAAAATGGAGCCAATAAGAGTTATTTAAAAACAATGCTACAGAAAGTAGCTAATACACTGTATCATTGTGAGAACACAAACACTGGGTCTACTCTACCACCTCCACCAACCACTCCCCTTCTCACGGCACTTTCCCAAGCAACTGCTAGAGATACATACCAGCTCTTTTACTTCTTCTCATCCCACCATTCAGAGCCCCAAACAGTCCTTCCAGGTGAAGCAGTGATTCGCTTGCACTTCTTCCAATCTAGTGTACAGCATTCGGTGTTCATCATGTGGTCTCCTCTACATTGGAGAAACTGAAGGCAGATTGGGTGTCCACTTTGCAGAACATCTCTTTTCAATCCACTAGGCTGGCCCTGACTCCCAGTTGCCTGTCACTTTAAATCTCTGTCCCATTCTGATCTCTCTGTCTTTGGCCTCCAACAATGTCCAATGATGCCCAGTGTAAACCCCTTAAGAATTTTCTATGTTTCAGGAAGGTCATCTCATTCCCGTAAACCTCAGGGGGTGCAGATACATACTGCTTAACCTTTCTTCACACGACAAACCCATTATCCTCAGAGTCAATTGGTGAATCTTAGAGTCAGAGTCAATTGGCAAGAATATCCTTCCTTAGGTAACCAGACCAGACCTATGCGCAATTCACTAGGGCCATGTATAATTGGAATAGGAGTCTTTATTCTTCTGCTCAAATCCTTTTGCAGATAAAGGCCAAAATACCATTTGCCTTCCTACTTATTTGTAGGAAGCTGCATGTTAGCTTTCAGTGATTTGTGTACAAGGACACCCAAGACCTTCTGAACACCAACATCTTTTAATCTTCATCATTTAAAAAAATACTCCACATTTCTATCTTTTTCTACCAAAATGGATGATAGGTAAGTGGATGCACATTCATTTACCTGCCTATATCCTCTTGGAGTCTCTCTGCATCCTCCTCACAGCCAACACTGCAACCTAGCTTTGCATCATCATCAGACTTGGATACGCAGTAAAAACCTGGTTATCCAAGACATGACATGCACTAGTTAATCAAATGTCGAATACAGATGATGGAAATTTAGCAGGTACTTCCTTGTGTCGTTCCATTTACTTGGGATTTTGCTAAACTTCCTTTAGGCCTTGCTGCACTTCCTTAGGATTGACAACTTGAGCTCTATGGCATTATGTGCTCTCTTGAATAAATCATGGATATTAGCCAGCTTCGTTGACTCCTGCCTTCTTTGCATAAAAGTAGGATACAAAATGTGCAGCTGCATAACTTCCTGCCCTGAATAACAAGGCCATGTTTCTGCAAATCTGAAGATTTTATTGAATGCTGAAGCACTACTATCCTAAGTTATTATAATCTCTTTATGAGGATCTTCTTTGTCAATTGCTTTCAGATACCCAGGAGTTATTACACTGTCTATCATTTCAGCATCATTTAAAACATACGTAACCCCAACTTCTTTGTCCATTTCAACCCACTCTACTGCTTTGTTAACACTGAACTTGTGAACATTCTTTACTGCATTAACAATCTCTGCTATGGTTGATTTTCAATATCGGACTTAAAGCCTTCAAATTCTCCTTCATCAGAAGGTTATTTAGCGAACATCACAATGGGCCCTAATTTTCTCCCAGCTCTTCCTAAAGAATGACTTCTAACCAAATCCCATGCACAAGCAACATTATAACTTGCATCTTTGAGACTGTAAAGTGACTAGAAATCTCAAATAGTGGCATTATGGTTTAATCGACTTCCTTAGAGAATTTTTCATGTAAAATAACTTTGTGTTTGGAATGATACCTTGGTTCACAGGTTGTATCAACGATATTCCATGATGAGGTAAGAAAATAGTAAATATATTCCCAGAAACTACATCTGATTGGTGAAGGTGAGTGTGATAGTTGTCCAGCAAGAAAATGTATTTATTATCTTTCAGTTTTTCAATAACGTTCTTTAACAGGCACACATATGTGATGGAATCAATAATGCAAAATGCCTTTGTCTATCTATGCATTGCTTTGAGTTTTGTATTCTGCTGGCAAATCCTTCACCCATTGGAAAGCTCCAGGGCATTTGTATTTGCCAGTCACTATGAGTTTCACTCTGAGTTCCCACACAACTAGTGCATGTTAGAACAGTCACTCCCTCCTCGTTTTGCTTAAATCCAGCAGCACTGATTTCATCAACACCAGCAAAAGCAGAAGCAGGCACACATTGCCAGAACAGGCTTGTTTCATCCACATTGTATATCTGATATGGAGACAAATCATGTTCTGTCACTAATTTATTGATGCTTTCTGATGATTTGCCAAGTTCTGCTCACGCAGTACATCCAGTCATCTTATTCTATCAGAAAGTGCACATGGTTCATTCAGGCCTATTTGATCATAAAAGTCATTGGCCTTTTCAACGAACATTGGGACACCCCCAGGATGTCTGATTGCAAACTATTCATATAAAACACAGCCGAGCCTATTCAGTTTAGATTTGTGTAGAATATACTGCATGTTTACCGATTTACTCATCTCTGAACTTGCATAAAACTGAACTATCTATGGTGTATTGCTTCATCAAAATGTATTGATTTTCTCCCTCCTCAAATCTCTTGCAGATGTCAGTGTTCTCATTTAGTGTCATCACCATTCTCTTATGCCTGTCACCTTTACTTGTAAATGCTTTATTTAACGCCATAATGGGTTGATGCATTGATATTTCTAAATAAGCATAGGGCACAATCACGATAAACACAATGCAAAAGGAGTACATGAACAGGGATAACCGATAGTGCCACTTGGTAAGCTCGCCACTGTTCGGTACTGGATAACTCTGATAGAGAATCCAGTTATTGGAAAATGGGGAACTGCATTAAGATATTACCAGATGCCAGTTACTGGAGCATGTCGGATAGTAAGGTGCTGGACAAGCAGCCTTTTATTGTACTACGCTTGATCCCCCATTCAGGTCACTGATATAAATTGTGAATAGCTGGGACCAAGCACCAATCCTTGTGATGCTCCACTGGTCATATACCATTAACATACAGTGCACACTAATTTTGTAATAGCCTTTAATGTTGCATCTTATTAAGAAAACCCGAAAGTGCGAACGCACACAACTGTTTTGCCCTTATACATTCTGCTAGTTATAACCTCGAAAAATTATAACATTTGTCAAACATGATTTCCCTTTCATCAATCCATGTTGACTCTGCCAATCCAATTATTTTCTAAATGCCCTATTACCATTTAGTAGATTCCAGCATTTTCCCTACTACTGACATCAGGCTAACTAGTCTCCAGTTACCTAGGGCAGGACATACACAATGAATGGCAGGGCCATGGGAAGTGTTGTTGAACAGGGAGACCTAGGGATACAAGGTCATAGTTCCCTGAAAGTAGCAACACAGGTAGACAGGGTGGTGAAGAAAACGTACAGCATGATTGCCCTCATCGGCTGAGGCATCGAGCATAAGTTATAGTTGTACAAAACATTAGTGAGGTTGCAATTGGAGTATGGTATGCAGTTCTGGAAGCCACACTTACAGGAAGGGTGTGATTAATCTGGAGAGGGTGCAGAGAAGATTCACAATGATTTTGCCTGGATTGGAGGGCTCAAGTTATAAGCAGAGATTGGATAGGCTGGGGCTCTTTTCCCTGTTGCAAAGGAGGCTGAGAGGTGACCTGATAGAGGTATATTAAATTCTGAGGGGCATAGATAGGGTAGGTAGCCAGAGTTTGTTTCCTATGGTAGGGGTGTCTAAAACTGGAGGGCATAGGTTTAGGTGAGAGAGAGGTGGTTTAAAGGGGATCTGAGGGGTAAGTTTTCACACAAAGAGAAGCTGGTATCTGGAATGAGCTGCCAGAGTAGGTGATGGAGACAGAAACAGTAACATTTAAGAGGCATCTGGACAGGTACTTGAATGAGCAGGGCAAAGAGGGATATTAAGTTAATGCAGGCAAGTGGAATTAGTATAGGTAGGCATGATAGTCAACATAGAAACGTACAACTCTGTGACTCTATGTATTCATTCTTGAAATGTAAGCCATAGCTAACTTACTGGACAAAGGAGTTTAATTCCAGGGGCAAGTTCAGAGTCAGTGGCAGCATTTGACCAAGCAAGGCATCAAGGAGCCCCAGTGAAATTGAGGTCAATGGAAACTAGCAAGAAACCCCTCCACCAGCTGGAGTCATAACTCTCCTAAATAAAAATGGTTGTAGTTGTTTAAGGCCAATTATCTAAGACCCAGGACAATGCTACAGGTATACCTCAGGACACAGACCTGAGAGCAACTGTCTTCAGCTGCTTCATCATTGACCATCATAAGGTCAAATGAATGGATGTTCTCGAATGAATGGGTGCTCAATTTTCGACATGGACTCAATAGGCCAAAGGGCCTGTTTCCATACTGTATCTGTCTATGACTCTACAATTGCACAGTGTTCAGTTCTGTTTGCAACCTCTCTGAAAACGAAGCAGTCCGTTCCCAAATGCAGCAAGACTTGCACAACATTCAGGCTTGGTTTGGTAAAGGGCAAGCAACATAACGGTAATTAGAGATGCGCAACATATGCTGCCTTTGACAGCAATGGGAACGAATTAAAAAAAAGAATGGTCGATTAAATGAGGAACAGGATGAACCCAGCAGCTATGTGATCATGCTTGAGAAAGTCATCACCTTAATTAGATGAAAGGAAAAAATAAAGAGAAAATAAACCATGGAGGGCAAGTCACTGTTTGCACTAAAGTCTATACACATGCTTATGATATCCAGTGATCTCCTGTTGAAAAGTCTAGATGAGGTTATTAATGAACTTGGCAGTGATATGCCTCCTGCAGCTCACAAATGAATAGCCTGGCAAAGCTCACTGTCTGGGCTCACTCATGAATAATGACTACTTGAGCAATAGACTTGGGGGTTGCCAAAATTCACAGAATTGCATCTCAGCATGAATTATGCTCAGCATGTTTGTGGGAGCTTGCTGTGTGCAAATTGGCTTTTGCATCTCCTACAACAGTGACTATACATCAACAGTTCTTGAATGGAATTAAGAACTTTGGAGTGAGCTGAAAGACATCATAGAAATGCAAGTCCTTCTTTCTTTTGAATCAATGCCTTCATAAGATATGGGAGAGGGAGGTATTAATTCTGTTCTTCCGAAGATGCAGGAAAGCAGTTGACCACACAGCAAGGGCTTTATACCAACGTGGGCTTGATGGCATACATCAACTGAAAGGGTTTCTAGTCCCTCAATGTGTACTATCCAGGACTGTGATTCCAAAGTTTGTGGATCAATCAATGTTAGTCATAGAGTTGTACAGCGTGGAAACAGTTCAGCATGGAAACAACCCCTTCACCTGGGCCAGGCTGCCATCAAGCATCCATTTACACTAGTCCTTATTTCCTCCCATATTTAACTCCCTCCAGAGGCTACCACTCACCTACACATTGTGCAATTTACAGTGACCAATTAACCTACCAACCCACAAGTCTTGGGCAGCTGGAGGAAACCCACCCAGTCATACGGAGAATGTGCATACTCCATAGAGACATTGCTGGTGGTCAGGATTGAACATGGGTTGTTGGAGCTATAGGCAGCAGTTCAGCTAGCTGCATCACTGTGCTGCCCCATCTGTTCTTGGGCAGTCTTGTGTGTTTGGTTTTTTAGAATAGCATAACCAACCATAGGACTCCTTTTGGGTTCCTTGTATATCTACTACTACTTTAGATAATGTGCTAAATATTTAGTTTGTAAAATCTACATTCTCTCTGTCATGTTGGTGACTCCCCAAGGTGTCGTTCAGCTACCATATGAAGGCTTTAATCTCTGCTCCAAATATAGGGTCTTATACTGGTTAATGATAGGTAATGCATTTTGGGATGTCAAATACTAACAGGAAATATACAGCAAATGGCAGGGACCTCAGGAGTGTTGATGCACAGAGTAACCTTGGGTGCAAGTTCATAGCTCCCTGAAAATGGCAACACAGGGTAGTAAAGAAGGCATTCAGCACGTTTGCCTTCATAGACTGAGGCATTGAGTATAAGAACTGGAATGACATGTTGCAGCTGTACAAAACATTGGTCAGGCCACACTTAGAGTATTGTGTACAGTTCTAGTTGCCACATTACAGGAAGGATGTGGTAGCAGTAGAGAGAGTGCAGAAGATATTCATCAGGATCTCGCCTGGAATGGAGGGATTTACTTACAACGAGAGATTGGATAGACTCGGTTTATTCTTGTTGGAATGTAGAAGTCTGATGGGTGACCTTGTAGAGGGTTATAAAATTATGAGGGGCATAGATAGGATAGATAGTCAGAGTCTTTTTCCTAGGGTTGGGAAGTCCAAAACTAGCGGGCATAGGTTCAAGGTGAGAAGTGAGAAACTTAAAGGAGATCTGAGGGGCAAGATTTTCACACAGAGGGTGGTGGTTACATGGAATGAGCTGCCTGAGGAAGTGGTAGAGGTAGATACAAATACAACAGTTAAAAGGCATTGGGACAGGTAATTGGATAGGAAAGGAGCAGAGGGATATGGGCTTAATGCAGGCAAATGGGATTAGGGTAGATCGGCATCATGGTTGGAATGGACGAATTGGGCCAAAGGGCCCTTTTCTGTGCTGTAACCTCCATGACTTTTCCACCTTATCAGCCAGTAGAGAGCACTGCTCTCTTTCAAATAGCAAAACACTTCTGGTTCCTGTTTCATGATATATGTGGAAGAAGTATTTGATTGAAACCACGGTTTAAAAATCAAACCATATTTTAAGTTAATGTGTATGAACAACAAGACAAAGTTTAGGGGTCAACAAAAATATTAGCTAAATCTGTCTGGGTTTATACTGCAGTCAGGATAGCAAGCAAGAAGAATACAGCAAGGAGAGAGTTAAGCATTATTTCCTCATAAGCTGCAAGACAAACATCGTTATTATATTTTATCATATGTCTGGGAATCATGGTGAAAATTCTCGCCCCCAGATGCCAGTATCATTATAACCATCCCAATCTAGGTATGTGTTGTAACTTCCTAGTGCATAAGGGAACATGTTTTCTAGAATTGTATCCTTGGCGTGTGTGCATGAGTGAGAGTGAGAGAAAAGCAGAGGAACCTTACAGATAAAGGAAATTGGCTCCAACCGTGGAAAATGAATGCAATGAAGGATGTTAGATGCTAACACATCTGCGTGACATTGTATTTTCTGCTTTCAAACTGTAAACCAGCTCTTCTAATTACTTAGTAAGCTTAGCCAGTAAGTAAATGAAACCTGTAGCTCGGGAAGCATCTGGGTTCTATCTGTGCTCTGTGTCATGAAAGCTGGCATGATAATTGCCCCTCAGCAATCCAGAGTTTGGGAGGAGAATTTTGGCCAGGTTGTAATTCACTCCTCTACTAGCAGCAGGCTATGTCATTCCCTGCTGACAAAATTGGACTCTGCTGTGATCCAAAGGCTCCCTGACCATTTCTTATAGGAGTCATACATGATGAATTGGTGTTTGGGTGTGGTACAATGAACTGTGAGCACAAATGGAAGTGTAGCACAGAATTAGTCAATATCTGTTTTGTATCATGTATCATGCTGATTTCCCAAATAGTACCCCTCTTTAGTATTGTATAGGTCATAGAAAAGTATGGGATATAGGAGTTTATTTCAGGGCAGTTATCATATCTTGGGTATCTACTAACACTGATAAATTGTTTAAGCTGCATGATTGCTATATAAAGCAATGCTTAAAGCATTTGCTCTCTTAATGTGTTCTGCAACAAATGGCTGCTATACCTTTGATAATTGCTTTGAATATTCTGCAACAGATTTACTAGTGTTAAGGGTCCCCCGGTCACAATATTGTCACACGGGATAGTTTTCCAAGGCAATTTCAGATTTGATTTGGATTTAAACCACAAACCACAGTTTACTGAAGGGGAAAGAGGAGTCCCGAGGCAAACAATATGCTAGCCAACAACTAATTCATCAACATGTGTTTATGTTGTTGGTAAATCAGGTCAGCTCAGATTGTAGTACTTTTGCTTCTGAGTCAGAAGGTTGTACATTCAAATTCTGCTCTTGAGATTTAAGCAAACAATCTCAACAGTGCTATACTGAGTGAGGGCTGCACTTTTGAAGGTGCTGTACTTTGGCTAAGATGCTAAACCAACGCCCAGCCTGTCAGTCTGATAGATCAATGGAACGATTATTTTTTAATTCACTTTTGGAACATGGGCATCACTGGTAAGGCCAGCATTTAAAGTCTACCCTTAATTGCCCTTGAGAAGGTGGTGGTGTGCTGCCTCCTTGAACTGCTGCAGTCCTTCTGATGAAGGTGCTGTCAGGGAGGGAGTTCCAGGATTTAGACGCAGTGACGATCAAAGAACGGCAATATATTTCCAAGTCAGGATGGTATGCGATTTGGAGGGGAACCTGCAGGTGGCAGTGTTGCCATGTGCCTGTTGCCTTTGTCCTTGGTGGTAGAGGGGACTGGTTTGAGTCTTGCAGCCACAGTGTGCCAGTGGTGGAGGGAATGAATGTTTAAGGTGGTAGATGGGGTGCCAATCTATCAGGCTGCTTTGTCCTGCATGATGTTGAGCTTCTTGAGTGGTGTTGGAGCTGCACTCATCCGGGCAAGTGGAGAATATTCCATCACACTTCTGACTTGTGCTTTACAGAAAATGGAAAGGCTTTAGGGTGTCAGGAGTGAGTAACTCACTGCAGAATACCCAGAGAGTGACCTGCTCTTGGAGCCACAGTATTTATGTGGCTGGTCCAGTGGATCTCCAACAAACAGCACCAAAGCATGACTCCAGCCATTGGAAGGTTTTCTCTTTGATGCCCAGTGACTTCAGTTTTACCAAAGCTCCTTGACTCCTTGATGCCACATTTGGTCAAATCCTACCTTGATGTCAAGGGCAGTGACTCTCACCTCACCTCTGCAATTTAGCTCTTTGGTCCATGTTTGGGCCAAGGCTGTGATGAGATCAGGAACAGAGTGGTCGTGGCAAAAGTCAAATTGGGCATCGGTGAGTAAATACCACACGAGAGCACTGTCGATGACACCCTCCATCACTTTGCTGATGAATGAGAGAAGACTGATTGGATGATATTTAGCCAGGTTGATTTTTACTGCTCCTTGTGGATAGCACATGCCAAGGCAATTCTCCCCATTGTCAAATAGGTGCCAATGTTTGTAACTGTACTGGCACAGCTTGGCTAGAGGTACAGCTAATTCTGGAGTGCTGGTCTTCAGTACTACAGCCAGGATCTTGCCTAGTACCAGAATCACATCCACTGCTCTCAGTCATTTCTTGATATCACATGGAATGAACCAACTGGCTGAAGACTGGTTCCTGTGATGGTGGGGATCTCAAGAGGAATTGTTATTCTATAGAAATTGTGTCTGGGGAATAAATAATTCTAAACAAGTTTACTGCAGCTGAATAAAACAGGGTATTTTGTATTTGTTTCCTCTATAGAGGATACAAGTTACATCCCAGAAATAGCTGTAAATCAGGAATTGGGAGGGAGGAATCCAGGAAAATTATAAGCATCAGGGAAGTGGTACTGAGGAAAATGGTGGAGCTGCAGATTGACAATTCTCTGGGTCCTGATGGACTTAATCCTCAGGTTTTAAAATAAGTGGCTAAGAAGACTGTTGATTTTAATTTTCTAAAATTCTCCAGATTTATAGAAAATTCCATTTGATTAAAAAATAGCAAATACATGTCCTGTATTTAAAACGGGAGAGAGAAAGCAGGAAACTGCAGATCAGTTAGTTTAACATCTATTATAGGAAAAATTATTTAAGATGTTATGGCAGGGCATTTGTAAACATTCAAGGTAATCACACAAAGTCAACATAGTTTTGTGAATGGGATGTTATATTTGACCAACTTATTAGAGTCCTTTGAAGAAGTTACATCTGTTGCGGATGTATTAAGATTTCCAGGAAGCATTTGATAAGGTGCCACATGGAAAATAAAAACTCACGGTGAGGGAGGTAACATATTGGCAATGGACAGAAGATTGGCTGGCTAATAGGAAACTTAGGGTAGGCATAAAGGGGATTGTAGAGCTCTGAGATGCAGCGAAAGCTGAGTGTCCTTGTGCAAGATCTTGTGCAATCTTCACAAAAACAGGTACTGCAAGTAATTAGGAAAGCTCACAGAATATTATTTATTGCCAGGGGGCTTGAATACAAAAGTAGAGAGGCTATGCTTCAGTTATATAGGATGTAGGTGAGACCACATCTGGATATTTCTTTGTGGGAGAACCTCGAACTAGGGGTCTGTGTTTAAAAATAAAAGGTCACCCACTTAGGGTAGAAACGAGGTTTTTTTTTCTCTTAGCATCATGAGTTGTTGGAATTCTCTTCCTCAAAGGGCAGTGAAAGCAGAATATTTTTAAGGCAGGATAGATAGATTCTTGATAAGCAAGGGGGTGAGAGGTTACCTCAGATAGAGAGGATTGCAGAATTGAGGTTACAATCAGATCAGCCGTGATCTTATTAAATGGTGGAGCAGGCTCAAGGGGTCAAGTGACCTACTCCTGGTCTGATTTCATATGTTTGTATAGTTATCGACTCGGCATTTCTGGCCAATAGTGGGGATATTCTTGGAGCCTCCTTCTCCCCTAGCTGTTCAATTGTCCATCACCATTCACAACTACATGTGGCAGTACTGCATAGTTTTGATGTGATTTATTGTTATCAGGATTGTTTACCTTTGTTGACTGCAAGTTTTTTTTTCCTGTTCAGTCCTGTGTTGCAGCTTTGCCAGCTTGGCACCTCATTTCTTGGAATGCCTGGTGCTGCTCATGCCATGCCCTTCTATACTCATCATTGATAATGAGCAGGGAGTATTCTGGACAACATTCCTCTCTTAACGATAAAAAAAAATGTATTTGCAATGCTGCTTGAGCTATCTTGCTTTGCACAGATTACCTATTAGGTCAGCCTACATGACAAGTCATTGCATTTTGAAGGTAAGTAATTGGGGTCTGGGTAACTCAATGTAACTGCACTGTGTAATGAATTGACATGCACGATCAGTATGCAAGACAAGTTTTTCACTGCACCTCGGTACAAGTGACAATAATAAACCAATACCAATACTTTTGAGCTGCAATAAATACTGATCAAAAATGATAATCAGAGCTCTATTTACATTTTAGGACTCCAACGGTAAATTGGGTTTATTGCCTGAAATAAACAGACACATTAGAAAAGCAAAATACTGCAGATGCTGGAAATCTAAAATAAAAACAGGAAATGCTAGAAAGTCTCAGCAGGTCAGGCAGCATCTGTGGAGAGAGAAAACAAATTAATGCTCCAGGTTGAGTATTTTAATTTAGACCATGCAATTAGTAAGGCAGTAAGGCTACTAACCCCATGATGAGGCAGTTACTATCAAAAGCAAGTGCAATCAGGCTCCATTATATGGGGAGATATTTGAAATAATTCAAAGAGATGCAATGCCATTTATAAGAAAGCTTACTTCCCTGCTTAAAATGACAGTCAGCCAAAAGAGTGTTGTGTTACATAAGGGCAACATACAATAGTATTAGAATTCCTGAAGTGTGTAATAGTTTCAAACTCAAAGCCACATCTCTACATAGGTTAATATGAAGTATTTTGTGCCTCCCCTTTTTCTGAAACTTCTATCCCAGTGAATTGAACCTGCTGATGTCATAATATGTTGATTATGTTCCTATAGTTTTGTACTTCTGATGTCAAATGATGTCAAATGCCCAGTATATCGATGCACTTCTGATACCAAAATCTGTTCTATAATGAAATAACTAACAAATACAGGAGGCAAACAGTGAATACAAGTAAGTATTAATTTAATTCCTTACCTACATCCTCTGGTTCCAAACACAGATTGCCCCTTTGGTCCTTAATGGGCCCCACTCTATCCCTGGTTACCATCTTGCTCTTAATATACCTCTAAAATGCTTTAGGATTTCCCTTAACAGTAGCTGCTCCCAGTCTACTTTTGTCAGGTCCTGCCTTATGAAATTCAAATCAGCCTCCACCCATTCCTCCCCCCCCTCACCCCCACTCAATTCAGGACCTTAATTTCTGGTCTATCCTTACCCATTTCCATAGCTACCGTAAAACTTACAAAGTTATGGTGACTATTTCTGAAATACTCACCCACTGACACTCTTGACTACTTGCCTGGCTACAAGATTAGGTCCAGTCCCACCCCTTCTATAGTTGGACTATCTATGTACTGGTTCAAAAAGCTCTTCTGGATGAGTTTAAAAATTCTACCCCCCCTACACCTTTTAAAACGATCTGAATTAATATTGAGGAAGTTGAAATCCCATGCTACTCTAATCCTATTATTCTTACACATCTCTGTGATTTGCCTACATATCTGCTCTTCTATCTCCCACTGACCTTTAGGAGGCCTGTAGTACAGCAAAGTGATTGTCCCCTTTTTGTTTCTAACCACGTAGCCTCAGCTGAAGAGCCTTCTAGGGTATCCTTACTCATTACAGCAGTAATGAACTCCTTAATTAATATTGCAATGCCATTTCCTCTTACACATCCCCCCACTGTCACACCTGAAGTTTCTGTAGCCTGATGTGTTGAGTTACTCATCCTGCTCTTCTTTCAATCATGTCTCTGTGATAGCAACAAAGTCATATTCCCATGTGTTGATCAATGCTCTCAGTTCAGGTACTTTACTAGTCAGACTCCTTGCATTAAAATAGACGCAATTTAGCCTTGCATTCCTCCCATGTGTCATATCACACCTATGTTTGCTCTGTCTTCTGGACTGACTTAAATTTTCTTCTATATTTGCCTGTACCTCCGCCTCAACTGCACATCTACTTTGTGTGCCACTTCCCAGCTAAATTAATTTAACCTATCCCAACAGCAATAGCAAACCTCCCTGCTGGGATATTGGACCTGTTCCAGTTCAGGAGCAACCTGTCCAGTTTGCAAGTTCGCACCTTCTCCGATGATCCAAAAGCCTAAAGCCCTCCCTCCCATATCATCTCTTCAGTCACACATTCCTCTGACCTATCCTCCAATTCCTACGCTTGCTAGCATGTGGTGCTGCAAGTCATCTAGAGATTACAACCTTAGAGGTCCTGCTTTTTAACCTAATACCAAGCTCCCTAAATTCACATTACAGGTCTTCATCCCTCTCTTTACCTATGCTGTTCATACCAATATGAACCACAACCTCAGGCTGTTTACCCTCCTCCTCTACAATACCCTGCAACCATTCTGTTACATCCTTGACTCTGCACATGGGAGGAAACACACCATCCTCAACCCATAGTAGAAGCACCTGCTTATTCCCCTCACTATCGAGTCTCTTACCACTACTGTCCTTGGACTCTTGCTCCTCCTTCCTTGTGTAACCGAACCATCCATGGTGCCGTGACCTTGGCTCTGGCTGCTCTCCTCAGAGATAAATCCACTCCCACTTCCAACACAGAGAAATGGTTTGGGACTGAGATGCACTCTGAGGTTTCTCTGATGACCTACCTGCCTCCCTTCCTCTCCTGGTGATCACCCATTCCTTCTCTGACATCCTTTCCTTAAGCTGCAGAGTGACCACCTTTAAAAACACGCTATCCCCTTAACTCAGCCTCATGGATGCACTGTAAAGCTAGTAAAACTGAAGATAATGTGCATCAAAGAGACAACAATCTAATGGTTGTAGTCATACCTCACACAAAAGAAGACGACTGAGGTTGTTAGAAGTGAATCATCGACCCCTGGAGATCACTGCGGGAGCTTCTCAGGGCAGTGTCCTGGGACCAACCATCTTCAGCTGCTTCATCAATGATCCTCCTTCTGTCATAAGTGGGGATGTTCTCTGATGATTGCACAACGTTCAATTCCATTCATAACTCCTCAGCAAATGACCCAGTCCATTTCAGCATGCAGCAAGACCTAGACAACATTTAGGCATGGGCTGATAAGTAGCAAGTAAGATCCGCACCACAAAAGTGCCAGGTAATGCTGATCTCTGACAAGGTTGAGTGTGACCACCTCTCCCTGACATTCAATGACATTGCCAATGTTGAATCCACCACATCAACGTTCTAGGGTTCACCATTCACCAGACACTCAACTGGACCAGCCACAGAGCAGGTCAGAGACACCTATTCTGAACTGACACAGGAAGAGATTATCAGGCAGACAGAGGAAAAGATTGAAGGATGTATTCAAATTCTCCTTGAAAAAATGCAGCATCTCCACTGACTTCTGGGAATCCCTAGCCCATGATCACTCAGCATGAAAAAGGAGCATTCAAGATAGCATTGAGAGCATTGAGTCCATGCATCAGGAACAGACAGCAGCCCTGCGTAAGTGGTGGAAGGAGCAGACCACTTTACAAACTACCCGACTGCCCTTCCTGTGGAAGAGACTGCAGCTCTCACAATGGCTTCAGTCACCTCAGAACCCACAAAACTGAAGTGGAAGCTAAATTATCCTCTAGCCTGAGGGAATGCCTAAGAAAGAGAAGCCGAAGACAACTTGAGACAACAATCAGTGAAGGGGATAGAATTGGTTACTACATAAGTGGAATTTGTGGTAAACACTAAAGACAATAGCTTTGTCTTTCTCAAAATTTAATTGAATTTCAGCTCATTTAGGACTAGATCACAGATAGGACAATAATCTGATTTTGTAAAGCACCTTTACTATAATAACACATACCCAAGGGCTTCATAGGATCATCATCAAATGGGAGCAAATGTAGATCAGCGAGTACAGCGTGATGGGTGACAGGAACTTGGTACTTTCGGATACTGGCAGCATGGATTTGCATGTCTTCAACTGTACAGAGGGTAGAACATGGGAGGTCATCCAGGTATGTGCAGAAATAGTCACCACATAGGTTGTTAGAGGCTTATGGTTCTCATGTTGGCTACAACTGAATAGGTAACAGGTGAAGGCAGCCAAACTAAGCTGCATGTAGGAGAGGCATCAGAATAGCGTGATTACTTTTGTGAATGAATGCATTGGAGATAGACAGCCAGGTAAGACATAATAAATGGTAGGAAAATGAGAAGCGCGGAGGAACAGAGGGAGTGAATGCCCACCGGTCCCTGAAGTTGGTAGACCTGGTAGATAAGAAGGGTATACAAGATTCTTTCTAGTACTGGATTTAAAAGCCGAGAGGTTATGCTCAAAGTGTACACAACGCTATTTTGACTACAGCTTGAGTATACATATGGTTCTGGTCACCACATTACAGACAGGATGTGATAGCATCAAAGAGATTTACAACGACGTTGGGCTGGAGAATTTTATCTTTGAGGAGAGATTGCCTAAGCTGGGTTTGTTTCCTTTAGAACAGAAAAGGCTGAAGTGAAATTTATTTGAACTGCATAAACCCAGTTCAAATCAGAGGTCTACATTAGGTGAAAAGGAAGGACCTATTTACCTTAGTAGAGAGGTTAGTAACTAGGGGATATAGATTAAAGGTAATAGGTCTGCACATTTAAAAAAATACCTGGATGAGCATTTGTGCTGTACCTAATAAGGCAACAGACAGAGTGGTGGGAGGTTGGATGTGTCTGAATATTTCTATTTTGCCTGGCATGAATACCATGAATCAAATAGCTCCTTTGCCATGAATTTCCATTCTTTCACGAACTGCAGCAAAGACTGCACATATGCTGATATGGATGAGAAGGGACAGTTTATCACAATCACAGACTATGTAACTTGTGAATCTGAAGGGGGCTATTTCAGTGCTGCAGTGGATGGATGCCCAATTAGAGAGATTCAAACATGAAGCTGTTGGAAAGAAGGTTATGTGATTCTGGAAGTGACAATACGTTCAAGGATTTTGGCGCGGATACAGAGGTTGGAGATACTACTTTAAATTAGCTGATCTCCAGTTGACTCTGGTACTCCTTGAAAGCTTTTTCACAAGTGTGGAAGACCCTGAAAATCATGCAGTATTTTACAAAAATGAAAGCTCCATGACATTGTTAATTAGGTATGATTTAATTTTGTGGTTATAAATATACTTTTGTCTCCAGATTAGAAGATCACAAGCTCCAGTACAAAATAAGACTGAAATGCCTCAAGTACTGATCAGAAAAACTTCCAGCACATATTTCTAGTCCACAGAAGATCTGCTGTTCTTTTGAACACTTTATGCAATGCAATTTGTGGCGATAAAAGGACAAATTAAGTTCGGAGATTTTATTTAAAAACAGAACAACTCTCAGCAGGACAGGCAGCATGTGTGGAGAGACAAACAGTTAATGTTGCTTTATCAGAACTGCAATGGGGTGAGGGTCGAAAGAAATGGTAATGGGACAAGTAAAGAAACAACAAACGGATCTGAACCGCTACCTCTGTTTCTCACAGATGCTGCCTGATATGCCGAGTATTCCAGTCTTTTGTGTTTTTATTTCAGATTGCCAGTTTCTACAGTCTTTTGCTTTGGGGTTTGAATAGTTATTGAGATGCTCGTATTTAAGTGAAGTGCTGAGAGGGCCAGAGCAAGTTGCCTGACAGATCGACTCGCTAACTGATACCTAATATGTTGCAGGGGCCTCAGTAATACCTTCCTGCGATCTCCGTTGAGCGGGAGCGGGATTGCAGCGCCACAAGGCATCTTTTCGCGTGGATGACGTTCGTTGAAAAGGGCTGGGCCCCTTCTTGGTGACGTCAGCCAGTGGTTATTAGACGGTTCGGCACCGCCCCGCTTGGGAGAGACGGAGCGCGAGAAAGAAGAGGAGCCCGAACTCGCCTCATTCACCCAAATATGGCGGGCTTTTCAGCCTGGTTTTGGAACGAGAGGTTCTGGCTCCCTCACAATGTCACCTGGGCCGACCTCAAGAACACGGATGGCGCCGAATACCCTCAGGCCGCCGACTTGTACTTCGCCTTCCCACTGGCAGTCGGCATCTTCCTCGTCCGTCTGGCGTTCGAGAGGTGAGGGGGAAGGGAGGGGTGGGTGGGTGGGGGGGGGGGGGGGGGGAGAGAGAACCGTGATTGATGAGGTACCGCAATCAATCTGAGCTCACAGCCCCACGCTGCTGGAGGGGACTCGTGGTCCCACCCACCTCCGATGGGCGGGAGAACGCAGCGCCAAGGGCGTTGATTGGTCTGCTTGTTGCCTCCGTTGTCAGCTGCACGTGGCACCCGCGCTTCCCATTGACGCTCCGGCGCTGTCGATCATTGGAGTGATCTGTCAGCGAGTAATTGGGGGGAGGGTGGTGGCGGAGAAGTGTGGTCGGTGAGTGGTGTGATTATTGACTCACTCGAGCACTTCTCAGTGTGTTTTGGTAAATGCCTGCTGTAGAAGTTAACGGTTATGTTTGCTTTTATTTCTTGCATTAATAAAGATAACTGAAGAAAGCGCAGTTGGCATACCGTTGATTTTATTTTGTGTGTTACTTCTGGGACAAATTTCTGGGTGGGTTTCATTAATCGGAGGACTTTTATCCACTCTGGTCAACTAATATTTGGTGAAGGAGGAAAGCCTGAAGTGATGTAACCAGGAATGTATCTCTCTGACCAAAGTTGGGGGAAATCGCTGGAATCATAATGACCTGTAGCACATCACTGTGCCTGCATCATTGTCTTTTCCTCAGTAAGTACTTGAACGCTGAAGGTGTGAGAAATGCTGTTCCTGCTGCTTCGTGGGTAGTCCCACGCAATGAGGCTGTTGTGAAAACCTTAGATTCTCCCACAGATTGGGGAGGCAGGTGGTTAGTTTGTGAGGTGGTGCACTTAAACAGGGCCTCCATGTGCTCCTGATGCATGGCCTTGCTTCTCAATGCCATCCTGAATGCTGCTTCTCCACTTTGAGTGGCCGTGGACCAGAAAATCTTGGGAGTCAGTGGGGTGAAAAGTGTGTGGTGTATTTGTGCTCTCTGCTTGCCTCTAAATGTGTAGAGTCAGCATTTTTTTTAAAGTTGTCAAATGCATTCTCCAAAATGACTTTGATTTTTGGAGTGCTTAAAAGAAGATTGGTCAGGAAGTTTTCTGAAAAGCAAAATGCAGGTGCTGGAAATCTGAAATGGAAAATGCTGGAAACACTCATTGAGTTGGGCATCTGTGGAGTGAGAAACGGCTTATATTTTGGGTCAATGGCCCTGTATCATAACAGTTCTGATGAAAGGTCATTGACCTGAAACATTGGCTCTGTTTCTCTTAGCACAGATGCTGCCAGACTTATGGCATATCCTTGGCATTTTCTGATTTAATGTACTATTTGACTGTAGTTTAACTATTGGGATAGTTTACAAGTTCTCTATTGAAGCTGCAATGTTCTACAGTAGTATTGTTCTTAAACCCTCCCTGATATTGTTTGCTGACAGTTCTGAACAGATTTCCTATTGTGATCGTATCCATCTGACCTGTGGTGGCTCAATGAGCAGGTGCAGTCCCTTCTGTGGTACTGAGCCATGCGCATTGGAAGTGTGGATTTGAGTCCTGCTTTGTACAAAGTTATCAAGGCTGTAGTGGACATTTCATTTTCTTCTTTAATTATCCTTGCGCTGGAGAAAAAGTTTTGCAAATAGTTATCATGGATTACCAACTTCTGAGCTCAGTGCTCTTCCATTATCCCCACCCTCCTTCCCACTGCAGGGCTCAGGTTGTGATGATTTCCAAGATTCAATTGCCTACTATATCAAATGAGGAGGAATGGAAGGGATGGTAGAGAAGATATTTTGTCTTGCGGGCATGTGGTTTGACTGGTTTAATAACAGGAACATGGTTACTGTGTAAGTCCTGAATTTCCACTTTTGCAGGGTGATTTTCTGCTAGTTGTGTGGTGAGCATATCCCTGGATGTAGTGACTTGGTATAATTTGATTACTTCGGCCCATCGCTGAAACCTAATGGAATATGGGTTTTCTACAGTGGATTGTGGCCATTCTCAATCAGAGTGCTGCAATTTCTACTAAAGAATATTCAAGATGTTTGGAGACGTTTAAGTTCCATCTGTAGTTGATGAAATTTACACCTTAAATGTGAGGTTTACTTTTGTTTTCGGGCGGGGGGGGGCGCGGGTGGAAAGGGGGAATCTAGATCTACCAGCTCTGTTTGGACTGTGGTTGATAACACTTGCTCACTCCAATCTCCTCCACCTCCCCAACCTTTCTTTCCATTGTGTAATTAATCACCCTGCTTCAAAATTGTACAAGCACAATCCCAGATTTGACAGATGACTTGTGTCCACTGTGACTCTACTGAAGCTGATGGTCTTCACATATTTTTTTTATTTTGAGGTGGTCATATTTGTAAACCATGAAGTGTTCATTGTTGTTTCATGCTTGTTCAGTCACTTGACCTGTCACCTAGTGATCTGATTGCCGACTAGCCACCCTTCTAAAGCTGGGTGGGCAGATTCAAAACCTGGGTTGCCACCCTTTCTAGATTTGTTGGCTGGTAATAGTATGTGGAATTGTTGGGTTATTTTAAATTGAAAATGAATTGAGAATTCATTTACTCCAGAAAAATGGTTCTGAATTATCTACTTCACTGTAGCCAACTTAAAATCCCAAGCTCCTTGCCCAAGAACAAAATGTGTTTCTTGCCTCTCGCTGGAGATCTCATTGTTTTCCCCAGGGGTGAGCATAAGAAATAGGAGCTAGGCATGCACCTCACTGGGCTTGCTCTGCCATTCAATAGATCATGACTGAGTTGATCTTGGTGTCAGTTCCACCTTCCTGACTGTTCTCCATAACCCTTGACTCCACACTATAGGAAGGATGTGGTTGCGCTGGGGAGAGTGCAGAGGAGATTAACCAGGATGTTGCCTGGATTGGAGGACTTTGGTTATGGGGACAGATTGGATAGGCTGGGTTTGTTTTCCCTGGAGTGAAAGAGGCTGAGGGGTGACCTGATAGGTGTATAAAATTACAAGAGGTATAGATAGGGTAGATGGTCAAAATCTTTATCCCATAATGGGGGTATCAAAAACAAAAGGGCATAGGTTTAAGGTGAGAGGAAGGAGATTTAAAGGGGATCTGAGGGGTAATTTTGAAAAGTTATTGATATCTAGAATGTGCTGTCAGAGGTGGTGGTGGAATTGGATGCAATTGCTACTTTTAAGAAGTGCTTGGACAGACACTTAGATAGACAAGGCACAGCAGGGTACAGTCCTGATGTGGGCAAATGGGGTTAGTATAGAAAAGCAAGAGAGGTCGGTGTGGACGTGGTGGGCCAAAGCGCTTGTACGACTCTCTATGACTAAGTGGTGAATTGCAACAAAGAATTAATGTGCTGTTGAATAGTGGCTGATGATTGTCTGATAAACCAGCTGAAAATAGAAACTTGCTTATATGAGCTGTAGGAAGGGTTGGAGTCTCAGCCTGGCTGTGACCTGTTGGGGAAATTGTAAACTGCACAGGCCAAACAATTGGGGGGGGGGGGGGGGGGGAATAGAGGCAAAGAAGAAACTTTCTTTTTATGGATGAGAAAACAGAAAAACAACTGACTTGTTGCTCCAGTCATCTGAAATGGTACATGAGCGTTTTCACGTATTGTAAACAAGATATGGGCAATAATAAATGTGCCATATTGTCACGTAAAAGGCAAGGGTAACAGTCCAACAGCCTTGGGATTATTGCACTAACTTAGTTTTTTTTATAATAGCTGAGGGAAGCTAAAGAATGTGACTTGTTCCACTTTAAATTCCCTGAACTGTTATCAGCAGTACAGAAGAGCTGGGTTATCACTTTCCTATTTTGAACGATTGCAAATACAGAAGGTCATCGAATCTTGAACTTTGCATTGTTGAATGAGTAAATATTGAGTGTTTTTTTTTAAAAGGAAGTTGTATAAATATCAAACGTCTTGCCTGCATTTGGGCATTACCTCAAATACAGTGCATGGGCTGGAGCCTTTTGAGCTGCACCCCTGTAGTAGGATGTGGGATTATTTCTTTTTCCCAACCTCTTCTGCCCTGTGCTCGGGTTAAGACTGTATACCGAGAGTATTATTGGAGTAGTGGTTTAAGTTACTGAACTAGTATTTGGAGGTCTGGGCTATTATTTCTGAGAGATGTGAATATCTATCCCATCACATCAGATGAGAGATTTGACTGGATTGTTGCAAAAGAAAAATTACTGAAATTGCGTCTATATGTGACTCGAGATCCATGGTTTAATGGAAGAAATGAGGAGAGAGTTGGAAGAAACTATTGTGATGGCCATGTGGCCAAAGGAAGCTCGTTAGATGGAGGAACCAGGGAATATATCCTTGATATTTGGACTCTGGAATGAATGTAGGAGTTCCTCAAACTTGATGTTTATTAAGTCTGGTCAATATATGCTTGGATGACCTGATTTGCTATGAAGAGGAAGAAATATTGCTGGTTCCCAGGATGACCTTGGATAACACTATTGCCAGATTTCAAAGTCCAAAGCTCTGCTTCACATGTAACTGGTTGCATTTGCTAAAGGTTACCTTTGCATAAAGTAGTCAACATTTTTTAATAGTTCCCTGTTGGGGGCAAAAAGTTAGTTCAAGCTTTTACCTTGCTTTGATGTTCTTTACATATAATAATAAATTACTTTTGCAACTTTGAACATTGTTTTCTTTACCTGGGGATTTGTGTGCTTGGTAACTTTCCATTAGTCTGTGGGGTGGGACTTGCAAATGGGTGCCTGCTTTGAGTATCAGCCTTGCTGTCTAGAGAGTGGTTCCATGTGAGTCAGAAGGAAGGTAATGAGCACACAAGCTGAGTGTTTCCTCAGTGGAGTGCTTGCATGCAGCCACAGTGACACATTATTGAACTACTGTGATGCCAATTCCTTTGTGCTAATGGAATGACAGCTTCAGGCTGACTTGTCATTTGAAACCTCCAGATTCTCAGCCAGCTCTCGTGCTGACAGTATAAAGAGATTAAATTGTTGAGGATCACTACAAATACACGTGTCTAATTTTGTGTGCATTTTTTTTAAAGTTTGGGTTTATTACTGAAAATCATTGAAAAGTCTACTTGTCACCGTAACCTCTCATGAAATTATTAAATTGGTTTATTATTGTCATATGTACTGAGGTACAGTGAAAAACTTTGTTTTGTATGCCATCCATACAGGTCATTTCATTACAACAATGTATAGAGGTAGTACAAGGGAAAACAATAACAGAATGTAGAATAAAGTGTTACAGTTGCAGAGAACAGTGACAGTCAAGGTGATCCTTACATTTTCATAAAACAAATTTTATTTGCTTTTTTTAAAAATGGTATTTGGTAAAACCCCAATAATCTGGGATTTGATGGTTCAGTGGCTGGCTCACTTAGTCCAGAATGTGAGCCAGGGGCCCCAGAGTGCAAAGCAGAGTGTGTGGCCAGAGTCAGGAGTCCAGAGTGTGGCTGGGGTCTGAATTGTGGGCCAAGTGTGTTGCCAGAGCCGGTGTTGGGGTCCAGAACACCAGTGCTCAGGAACATGGATAAGTTTGCACCAGAGCTGGGGTCGAGAGTGTTTGTATATCTCCTGCTCCCTTTAAACTCACTGTGCTCACTGGAAAATTTATCATACAACTAACACATTTCCAAAAAAATTAAATGCAAGTGTTTTTAGTTATTAATAGAAGTAATAATCGATAGTCCAGAAAATCTGTCGATCTGGCACTACCAAAGTCCCAACTGTGCCAGATTGAGTTTTTCTATATTCTGCTGCTATCGGTTTCTGCAATGGTGTCATATCTTTCAACCAATATCCCAGACTCCATGAGGGAGGGTGCAGTGGAGAAAACAGAGCTCACAAGCTTGTAGGTTGGAAATTTTACTTTGTGTTGGCTGTGTAAGGTTTTTCTCTCCTTGTGGTACCCAGAAGACTCCCATTCGGCTGTGTAACAAGAGCATTTTTCCAAGTGGCTGTAATCAATGGGATATCTTTATGTTGACCATTGACATTTGGACAACTGGAAGAGATCAGATATTCCATACTAGTCAGTTGAGCCTAATCAGGATGGTTTGTCATTCGATTTACTGAACACTTAAGCATCCTTCATTCTGAATGCATGAATGCCAGTGGTGGGACAGTAGGACTGATGAGGGGGAGGAGGACAAAGGGCCAGAATTGGAGAAATGTGGTTATTGGAGGGGGTATCACTGACTGAGTGTCACTGAGGAGTTATCAAAGTGGGCTTTGAGCCCAAGATATTGGGGATCAGAAAAGTGAGGTGGGAGCAATGGGTTTATTCTCCTGCCTCCATATTTTGACCCCCATCAACATATCCAAGTGTTAAGGTTATGGATGGGGAGGCAGAATACTGGGCTGGGGTGGAATTGAAAGATTGAAGAGAATGTGATGGGAGAGAAGGAGTTAAGAGAAAATCTTAAGTTCTGAGCATGATGATTGGGAACTTTGGGAGTGAGATTTGCTCAATCTACTGTGGTGGGTGACTTTGTTAATGTGATGGAGATGGGCAAACAGGATAATAGCATTGGGTGGAGATGGTTGAGATGAAGAGGAACAGATCAGAGCTACCTAGATTTGGGGTGGGAAATGACCAGGTACTTGAATAGACGCTGTCAGCATGTATAGAAAGCAGCAGCTACAATGAAGGTCCCCGTAAAGCCCAGAACTCAGTAGGGAAATGGACTTTGCTTCAAGGGAGAATGTGATTTCTGTTCAGGAGCCAACAGCAGAAGAGTGGTGCTGGGATAACTGTCCTGAATCCCTGTAGGTAATGGCACCAGGGCCATTTGTATTGAAATTGGATGCAGTTGATTGGCAGAGCAGAGTCATGGCAGAGGAAGTTCAGCATGTCACCGAACAATAACAAACAGATGTACTGGGGAGAGTATCTTGACTGGTTGCATCATAGTCTGGTACGCCACTTTGAATTTGCAGGAATGCAAGAAGCTACAGAGTAGTGGACTCAGCCCAATATATCACGGGCACATCCCTCCCCAGCATCGGAAGTATCTACAGCAGGCACTGCCTTAAGAGGGCAACATCCATCATCAAAGATCCCCACCATCTGGGCTGTGCCACCTTCTCGCAGCTCCCTTCAGGTACAGAAGCCTGAAGTCCTGCCCCATTGGGTTCAAGAATGGCTGCTTCCCTTCAACCATTTGGTTCTCGAATCAACCAGCACAACCCTAATCACTACCTCAGTATAGCAACATTATGACCTCTTTGCACTGTAATGGACTTTTTTTTGTTCTAATTGTTCTTTCTTGTATAATTTTGCATGAATTGTTTTTCTTGCGAATGTTGCATCTCTGATGCTATGTGCCTGTGATTCAAGTAAGCTTTTCATTGCACCTGTGCATATAACAACAAACTCTCCTTTGACTTGATTTTGACTTGACTTTGACTCTGACTAGGATGTGTCTGGTGGAACATTGTCATCTTGTTGTAAATCAAAAAGAAATCAAACAGAATTCCAGCCATTGGAAAGAGTGGAGTCAGGGAGATGCAACTCTGAAAAGTTTGTAGCTTTGGAAAGGAACTTGCTTTCCTACAGTTGCTTTTATGTCCCTGATGTCTCGGTACTTTCCAACCAACAATGAAGTACTTCTGCAGTGTGCATTTATTGCAGTGTAGGACCTGTTTTTATTCCCAACCTTTGGAAAAGAGACAGTGATGCAGGAAACCAAGAAAATAGAAGCAGGATCAGGGCATTCAATATGATCAATGTCCCCTTGTTTGATACTCTCCCTCTAATGAAAGCATCTCAACATCCACTCTCTCATGCCTTCTTTGGATCTTGTATGTTTGAATAGGATCACCCCTCATTCTTCTAGTTTCTTGATAAGACAATCCTCTCATCAAAGGAATTGAACAGATGATTATAGCTCCAACCACAGACCTGCACTAAGATCAAAAGCACTATTTGGAGAAGAGCAGAGGCATCTGCTCTGGTTTCTTGGGGACAGTGTTTATTCCTCACCCAACATCTCTAAGAATAGTTTTGTTTGTTGTGCATGGGAGCTTAATGGATGCAAATTGAGTGCTGCTTCCTGCACTTCTAAAGCTCTTTAGGATGACCTGAGGGTTGAGAGTAGTATATCAATACAAGTTATTTCTTTAATATACAATTCAAGTCTTGATTTTTTTTCCCCCTGAACACCACCATCACCCTTCATCCTGGGACTGATGCTTGAATGCTGTCTGTGACTTGCTGATGCTGCTCAGATGCAGGAACCCATTTTGTTAAAACTGGGAAATGTTTTAAATGTTGGAAACGCTCAGCAGGTCAGGCAGCATCTGTCTAAAGAGAAACAGTTAACATTTTGAATTGAAGACCATCAGAACTTGAAGAGAAAACAAGTTACATTTTGTTTGTGGTCCACCATTTTTGGTACTCTTTAAATTTTGCATTTGCCAGTCACAAATCTGATTTAAGCTTTAATTATTGGCTTTGAGCTTTGCTGTTTTGGTCCCTTTTAAATGATTGCTTTGGCACCTCTAGCGCAATGCCTCATTTGTTAGATTTTTCCTTTTTTGTTTGCATCCTCCCTTTTCCAGAAATTTGCACTGCAAAATTCTTCCAAGCTGATGGATGTGTGTGTTAATAATGAATCATCTAGGATTTTGGTGAAGGAATTCTTACTGGTAAACAAACCCTTTTTAACCAATGAGATTTGCTGATGGATGAACAACCTGAGAAGAACATTGAGTGAATTGGATTTGCAGATTAAGAAGGAATGGGGACACTCCAACCAATTAACTACCTGCAGGAATGACAATCCACAGTTTGTCCTCTATCTGGATTGGATGGCATTGCAGGAACCAAAATCTCCTCATTTTTAAAAACAAAAATGCAGCCCTGATGCTGCAGCAAATGGCATTAGTTTTAACACACCTGCTACAATCTTGATTGCTGGGAGGTTGAGGGCGAAGGTCAGTTTCTGCACTTCAACAGCCCAAATTATCCAGCAACCTTGTGGCACTTTGTTTCCTGGGCAATTCTTCCCTGCCACAAGTTACCAGATCCCAGAATCATAAATTTGTGATACAGAAAGAGGCCAATTGGCCCATTGCCTCTTGGCAGGTGAGGAAAGTTACCCAGTCTAATGTCACCTTCCAGCACTACCTCGCAGTTTGCAGTTCTTCAAGGGCTGTTTAAATGAGACAAGAGTTCTTGCCTCCTCCAGCCTTTCAGGCAGTCAGTTGTAGACTTCCTCCATTCTGGGTTTTGGTGGGGAGAGAGAGAGAGGAAATAGAGGGAAGTAACTTCCTCACTTCTCTAATTCTACCAATTATGTTAAGTCTGCACCCCCTGGTTTTTCATGTTGCCGCTAAGGGAAATGTGTCCTGTTTACTGTTTAGGCCCCTCCTAATTTAATACAACTCAATTATCTCCTCTCAGTCTCTGGTAAACTAGGGTTGTTTTCGATGCAACAATCTTTCCTTGTAACTATTTTCTAGTCTCAGCAATATCTTCACATCCTCTCCAGTGCAGTCCCATCTTCTCTGTAATGTGATAACCAGAACGGTACATCGTTCTCAAACTGTTGCCAAACTAGTACTGTTTACAGTTCCAGCAGAACCAGCCTGCTCTTGTATTCTGTGCCTTTGCTGATTAAAAGAAAGCATCCCATACATCTTTTAAACCATCACCATATCAATTTGTCCTGCCACCTTTAACAGTAGACCTACACTCTGAGGTTCCTCCACTCCTCTCAGTATCTGCCCACTTACAGTACATTCCCTTGCCTTGTTGCAATTCCTCAAATGCATCACATTCCACTTCTCTGGATTGAAACCCATTTGCCATTTTTCTGCCCAACTGCCCAGACCATGTCTTCCTGCGGTCTAAAGCTTTTCTCCTTGCTGTTAACTACATTGGTGAGGCAGATTAAATTCTCCTTTTAATCTTTCTAGCAAATTCTAGGGCATTACTTCCTTACCATAGTTGAGGTATCAATTGCTTTATTGCATCTCAGCAGGATAAGACCTGTATATTAGAAACATTTACACCAGTTACCAGCTTATCTTGACTAGGCATGCAAGCAGCACTTAGTAAGTTTCCCCAATTTTCTCTGGTGTCATAAAGGTGCCATTTGAGGCCCTCTTTCAAAAGGTGTTGTAGGAGTGAGGGTCTGGATCTTGTTTTGTGGCCAGATATCTGGCAGTGTGATTGGTGCGCTGGATTGTACAGTATTTGCAGTTATATTCTCTTCTGGTCAGTTTGGTCTTGCATCTACTATTGCTTTCATTCTGTGCACTTCACCAGTGAGTCAGTTTTACAGCATGGAAGCAGGCCCTTTGGCCCAAATCATCCATGCTGACCAAAACGTCTATCTGAGCTAGTCCCATTTGTCAGTGTTTGGCCCATATCCCTCTAAACTTTTGCTATCCATGTACCTGCTCAAATGTCTTTTAAACATTGATTGTACCTGCCTCTACAGCTTTCTCTGGGATCTCGTTCCACATACCCACCCCCTCTGGGTGGGGTGGGAAATAAATTTGCACCTTGGGTCCCTCTTTTTTTTTAAAAAAGAATCTTTCTCTTCTCCCCTTAAGCTTGCATTCTCTAGTCTTAGACTCCCCTAGCCCAGGAAAAAGACTGGCCATCCACCTTATCTACTCACCTCCACCCCCAACCCCCTCCCATGATTTTGTATACATACATCCTATAAGGTCATCCCTCTGCCTCCTATGCTGCAGGGGGAAAAAGAGTTAGCCTATCTAGTCTGTCCTTGTAACTCAAGCCCTCCAGTTCCAGTAACATCCTGGTGAATCTTTTTTGCATCCTTTTCAGCTTAATGACATCCTACAGCTGGATGACCAGAATTGCCACAATACTCCAAGTGTGGTCTCATCAATGTCCTGTACAGTTACATAATGTCCCAATATGTCTTCAAATATGTTTTTGAAAAGGTTGGATTGTTAGTAATTTGCTTTGAGTAGCAATATTTATAATGTTTAGTTCACTTTTTTTAATCTAACCCAACACTAACCATGGCTTTGTGGATAACAGCACTACCTATTCTGTCTCTAGAAGGTCCTGTGTCCAATTTTTCCCAACTATCACTTAATAACCCAGCTGGCCTCAGCATTGCTTTCTTAAGAAGAGGACGAATAGCTGGAGCTCCGGCTCCGTTTTGCTGTCCAGTGCTGTCTGCCTGAGATGTGCTTGTGTGGCCAAGTCAAACACACGTGATGCCTTGCAGCAGATTAGCTGTTGAGCTAAAGCCTGGTTGGCATCTGTAGCACTGTACTTCAGGAGGTTGAGAGGAGGGAGGAGAACAGGCGAGAGACAAAACCCAGTATTGGATTGAAATAAAGACTTCCTGTTCTGTAACAACCATGTTCTCCTCTTCTCAGGGCATTGGAAAAGAACCTCCTAACAGAAATGCAACTGAATTTTATAGCTTCCTCTTGGAAGTCTGTTTGGGTATAAAAGTTTAAAAACACGACCCAGTCGTAAGTCTGAGCCTGAAGAGTTTTATTTTTGCCGTACCTTGTCTGACCATCACTGTAAATGTAACAACCTCTGTTACTCATCTGTCTGAGGGGGAGATACCAAGTATTGATGAAGAACAGAGGACATGTGGGCAGTACTAAACAAATCCCCCTGGTCTGGATACAGACCCAACCTAGCGTAACCTAAACCCGACACTTGTTGGCTCCCATCCAGCTTGGATTGTGTGCCAGGTTTTAGTTCTGAGGTTAAACATCCGATTCCTTTCACTGGGTGCCCTATGAATGTTCTGTGCTACTACACCAGTTAATCAATCGAATTAAGGGTTTTCTGGTTTAAGCTCTGTTTTAACTAGGGCCAAAAATATAAATGGCAGTTATGCTAAATAAAGCAATGCATGAAGTACTGTCTCAACAGGTCTGGGGTCTGGTTTCTGACTACTGAGAGTTGAGTTTCTTTCAGATTTGCCATTGGCAGTTTCGTGTTGTTCAGCATGGACCTCTGAGAACAGCCCTCTGCCATTGCACCGAACACCTGAATAAGCTATGCTGTCGTGGACTTGCCTCTTCTAATTATGGACAAAGTGAAGTGTTTTCAGCTCTGCGAATTCAAGCCTTTGTGTTCTCTAGTTATTTCTGTGGCTTCTGCTTTGCATAGCGGTCTGTGAAAATAATTACACTCTGTGCTGGTAAGTGTGGGAAGCATGTCATGGAAAAACCTCCTTCCTCTTTTTTAAAGTGTCATGCTACCTTCATGAAAACTTAATGCAGCTGAAACCTCTCTCTGACCCAGAAAAGATGGGAGCTCAACCATTTTGTCTAGAGTACGTTTTGACTGACATCTTTCACTGCTTTGTATGTTTATAGTGGTTAGCATAATGCTATTTCAGCGCCAGCGACCGGGGTTCAATTCCCGCCGATGTTTGTACATTCTCCCCGTGTCTGCATGGGTTTCCTCTGGGTGCTCCGGTTTCCTTCCACATTTCCAAAGACGCACTGTTAGGAAGTTGTGGGCATGCTATGTTGGCGCCAGAAGCGTGGCGACACTTGTGGGCTGCACCCCAGAACACTCTACACAAAAAACACATTTCACTGTGTTTCGATGTACATGTGACTTATAAACAAATGTCATATATCTTGTAGGAGCACCTTTTAAGATAATATTGAATAAAACTTTACTGAGCCAGCATTGTTGCTTTTCTCCATAATTCCAGTTCTGTTCCCCATACTCCTTGGCCTCTTTTCTTTTGAGGTGGTTGACTCTGGGTGAGTTTGTGCTGGGGACTGGATTGTGACAGGCCTAAGATTTTTCCTAGCACCCCTGTATCTGACTGAGCCCAAAATGCAGCAATGATGGGCTGAAACTGTAATTTATTCAAGTCCAAAGTTTCTCCAATGTTCAGGGATGACTTGGAGAAATCTGATGGGTGAAGACCTTTTCAGTGTACCCACCTTCTGTCAGAGCGCTAAATTCTTGTGGGGTGGACAGTGATAGTAAGAAATGCAGTTCATATTTGAATCTTTTCCCTGAGGCTCTTTACAGCTTACTGGCCTGGTGTTGGTGACTGGCTTCACTAGAAGCCTTTTTTTAAAATACATCCAGGCTGCTTCTGGGAGTTAGGTGGGAAGCAAATGGGCAAAGAGTCTCCATTTTAATGCCAGAGCTGAGTTTTGGGAAGTATCTCGCTATCTTTGAGATAATTAACCAATATATGGCCGAGGTTTTTATCTGTACTTCCCCAGCTCAGCCAACTTAGCTGGGGAGGGACAACAAAATGGGAGGGGAAATATTTTGGGATCAAAGCTTAATTTAGTACATGCTTGTTAACAAAAAAACCAAGTTAGATGGCTTTTCAGCCAATGCAGGAATGTGATTTTTTTTTTAAAAATAGCAACTTTTAAATGTTTTAAAAGTTGCTATTTACAAAAGTGGGTTCTTCCATGTGTTGGGCAGTAAATGTCAAGCTTTTATAATGTCTGACTTGCTCTTTGCTGAGATATTGGCCTTTGCAATGCCTTGCTCTCTATTCTACAACAAAGCCTGCAGGACCAAGTGTGTGGAGTGTGGGAGAAGTAGTAATCGGGCTGGTTCTCCCCCTCTCCTTGCTTTTGCACTTTTAAGATGATATTTTCTTTTTGTCATGTAATGGCCTGCCCCCCCGCCCCCCACCAAAAAAAAATCCAGTTGTGTTTTTGACAGCTGGATGGAAACATTTGGCACTTCATAAGTTTTGAATTTTAAATAGTATTAATCATGGGGGGGGGGGGGAATAGGCCTTTTTTTAAGTTTCAAAATTGAAGCATGGGATTGGCCTGTGCAATGAATTTGCAGGCTGACCTTGCAACCCTGGGACTTCGTTCATCCCTGCCTGGGTTAGATTTAAACTAGTCTGCTTGTATTTAAGCTGAAGTAAATTGAATTTATGCTTGGTGTGAGATGCTTGCAAACTGGCACGGTTCCTCCATCTTGAAACCTTTTCCAACTTCATAAATTTTGTAGTGCAGAAAGAGGCCACTTAGCCCATCAAATCTGTACGGACTCCACGTAAGAGCAATGCAGCCAGTCTCTTTTTTTCCCACCCACCCCATAACCTTGCAAATTCTTTCCTTTTGAGATGCTCCCCTTTGAACAATTGAATGGGCCTCCACTTGGGGGGGGGGGGGGGGGGGGAAGAAATCAAGTGATATTGGCAAAGAAAACTTAGACTCTGAGTGGCATGTTTGATTTCAAGATGAGCCTTGTCATCCTTTTTATTTGTCTGCCATGCTGAGATCCCCTCAGTAGATTTATATATTTAAGTATTGGCTGGTATCAAATTTATCTTGCCTGCATATGTGGGCATCTATTGTCGAGCTCTGGTACCTTGAGTGATCTCTCAAAGCTGTTAGTCACGTCAGAAAGAGTGCAAGTGTAAGTAAGGTTGCATGATAAACTGCTGAGTCAGTTGGGTGTGGGCTCTACCAAAGTCGGGGTCATGATTTTGGCCAAAGGTTCAGTGTGGATTTTGGTGCCTTTGGCCATGTTCACAAACCAGGAGCTGGGCCAGATCCTAACGGGATTCTTGCTGCACAGATTGCCTTGCTATTTGGCAGAGGAACAAGATTGTGATTGCCCAATATGGGACTGAATTACCCAACATTTCGTGGTCTGGAATCTGATGTTAAACAAAGGAAGATGCTTGTGGTTGTTAGAGGTCACAAGATCACAAGACACAGGAGCAGAAGAAGGCCATTCAGCCCATCAAGTCTGCTCCACCAAAGGTCAATCCTCCCAGCCCCAGGACATCACTAGTACAATGACCAAGGTAGCATCACCTTCAGTTGTTAATGACTGTCCCTCCATGAGGTCAGAAGTGGGGATGTTTACTGATTGCATCATGTTCAATTACATTCACAGCTCCTCAGTGAAGCAATCCATATCTGCTTACAGCAAGACTGAGGAGAGAAGAGGTCTGCTGAGATATAAAATTAACACCTGATCTAAACCTCCTGCCTGATTTCTACTTCTATATCTTGACCATCACTTTAAATATTACAATCTCAAACGTGCTATTGATTGGTTTGAGGATGAAATGCCAAATATTGATCAAGAACAGAGATTGCAAGCAGTAATACTGAACTAATCATCCTGGCTTAGATAGTTGTGGTGGGCTTGCACAGCCTGATCCAACCCAACTGTTATCTAAGAATATGCAGGGAACTAGAGTCCATTGGGCTTGGCTTTAGGAACAAGTTCCAAGACCTAGACAATGATTCTGATGTGGGTGGATGTGGCAAGTAGTATTCATGCCTACGTGCCACATAATGACCATCTCCAACAAGAGAGAGCCTGACCACCTACCCTTTGATATTTAATGGTATTGCCATCAGAGTTGCCCAACATCAACATCCTGGCAGGCCACTATTGACCAGAAAGTCAACTGGACCAGCTGGGTGTTCTGTGGCAAGTGACTCCACAGCCTTTCAACAACCTACAAGGCATGAGTCAGGAGTATGATGCAATGCTCTCCACTTCCCTGAACGAGTACTGCTCCAATAACACTTAAAGGTCAACACTCCATATTCAGGACATGGCAGTATGCTTGATTGGTTCCCCCATCCACCACCCTAAACCTTCACTCCCTCCACCACCAGCACACCGTGGCCGCAGGGTCTACTATCAACAAATGCACTGCAGTTACTTGCCTCACACCTCCCAAACATTTGTGCTCCACCTTCCTAGTGGTAGAGGTCAGCAAGTGCATGGGAATACCATACTGTGCAACTTGGAAATAATAGAACATAGAACAATTACAGCACAATTCAGTCCCTTCGGCCCACAAAGCTGTGCTGAACATGTCCTTACCCTAGAAGTTACTAGGCTTGCCCATAGCCCTCTATTTTACTCATCTCCATATACCTATCTAACAGTCTCTTGAAAGACCCTATCATATCAGCCTCCACCACTGTTTCTGGCAGCCCATTCCAATATCAAATTCCAATATCCCTTGTTGCGAGGTTTAAATCCTGGAACTCCCTCCCCAAGAGCACCTTAACCAGAAGGAATACAGTGATTCAAGAAGGCTACTTGCCATATTCTCAAAGTGCCTAGCCTTGCCAGCAATCAGTGTTGCCCTAAATCCTGTAATGAATTTTTTTTTAAACCTGACTGTTCACCCTATTTTGGCGCTTTACACAAACCTGCATCAACCTCCCTGAGGGAATGAGTTTTTTGTAATTTCCATCATCACTCAGAATTTTTCTACCTCTTTGCATTATTCTGGCTCTTTCCTCTTCCTTTTTTTTTCCCCTCCTCAACAATATTGAGACTAAATCCAGTGTTTGCAAATCCAATGAAAGGACTGGCTGCTCCTGGTTGAAGAAGCTTGCACTTTGTTATCTGGCTAACCATGTGTAACGATGTGGGAACTTGCTAAGCAGTTCTGGTCAGGATTTGTGCAGCTGTTAAATGCTCAGGCTGTTATAATTGATTCTGAATTGTAATGTTCAGATTTATTTTGATCACCTTTTTGTGGGCTACGTATGTATGACAGGAATTGGTAAAAGACACGCGAGTTATACAATTTGTTTGTATTATTTTACATTCCAAATTATAAAGCAAAAGCTCTTATTGTTTGAGTTTGTTCTCTTCAAAATTATGAATTTATTGATGATGGTCTTATTTCAGTGGTGCAGTTTTCTGTGGTTGCCACATATAATTTTCATCTGTTGGACAACCTTTTGTTTGGCTTTAAGGTACATTGTCGTCATGGTAAATGGTCTTTCTATTCTAATGTAATAAAGCTCTTCCAAGAAGTGTGAATGATTCAGCATCACGAATATTATCTGGATGGTTCTAATGACTTTTTTAAGCTAAGAAAAAGCTCTGTTTTTTGGAATCAATTGAAAGTTTTCTAAATTGCTCAGTTTCTATTTTATAATCTGATTGTGGAGACCAGAGGAGCTGTGTGGTGTGACCTCTGTCTGTGCTGAGTTGGCTGATCAGTGCATCCACTGGGTCTGTGGTGGAGGTTGTGTAATCTGAAGTTTTGCCTTTTAACTCATGGAACTTTGCACAAAGAAGTAAGGACTCTTGAAACTCCCTAATATGGTATTCTCACAGCAATTTGCCACATACATAATTTTAAATCTATTTAAGATTCTCTTGAGTACGTTTCAGCCCTGTTCAGTATTGAAAATGCAATGTTCCGAACTCTGAATCTGCAACTGTTTTGGATGCCAAAGTATTGCTTGCTTTTTAAAAACTCCTCATCGGATACCGCCTCAGTGTCATGGAATCTTTTCATGTCCCCTGGGATGCACTGAAGGGCTGCACCTCTGACAGTGCAGTGCTCCCTGGTACTGTTCAGGCATGCTGTAGAGGGGTGTGGCTGTTTGCTTGGAGCAACAGGAAATTCGGCAATGGGGGAAGACCAAGATGAGCAAGTGCAACGTGCTTGTGGGAAACTTGCCCCAGTTGGGAATAGGATAGAATGGGATGGCCCCCATGATTACCTTTTACTGGGATGGAGTTGATCTTTGGAGAATTTAGTGTACACCAATAAATAGGGTAAAAGTGCAGTTTAAAAAAAAACCATTGAAAAGTTCACTCCCTTCTAGTAACTGAAGGGCAGTGTGTTGTTTGATGCAAGTACGGTGCTGTGACATCTTGGAAACTGAACAGTAGTGTTACTGGTTGTAAAATATCACTCTTGGTGAAAAGAATTTGACTTGCATAGCTGAAGTTGAGAGGCCTGCTAGCAGTGAAATACCATGTTTGTGGGATGTTGAGAGGTCTGCTTATAACAGTAATTATAGCTTCTGAATGTCCACTGGATTCCTGTATATGAGTGATCCCTTCTCCACCCGGAAGAGTTTTGAGGGTTTGTCATCTTGTCAAGTTCTGATCACAAGATAAATATGGATGAGGAAGTTCATGCTGGCTGTTTTTGGTTGCAACAAATCTAGCATCTAACTGCTTCTGAAAGTCCTCTCTGGACTTTACCTGTGCACCCAACCTGGAAGTCTGTTTTGCATGTCTCTTGGGGATCAGTGTACAGTGGACTGGGCAAATAAGATATCTGGAAAGATGCATTGAAAACTTCCTGTCAGCCAAGGCATGCAATACAAGGGCAGGGAGGTCCTGCTAGAGCTATATGAAACACCAACCAGGCCACAACTAGATGAGACTGTACTGTTGTAGTCACAACACCACAAAGATGTGATGGCACGAAACAGTGCACAGATTTACAAGGGTGATTCCAGGGCTGGGAAATTGTACAGTTACAGAGATCTGGCTAGGCTAGACTAAATTGTATGTATCCTCCAGGTCTATCCTGCCAACACTCTTTGGCATTGCAACAAAACTTTTTCTTGCTCTTGTGCACAATCCCTTTTTGTTTTTGCAATGAAGACCAGTGTTGTATTTGCCTTCCTAATTGCTATACCTGTGTGCCAATAGAATGAACTGCCTTTTGATTTTTAAGTTAATGTGTGCAATTTTTTAAAAATGAGAATGTAAGAACATTAGCAATAGGAGCAGGAATAGGCCATTCAGTCCCTTTTTTTGTTTGCTCTACTATTCAAAATGATCATGGCTGATCTTTTACCTTGGCGCCACTGTACTGCAGTTTATATATATATGTATGTATGTATTCCTTTCCCTTCCAATTTTTTATCAATGTCTTGAATATACTTGTAAATGAGCACTGCTTTCCTTCCCCTTTCTCCCCCCTGCCCCCCCCCCCCATTTGAACTTTTTTGGCTTTTGGGACATGCACTGTGTCCTTTCATAGAAGGAGAAGGAACCTTGCTATTGGTGGTGTGTCCAGGACTGCAGTGAGTCACGGTGGACCAGATTTATTTCTCTGATCTTCTGCAGAGAAGGTAATTGCTGTTCTTGCTTGATCTGCCTTTTGTGACTCTGGTCACTAGATCTGCAGCAATGCAGTTTGACCCTTTTGACTACCTTTTTTTTAGATAAGGCTTGGGAAGAGTGGTTTGGGGATGGACAGTAACTGCTGGCCTTATCAGTGATGCACACAGCTTGTGAATGATTTTTTTTAAGGGAAAAAAAAACAAGTCATCTTGGGACCTGAGTGAACTGTGCAATCCAGTGGGCTATGTCTTTAATTGGGTGAGGTTTAAGGATTGAGAAGGAGGGAAAATCTAATGCTAATCAGGCATCAAGACAAAAGGAAAGTAAAAATCACATGACATTTAAAAAAAATTCTCTCTGAAAGAATGGGAATGCCCTGGTAATCGTTTTTTTTTCCCCCCTGTGGCAAAGTTATTGGTTGACAAAAAGGTAAACTAGTCACTGATTGCTTGCTCCGAATTTCCTATGGTGACTTCAGTTTCCACCTACCATTGTAAGCACCCCAACTTCAGATGTTCAGTGCTGTGGTAAGGTGGGCAGCGATATGGTGGAGTGCCACAACTTTTTTAAAAAACCTACTCTTGGATGGTCACTGTTGACCAGGCACTTACCCCTTGCCTGGAATTGTATCAGTGAGTGCCATTGGTCTCTGTTATTCTGAGAGCAAGTTCTGTTCCATTATCAAATTTGTAAATACTCAAACTCAATGGGTGCAACAAAAATTAAGCCCATGTTACATGCATAGGCAAGGAGGTTGGCTATTACTTAAAGCAGCAATCTAGAGACACCTGATACATCAACTTGTTAGTGGTATTCCAAACACTAGCTTTTGCAATTGATGATTGATGTGTACTACATAAATGTATGTACTGAAATTTAAGTGTATGTGAATATATTTTTAAGGTATTATTTTAAATAGAATAGACTGTAATAACGTTATTTGCCCTTGTATGTGATTCACTTTGACACTTGGTTTTCAAGTGCTTTTTCTGAGCATTGGGGAGTGGTTTGGATAGGAATGCAACCTATAATGTAGGTTTTTATCAGATGGGGAACTCTTTTTTTTCTTCATTTGAAGTGCAGCAAGTTTTGAAAATGGCTTGTGACCAGGAAAAATATACCTTGCGTGTAAATACTCCTGTGAGGCTGATCTTTGCCCTCCAGCAGCTCAAACCTGTTTACCACATGACTGAAACTGCAGTTTGTAATCTCAGCAATGCAGCCTTGTGTAACATGTGTGAACCTGTGCTTTTCCTGTGAGAAATTGTTCTTCAGATTCTGACATTGGCTTATCCCAGCAATCCCTATATTGTTTAGACAGCTGTTTTTTTTTAAAACAGATCAATTTTGCTAGCAGCTCTTTTTATCTTGGCAGTGTGCCACAGAGCAATGATTGGATTTGGTTTGATGGGCACTGACTGCCCTTCAATAATGCCTCACTGATGTAGCTATTCCTCTGGAATGACTTTTTTTTTTGTTCTCTTCCTTGCCTGACATGCATATGTTGTAGCATGAGTCATGACACATTTTGAAACCACTCTTGAATGGTTCCTGATTCCTGGGCACAAAGCCTGCAGAAGAATTTGAAATGGTAGTAGATGACCAGAGGGGCAATAGTTTGCAGCTACACAGCCCATTAAGGCAGCCAACAATCTGCAGGCATGTTAAACAAATGGCTTCTGTTATTTTCATCCATGGTCATTTAACACAAAAGCAAAATGATTATTGATTTTGTACAGGATCTCCTGATTGGGGTGCAGCTGGATGTTAGATTATGGAAAGAATGTAAAAGTATTTGGAAAAGGGACAGTGTAAATGCAAGGGATAATGGATTATAATTATGGAGATGTTTAGTGCCTTGTTCTCTTTTGAGCAGGTTGAAAGCTGACCTTTTTAAGAGGCCTCAGTTCAGTAAGATAATGGGTGATTTGTAACAATACCACTGATTTGTACAGATTAGACAGTTTATGATGATAATGAAGTTGAAGGGGAGGAAAGAATCTCCTTTAGTGAATAGAATGTTGAATTCTTTGCCCTTGTCACTATTGACTTTATCTTTAAAAGGGAACTGAGTAGTTTGAAACAGATTGTGCAATCCATTTTTAAATTAAAACTTCATTGCATTTTTAATGCACCGAACTCAGTCCTTGCTATTATGAAAGTCCTTTCTGATTTGTCCTGCTTTTGGTAATTTGTCTGGTACAGCCAGCAAGTGGGTGTGTTGGGATTGGACTAAGCATCTTGGTTGGGGGGGGGGGGGGGGGGGGGGAAGAGAAAGAGGAGAGACCTGGATCAGACATGAGATAAAATACTTTCATTTCGTGATTTGCACTTTTTGTGGTGGAGGGGGGAGCTTCAAGAGTTTTTTCCCCCAAAAAAAATCCTTTGGGACTATGATGGTAATTAAGTAAATACCTTTTTAGTAGTTTTCTACACTCCCCACCCCTTCCTTCATGCTCCAGTGCTGTCCAGTTCTGTGAGATGGGTTGGCAGTACTTTTTTTTTTCCCCCTTTTTGTTTTACAGTCCTGGGCTGACAACCCAGCTCCATAACATCTGCTTGGCCTGGACTGCCTGCCCCCTCCATTTTGTGTTGCTTAAACCCAACTCTCATTTCTCAGGAGTTGAAGCTTTAGACCCTTGCTACGAATTGCTTTCATGTTGGGATTGTTTTGATTTTGATTCCTGGCTTTCTGGAAGAAAGACTTTTTATTTCTATTGCACCTATCACAGCCTCCTGACATCCCAAATGTTTCAGACAGTGTGGACTGGTTGAACCAAATGACCTATTGACATGCTGTTTACCATATGCAAATCAATATAGTTTTTGAACCACAGTCATTGTTGGAATGTGGAAATATTGTGGGGGATTTGTGCACAGGAAGGCCTCTCAAACCGCAGTGCATAATAACCAGCTCATTTGTTTCCTGAGTGATGTTGGTGGGGGATAACCATTTGGCCTCTTGGTACCTCTGGTACTTCCTGCTCCTTTTTTTTGGTCTAGTGTCCTGCGATCTTCTGTGATGGCAGAAAGAACCTCAGTGTAACGGTTGCTTACTATTCCACCCACTGGTGATACCTGCCTCTAGGAATCCAAACTAAACCAGCAGTTTATTGGATGGGTCTTGTGCATTGGAATAGAATCTTAATGCAGGATGGTCATTTAATAAATCCAAATGGGGAATGTAGAGGCTCTTTAAAGATATGACAAAGAAAGGAATAAAGGTGGTTCATGTGACTCATAAATGCTAGCATGGATCAGTTGGGTCAAATGGCCTGTTCTGTGCTGTCAGTTCCACACTTAATTATTCTGGCATTCAGCCATTGTAATGAATGCAGTGAGACCAGGCTCTCTCTCGTGGGTGCACGTGTAATATAAATTTTCCTTTTATTGTTGCTGTTACCAACAGTAATAGCACCCACTCAGTGCATTTTTAAGCTTGGTCTTTGATAAAGTGATGCAGTCTTTGCATAAAGCAGCTTCTGTCTGATGTTGGAAACTCCTTTCAAATGTGACTCTGTTGAAAAGAACATTGCAGAGTAATGCTGTGCAGTCAAGGCCTCTGAAGTGAGGCTGCTGAAACGGCTCTCTAAGCTCTGAGGCTGCATCAGCCACTCCTAACAAGCTTGCACAGACCCAATTTCCTATCCATTACTAAAACTACTTGCAATTGTTCCATTGGTAAGCTTGCTAGTTGCATGCTTCCAAGTAGAACACAGCAGTTTTGTGAGAGGATATATTCTGGCAACACTACTCCACTGTGTTTGCCTGAGCTAATTGCACCGAATATCTTTTTAAAAGAAAAAGCTTTTTTTGGAGAAGCTGGCAAAGCAGTTTCGATTATTTAAACAACAGCTTGCATTAATCTATTGCCCTCAACGTAATTAATTAACATGGGCAGTGAAGAAGCAAGTCGCATAAGGAGGTATTGGGCCAAGTGACCAAAACTTGGTCAGAGAGTAGGATTTAAGAGACGGTGGGGAATAGAGAGGGAGAAGGAGGAAGGAGAGTTGGTCATGGCCTGCAACTCCTGATCTCCTTTTCAGACATGGCAAGATAGATATGGCCTCGGAATACTCAAATACTTTGAATTTCCCATTTCTCTGCAATATTTGCACAATTTTTAGAGCTGGGAGCTGCTATATGTTTTTCATTAACTTTTTTTAATTTCCTGGCTCACCAGTGTTTCATTCCTTCTCCTGCATTGCACAATTAACTGATCCCTTTCCATTTGGAGGGGCTCAGAATCTCAATGTAGTTCTTGAACTGATGTCCAGGGAGAAATTGACCAGGGAACTGATTCTGCCACCTCCCCTGGTTTGTACAATGTCACCTTTAGAAAAGCATTTGCATCATTCGGTTATGTTTCTTATAGAGTTGTATAGCACAGAAACAGGCCATTCAGCCCACCACCTTCATGTCACCCTATCTTGTAATCTGGAAGTTTGTTGGAGAATTGGCAAGATGCCTGAATCTTTGCAGCTTTAATTCATGACACATATGGCTTGAGTAAACCAGTATGTATATTTTTTATTCAAATAGGTTTATTGCCAAACCATGTGCCTTGAGCCTTAGAATTCAAGCAAATGGACCACGCAGAGCACAGCCCAATGCTATTCTAGAGAAAGTCTTTACATCAATTACAAAGGTGAGTGCTGTTGCTGTGAGACTTCAGTTTTTGTTTTATTATCTTTATATTTGAAGAAAAAGGTTGTCTACTACTTTCACCCTTCGTTCTTGCCCTGCTCGCATCCTATCTCTGAGCTAGTAAAGCAGTGATCAGTTCCCAGACATCTGCCAATCGCCATTTTGACCTGGCTTCCAGTAGCTCTGAGCAGTTGGGTGATATCCTATATTGCTGCTTGTATTTGTCACCTGCCTTCCTTTCTGAATATGCAACTGAAAAGTCAGCTTGCATTGACCAAACCAGACTGCATGAGGTCTGTCTGGATTTGACTAGCCGAAATTGAATTAAATGATGATCATTCAGTTTCTTGATGACCCACTGAATGTTTTTTGTTTTCTGCTTTTTTTTTTGTTCCTTTTGAAATGTGGATGTCACTGGCAAGACCAATAGTTATTCCTTAGGAAGTGGTAGTGAGCTCTGCTTTGATCAATAATCCTTGGTGAAAGTGCTCCCACAGTGCCACTAGGGAGGGAGCTTCAAGATTTGGACCTGGTGACAATGAAGGAACAATGATCATGTTCCCAAGTTGGGAAGGTGTGACCTGGATGGGATGGTGTCCCCATGCACCTGCTGCCCTTGTCCTTGGTGGCAGAGGTCATGGGTTTGGGAGGTGCTGTTGGAGTAGCCTGGGTGAGGTAAGGGCATTGCACTTCGTAAATGGTACACACTACTATGTTGGTGATGGAGAGAGAATGTGTTTAGGATGGTAGATGGGGTGCCAGTTGGGTAGGCTGCTTTGCCCTGGATGATGTTGGCCCTCTTTGAGTGTTGTTGGAACTGCTCTCATCCAAGGAAACTGAAGGTATTACATCATGCTTTTGATTTGTGCCTTGTAGAGATGGGAGCTGAGTTACTCACTGCAGGATGCCCCAGCCTCTGACCTCCTTTTTGTGGCTGTTATCATTGTCATCAAATGATGTGCACTTGACTGGTTTCATGAATGACTTCACTCAAACACAACAGTGAGAATATGATATCTCTTTAATAAAGAAAGCTAGTCATTTCCTATGACTTTCCTTTGACCTTCATAGTAGCTAGTCTTTCCTCCCAAAGTTGGATTTACTCTGCTAAAACAGAGTAACTGCAATTAGCCTTTAATTAACCTTGTTTACAGCTATTAGACTTTGTAACCTGAAAGGTGGAAGTCTGGTCCACCCTTGGCAGGAGCGCATTGTATTTTTTAATCTCATGATTTAAAACTGCTGCCTTGCTGTGAGATCTGCCAAGTGTTGGAGTCGGCAAACTTCTTGGTTTTTCATGGTTGAAAAATCGTGGTTGTGTACCATGGAACCTTCAGGCTTTAGTAATGTTACCCTCTATGTACTTGTTAGTCTGTGAGTAGTCATCCAGTGTTGGTTCTGGTTTAGGATTTATCCATTGACTGACAATCTTCTTAAGCTATTTCCCCTGTAGCCGATGGGTAATAAATACAAGCGAAACTGTGCCAGATTGCCAGGGGCTATGAACAGCTTCTGGCCCACAGGCTATAGATTGGACATTCCAGTGCCAATAATTGAGAGCTTGGACTTGATGGCATGGCCTTTCTCTTTTGCCCCTTGCCTTTCACAAGATCACAAGATAAGGGAGCAGAAGCAGGCCATTCGGCCCATCGAGTCTGCTCCAAGGAAAAGGGAAAAAGAAATGGGGTGGGAAAAAAGAGAGAGGAAAAAAAAAACTATTCTAATCCCATTTGCCAGCCTTATCCCCATATCCCTTGATACCCTGACTATTTAGATATCTGTCTATCTCCTCCTTGAATACCCCCACTGATCTGGCCTCCACTGCTGTGCGTGGCAAGGAGTTCCACAATTTCACCACCCTCTGGGTAAAGAAACTTCTCCTCATCTCTGTCTTGAAACTGTACCCTCTAATTCTAAGATTGTGCCCTCTGGTCCTGGACACGCCCACCAAGGGAAACAGCCTAGCCACATCTACTCTATCCTTACCTGTCAACATTTTAAATGTCGCTACGAGGTCCCCTCTCATCCTTCTGTACTCCAGCGAGTACAGTCCAAGAGCCGACAAACGCTCATCATACTTAAGCCCTTTCATTCCTGGAATCATTCTCGTAAATCTCCTCTGGACCCTCTCCAACGTCAGCACATCCTTCCTAAGATGCGGGGCCCAAAACTGCGCACAGTATTCCAAATGAGGCCTCACTAGCGCCGCGTAGAGCCTCATCAACACGTCCTTACTTTTATACACTATACCTCTCGAGATGAATGCCAACATAGCATTCGCTTTCTTAACCACCGATCCAACCTGGTGGTTAACTTTTAAGGTATCTTGTACGAGTACCCCCAAGTCCCTTTGTACTACCGCACTATCAATCTTCTCTCCTTCTAGATAATAATCTACCCGCTTATTTCTACTTCCAAAGTGTACAACTGCACATTTCTCAACATTGAATCTCATCTGCCATTTCCTTGCCCATTCTCCTAAACTGTCTAGGTCCCTCTGCACCCTTTCGTGCCCCCTTCTTTTGCCTCTGCTTTGGATACAGTTCCACAGATCCCAGAATACCTCCCAAGTAACTGGTGTACAACTACAAGAGGGCATTGTAGCTGAACCAAGTGTTGGCATGTGATTACTTTTGTCAGCTGGCGGGGTAATTTAACTCAGTTTTCCAAACTTGCTCCCCTCTCCACTCTGTGGGGAGGGGGGAGTGGACATTAAGGTAAATTATTAGCTATCCACTGACTTGGAATTAGACAAGGAACTTCTTGCAACATAGGAGTGCATTCACCCATGAGGACCATACCAACTCTGTGGGGCAAGCCCATCAGTCCTGTTTCCTGTCTTCATATTTCTCTTTAAGCTCTGTAATTCTCTCTCATGCCCATCAGCTTCCCTCTGATTATTTTGGCTACATTTAAGGACTTAATTACTGTGGCCAATTAACCCAGTATCTGGGGGGAAAAGCATACAGTCACAGGGAGAACATATAGACTCCACGTGGACAGCACCCAAGGTCAGGATTGAACCCAGGTCCCAGGAGTTGAAGCAGAAGCACTTGTAGTGCTGCTCACAACTTGATGGAGTAAGATATTTGGGCTGCCAGTGGGGATGGTGAGGACCATACAGCAATGGCAGCTTCCAATTGTATGGTGTGTTAGATGTAGACGGGGCTGGGTGGAGAAATGATGCTGAGCACGAAGGGTTTGTTGATAAGTATGCCCAAAATCTTGGCCAGACACCTGGGTTCTCTGGATTGCCTAGTAGAAAGAGTAAGTGGAACAGTTTAGTGAAAGAGTCCCAGACTCTGGGGCAGCACTGCCCTGTGATGGTGAGGGGTGGGAGCAGAGATCAGGAACCTCCAAGAGCCAACACCAAGGCATGGACAGTGTGCTATGTAGAGCTGTAGAATATTGGGGGCAATCAGTGAAGAGATTTAAAGACTATGAAACATTTGGGGAAATCGGGGGGGGGGGGGGGTGGTGGAAGCTGCACATACTGGAAATCTAAAATAAAAACAAAAAAATGCTGGAAATACTTCAATCTGAAACATTAACTCTGTTCCAGTTTCCATGGATGCTGTCTGACCTACTGAGTATTTCTAACATTTTCTGTTTTTATGTTGGCCTGATGGACTGATCTGCTCACTAATCTTTGCAGCATTTTACCAAACTACATCTTGTGTACAAGTTTTAGTTCCTACTGAGCAGTGCTGTCTTATCCACAGTCTATTTAAGAGTAAAAGTTCTGTGACCTATTGCCCAGAGTAATGTAGTGAAATTCCAAGATCTGTGTAACCTTGCACTGTTTACAGGTGCCACATGGATTCCACAGATGACATTGAGCACATTCACAGGGGTTTGGGAGCTGGAGAAAGGAAATATTGTCTGACAAAAACGCTAATGTTCAGGCTCTTGAGTGCTGGAAAAACTATTCCAAAAGTAGGGTCAGTGATCTGGGAAATTGGTGCCACTGCACAGGGCTTGTCATCTGCAGTCTAGAGTGCTCCATTGTGGTATGTGTCAAGACTGGCATCTCTTTTTGTGTAGGATCGCAGAATGTTGCAACATGGGAGAAGGCCATTTGGCCTATTATGCCTGCTTTGGGTAAAGTTGTGGCAGTTTTTTTTTAAAGTTTCCCAACAACTGGAAAGCAAGAACTTGCATTTGTACGGCAACTTATCAAGTTTTTGGGATCTCGCAGAAGAATGTGATGCAATCAGTGGCTTTGTTTCAATTGCTGTTAGGCAAATGCAGCAGCCAAATTAATGAAGTAACAATTATCAAATCTGTTTTTTGTCTTGGATAGTGTTGGTTGAAGGGTCACGTGACAAAGGATAAGCAAGCGCTCTGCTGCCTTGTGACCTCTTGTACCCACTTGAGCAGGCTGATTTACGCCTCTGCTTGACATCTCAAGGGGTGTGTAAAAAGGGCAGCACCCTTGGCGATCCAAAAGTCTCAGTCCCGTGCAGAAATAAAAGTGTAGAATTGTAGAAATTCTATGACATGGAAGAAGGCCATTCAGCCCTTTGCAAAAAACCAAACTGCTGGAGGAACTCAGCAGGTTAGGCAGCATCTGTGGCGACAGAGCTAAGCAATGTTTTGGGATCCGAATCGTCGACCAACCATCCCTCTACCTCCACGGATGCTGCTTGACCCCACTGAGTTCCTCCAGTAACTTTTTTTTGCTCCAGATTCCAGCATCTGCAGTCCATTGTCTGTGCTGGTAGTTGTATGTAAACTATGTCCAGAGGCTTGATGCCTTAACCCTTTAATCTGAAGTAACATTATTGTACTAGGCTAACATCAAGGAACAGTAAGAAAGGGAGCCAATAGTGCAGTTTCATTTAACCAATGAACTCTCCCACTTTGACTGCAAGTAATGGGTACTCTGTTACACAAAACCACTTTATGAAATGAGGTGTTCTTTTTTTAAAAAAAAACTGGTATGGAGGTGTGCATTACTATTGGTTCTTTGTCTTTTGTCAGATTGTCTCACCAGGGAAGGAAAACTGGTTTGTCCCTTGGCATTCTCCAATTGTGCAAAGGTTTAGAGTCTGAAATTGATTTCTTAAATCATCAATATAACAGAGCTGTATTAGTCTTTCATCACTGATCCTGTGTGTGAGACTTCTACTGTGTCAGCACCTTGATTGTTAAGTTTGGTACAGATTCTAGAGTTTTAAGTAATTTAAGCAAAAGGCTGCTGTTAAGCTTTGTGGTTTGGGTGGAAGTTGGATCCTCGGTAAAACCTGGAGCTGGCTCCAGGGAATGTGGCTGCCTGCATGGCAAAAGATTGGGGTTGAGAATTCTTTTGATTTGGTCTCCGAATCTGGATTGGGGAAACTTGATGCTTCCGGGGCAGATTTGCAGATGGAGGGTGGTTTATGGTTGAAGCCAAGGAGGCAATAAATGGCCTCTAATCAGTGTCAATGGCAGATTGGAGATGGCACAGGAAACTGCAAACTGATCTGAATAAATGGTTTGTGCATGTGACTAAAGGTGCTGTTGAAGTGATCAAGGAACTTTGGATTGGTTGTGCAATCTCTGAAGTCACTACAAAAATCCATCAAACATGGGGACTGCAATTGGTATTGTAAAACTAACTACTTCAAGTAAAACAGTGACCAAGCAAGTAGGTACCTCAAAATGCAAAGTTAAAGCTAGTCCCAGAAAAGGTAGTCGAAGTAAATCCCACAAGATGTGTAGGGAGCAGGTGAGGGGGTGTTGATTTAAAAGTGCATCCCCTTATCCAGATGCCCAAGTTGGGATGGTTGATATCTGTATCTGCCTATGATGCCTTTGGAAGAGGATGATTGAATTGCCTGTGTGTTTGTTGTGTGGTAGTGATCTCCTCTTGCAGGTGGCCATTTAAATGCTAAAGAACAAGGATTTGAGGACCCAGTAATTGGCCTCCTGGTTTCAGTGGGTTGTACACATTTGAGGTCTGGAGTCTCTGAAGTCTAACAAAAAATCAATTCAAAACTAAAATTTAAAGAAACATTGATCCCCTGACACCTGAGCTGCTAGAACCTCTGCGATCGCCTGTGCTTGTGTACAGTTCTGACAGTTAAACTAGTGTTGGTCCTTTCTGTGCATGTTTGGCATGCTCTGGTTCCATTAAAAGTTCCAAGCCCTTTTCAGGAGATGAAGCTGCAGATGCTTTAAATGGTAAAGTTGTAGGTACAAAGAGATGGGTTTCCATGCTATTATGCAAAGACCAATAAAATCTAATCTTTACTACTACATAAACATAAAGTTTCCTCACAGACCATGGTGCACTGCTGTCTTTTGTCCATTTTATGCAATGCTACTTCATTTTAAAGCGTTTGCTATAAATCCTGCATCTTTAGCACCAATCATAATGATCCTGTTGCTTTTGGATTATTTGTGTTGAACCTATTGATGTGATTGTGACTTGAGCCAACTTATTGTAGCTATTTTGTCTGTTTGGGGAGCTGGGAGAAAGAACATTCAGTGCAGAGGGTAAAGTAAATTGAAATCAGCTGTTCCAGATTTCTAAACTGTTTGTGGCTTGTAAGTTGCTTTCTCTCTCTCCCCTCCCCCTCTCACATGTAGTGTGAATGTTTTGCCAGTATCAACTCTGACCCTAAACTTAAATTGCGAAACACTAAATTTAAAAGCAATTCAGTTATCACTCTGAATCTGAAGGAGGTAATTCTGTGCATGAGCAATCCAAAACATTGTATTGCTGCAAACCCTCTCCCCAGCCCTGGATCACTTTCTGCTTCATTGTTTCTTTTCCCCCAAACAGTCAGAACACAAGACCTTTCAAAGATGCAACTGAATAGACACCAAGTCAGAGAAAATGGTATTGGAGGGAGCAATCGCATGCTTGGTTTAAGAGCATGCAGAAGGGATAAGAGGGAATTCCAGGGTGCAGGAGCTGGGCTGTTGAACGCATAGCCAGCATCAGTGAAGTAAAGGAATCCGAGGGGCAAGGGTTTGAGGAACAGATTTTTAGGAGAGGTCCTGCCAATCTGAGGGATGGTTATAGGATTGTTGTGACACAGAAGGTGGCCATTTGGCCCCTTGTTGCCATGTTGGCCCCTAATGGAGCAATCCAATCAGTCCCATTCCCCTGCTCTTTCCCCATAACCCTGCAAATGATTTCCTCTTGCATGTTCATCCAATTCCTCTTTTTTTTTAGGAAGGACCTGGTTTGATTCTATTTCCACCCTGCCTGAATTCCAGATCGTAGCTCCTCTGTACACTTTTTCCAAAAGTTTTTCTTCCCATTTCCCCTTTTTGTCCAATTTAAAAAAAAATCTTTGCTCCCTTTATCCTTATTTGCTAATTGCTTCAGCTTCCTTCCATTTACCCTGTTTAATTTGGTCACAATTTTGTCCACCTTGATCAAATCCTCCCTCAATCTTTACTCCAAGGACAGTGATAGCCCAGCTTTAGTCTAGCCCTGTAGTCTCTGAATTTAACTGCCATGAACTCGTGGCTTGGCAAGGCCCCTCAATATCTCAATGGGCTTGCCCTGTGGTTGTCTCTGCCTAGATGTAGTCTGTACTGGACTTGATGCCAATAGATAATATTTTAAATTTGAGGTGCCAGGACCTGGAGCCAATGGAAATAACTCCCATTTGTTTTGTACCTTTCATGACTATAGGATGTTGTAAAGTGCAATGTGGCCAATGAAGTCTGTTTTGAATTGGGCTCACTGTTTGTGCAGCAAGCTCTTACACATTGCACATAAGAATAAGCCTGATTTTTGAATGATTTGAGTATTGGCCAGGAAGCAGAGTTCCCCTATTCTTAAGTAGTGTTGTGGAGCTAAAGAGGGCAGGCTCAAGCTGACAAAGGCTTGATTGGGATTTGAATAGTCCAGGGCAATATTATGGAGGTAGAAATGGGTGTTCTCTTGGGAATTACATGAGGATCTAAGCTATCAAATGGGGATGTTGGGGTTGCAAACCTGGCCTACTGGCCAGGGAGGAAGATGAAATTGTGGCAGGGACAAAACTGATGGCTCAGTCTTCCCAACCTTCCCTCTTCTAAGAGTGTGCAATGGTACTCCATATGGCAAAGAATTCCTTTGTTTGCTAAATTCTGTTTCCAATTATGATATCCCTGCTGGGCCTCCAGTTTGTCACTAAGACTGCAGAGAAATCACGCTTGTCTTTTGCATTAAGTTTCTGAATAGGACTTCATGTTGCCTTTTGCAGAAGCTTCCCCATTTTGTTTGTTTCTCCCCCGCACCAAAATCTAATCTGTCTGCCTATCCCAGTATCTCCAGTGAAACATGTTTTTGTACTTTTACAGAGTAGTGATCATTGGCAACAAGGGACCTTTAGAATTGGCAACTGAAAAACAGCCTTTTTTTAAAAAAGTGTGTTTAAAACTAAGAAAATAAAGTACTGTTGGAATCCATATCCTTCTGGATAGGTTTCCTCCCATTTGACCCTTTAGTTGATGACAAATAAATTGATCTGTTTGAGTGGCTGTCGCGAACTGATTTGGTGACCTTTCACTAGAAGCGTAATTGTTCGATCTGTGCTACCCAGTAGCATTATTTTTGATACTGAATTGGTGTTAATTATGTGGATGGGGGGGGTTGGCAGTAGGGGATGTACCCTCAGACATGAGTTGCTATCATTGGGAAGGTGCAGAAGATGATTGGAAAAGGGCAGTAGGAAGAAGGAGGGGAAGGGATTGGTCTCTAAGATGTGCTAAGGCTGTATCCAATTATGAATCTGTCTTAGAATGGCACATTGATCTGTGATACCTTTCTGAAGGGGCCATTCTGCCTTGCCAAATGCAGCATTGGAAGAGACGTAGAGCTTATTAATGTGTCCCTGCCTGCAACAGTAAATGGTGTTAATAAGCTTTTGAAATGAGTATTACTCCAGCTTTTACATTGCATACATGTGAACTGTTATCTTGCTGCTGAAAGGCACTGTTGGTCTATTAGGGTTTTTCCCCTTCTATAACATCCATCCATGTTCCCTTCCCCTCCCACTCTGCAGTTGGAAGACAATACTTCACAATTAACATTGAGAAATTCATGAGTGTCAGAGCTTTGGCATTTGGCAAGCATCAGTCTCTAGAGGAAATTGATCTGCTGTACTTTCAGGAATGGGTGGCAGCTGTTCACTGTAATCATATATTACACATAGCCTGCTGTTTTGTTTTTTTTCCCCCCATAACATCCAGCTAAAGGAAACCTGCAGTTCAGCCCATGTTGGATTTCAATTCACTAGTGGGATTCAGCTGGAAGAGCTTGTTTCACAAACTGTTCTAGAACTGTGGTGTCATTTCGGTCTGGTGTGTCAGTGCTGGTGTTTTACTGAGCCTTGTGGATCTGGCAGGTCTAGGTTTGGAGTCTTGGCACAATACAACACAGACCCTGGCCCTTCAGCCTGCTATGTCCATGCTGACCACAGTACTTGTCTATGCTATTCCAATTTCCTGCATTTGTTCTGTGCCCTTTTTTTATGCCTTGGTGATTCAAGTTCTTGTCTAGATGCTACTTAAATGTTGTGAGTCTCTGCCTCCACTGTCTCCTTCAGGCAGCACATTCCAGACTCTAATCACTCTGTGTCAGTGGGTTGGGGGGGGGGAGGTGGAATTTCCCCCTCTGATCCCCTCTAAATCTTAACACCTATACCAATGGCCTCTTGTCTTAGACACCCCCATTGTGGGGGTGGGGGATTTTCTTGCTGTCTACCCTATCTATCCCCCTTCTATAATTTTGTACACCTCTATCAGGTCACCCCTCTGCCTCTTCTGTTCCAGGGAAAACAAGCCTGGCCTATCCAATCTCCCCTCATATCTGGAAAAGTTCCAACCAGGCAACATCCTGTTGAATCTCCTCTACACCCACTCCATACAATCACATCCTTCCTATAGTGTGTGACCAGAGCTGTGCACAATATTTCTAGGTGTGGCCTAACTAATGTTTTGTAAAGTTGTAACATGACATCCCTGCTCTTGTATTCTGTGCCATTGTTCTGCCCAACTTTCCAGGTGATCAATATCACACTGTAGCCCTAGATCACCCTCTGCTCTTTACAACACCAAAAATGTTGGTGCTGTCTGCAAATGCCAGATCCAAGTTCTGCTCAACATTCTTGGGTAGGTGGCCAATTAACCATTGTTCATTCTGGGGAAATCAGTTTGAATCCCTGATCTTTGGGGTGCTGACATTGTAGGATAGGAACATTCGGGGGAGAAGTGGATTATGTTTGGCTGTGATGCCCTACCCAGTTCTGTCTTGGCTGAATTGTGAAAAATGATTACCTGGTGCAAGATTCCAGCAGTGAATGTAGAACTGTCTCCAACACAAGTAGGAGAGATGAGTGAGTCATTCCCCTTTCTCACACTGTCATAGTGCAGAAACGGGGCCTTGGGCCCACCGTGTCCATGGCAAACATTGGGTGACATTTTCCAGCACTACTCTGTTCATGTTAAGATTGGAACTCGTCAGGGTTGAGAGGACATTGAAGAGTCACACTTAGTTTCCCCCTCCCCCAACCTCTCAACAACTGGCTGTTGGGCATTGCAGGACAATCTATTGATTTGATTTAATTGAATAAAAATGTACCCTTTTATAGATCATAACAAATGCCACTGTGGTGGAACTTCACACCAAATGCCAGCTGTATTCTGCATCACTTTTAACCTCCCATCTTCCTTGCCCCTCTTGAATTCTAACACACAAGTGGTCTGCCCTGCCCTGGATATGTGCCATTACCTACTGCAACCCCCCCCCCCCCCCCCCACCAAAGCAGGATTAACTTCTTATTTCCTGACTCTGAGGGTGCCTGTATGCTCATCTATGTAAACAAAGTTCCTCTGAGCCCATTTATGCTTTCATGTTACAATGAAAGGTATTTTTACACTTTTTTTTTCTCTTTACCCTAATCTTTGGGATAGATCAATGTTGAAATTGTTTCACTACCATTGTTTCCAAAGGCATGCTCAGGGCTTGTGGTTTAACCGGGTGTACTTGTTTATACATGACCATATCTACCCCTCCCCACTGCACTCACTTCCAAGGCTAGCTGTTTCACTTGTTCAGCTAGCAGCTGCCAGAGTTGATTTTTGGAAATGCCTTCATGCAAGTCACTCACTCTTTTCTTTTCTTCTCAGTCTCCCGATGAGAAAAGGCTCGAGGGTCTGTCCAAGCAGCTCGACTGGGATGTCCGCAAAATTCAGCGCTGGTTTCGACATCGAAGGAACCAAGATAAACCCAGCACACTCACAAAATTCTGTGAGAGCATGTACGGCTTTTATTCCACTGTTATTGTGTCTATGATTTGTCTGACTGAACTTAGTTGAGCCCTACTGTGCAGAATTCCTTGTCTGTGATGATTGTGGTGATTTTGTGTATCAGCAACTTCCTTTTTTTAAAAAAAAACGTGAACCCCTTGTCCCATTTACTTGCTCCATTCACCACTCCACTTTTTTTTTAAAAAAAGGAAAAGAAATGACTAATTATTGTACTGATTTGGCATTTTCAATAATGATTTATAAGAACCTTGACTGCTGTGATTTCTTTCCCCATCCTGCCTTCTGAAATATTTTGAGATTAAAGTGAAACATAATGATGGGATCTTCCTTGCTTCCATAATGTTAAGATTACACTAATGGTTGGTATAGTTTTTCCTTGTATAATACTCTCCTCACTAACTCCACACACAAGAGTGAGATTCCTGCTAATAGGAATGGAGTTCACCCATAACTGCATCCACTGGTTTATGGTGACTGAATAAGTAAATACCAATTGTTCTTCCACGGGATTCTACGTTTCCTGCTGAAATTTATGGATCATGTTCCAGGTTCCACCCCAAGCACAGCGAGGGCCACACTGACCAGGAACAAAGAAAAAGCAGCTTCCTGGTCATTGTAGTGCTTGGCAGTGGGCTCGACTTGTGTTTTATCATTGCAAGCACACTACCAAACCCTTTTGAGCTGTTCAGTCTGCTGCTTAGGAGAGCAAATGACAAAAATGGCAGCGGCATTAGCAGCTGGGCTAGAATGGCGGCGCAGCAAGAGCAAGCGAGCCTAGAGCAGCGGCAGCAGAGCACGACTGACGAGGAGCGTGTTGCAATGGCGGCAGCAGCAGCAGAGTACGAGCAGCAATTGTCGTACTCTCAGCTTGCATTGTTGGCATTTTGTTTTTGTTGCAAATAAGGAATTCCTGAGCTCCTGCAAGGCATAACCCATTGGCATCGGCTTGTACATTTTTCATTTGTTGTCATGTTAAAGCAGCATCCTTGCCCAAACTTCATAGCAAGGGTAGCTCTGAACTACTGCTGGAGCATTTCATTCTTGTTGACCCACGTTAGTGAGCTTTTGCCCCTGCTAGTTTGAAAACTCTTGTAGCTTTGATATTAAAATCACCTAGGAGGAGATTCTACAGCCAGCTCTTTCTTTATAAAATAAAAAGCTCTTTCATAAGAGCTGGCACATGGATCTCCTCCAGCACTGCATCAATCAGTCCCATTCCCTCTGTTCTTTCCCCCTTCTAGTATTCGGTTCCCTTTTTGAATCATTTATTTTTGAATCTGCTTCCACTGCCTTCCTCGGGTAATGTTCCAAATTGTAACTGTGTAGAAATAAAAGTTACCCTCCTGCCCTCTTTTAATTGTCTTTTCATCTGTGTCCTCTTGGTTGCCAACCCTGCTGGCACTGAAACTGGTTTCTCCTTGTTTGCTCTGATCAAAATCATTCATGGTTTGGAACCCTTCTGTTAACTTTCTCCATGATCTTCTATGCTGCAAGGAGAATGATTCCAGTTTCTTCAGTCTCTCTACGTAACTTGTCTTCCATCCCTGCCTGGTACCACTCCAGCTAAGCTAAGAATCTTACAAGCCTTTAAGTCTTCTCAACTAGTCTTTCCACCTTCAAAGATTTGTATACGTGAAGCTACACTCTGTCCCCATCCCCACTCTCACTACCTTTTATAAACATGTATCGTCTGTCTTCATTCTTCCTCGTATAATAAATCAGCCAACACTTTCGCATTGCACTTCTCTTACTGTGTGAATTGGCCATTTCACCAATCCATACCCTCCAGGAGAACATCCAATGATAGGATAGCCTGTGTAGTCTTTATGACAAGTGTGTGTCTCCATGATCAGTGTAATAAATCTAGTAACTGTTTTGTGAAGGGGCTCCACCTGATTTGTAAACTGCTGTTGCCCCTTGTGAAGGGATGGCAAGTTGGGTGTAGTCTGTGCACCTGTATCCTCCCGTTGCTTGGGCACAGGAGCTGTAGCATAGCCTTGTGGGCAGGAAAGGGAAACCTGCCAGCGTCACACAACTTCCCTTCTGCGTTTCATGGCTGGTTGCAAAACTACAAAATGAGGAAGGAGGATAGCAGAACCTTTCTGGAAAGTCTTGGATGGCCATGAATCTTGTAGAGCCACAAACCAAATAATAATCTTTCCACATTGAGCAGTTTGATCAATCTGCATGCAATTCCTGCAACTGAACTTCTGGTGATTCTTGAATTTTGGCCAGAAACCTGTCTGTCCTAGAGTGTATATTGGTGCCATTGATTTAATGAGCTGTTGGAGGGTATAAGCATAGTCATTCCAATGTGTCACAGGTAAGGGTCTCCACCTCCTGAGTTGTACAGAAGGGAAAGGCTCCAGAAACCACATCACACTCTGTGCTATCCACCTTGATCTGAACCAGAGAGGGTCTTCTTGAATGGCTGCCGCCTTCTGGGTTAGAAAGAGAAGGGTTGATGGACCTTGCTATTCCTGATTTTTTTTTTCTCTCTCTTTCCCCTAGTGTGGCAACCCCCACTGAGAGTGTGTAGGCAGGTATGGGATCGGACTTGAATAGAAGGTCCGCTGTTGATAGCTTGCTGCCTAGGCTCGCACATAATAGTGAACCAATGCCACTGTATATATGGAGGTGGACATGGCCAACTGATATCCAGAATGTCAGCTGAAATCTTGGAGTTCCGTGGAAGAAAAGTGGAATTAAACTTGCTCAGTCACTGTAAGCCAATGACCCTGATTGTAAATAGGTGGAAATCAATTCCCTTCTCCACTCACTATCCCCAAGATTCCAGAAGATAACTGAATTTGACTTCTTCAGTCATGTACATCAATGGCCTTAATATAATAGCCACTTGGGCAAAGTACTAGTACCTACTGGGCTCTGTGATGGTGGAAAAGGCAACTTTCTTGGGGTAGAAAAATTCTTTGAGGGGAAAGAACAAGTTTGTGGCCCAGTGTTTTCTGTGGTCTTCCAAGACTTTCCAAAAAGATTGCATACCTCATACCATCTGCATTCCTTGTTTAATGGTGGAACAGGTGACATTTGGCTCTCTTCACTGGTACTGTGCCTATGATCGCATTGGCAGAGTTGTCTGCTTGGGTTGAAAGAGGAGGAAAATATCTAACTCATGGGGTGCATTTGTAAGCACATTGTTGACAATGAGAAGCCATTTCAAATCTTCACTTGCTGCACTTTCCAATAACTCATTGTCCAGCTGAAACGGGAGTTAGTTCCTTTCTGTAGCTCTTAAGCAGACTCCACATTAATTCCTTTGGTCTGATGGAGTTGTATTTGACCTAGCTCATCCTGGTGGCTTACAAAGATTTAAGCCCTCCTATTCACTCCTGGAAAGTAGCTTCTCTTATCCCAATGTTTTGGTGGCGTGTGATCTTAAATGTGTTGAGGAGCAGCAATGGAGGGAGGTGGGGTGGGAAGATGCTACTTTTGGTAGGAGCAGACTCGCTCATCACACCCTGGCTTTCATGTGTAAATGTTGCCCTTGTTAAGTCCCTATTTTAGTGTGGCTTTCAAAGTCATAACTGTTTTTGAAATTCGCAAACCTGCTTTGAGATTCCCTGAAGGCCTAATGCTGGTGAGTAGCCCAGCTTCTCAGCCTTGGCAGATGCAATTCCATGATCCCTCCTCTGGGAGGAAAACAAATGGCTTGGATAGTATTGTTTCCTGGTGCTGTGTGTCCTCTCCTCCCTGTGTAGCTCCCTTGTTTCTCTCCAGGATGTCTTCTCTCTCTCCTTTCCACCCTGAGGAGATTTACAGGTACAGATCTGTCGACTAATGTGCCAGCATACTTTATACACCTGGCTGCTTTCCTTTTTGTTTGCAGAACCTGGTTATTGTTTAGTTTTCTTGACATACTCCACCAATTTTATTTGCTTACTTTTTAAAAAAAAATTTGGTCTTGCTGAATATGTGAATAAGTTCTGTAGTACTGAAACCATTCACTTTGCTGACCACCTTTATAACACTCTGGAGAGAGACTTGCCATTTACCTGAACAATTAGAAAACTCTTCAGCAAACAAATACATTACAGGTCAGTTAGTGTTTGAGTGATAGGAAGAAAACCAGTTAACATTCAATTCTGTCTTACTACTTGACGCAAGGTCTATGGTCCAATCTTGACTTTCCTCTGTACAGGAAACAGAAGGCAGAAATGTTCATGGGTTGATATTTTTTTTTATTGGCTGCTTCCAGACACTGTTTACACAGGGAGTGACTGTCTTTCTCAAGTAACTTCAAAGATAACAGGGACTTGCTTCACCTCCATGGCGATAATCAGTTGGTAGCACGGGTTTTTTTTTGTTTAGAAGCTCTTATTACAGCTCCCCCTTTACAATTTGGACTTCAGACTACAACAATCTGCACTCAAGTGTTTGGAATCTACAACTACCACTATCTCCCTGCCACCCTCTACAACCACCCTGCCACCTCCCCCCTTGACTAAAAATTAATCACCTACTATTGCAATCAATGAGTTGGTCCTTTAAATCCCAAGTTTCATTCCTGTTCTTGTCTTTACCCTTGCCTTTCCTGAGGTGTGGATTTGACTTGTGGTGGCAGTGTTGTATTGTGTTCATACCTAAGACTGTGCAGACGCTGGGTGTGTTTTTTCGCATTGCCCATGTACTAAGCTTCCATAAATGTCACAATGCTGGAAGCACCTTCCTTGTAAGGACAAGGATATTTAGAGTGGCAAGGGTCTGGGCACTAGATCATTGAGGAAGACTTACTGGAGAGGTGTTTTAACTAAAAACCAGGCTTTGACTGACTGTATAAAAAGAATGAACTATCCTTGAATGACTTTCATTTATTATAGCCAACAGAAGATTGGGTTTTTAAGGCAAGTTTAAATTGACTTCCAGTTTTCCACTTTTGAATATTTACTTTAAAAAAACTTAAAACCCAAGCCTTTCTTGTGTGTTGGTTTGAAAACCACAGGGTTGAAATTGGAAGGGGTGATGCAGTAAATTTCAAGTGTATGGTCAAGTTATTTGTGAACTAGGTTCAGTTAGTTCTCTTAGGTGATATTGTGCCATGTATGTAATTGATGTCATAGTGAGCATTGAAGGTTGCATGTACAGAAACACACAGAACCCTGGACCGAGCAGGAATTGCGGCATTTAGTGCCAGTGGCTGGCTCCTTTATGACTGACTTGGCCAGTGTTGTTGTTATTAGCTTGTGTGACTCTAGTTAGCTGTAATCACCTGACCTCTTATCAAAGCCCTGGAGGTTCATGTTGAAAATTCTGCATCCGGACTCTTGCACTGTAGAAGAATAAACACTTTGCTTGTTTCTAGTTCCCTGGTATTTGAAAGGCAGCTGGTGAAATCCTGGAGGCTTGGGAGCAATGACCCCCTGCCCACTGAGTCACTGAATGCAGTAGTGCCACTTTGAGAGGCTGGAAACTGGTTCACCTGGACTAAGCAAAGAATTGCTCCAGGCTGCTCCTGTGTGTGTTTAACAGACATTGTAGAGCCAAGAATAGATTGCTCAGGCTGTGGCAGGGCAGGGAGGAAAAAAGCCTTTTTATTCGTAGTTTTAAAATCTCTCCCAAATTTTCATTGGAATCTAGATTGGTGGATTAAGCTCTCTGGATTTGAGGATCACACCCCCTCCCCCTTCCCCCACCCTGTCCTATTTTCTGATTTCAAGTGTTTTGTATTTGCAGGTGGAGACTTGCATTTTATTTCTATATATTCTTCTATGGAGTGAGATTTCTATGGAAGGTAAGTGTCTGTTGGTAAGTGTGTGTTGGTATATCTGATGCAACCCTTCTCCCAAAGAGTAGCATGATTATCAATTCTTGGGTGGGTAGGATGGTTGAAAGTCCTACCAATAGGCTGATGTAGAATTATCAGATGCGCAGAGTAGGCAGCAGTCTTTAAGTACCACGAATGGTGCTCTGGTACTTCAATGTAAACCCTCTTAAGGTCAAGATTCACTTCACTTTGCATTGACCTGTATTTGCAGTGCAGAAACAAGGTTGGGGTGAGGAGAGTGGTTGAGGTTTACTGTCTATTAAAGTTTTTTTTTGAATAAACAAGAAGTTGTAGTTAACTAACACCTTTTCATTGCATCTGGATGTCCCAAAGTGCTTTACAAGTGCAGTAACCAATTTAAGCGCAGCCTTCTGCAAACAGTGCAGCTAGTATTATAACGGGGTGTGTGATGCACGTTGGCCAAGATATCAGAAGAACTTCCCCATCCATCGACTGGTGCCACAGGATATTTAACTTCTACCTTGAAGAGCACACACAACCTCTGTTTTACATCTAATTTTTTTTGTACTCTAGTCTCTGGAGTGGGGCTTGAATCCATGACCTTGTGATCTGAGTGGAGGGCAGTGCCATGGAATTGGGACTCTTGTTTGGTAAGGCAAGTGTCCTCTGACTGCATAGAGTGAATGAGGTGTGCAGAGAAATGCTGAGAGCCATGGTGCTGCAGTTACAAGGATCTATATTTGTCGTCCTCTTGTGATTCATGGCTTATCTCACTCCTCCCAAAGTAATTGCTTTATGCCTCCATTGAGGTGTGTCTTTGCAGCAAGGTGTTTGTTAGCAATGATTCTAATGTGGAGCTGCAGTGACTTTGCACTTGAATGGTCCCATGTAAGGGTGGCACAATGATCAGTGGTCCGTTGCAAGGTATGCTGTGGCTTCCTTCCAAAGAATCTTGGGTGATTTGTTTTTCTCTTGTAGAAGATAATGCCCTGTTTGCCTCCCAGCTCACTTTTTTGTACTTATTTTCTTTTTTTCTACTGAATGTGCTATAAATTTAGGTTGGTAGAATTAAAAAAGACGACCACTACTCTGAACTGACTCGGAACAGTTCTTTTAACGTAAAACATACACCAAGAATCTATCATGGAACCCCCTGCCCTTCCACTCTAATGTGCCTCCAACCAAATGGTTAAAGTGCTCGGGAGATTGCAGGCATGGGTGCACATCCCACAATACATCATACTGTATGTAATCCACCTCATGTACTGTAACACTGTCTGGTGGCGGTGCTTTATTCTCCAACTCTCACTCCAGGGTGCAACGTCTGGTTTTCAGTTTCTCTGGAGCAATTGCAGTTCTGTGAATGCAGTTAATTGCTGCGAATGTTGCTCAGGCAGGCAGCTGTTTCAAACTGGCTTCCTGCTGAGTCGTGTGCATCCTCCTCTTTGCCAACTGACTTGATGGTGAAGGGTTGAATGAAAAATTCCCCCAAAGCATTAACCAGAATTCTTTCTCTGAATACAAGTCTCCTATCTTCACCCAGTGCTATCTAGCTGCTCTTGTTTTTTTTGCATAAATTAAGGGTGCCACAATGTGTGAAACTGCTGGTGCCATTATGCTGAGAGCACGTAGGGCTGGTGGAAGGAACCAGTCCAGAGGTTGCTGTCAAAGTAACGGTGAGGCTAACAGCTTTGCTGTTTGTGACAGTGGGGCAGCATCTTCAGCCAAGGGCAGGTGCCAGTGAAAGGTGGACGTTAAAGTTACTGTCCAAGATGTGCTGCTCCACTGTCAGCTGTGTGTAAACGTCTCACTGCATGGTTTGGTATTAAAATACAGAGTGGTGTGAAGCGCTTACACCATAGGAACAAAGCAGGCTCACCACAGAAAACCCAGTCAAATCAGTTCAAGTTTTAAGGGCTGATAAGTGCTAACAACTGTTGATCTGAAAATTATCTATTAACTAGCGTGGAGCCTCAAAGCTCCAGGGTTTTGATTCTTGGAAATTTAAGAAGTTATTAGAGCATTTCTATTTGTCTTTCTCCCTGCTCTGTTTTCCACCTCCCACCACCACACCACCTCCCCTCCTCCCCCACCCCCCCCCAAACTGGGTCCGGATGAAGGATCTCAACCTGAAACATCGACCACTTCTTTGCCTCCACAGATGCTGCCTGACCGGCTGAGTTCTTCCAGCAGTTTTGTTTTTTTTTCGCTCCAATGTTTTATGTTGCTCATTTCTCTCACTATTCATCCATTCTGACTTCACTCTAACTTTCATTGTGTGCTCTTCAATCTGATTTGGTTAAGAAAACATGCAGTTACTGGTCCTGTTTGCACACATGTCCTGTTTCTGTTCTTTTTTTTATTATTGGCAACTTGCTCTGTACCGTACGAGGGAGGTTACCAATTGTGACAATTTTTGAGCCATGATGTTTTTGGGGTTTTGTCATTAATTTCTACACTTTTGGTCTTGTTTACCTAAGCTTCTGACCAATTGTTCATTGAATTGCCATAAACGACACACTGTTCAAATATTAAAATCTAAAATAGTTTTAAAACTATTTACTGTAAATATTACAAGATTGAACATTTTGGATTGCTAACTTGTTAATCTTTAATTGGCTGGAGAGTTGTGTTGTATACCCCAATGCTCAAACCACAGTTATAAAATTAATCCTCTTTTCCCCCATTGATCTTTTGTGACTAGCTTTTAAAATGTATTCATTCGCAGGATCTGGGTGTTTCTAGTAAGCCCAGCATTCGTTGCCCATCCCTACTTGCCTTCTAGAAGGTGGTGGTGAACCACCTTATTGAACTGCTGCAATCCTTCTGGTGAAGAAGCTCCCATATGACAGCTGGGGAGGAAGTTCCAAGATTTGGACCCAGCAACAGTGGAGGACTAGGGATATATTTCCACGTCAGGATGGGTGTGGCAACAATTTTTGTGCACAGAATTTGAGCATTTACAGTCGCTGTTCACAAATTGGAAGGGAAAGGAAGAGGTAGAAGGTGAGATTAGTGTTTTCCAAAACAACAACATGGCCCTTTGCTGCCATAGAAAAGATGATGAAGATATCTTTATTAGTCACATGTACATCGAAACACACAATGAAATGCATCTTTTGCGTGGAGTGTTCTGGGGGCAGCCCACAAGTGTCACCGCACTTCCGGTGCCAACATAGCATGCCCACGACTTCCTAACCCGTACGTCTTTGGAATGTGGGAGGAAACGGGAGCAGCCGGAGGAAACCCACGCGGACACGGGGAGAACGTACAAATGCCTTGCAGACGGTGGCCGGTGGCCGGAATTGAACCTGGGTTGCTGGCACTGTAAAGTGTTACGCTAACCGCTACACTACAGTGTCTGCAGTGGGATGCAGATGCTGATATTTATTTTAAGCCGAGTTAACCAATCTTCTGGTTTTGATCTAGGTTGCTTTACTGGTGGAACTTGGGCACAGAAAATAGGCTTCAGGGTATTACTGATTTTCTCTTTTGGAATTTTTAAGAACTAAATACAGTATTCATTTCCAGACCTCTGTTATGAAGAGACTGCTGTAATATTTTAATTTCCAACTACCAAGCCACTGCTGTCGGCCAGAGTCTCACTTTTCCAGCAGCTGTGGTTATCAGGTGTCTTTTATTTTTTAACTTTAAAAAGATTTGCAGGAGCACCTACCCTTGCAACAGAAGTGTTTGGCCAACTTTTTATGGGTTTACCAGTACTGCAGCCAGGCACTATAATTTATTTTGTGATTTAAACAATTGTATTGGCCATGTCTTGTAACAAATCATATCTCCAATGTTTCTACTTTGTAAAATCGCTGTTGCAAACCAACCCAAGTTTACCACCTCAAGTCTAGTCTTGTTTGTAATTAATTCTCTTTTGACCTTTATCATGGCAAGTCTGGGCAGAATGTGATTATTTTTTTTCTCTCTCTTTCTACCAAGTCCATGTGCAACATATGTGGAAAGGAGTCCCTACAATATCAGACCATAATTGGCAAATTACTTTTGATTTGCTTTGTAATCACTGTGTATCCTGCAAAGTTTACAGCAGTCCCTGCCTAATCCCAATGCAGGCATCTGAAACCATTTGTCAGGTTTGAACAGTTAATGGTGCTGGGTGGCTGCTACTTACTTTTAATTTGCCTTCCCAATTCCCTTATTTAGTGGCTAAACCAAGGAAGGGTTGTGGTTGGCAGTGCCTTTTTTATGTGGGCTGTGCATTGGGGTAGAGAAATAGACTTTCTCTCTCGCCCCTCCAGAAAGCAATGACCTCTGCTTGAGGTCATATTTCCTTGATGGTTAATCATTGCATCTCAGCCAAATCAGGTGCTGTTGTAGTAATCCGTGTTTCCAGTGCGTACAGGAGGACGGGGATCACTGCTGTCCAACAGACCATGTGTTTTGTACCTGATTTGAGATCTTGCTCCCCATGCACACTTTTTCCCTGGTTGGCCAAAGTCTGTGCTGGCACACTGGTGAGTTTCATTGTCGATGTTTGCTCTCAATGGGAGGTGGCTCTCACAAGGTGTTATTTTTCTTTTGCTTTTTTTTGTAGGCTGTGCTGGGAAGAATCTAACAGAATTTAACCAGAATCCTTTCTATATTTAGAGGATATTAGAAACCTGACATAATGAATGCAGCCCCAAGTTACAGCACATAGTAATAAGAATAATCAGGCCAGTCCAGACTGGAACATCTTGCAGTACTTTGCACTGCATCTGGATTTGTTGCACAGTTACTAATCTCTTTCAGAATATGCTGGTGTAGTCACTTCTTTGTCATCTGTTGTTCATTGCTACCATTCCACACATAGCTAAATAATGTGGCAAACCGCTAGGATACTGATCCCTCCAGGCTGTTCTTCCCCCACCACCCCCCAAAAAGGCCTCTCCCCAGGGAAGTGAAGGGAAAATCTTAACGAAGAACAGATCAAGGAAACCCAGACACCAGTGAGTGCTTGCAATGCTCTTGACAAAGGCAAAACCTTCTGTGCTTACATGAGGAACATTGCAATCAGTGGAAGGAATTTCCACAGCAATAACTTTTTTTTTCCCCCCTAAAGATCTGGAGATTCCTCCTCTTTCACATTTGAGAATTTGTAATAGAGATGTCAGTTATATTCTTGGAACAGACTTTTATGGTTGTTGCTGGATTTCAACCTGGGTTCTTTATTTGACTAAAACACAGCTAGAAATTGGATCACGTAGCACCACATGTTTGTACCACACCATTTAATCAATGAGAAATCAAACCTGATGGAAAGTCAGGGACTTGCTACGAGCTCACAAAGCCTGTGATTTGTTTTTCCCTTTTCGTTTCCTTGGTGCGTCTGATGAATGTGTGGAGAGACACCAACGCTGGTGTCTGACTGCCTGGGTGCCACTTCCAAGATTTTACCCCATGCATGCATTACTACAGCTATCCACCTTCCTCTCGTGAAGAAGCAGGGCCTTGCAATGCTCAATATCAGTGTTCTTTAAAAAGGAATTAAAATGGGATGCTGGAAATGGGCAGCCTTTGTAGAGAGAGAAACAAGGTTATAGTTTTGAGTCTGAGTTTCCCAATGTTAACAGCAGTGTCTCTTTTATTTTGGATTTCCAGCATCTGCATTATTTTACTCTTAGCTTGTGGAATCTGTTACTGTGAACTCGCCTCTGGTAGATCTCTTTTATGTAACGTACTGCACTATGGGTTCATCCACCAGCTTGTAATTCTTGCTCAGCCAGTTAGGACGTAGGAAGCAGATGCAGAAGTTGGCCATTCTACTACTTTCTTTCCTCATGTACTGGTTGCATTTCCTTTAAGTAATAAGCGAGCGCTGTGATGTGCCCAAATTTCAACACTCAGTCTCCTGTGATGAGAAAGTACTAGCTTAGTAGGAAGGACAGCAACGTTCATAGAAAGGTGAAACAAAAACAGAAAATGCTGGAAGCACTCAGCAGGTCTGGCAGCATCTGTGGAAGGAGAAACAGTTAATCTTTCAGGCCAAAGACATGAACTCCTGTTTCTGTCTCCACAGATGCTGCCCAACCTGTTGAGTATCTTAAGCATTTTCGGTTTTTATTTCTGAGTTCCAACATCTTTTGGTGGTAGAGATCAAAAAAAACCTGCATGGTCCACTGTCTGCTGATTCGAGGTGTTCTGCGTATCCTGTCGACGTGTCTTGTTTACTTCATTGCTGCTGTTTCAGGGAATTTACTTGCAAGTGAACTGGTTTTTTGTTCTCGTCTGAATTTCTTAACTCTGGATCTGTGGCCAAGACTGGAATCCTGCACAAATTGAAATTAAATTTGCAAAAATAAACCATTGGCCAACTGCAATAGGAAGCATGTTATCCAGGAAGCAATGTATTGAGATCCATCCCAATACATTGGTTCTGGCAGAGAGGCTTGCACTCTTGCTGTGATGCACAATCTAGCTCTTAACATGTGCAAGAGATGCCTTGTGTTTGAGTTTAACTTGATTTTGGAGAGGACATTCTTGCAGCCTGTGCCTTGCTCTTACTGCCATTGAGCTTGGAATAGTATCTTGTCCTCCAATGAAGATGTCGGCAGTCATGTTAGTTGTTCCTCTGCAAATTTTCTCTTCCTAGTGTCATGCAAAGGGGCATGGTAGCGTAGCGGTTAGCGCGACACTATTACAGCACCAGCGATCAGAGTTCGATTCCCGTCGCTGTCTGTAAGGAGTTTGTACGTTCTCCCATGTCTGCGTGGGTTTCCTTCGGGTGCTCCAGTTTCCTCCCACATTCTAAAGACGTACGGATAGGTTAATATGGGTTTAAAATGGGCGGCGCGGACTCGTGGGGCCGGAAAGGCCTGTTACCATGCTGTAAATAAAATTTTTTAAAAATTCTATAAGTGCTGGGCATCCCTCAACACACTGTCCAAATGGCGCACTCCTGAGTTTGACCTTGCTCACTGACAGGTTAGCAGAAGCCCTGGAGAGGGCACAGCCTGTTGTGAGACTTGGCCAAAGTGCAGGTTAGGGCTGAAAACTGAGACAGAGGTTCTGCAGATGCTGGAATCTGGAGCAACACAAAGCTGGAGGAACTTCCATTCCCCCATCAGGAAGGCCTTAAGGCTCCCTGCTTTCTCAGCAACAGACCCAACCAGTTCCCCTCCACTGCCACCCTCCTCCATCTGGCTGAACTGGTTCTCACCCCCAACTTCTCTTTCAGCTCCTCCCACTTTCTCCAAACTAAAGGTGTAGCTATGGGCACTCGCATGGGCCCCAGCTATTCCTGTCTCTTTGTTGGCTACATGGAACAGTCTATGTTCCAAGCCTACACCAGTAACACCCCCTCAACTCTTTCTCCGCTACATTGACAACTGCATTGGTGCTGCTTCCTGCACCCGTACTGAGCTCATCAATTTCATCAACTTTGCCTCCAACTTCCACTCTGCCCTCAAATTTACTTGGTCCATCTCTGACACCTCACTACCCTCTTTCCCCCATCACCCCCACCCAACATACCATACCACCCCACGAGCCTCCACATTCAACATGTCGTTCTTCTTAACTTCCGCCACCTCCAACAGGATCCCACGACCAGGCACATCTTCCCCTCCTCCCCCTCTCTGCTTTCCACAGGGATTGCTCTCTCCGTGACTTCCTTGTCCACTCGTCTCAGTACTTATCCCTGCAACTGCACTAAGTGCTACACCTGTCCCTACACCACCTTCCTCACCACCATTCAGGGCCCTAGACAGTCTTTCCAGGTGAGGCAATGTTTCACCTGTGAACCCTCGGTGTCATTTATTGGATCCGGCGCTTCCGGTGCGGCCTCCTCTACATTGGTGAGACCCGACGCAGATTGGGTGACCGCTTTGTCAAGCACCTTTGCTCCACCCGCTGTAAAAGCCAGGATCTCCCGGTGGCCACCCACTTCAATTCCACATCCCACTCCCATACCGACATGTTTATCCACGGCCTCCTCTACTGCCACATTGAAGCCAGGTGCAGGTTGGAGGAACAAACCTCCTATTTCACCTTGGGAGTCTCCAACCTGACAGCCTCAACATCAATCTCTCTAACTTCCAGTAATCCCCCTCCCCTCTTCTGTCCCTTTTTTTCTCCCTCCTTTTATTTCTCCTTCCCCCCCCCCCCCCCCCCCCCATTCCTGTGGCACTCTTTCCCCTTCCCCCGCCCTCATAACTTGCCCATCTATTCCCCACCTCCTTCCCTTTATTCCGTGGTCCACTGCCCTCCTACCAGATTCCTCCTCCTTCAGCCCTTTCCCTCTTCTACTTGTCACCTCTCAGGTTCTTGCATCTCTCCCTTCCCCCCCACAACCTGGACTCTCCTATCACCTGCCTGCGTGTGCTCCTCCCCCTTCTCCACCACCTTATTCTGGCTCCTGCCCTCTTCCTTTCCAGTCCTGATGAAGGGTCTTGATCCAAAACGTCAACTGTTTATTTCCCTCCATAGATGCTGCCTGGCCTGCTGAGTTCCTCCAGCATTTTTTGTGTGTAGGGCTGAAAACCAATGGGTAACATTTGTACCATCTCAGAGTACCAAGCAATGACCATTTGGGGGGGGGGGGAGGGGAAGAAGGAGAGGAGTTAATGGGTTATTCACTTTCTGGAGTGCCACTGCAATACTGATCCAGGATCAGGGTCTGCCTGATTTGGCACTTGTTTACTGAGAATTCTGTGTAGCAGCTCCCTACTTTTCAACTGCCCATGCCTCCTCTGTGATCTCTCCCTCTTGGTGTGGAACATAAGATCAGCAATGCCATAGGAACAGCACTGCCCCTGGTTGTCCTAAATTGGATGTATATTTCTTCATAGTTGCTGGGTTAGAATCCAGGGATTCCTTGTCAACAGCACAGTGAAGAAAAGCATCAGAATGTGGACCATAATGTTATGAGGAGACTGCTCACCATTCTCTTGGGGGAACTGAGAGTAGCCAATGAATGAGACCTTGCCTGTATCACCAACCTCCCGGGAACAGACACTTAAAAGTGTACTTCTAATGAGTAGTGATCAGGAGTGGGAATCCCTGGCTGCTGAGTCAGTGGTTGTCCTACCTGGCTGCTATCTGATTCGTGCCTGATGCCTGCCTTCTCTGCATATCCCAGTTACTTGCTGGATCAAACGGTGGCCTACTGCTATTTTTTGTGTGTATTTTAGAAAAAGGAAAGACCTTGCAACTCAAGGTTGTGGACTTCTGTAAGCTCATTTTTAAAAAAAAAATCTTTTGGAAGTCTGAACAACGCTGCCTCTGCAAGTACAATCATTTGTACAGGAAATCTTTTCCAGGCTTTGGGGGTGATTCCATTCTGCAATGAAGCCCAAGTATGCTCCTGGCCTTGGGTGAGGAGCTGTTGTGCTTTCCTGGAGCTATCACATGACAAAGGCAGGACTGAATCAAATCTGAGGGATAGAAGTTTGCCTTGGTTTAGAGCACAGAACAAGTGCTGTTGTATAAGCATTCTGATCTGTGCCCTGCCCTGTCCTGGCGTTTTATTAGTCTATCCCACTGTTGCTGCTGGAACTTAATAACAAATGGGCAGTTACTATGATGCCACCTTGATAGCCCTCTTGACCAAGTTGAACTTTGTTTGTGCCAGTGTCTTCAGCATTGTGGCTTTCTGCTGAGTTATGGACACGAGCAAGAAATATTCAGATCTCTGGGCCCATTTATTTCTGTTCCCTTCTATGTCTCCTGTTGCTCCTCCAGTTAATATTGACCCCACCCTGGAATACAATTATGCAGGAGGCAGGAGCCCACTGGGAGTATTTTGAGCTTGCCAAACAGCTAATGTCTGCAGACTGCCCATCGCATGGGAGAGAAGTGGAGAGGAAATGGTGTGTGCTTTCTAACAGGAGGTCACTGGGTAATTTGCTGCCCTATGCCTCCATTAGCCAAGGAGGTGTGAGACCAATGTGTCTGACTGAGCAACTAACTTGGGCCAGACCAGAGAGTAAACCTGGGGCTTTCCAAACTATCCAGGCTAGGTCTACACTGCATGGTGCTCTTGACTACCAAACCATCAGGAGAGCTGCTCATTTTTCCTCCTGTCTGGTTCTCTATCACTGGGAATGCACCTTTCAGCAGCTGGAAAGGTGGGTCTGCAGGTGACCTGCTCTCGAGACCCCGGTAGTGTTTTCCAGCTGCCACTGGGGATGGGGAGGTGAATGTGTGATGTGGTTTGTTGACTGTCACCATCCTGCTGTCTTGCAGCCGTCCTCCTGGTTGGGTCTGGCCAGGAGTTGGGAATTAACCCAATGTCCCTCCACTTCCTCCTGCGGGACTCCGGCACAGTGATATGCTTCGATTTCCACTGCTGGTGTTCAACTTCCTGTCTCTGTGGGTTTTAAACTCTTTGCACAGAGATTAAGTCATTATGCAGTTCTGTTTGCATGAGCTGAGTCAATTGTTGCCATTTAAGGAGAGCAGCCTTGTGCTTTGCCATCTGCACTTTTAATTGTTTCCACCAGGTGCAGGTTGCCAAATCTCTGTAGTCTGAACTGTGGAGGAGCCACGGTACTTGGGAGTGAGACCTGACTCCAGGAGCAGACTTGGGAGGTCTCATGTTGTAGATCAGCAATGCTTTCCCCTGGGAAGCTGTGGGTCATTGATGGTGACATGGACTGCAGGATAGGGAACCGGAACCTGCTGCAGTCTGCACTCCTGTAAAGCAGGGAGCTCCTTTTGCGCCTCTGACTGTACAGATACGGGGTTTCCTGTATTCTTGTTTGCTATGGGTCCATTGTTTTTGACAGGGTGCTGCTAAAACCTTGCTGCAAAGCCTAAAGGCTAACACTTCAAAGACCCACCATCTCACAACCAGGACTGACTTTGGTGCTGCCCACTGGGGCCACTTGTTACGAAGATGTTTGTCTGCCTGCCTGTTGCAGTCCTTGATCAATGAGCTTCCAAGATGTCTGCAGAGAATGGACAGCCGGGTTTTTGAAAAGCAGCACTGTTGCAAAGAAATGCAGCAACCAAGTTTTGCCAAACAAGCTCCCACAGCCAGCGATGAGGCAAATGACCAGATGGTCCTTTTGAGGGATAAGTATTGGCCTGGACACTTGGGGGGTGGAGATGAAAACTGCTTGGAATTGTGCTCTGGGATCTTTCTCTGCAGTCCTCCATTTTAGCATCTCTCAATGACAGCAGGTCTAACTCTCTGTACTGGGTTAGTGCATCGGCATGGGTTCTGTGCTCCTAGAGTGCAGCTTCAACCCACTACCACCTGACTGGCGAGATGATTGCCTTTTAATAGAACAAGGATTCTGCTTCACTGAGTGATAAGTCCTGATTATGGTTGCCTTATTCAAATTGTGTGTTCAATGAATACACAATATATTTTTATTTAAAATCAAAACTTGTGCAAAGGGCTAGACAGGCTTGGTTTCTCTGTGGTATCAACTTGCCCCATCCCATTTTGTTGGTTCCCCTAGCTCAGTGGGTGAATTCACTGAGGACGAAGCTACTGAGTACTGCTGGTGTCTGAGAGCTGCTACTATAAAAGGAAAGAAAACTGTTGGGGGGAAGAGAAGGCAGTTGAAGAAAAAAAATTCCTAATTTCTAAATTGACTACTGGTCCAATCCAATGGTCACTGCAGAACCAAACTATGCCTCTGCTTTCTTTCAGGCTCCCTGGTTCTGGGACACACGACATTGCTGGTACAACTACCCATATCAGGTGAGAGCCAAACAATGGAGGTACTGTCATCCAATCGTAAAAACCTACAGCACAGAAACAGACCCTTCGGCCCACCTCATTCATGCCGACTGTGATACCTATCTGTGCTAATCCCATTCGCCTGCATTAGACCTGTATCCCTCTATGCCTTTCCAATCTAAGTACCTGTCCAAATGCTTTTTAAACATTGTAATTGTATCTGCCTGCACCACCACCTCTAGCAGCTCGTTCCTATACCCATCACCCTCTGTGTGGGGAAATCATACCCCTTAGATTGCCTTTAAGTTTCTTCCCCCTCTCTTTAAACCTGTGCCTCTATTTTTGGACTACCCTACAGTGGGGGGAGGGAGAGACTGACTCCCTATCCTACTTGTACCCCTCATAACTTTATAAACCTTTAAGGTCACCCCTCAGCCCCTTGTGTCCCAGTGAGAACAAACCCAGCCTATCCAATCTCTGCTTGTAACTACAGCCCTCCATTCCAGGCAACATCCTGGCGAATCTCTTCTGCAATCTTTCTAATATTACCACATCCTTCCTATACTGTGGTGGCCAGAACTGTACACAACACTCTAAGTGCGGTCTAACCAATGTTTTGTACAACTGCAACATGACGGCCCAACTCTTGTACTCAATGCCTCGGCCTCTTCCTATTTGTTTACTTTCAAAATTTATATTTTAAAAAGAAATGTTGGTTCTGTGAAGACTTGTCTTTGAACATAGCTCCTTTTTGTTTGGCGTTCTTGAAGTTCCATGTAGTCTTTGGCAAACCTTTTTAATTTTTCCTTAATTTTACATTTCAAATTATGCAATTGAGTTTCTGGTTTCTTGCCACAGTAAAAAGATCATTTTCACAACTGCTATGAGCAGCCATTCCAAACTGGCAGTGTAAAGTGGGATAAATTTCCTCGTGGATAGCCCAGTTACTTCACTGGTGCAGCGGAGGATGAAGTCGTTCTGCTGTGTTCCTGTCCCTGCAGTTTTTGCTTTTGCGCAGGAACTGTATTGATTAGTGCTGCAGTATCTGAATTTGGTGTCACAGAAACAGAAATTACTGGTTGTTGGATTATCTAATGTAACCTTTTTTTTAATCCAAGCACTTTTGAAATGACCTTTCCTGTGGGTATTCATTTACCTGCCTCTTTACATCTGGTGACCAAGGTTTGAATTCCACCTGGGCTAATAAGGTAAAATAAAAAGCTGGAAAGGTTCAGCAGGTCAGGTGGCATGTGTGGGGAGAGAAACAACACTAATTTTGCCTGTTGCTGACCTTGCTTCAGTACTCTGGCATAAGAATCTGACTAAACTTTTTACAAAAAAAAACTAGTTCTTAATGCTCCCTAAGGGTAAAAGCTGTCTTGTCTATTTGTTTAATTGCCTTATTGTCTGAGTGAGTCTGTAAGCTCCTTCTAGCCACTTCCCATTTTCTCCATTGCTAATGAACATTCATTGATTTTTGTATGTGCTCCTTGTGTGGATCACTTCGTACTCAAGTACAATTGCTGTTACCTATCCATTGGTCTAAACTTCTTTTGACTGCTGTTTGTTTGTGACTGGGAGAGGAAAAGACTGTCAGGGGAAAAACTACAAATTCTGGAGTAAATTTTAATGGCTGTTACATAGTCTGCCAGATGTTTAATGAGACACAGACACCACTGTTGCAATTGAGAAACAATCCAACCCAAAAATCTTTTTTTCCCTGTGCAGAAGGTCATTTTAATCACTCCTCAATTTGTGTCACTTAATAGGAAAACCTCAATTTGTATATTTAAAAATTGGTATTCAAGTTTTCAATGTCGGTCTTAAATTTTGGAAAGCACCAAAGGCCTTTTATAGAACAGTGTGAAATATGATCAATATTATCAGTTGTAATCTGGCTCAATGCATACAGAAGAGCTATCAATTACATTTTGTTTTTCTGTAGTTAAGAACAATATTGACTTTTTTCCTAATAAAGCAAAGGCTGACCTAAATATGATGCATTCAATCGTGTGACTATCACGGTTATCATTAGCTTGTGATATTTGTGTTTTTACAGGGACTCTATTCCTTTTGTGCATTACACTATAGATTGTTAAATAACTAGTTTTCTTTTGGTCCTTTCCTGCAGCAACTGGTGTTTGACATGTATTATTATTACATAATGGAGCTGTCATTCTACTGGTCGCTGATGTTTTCACAGTTTACAGACATTAAAAGAAAGGTAAGCAGCTGGGTTTCCTATTGAGTGCCAACTATTGGTGTAATTTCTTCTAAAGTGCTTGGGAACTCCAGCATTGTAGATGCTGGTCAAATTACAATTTTTCTTTACTTAGCTGTAGAGTCATACAGCACAGAAACAGGCCCTTCGGCCCAACTCGTCCATGCTGACTGTGTTGCCCAGCGAGCTAGTCCCACCTGCCTGCGTTTGTCCTAGGGCCCTCTAAACCTCTCCTATCCACGTACTTATCTAGATGGCTTTTAAACATTGCTAATGTGCCCGCCTCAACCACTATTTCTGGCAGCTCATTCCAAATACGCACCACCCTCTGCGTGAAGAAGCTGCCCCTGATGTCCTTTTTAAATCTCTTGCCTCTAATCTTGAACCTGTGCCCTCTTGTTTTTAGTACCCCTCCCTGGGAAAAGGACTATGCTTTCACCCTGTCTATGCCCCTCGTGATCAATTCATAGGCTTGTACAGGACAGAAACGAGCCCTTCAGTCCAACTCGTCCATGCCAACCAAGTTGTCAACTTGAGCCAGTCCCATTTCCCTGCATTTGGCCCATGTGCCTCTAAACCTTTTCTATCCGTATACTTAGTCACTTGTAATGACAGAGAGGAAGGTGATTGGTCTCATTACGTCCATGCTGGCCTTAACACAGTAATCCCATCAGTCCCATTTCCCTCTCACTTGACAGCTTGCTTTCTGTCTCTCTGTCCCTCACCCATTGATTCTCCTGCCACCCACGTACACTAAGAGTTCATTTACAGCAGCTGTGACACTTGCACCACTGAGATGCACAATATATAAAATAGTTAAATTGCATATTAACAGAACCACAGCTCAATAACCAATCTTAAATCGTAAGTAATCAGTGGGGCTACTTTGATCTTCACACAGATTTTCATACCCATTTATTGTTTTAGACATGGTTACACAGCAGATAGAGAGATTCAGTGGGCCTGGAGTGGAGAGTTTAGGGCTGATTCTGCAAGCTGAAACTGCTTATAAACTGTTTGCCTATTGGCAGTTTTATGTTGCAAACTTGATGGGCCAAATGGCTGCCTTTTGGGCTGGGTTCTGATTCCAAAAGCTTAACTGTTGGAAATGGGAAACACTGTAGTGCTCTTGGATTTTTCCTACACCTTCTAATTTTATTTCTAGATACCAGCATCCTCAAATTTTTTTTTTGCTTTTGCAATTGGAGGAGCATTTTGAATGTGAGAGCAACTTTTACCCAGCATTTGTCCAACTTTTTATAATTAACCATTTAAGTACTGTGTAAATGGAAAAATAATTTCTGAGCACTTCATTTTTATCTGTACTTTTTTCAATTGATTTTGCTGTCTCCTTTTTTGTTTCCTTCGTTTTACATTGTTTCACATTGTTTCAACAAAGCCTCTTGGCAGCAGGTGCATATATAGTGGCTGGTTACATTGCCAAGTGCTGCACTGAATAAAGCTACTGAACTGTTTGATATTGTGGTTGGAGCTTTCCCACCTTGCATTAAGCAAGCTAAGTTGAACCTAAACCATTTGTTTTTGTAGTAATTTTGCTTGAGAATGAATTTGAGTAATAAATCCAGACAAATCTGTTTTTTTTTGCTGAAGGCACAAAGAATCCGTCTTCTCTGGCAGGCCTTCAGCATAGAGGATGATTTGTTTCCTGTCCAGTTACGTATGTGGGTTCTGAGGTAGCAGATGAGGCCAATGTAAGAAACAGACTTTTCCACAGATGGGATGGGACTTTATTCATTGCAGCGTAGGAGAATGAGGGGTGACCTTTATAGAGGTGTATAAAATCATGTAGGGCATAGATAGGGTGAATGCACATAATCTTTTTCCTGGGGTTGGGGAATCCAGGACTAGAAGGCATAGGTCTAAGGTGAGAGGGGAAAGATTAATAGGAACCTGAGGGGCAACTTTTTCACCCAGAGGGTGGTCCGTATATGGAATGAGCTGCCAGAGGAAGTGGGTGAGGCAGGTACATTAACAACATTTAGAAGACACTTGGACAGGTACATGGATGGGAAAAGTTTAGAGGGATATGGGCCAAACACTGGCAAATGGGACTACCTTAGATGGGAATCTTAGGCCAGTTGGGCCGAAGGGCTTATTTCTGTGCTGTATGACTGAGATGGGGCAGGTGGTGCCTGACAGGGCAAACAAATAGTTTGTGAGGTGATGTGCTTGTTCTACCTTGCATAAGAAATAGGAGCAGGAGGAGGCCATCTGGCCCGTCGAGCCTGCTCTGCCATTCAATAAGACCATGGCTGATCTGGCCGTGGACTCAGATCCACCTACCTGCCTTTTCCCCATAAACCTTTAATTCCCCTACTATGCAAAAATCTATCTAACTGTGTCTTAGATATATTTAATGAGGCAGCTTCCCTGGGCAGAGAATTCCACAAATTCATGACTCTCTGGGAAAAGCAGTTCCTCCTCATCTCCATCCTAAATCTACTCCCCTGAATCTTGAGGCTATTTCCCCTAGTTCTAGTCTCACCTACCAGTGGAAACAACCTTCCTGCCTCTCTCTTAGCTATCCCTTTTGATAATTTTATGTGTCTATAAGATCCCCTCTCATTCTTCTGAATTCCATTGAGTATAGTCCCAGGTGACTCAATCTCTCCTCATAGGCTAACCCCCTCATATCCAGAATCAACCTGGTGAACCTCCTCTGCACCATCTCCAAAGCCAGTATATCCTTCCTCAAGTAAGGAGACCAGAACTGCACGCAGTACTCCAGGTGCAGCCTCACCAGTACCCTGTACAGTTGCAGCACAACCTCCCTGCTCTTAAATTCAATCCCTCCAGCAATGAAGGCCAACATTCCATTTGCTGCCTTGATAACCTGTTGCATCTGCAAACCAACCTTTTGTGATTCAGGCACATGCACTGCCAACTCCCTCTGCACAACAGCGTGCTGCAATCTTTCACCATTTAAATTTAATTTCGTTCCACCTTGACATGGAGTCATACAGCGGAGAAACGGGCCCTTCGTCCCACCATATCTATGCCAACCTTTCAGCCCATCTACACTAATTCCATTTGCCCACATAGGCTCTGTTCTCCACACCATCCTGAATGTTCCTCTTCCACATTAAGTGGTCATGGGCCAGAGATCCCCAGGAGTCAGTGGGCATATTTCACTTTTTCTCAAGGATATTTTAAAAGCCTCGTTGAGTCTTTTTGTCTGCCCAGTTGCAGTTTGGAATAAAAACATTATCATGGTTATGTAACTCATGGCTGTAAGAAGTGCTTGATGATATTTGTTTCTGAATTTAGTTGGCAGGCTGCAATATTCACTAAACTAATTCTCTGGGAAGGGAACAGTGTTGGAATTCTCTCAGAAGGGAAGTGGATAAGTACTGTGAATAATACACTAAATTCAATTCTGTTAAATCATTGAAATTCCTTTCCTCGGTAAAAGGTGCCAACGAGCTTCCTAATCTATTGGTGAGTTGATCCATTCAGTCAGTCTCAGACCAGATTGGACCCAGGTTTGCTCCTTCCGTCTAATTGCCACTTGATGGACTTCACGGAATTGACCTGATAGAGGTTTTATGAAGGATTTTGATGGAGTGGATGCAGACTGTCTTCCCTACGGGGAAGAAAGTTGATTGTTAAAAGATGGCCACCAATGGGAAATTTGGAAAAACCTTCTCTATCCAGAAAGTAGTGAGAATGTGGAACTCATTCCCATAAGGAATGGTTGAAGTGAATGGCATGGATGTAATTGAGGGGAGACTGCAAAAGCAGATGAGGGAGAGGGGAACAGAGGTTTGTGCTGGTGGAATTAGCTGAGGAAAGATGGCTTGAGTGGAGCATGAATGCCAGCATGGAATGGTTGGGCCAGACGGCCTGTTCCTGCCTCATGAATCCTATAAGGAACTAACAAGCGTGCAGTCAATCTGGTATCCTTGAACTTTAGGAAAACCTTTTTACAAGTCTCCACTTGGGAGACTACTGTAGAAGACAAGGAATATGAATAACTGGGAGAATTGCAAACCTGTTTTTTTTTTAAAAAGAGGAAGACCAACAAATTTTTTAAGACTATTTGCAAGCAGGTCACCATGTCCCACAGCTGCAATTCTGGGGCCATTTCTGTTCAGTGTGTATATCAATAATTTTGATAGGGTACTCAAGTGAGTGGTGACATTTGGAGATGACATTAAAATGGGAGCAACAGTTAATTCTTTGGAAGATCCTGGGCAAAGGGATACTGAAGAGATGGGGAGTGGATTTGAAAAGTGGAGTTGATAATGTCTAGAAGTGGGAAGGTGTTGCATTTTAGTTGCACGAAGGGGGAGGTTTCTGCTTTCAGTAGGGGGAGGGGGCTGTAGGAGGTGGTTGGGGGCAGTGGGTAAGAATCAAAGTGACAAATAAAAGCTGTGAAACTTCAATGGGCAACCTTCCTTGCACAACAGGAAAGGGCATGAATCTACCCCTTTTCCTCTGCAATGGACTGGCACAGATTGCACTCCATTGTGGGTGGGTTTTAATCTAAACTGAAGTGGTTAGCAGTTTAAAATGGCTTCTCTTAATGTTTTAAAGTGAAAATCTAGCATCTTTGGATAGAGTCTTGTGACCACTCAGCTGCCTGTCATATGAATGCAATATTTGATAAATTAATTACCTTGGCTTTTAAATTAAAGACCACGTGTTTGCAAACTGAATGATCTCTGCTCAGAAATGGTCACGAGCATAATGTCTCTGGCTGTGAGTTTAATTCCAACTCTGTCCCTTTTTTTTTGGAAAAAGAAAAGTATGATTGTGACATTTTAACATTCAATTCAGTTACTGCCAGTTCTTACCAAAAGCTAAGAACTTGGATCCAAACTTGACTATGGTCAAAAATGCCAATTTTACTGATGCTGTTGTTGAATGTTTTTAATTTTTGTGATGTGTAGACTTGAAATGATACCCTGGGTAAATTTAAATATAGTTACGCAACCAAAAGCTGGTTAGATTTTAAACGTTACTCTTTGGCCTTTTTTATATTCCCTTTTTTGAATTTTATGAAAATGGTTAAGAAATAAGCCTGCTAGTGATGTGCTAATGCACTTCTCCCATACTGATAGCCTTCAATTTCTGTCCCCTTTCCTTCCTCCCCAACTCTTGAAAGTGTTATCTGGCCTGGACTCCTTTAGGATTCAAATTGGCAGCTTATTGTGTCTGTAGTTGTGGGTGCAGCACACTGCCTCACGTTGGTCATGGGATCAGATGAATTCCTACCAGCATCTGTTGAAGTAGTGGAGGTGATCCTCTAATGACACACGGTAGTGCAACAGCTGGACTCAACAACACCCTGTGCCATAAACTTTCACTGTGTCCAAGTTCCCATCTTACCAGTGCTGCTATTTGCTATGTTGGGTGGATGCTTGGTACTTACTGACGGGAAGAAGAACTATTGTATTTTTTTCTACTTACTTTCTCCAAACTCCCTGAACAGACTCCTATCTCTTCATTCTCCTCCTTCCTGGCTTTAACACTTTCAGATCAAGAGCAGGCTAGGAAAGGTGCAAAATGGATAGAATGCCAGAGAGGCAAATGTTTTGGCTTTGAGACAAAAATGAGAGCTTTTGGACAAATTGCTTGTGTACATTTGGGGGGGGGGGGGGGGTGGAGGTGGGGAAGAGAACTTCACTGACAGGGCTTAAATTTTAACTGGAAAGAAAACTGAGGCCTGTTTGGCATTTTTTTATTTAAAAATCTTTCATTCCAATAAAACTCCATCTTGATGATAAATGCCAACCTGTGCAGAATTTACATTTTCATTAATTTTGCTTTAGGAATGTTACACATGGCTTTCAAAATGTGCAAGCTGACTGCTGCTAATCCTGTGTGTTTGTGGGACGTGCTGGTCAATGGTGTGACGGTGGTGACCCAGTAGAGAGCAGTAAACTACTTGTTTCAATTTGGTGGCTCTTTATAAAGACCTAAACTTGACAAGTCTTGACTTTGTGTGTGTGTGTGGGGTCACTTTTTCTATTGGAAACTGCTGGCAAACGCCTATCTTCACCTTGTATCTAATAAACTGTTCTTATTGTAGAAAAGACTCCAGTTGCTGTTGTGCTCTGCTTGCTGCTGCTTCCATGTTGTCCCTGTTATGCACCATTTGTCTAGGCTGCAGCCATTTTGTGCTGATGATTCATTCATCTGCAGTTCTAAATGGCTCCCTCTTGACTTGCTCTGTGTTCTCTATCACCACTAGGTTTCAGCATTGCTGTCTGTGTGCTGCTTGTAGGCACGGCTGTTTGCACTGACCTCTGTGCTGAGAGCTGGTCCAGCACTTTGTTTCCTTTGCCCCTTTAGCTTTCTGTTTAATTAGCTTCCTCTTTAATTCTAATCACATGGATCTCATTCACTGCAAAAAGTTTGTTTCCCCTGTGCTATCTATTTAGAAGCTGGAGTGCCTGGGATTCAAACTGCCATCTCAACTCCTTGAACTTTAGACTTGCAGCACATTCATTTCTTTCTGAAATTGCAGAGCAAGGGAAGGCATGCTCTTTCGTAGCAGTGGCCTGCATTAGTCAGCATACTGTTACTGTGCTTATGACTGTGACTGCCCAAGAAATGGTTCAGGTTCAGTGGGAGGTGTCAAATAGATGCTCGGGCTCTGGAATATCTCCCAGGCAGCGTTGGCAGGCCTCGCTTGCTTGCTCTGTCGTGCACACATGAACATAAACATTTTTTTGAGGGAAGCATGGGATATGGGGTTAGCACGGGAATGTGGCACTGAGGTACAAGATCAGTCATGATCTAATGGAATGGTGGAGCTGACACAAGGGGCCAAATGGCCTCCTGCTTCTCTTTCTTTGTTCTTTTGAGCACAGACACTCTACACAGTCCCACATTGTGAATTGTCATCGTCGTCATCATTGTTATCATAGCTTGTCCTTCCAAAACAGCAGGTCGCGAAGAGGGCCACTTACGCTGGTCTCCACAGATGCATCAGAGCAGTCTGATGGTCCTGTCTGCTTCATTGCCAGAAGTATTAACCCATGCTTCAGGTGATACTTTTAAACTGCCTGACTTATTTTATCAGCATGGAAACAGGCCCTTTGGCCCAACTCGTCTGTGCTGACCAAGTTGCCTATCTGAGCTAGTCCCATTTACTCACATTTGGCCCGTATCCTTCTAAACCTTTCCTATCCACGTACCTGTCCAAATTTCTTTTAAACATTGTAATTGTACCTGCCTCTACGACTCCCTCTGGCATATACTTGACCTTCGGGTCCATTTTAAATCTTTCCCCTCTCACTTTATACCTATGTTTTGGACTCCCCTACCCTGGGGAAAAGACTTTGGCTATTCACCTTATCTGTACGCCTCATGATTTTATCCTTTTTATAAGGTCACCCCTCTGCTTCCTCCACTCCAGGGAAAACAGTCTCAGTCTATCCAGTCTCTCCTTTATAACCCAAGCCCTCCAGTCCCAGTAACATCCTCGTAAATTTTTTTGCGTGCTCTCCAGTTTGATGACATTCTTCCTGTAGCAGGGTGACAAGAACTGTACGCAGTACTCCAAATGTGGTCTCGCCAACATCTTGTACAGCTGTAACATTTTGGGTAAAAATTCCTTGCTCCAATAAAGTATGAGACATTTTCAGGGGCTCTGACTAATTTGACTCAAGTCCAAGTGTATGGAAGTAAAATTTAGTTGTCTTGTACCTGATGCTTTAATTGTAAGCCAAGAGATTTCTCATTGCAACCCCCTCCTCTCCTCCTTGAATGAAATCGTTTACGTGATGAAATTCCTGTGGCCAGCGGGATCTAGTTCCTCAAATAACGTTCACATTTTTTTGTTTCTGGAGTAAATCAATGTCTTAACCAGATTTTTTTTATATATTGGAAGATTGACTAAATTTTCTGACATCTTATTTTGGACAGTGCACTGCCATTGTCACACATCAAATCTAAAGGTTATATAAACTTTTAAATTCCAATCCTATTATTAAAAAAAAATTAAATCCAGATGAAAATTATATTTTGCAATCAGAAATTCATCCATCTTTCTGATCTTCTAAAGTTTATATAATCCTCCGATTCGATGAGTAACAATTTAAAAGCTGAAAATGAACTAGATTTTTTTCTCCCCCCTTCTGAGTCTGCAACAGTTGCACACTCAATCGAGAGAACCAACAACTTCTGGAAACACTTGGAATCTGTGGAGAGAGAGACTGAGCGTTGCTTTGCCTGTGTTGATTGGCTGGTCAAGTGATTTGGCACAGAAGGAGGGACATGCAGCCCATCTGGCTGTGCAGATGCTAACTAACCTCCTGAGATTGCTTCTGCTTATTGAGTGTTTGGGGAGCTGTTTTTTTTAAATTTTGCTTTCTTTTGCTTGGGGTCAAAAGCCAGGAGGTTTGGTCAAAAAATATTTAGCTGACTATATTAATGTGAGAGGTTAATTAGGTGGTGATCTTGCATTAGAAGTCATAGAATTTCGTAAACAGTTGCAGGTAGTCAAAGTGTGTGGCATGTCTTTGCAGGTTTCTAGCATTCATTCTACAATATCCTGGTAGTTTTAAATAATTATTCTGCACTGATAGGCATGTTTCCTATTACCATAGAAGGCATGTTGTGCCGACCTTTAAACCTCGCCTAAGACTATCTAACCCCTTCCTCCCACATATCCCCCTATTTTTAAATTCCTCTATATGCTTATCTAACAATCTCTTGAACTTGACCAACGTACCTGCCTCCACCACCACCCCAGGCAGCACCTGATTACCACCCCCTCTTTCACCTTGCATCATCGTCCTTTTTATTGTCACTTTATCGTCCTGCCTTTGCTTTTGTTCTCTCTCCTACCTTCATCCTGAAACGTGCTCTTTCTCTCTCCACAGATGTTGCCTAACTTGCTGAGTATCTGAAGCATTTTCTGTTGATTTCAGACTTCCAGCATCTGCAGTGTTTTTGCTTTTATATTAAACTGTTGCTTTTATTTAGTTGAGTGTTTCTGGATGTTGAGCACAGCAGATATTTTGCATGCTGTTCCTACAGGTTCTTCCAGTTGTTCTTCAACCCTTTGCAGTCCCTGTAGTTTGCCTGGAATACATTTTGGTGCAAACTACTATGGTGGGAATCTGGTCAAATCCCTTCCATTGTCTTGTGTTGCTTCTCCCAGTCAAGATTTGAGGTCCCACACATTCCTTCTTCCACCCCATTCCCAATATCTCCATGGTGTGTTGACCTGCTGCTGTACAGTAGAACCAGACGAGCAGTAGCTCCTTCCTATTTGCACAGTTGGTTCATGTGCAACCATGCAGTTAATAGCCAACTGATGCCTGCCATTTTGTTCTCTTGCAGGATTTCCTCATTATGTTTCTCCACCACCTTGCAACAGTTGGATTAATCACATTTTCTTACGTCAACAACATGGTGCGGGTTGGAACACTTGTCATGTGCCTTCACGACGCATCTGATTTCCTTTTAGAGGTGAGAATATTTTGTTGCTCACTGCAGATATTGCTGCCTGCTGCAGTTCTCCGTGTGGTGGAAGATGCTTGGTTCTCGGTCCCAATCAGAGAGTGGGATTTGCCTCCCATTGGCTGTTGGCAGTCATCCCCAGCACAGCACAGAATTACAAAGAAAGCCCCCACAGAAAGTGAAAGCCATGATAAGAAGGGGGAAGAAAATATCTGGGCAGGAATCCAAGACTTTGGTCTAATAACTCAGTTCAGATAACAGTTATTAATTACTTGACCTTTTTTGTTTTTGTGGTTTACAGGCCTGAGATTGCTTGGCAACACTACTCCTACGTTCCAGGCCCCCACCTGCATGCAATCTGCTCTTATCTGGATGACAAAAGTGTTTACTTAAATATTAAATGAACACCTCAGAATTGAAGGGAATCCGAAGCTTGGCCTTTTTGTTATCTTGCAGAATTTGATTAAAAGGTTTCACCCACCCAGTGTTTGATTTTTTTGAGGCTTGTACTTGCCAGGATCAATTCAACTTTGCTATTTGAAGTTTTGTATGACCCTTGTCCCCCTAAAATGTCAACCCACGCTATGTGTCACTAGCCCAACCCTGCCACGCCCAAGGCAGGAGCTGCTCAGTAAGCTGGGCTTTTGCTCCATGCCTTCTGGCTCTGATGTGGCTTGGAATTGTACATCCAGTATGCAACAGGAGGAGATCATTTGAACCTATGCTGACTGCTAGTAAAACAATCCCACCAGTCTTTTTTCTCTCGTCTGCCAGTCCAATGTTGAAAGCCCTGAATGACTCTGATTCCACCACCCATACAGTCAGTGTATTCTACGTCATCACTGCCAATTTTCCTTGCCTCCCCCCGAGTATCTTTTGCTTATCCTTTTTAAATCTGTGCCCTCTGCCCTTGAACTACCTGCTAATGGGAACAGCTAGCAGCCCTATCTAAATCTATTGTGATGCTGTACACATTTTGTTAAACCTCCTCTCAACCACCTTCAAGAAGAACATTGTCTCAAGTCTAAGCTCTCATCAATTCTGATAGACTTGGAATTCAGCAAGTGGCATTGCTAGTGATGATATTTGAGCTCCCAATAACCCTTTCCAAAGGACCTTGTACTCTCTCACTGACCACAGACACTGTCTTCAGCTTTCTCTTCCAGAATTTTAATGAAATGAGGTTGAAATCCTCTATCTATACCAGGAATAAGTGATTTAAGTAAAAAGTTTGCAACTTTTGTTTTCTCCCTACCTGTTCATAACATACATGGAAATTAACAAAATCCCACAAGATCTTTTATAAAGCCCAAAGCCACACATTTTCTACCGGTAAATACTCTTCAGAAATTGGGATTACGATGCTTCTGGGTCAGGGTGGAGAGGAGCGCATATGACCTGGTGGGTGGGTAGTAAGGTGGGTGAGCATGTGTTATTTGTGTGTCTGCACACAAGCTATTTCTTGGGAAGGTACCTCACCCCAGCACTGCAGGATCTGGACTGAACAGCTTTATGGGCTTGGGTCCATTCAGAGGTGCCTAATGCATATTGAGCAGGGCCTGGGGTTATTTCACAGGTAATCATTTCTGTCAGACTTGCCAAAAGAAATCCTGTTGCTCAAGTGAACACGAGTGGCAGTTCCGACCTGCAACTTGGACCAAAGTGGTGGGAGAAAGTGGGCAGTGTGTGGGAAATGGGGGGAGGTGATTTCAGTTGGGCAGTGGGGGAAGGCAGAGGACTTGGCACCGAAACGAATTAAGGGCTGAGGTCATGTGACAGCGGAGGGGGAGGTATGGATCGCCATTGTGCAGTCAACAAAAGTCTGACGATTGGGCGCGAGTGTAGGGTTCGGTGAATGCTGCAGGGCCAGAGAGAGCTCGCAGACCTTTTTGATTTTGTTACCAATAGCTGGAAGCCAAGTTGTTTGGTGACAGTAAATGTGTGGTTTCTGTTCTGTGACAATAAGTTTCTGAATGAGTTGAAAATTGTTCAGATCTCATGGAGGAAGCTGCCAAAGTCAAAGTTGACTTTACCGTCATATGCACAAGTGCATGTCTGCACAGGTGCAATGAAAAACTTAGTTGCAGCAACGTCACAGGCACATAGCATGGTATAAGCAGCATTCACAAGAAAAAATATAAATGAAACATAAATTATACACTATTCCTACAAGAAAGAACACAATTAGAAAAACAAAACCAAGTTCATTTTAGTGCAAAGTGGTCATAGTGTTGCTAAACAGTAGTGATTAGGGGTTGGTTCAAGAACCAAGTGGTTGAAGGGAAGTAGCTGTTCCTGAACCTGGTGGTGTGGGGACTTTGGGCTTCTGTACCTCCCGCCCGATGGGAGCTGCAGAAGAGATGAGATTGTCTTGGAGAGCCTGTGGGATGGGAGATGTTTGAGGTAACAGACAGCAGATGTGGGCTCTGGTGTTTGGCGCTTGAGTTGGACAGGATGCCCAGGTTACACGTGGAATGAGTAGCCAGCAGAGACACTGGAATCATTGCCTGAAGCCTGGAATTCCTGGCAGAGCCAGAGGACTGCTTTGACCTTGTCACTGCGGAGCTGACTGCTTTTCCCTTGTTTGCTGATCAAACGACAGCTTGTATGCCGTCTGTCAATATTTCAGGATTAATTCTGTACAATCCCTTCTTTCCCAGGGTCGGGAGGTATTTGGAAAATTGCGTTTGTGATCACTCCTGCAGGTGTGCACTGAATGTTGTTGGAAATTTTTCAGCTAGAATTGTTTAGTGGTTGTCTCGATTGTGGCGGAGGAGTATTAAGGCTCTCAAAAGTATCAAAGCATTCATTTTTCTCCTATTGTCCTAGCACCATCCCAGCAGCAAAATGATGTGTTGCTTTTTTGATTGGCTGGTGTCGGGCCATGACTTGCTAATTTGACATGCAGGGTTCATCTTTGCTTTAACCCCCTACTTTGTGAGTACAAGTCCACCCACTGGTTTAATGCAAAAATGGGGGAGGCGAAATGACCTCCTTTTCAAGTTGAGTTGAAGCTGGACTGAAGTAAGAATACAGAGGGTTGTTGCAGAGCTGCCTTGCTCAAAGGTTCCAAGTTAATCTCAAGTGTACGAAGCATGACGCCATCCAAGGGATGGAGGGACTAGTTTCCTTTTTCCATTGTGTCGCTGTTTTCTCAGATGGCCTTGCTTTAATCTCTTGCCCCATCAGCTCAGTGACACAGGATACTAATGAGCTCTTTTGCTGTTTTGCTTTACAGGCTGCTAAATTAGCCAATTATGCCAAGTATCAAAGACTTTGCGACTCATTATTTGTGATGTTTGGTTTTGTCTTCGTCAGCAGTAGGCTTGGCATTTACCCATTCTGGTGAGTAGTAACTCTGCGGGGTGGTTTAGTGCTTTGGGCTGTGGGCTGAGGTCCTGGGGAAGAGGGAAACGGACCTGTGTGAACATCTGATGGGGCGATGTGTCAGTTCTTGGCTGTCCCATTACTTCTTGCAATTACAGCATTCTTTTCCTTTTGGGTAACCAAAAGTTTGGGGGGTGGCAGGGAAGATATTTATCTTTCTAGTTTTCTAATGAATGCTGAAATTGTGTATAGAAAAGTTACTTTAACTTGAGTGGTGGGGGGAAATGCTCTTGGATTTTTTTTTAAGCATGTGTTTTGGGAATTGTAATAAAGATTGTAAGAAAACTTTGTTATTCAGATGTATTTACTGGGTTGCTAGCTACACAAGGTCTCCCTCCTAATGACAAATTTGAAACTTTCTAGTGAGATCTAATTCTTAAACATTTTCTTGCTCCCTTTATTTTGTGTATTCTGAAGAGGCATTAAGCACACTGTCTCCACTGCAGTCCAACAAAAGTAGTTAGCATTATCAATGCCAACTAAATTGTTCTGTAACCCCACCCCTCCAAAATCCTAACACCTCTGCCTTCACTCCAGAGATGTAACTATAAGCTGATACCAGTCTTGAGGGAAGAGTAACAATCAGTTTGCAAATTTGTTTTTTCTTAAGTGAAATGAAAAGTTACCCGGTACAGAACCAGATGTTATCTCAGAGGTGTCAATCACTACCACAGCACTCTAAATAGATGTCTAACTTTAACTTGCACCTCCTGCTCCATGTAGAACATTTGCACTTTGATTCATAATTTTTTTTTGTTTACCCAAGGCTGCTGTTCACTCTCTCCAACACTGAGCAGTTGAGTATTGCATGGAACGGAGTCCCTGGTGGCAAGGATTACAATTCTTTAATGACATTGAAGTTGATGAGCATGGTATCAAGGTTTTCCATGTTTTGGGATGAAAGGGTCTCTCCTGTGAGGAGGGACCAGGTAGATTTGCTCCATTATCCTCTGGGATTTGGAAGGATGAGAATTTGGAAGAAGTCTCATCAAAAGTCTTACGGGGATTAACGGGGTGGATGACGGGGGCTGTTTCCTCTGGCTGGACAGTCCAGAACCAGAGGGTCACAGTCTCAGGATAAGGGGCTGGCCAGTTGGTACTACAATGAGAATTTTTTTCACTTGGACAGTCGTAAGCCTTTGGAATTTTCTGCTGCTGTGGATGCTCAGAGTGTATTCAAGCCTCCGGTGGTTTTTTGAACACCAAGGGTTATGGGACTGATGGGGAGTGGGGTAGTGTATGTAAGAGTAGGATGCATCAGGGACAAAAATGTAACCCATGTGTGAAGACGGAGAATGTGGGGAAGGATTGTAAGTAATTTTTTTGTGACCCTCCTCAATGGAGGGATGGCACTGTGGCGCAATAGGTGGAGTCACTGCCGTGAAGCTCCAGAGACCTGGGTTCAATCCCGAGCTCTGGCACTGTCTGTGTGGAGTTTGTACGGTCTCCCTGTGACCCCCATGGGTGCCCCCCCGGGTGCTCTGGTTTCCTCCCACGTCCCAAAGATGTGCAGGCAGTTAAGTTAATTACCCGCTATAAATTGCTCCTAGTGTGTGGGTGGGTTGGGGTTGGGGGTGGGGTAGGGAGTGGTAGAGAAAAGGTTCCTGGGAAATGGCAGGGGAATGGGACTTGTGGGATTTCTCCAAGAGCTAGCATAGACTCTGGGCTGAATAGCCTCCTGTGCTGTAAGGAAATAATGTTATCGTTAAGGCAAATGTGTGAAATATTGACTAGGATTAAACCTAGTAAAAGCAGTAGTATTAAGAAGTTTGTCATCTCTGAAAATGGATAGATTACCAGGACGAGCTGAAATATGTCCCAGATCAGTTAGTTTAACTTCAGTGGTAGACAAATTATTGGAATGGATTCTAAGGGACAGTACAAACCTTCCTTTGGAAAGGCACCAATTAATTGGGGACAGTCATCGTGGATTTATGGAAATGTCATGTCTGACTAACAATTGAATTTTTGAGGAACTAATCAGATGGGTTGATGAGGGCAATGTGATTGATGTGGATTTTAGCAAAGCCTTTGACAGAGTTCCACGTAGCAGGATGGTCAAAAAATAAAAGCCCATGGGATCCTAAAGAGTGGCAAATTGGATCCAAAATTGGCTTAGAGGCAGGAAGCTAGGGGTAATAGTTAATGGGTGATATTGTGATAGGAAGGCCGTACCAGAGGGATTCCTCTGGGCTCAGTACTCGGTCCCTTGTATTTTTGTAATATGTATTAATTGTAGGGGGCATGATAGGGAAGTTTGTAGATACAAAAATTGGCTGTGTGGTTGACAGGGAGGAGGGAAGCTTTGATTATAGGAGGACGTGGTCTGGTCAGTTGGGCAGAAAAATGGCAAATGAATTCAATCCAGAGAAGTGGGAGGTGATGCAGTGAGGAGGTGCAACAAGGGAGTGTACTGTAAGTAGAAGGGTGTTGTGGTGGAATGGAGGGACCTTGGAATGCACGTGCCCAGATCCTTCATCTTGCTGACCTGCCCTGCTACCCTGGTTTAAAAGGCATACAGGATGCTTTCCTTCATCAGTCAAGGCACATAGTACAAGGTGGTCATGCTAGAACTGTAACTAATACTAGTTTGGCCATGGCTCAAGTACTGTGCACAATTTGGGTCACCACACTACAGGAAAGACAGGATTGTACTGGAGAGTGTGCGGAGGAGGTTCACATGGTTGTTGCCAGGACTGGAAAATTGGAGCTGGGGGGGAACCTGATTGGAGAGGCCAGGGATGGTTTGTCTATTCACTTTCAGGATGCGTGTATTGCCAACAAGGCCAACACTTACTCCCCTCGAGAACTGCTATCTGAACCACTCCAAGGTTGTTCTCCTTTGAACAGAGGAGGCTGAGGGTAGACCTAATTGAAATGTGTAAAAATTTAAAAGGTCCTTATTTACTCTATTTCTCTTGGCAGAGGAGTCAAAAACCAGGGGCATGGATTTAAAGCAGTTTGTAGAAAGATTAGAGGGGAGATGAAGAAAAGGTTCTATCTACCAGCAGATGGCAGGGGTCTGGTCCTTGCTGCCTGAAAAGGTGGTGGAGGCAGAAACCTCTCCCACGTTTAAACAGGATGCGAGGAGCAGTGACCTGCAGGGTACAGACCCTGTGGGGGGGGGGGAAAGTGGGATTACAGTGAGTTTTTTTGCTCCCAACATGTTAATGAACTGAGTGGCTGCCACCTCATTGTATATTTTCCTCTGATTCTCTCTTATGATTAGAGGATCAGCCAGTCTCTCAGTGAGTGGCAGAGCAGTCTTGGGACAGGTGTAACCTACTCCTCCCTGTTTCTTGTTACTTTGGACTGTTGAGGGTTGTGGCACTGTGGGTGAAAAGATCTTGGTGTGACAGTGTCACTGATGGTCAGGACAGTTGTTTTGTAGATTAACATTGGTCATTATTTTTTTTGTACCCTGCCAAGTGTGATATTAGTTTTGTTTTCGTGGAATGTATTCCTTTCCATTTTAAGCCCAGGTTCTGCTTTCGCCTCTAAATGCTTTTGTCACCTTTTAGGAGGTTAGAGTGCCAGTATGATCTGATGTATTACCACAATGCAAAGCAGAATGTGAGTTGCTTTGCAGGTTTACACATGACAATTAAAAGCAGACTGCCTTCCTGCTCTATATTCAGTTTTCATTTTAAACAAGCTAAATATGTGTGTCCCAGATGGCAGGATTTGGACGATCCTGCCTGATTTTGTAACTGGCAGGTTGTCGGGGCTCCTGCACCCCCTTGGCTGTTATGTAGTGACTTTTCCTGTAACTGTATCCTAAATGTATTTGTGGTGACAGTGTCTCTCCAGTGAATGCTCCATTGCTGTGTGAGAGCTGCTGCTGGTCAGATCTGCTGCCCTCTTACTTTCTGGGTATAAATTTACAAGATTAATGGAAGGCTAGATTATTTCAGCACTAGCACCAAATTGTGCCCTGCAGCATTGTGGCATGCACAGCCATGTGTGGGGCAAGGTGCAGGATTGCATAAACACTGGTGAAGCATTAAGTTGCAAATAACTTGTATAATATGGCTCCCTGACCCCAGTTGGCAAAATCCAAGTACCCTTTCCATGGAATTCTAAGGATCCCAATTACCAAAATTCTTTACGACAGTGAAACTCATCCCATTCCCCCACTATCTTTTTTAAATAGTCATTCTGTGTTCCTGATGTCAGGTGATGTATGGAGATCATTCCACTAAGCAAATTGCAAAGTATTTTGGCAAACAAAACACTGGTTTTCCCCCCTTCATTCCCAGTCCAAGGTAGAGTTAGTGGCATTATTGTTGATGTTTGGGCCTCCTATTTCCAGCCTTGTTTAAATGCTAACACTAGTGCAGATTCAAAAAGGTTGTGTGGAATATATTTTTGTAGTAAAGCATGTGGAAGTATTCACTGCAGTCTTTGAAGGTTGAAAGTCACTGTTATCCTGCTTTGGAGCAGTAGGTCCCCACCAGTTTCCCAGCATCTCTTTATTGTTGCAGTGTCCCCCTCCCCGACACCCTTTCCTCCACCTGTTTTGAGTCGCCAGTGACTTTAGAGGGGCATTGCTATGTTCTGTATATGCCATCAGGGCAAGCAGTGTCAAAATCAATCTGGACTATAAACCCATGTGGCTCTTGTTCAGGGGAAAATATTTTGTTACAAGTAATATTGTCTTCAGATGAAAATCGGGCACCATTGTGCCTTTGGGTTTGGTGTGTGAGTGCAGTTGGGCGGGTCTGAAGACCAAGCAACTGAGCTGCACTCAAATGTCAAATTCATTCATCCTGTGTATTGTGGGCCCACGAGAAATGGAATGGGCCATTCAGCCCCTCTAGCCTGCTCCACCAATCATCAAGGTCCTGGCTGATCTTCTATCCCAGTGTCATTTTCCTACACTGTCCACGTAACCCTTGATGCCCTTTTAAGACGTGGAAGTCTATCGATTGGTTTTGTGTGAGCTCAGTGACTCAGCCTCCACAGCCTCTGGGCTAGCAAATTCCACGGGTTCACCAGCCATTTCTCCCTACCTCAAATACCCCTTATTCTCAAATTGTATTCTGGTCCTAGACTCCTCAGCAGAGGAAACGCCATCCTTCCTGCATCTAGCCTGTCAAGCCCTGTAAGAGTTTTGTAAGCTTCCATGAGATCTCATCTAATCACTCTAGAATACATTCCCAGCCTCCTCACTCTCTCCTCGTATGGCAAGCCCGCCATCCCTAGATCCAGATCCTTCACTGCACTCCCTTTCTGATGGTTGCATCCTTTCTTGGGTAAGGGGACCAAAACTGCACACACCACTCCATTTACATAAAAGCATTAGAAATGGGAAAAGTAAACTGTGCAGCACCTTTAGCCTCATTCTGTATGATGGTTGATTTTTCCATATCCCTGTATCCCTCTATTTTTCCCTCTGTGTCCAAAGGTCCATCAGTGTTGAATATACCTATTGGCTGAGTATCCACAGTTGCCTTGGGTCATGAGTTCCTAAGGTGGCCAAGATGTGGTGATGAGTTCTTGGACTTCCTTCTGCTAGACAACATCCAAGTCTTTGCCTTCCTATTAACTGGTGAAGGGAAATCATTTTGTGCAGCCAGTTTTCAAATGGGATTCTCCTCCAGCAAATCTCCCACAGAGCAGCAGATGTGCAAACTGTGGCCAAGGAAAACCAAGTATGTGGTGTGTATGGGTGGCAATGAACTCTTGCCATAGAAACCCTTTCAACGGTTTGATCGGCTGCCATGTGCAAGCTGTTGTTATTCTGTTTTGGTTTGATTCAAGTGCAGTAGATGTACCCATATGCATTCCAGGATCTCCAGCACCTCGCTCAAGTGGCCATTCCAACAGTGAATAGCCTGGAAATACTTGCCAATTGAGTACAGACCAAGTACAATGGGTGCCAGCAGAATTTTTCATTCGTGGAAGGTTTTATGATGGAGCTCGATGCTGTTCTAATTCCCATTTGCACATGTTCATTAGATCACAGATCAGTGATCAGAAGCCCCAAGCTCAGCTAACCTTTGTAGCACACAAACTGCATGGAGAGTGAAGACCAAATTAAATAGATTAGAAAATGGAAGAGCAGTTGAACTGGGCAAGCAAGTGTAACTCATTTCCCATTTTAAGAACATAATTTTAAAAAAAATTATTGTTGGAAACTTCTGACCACATTTACAATGGAAACTGTTAGTGTAAACTTGCTGTTAATCCTCTCCCCCTGCCAGTAGTGGCAATGCACTGCCTTTGCTGGGAGGATATAATTACTGTGATAGGTTTACATAGACGGTTTCTATTATTAATGCCTAGTCCTGTATTAATAATGGTAAAGTTCACATAAAGTGCAGATGTAAGATTTTTTTAACTATAGCAATAAAGTGCTGTAAGAAGCAAAATCTTCGTCTAACTGCTCAAATTGCTTGATTTTTTGCCAAAATTCCAAAGCAACTCATTGTCCTCAAATCTGACTTCTTTAAAATGGATTGTAGTTGCACTGCCCTGTAGCATCACAGTAATTGGGTGATTTCTAATCTAAACATCTATCGAAGGATAAACTGGGCCACTGGGTTATATTGATTTGACTAGATTCTATTTTTATTACCTGGAACTATGGGACTATTCCTGGCTCTTTTTTTTTTGAGGATTGTTCCACAATTCTATCTGCTGCCTTTTTGCAGATGGCAAACTGGTAACACAAGAGTGGCAGCTTGTGAGATACTGCAGAGGATCTGTTAAAATGCATGCTAGTGAGGTGGAATGCCTTCCTGTAAGGCAGAGTCAGGAAAGTTGATAGGAATCCAGTGGGATTAATTTTTCCAGAACTCTGCATTGCAGCATTTGCATTCTTATAATAAGCCATCCAAATAGAGGCAATTCTTTATGGAAACGCAGAACAGTACAGCACAGGAACAGACCCTCCAACCCATGCTGTCTGTGCCAAACATGATGCCAGAGTAAACGAATCCCTTGTGCCTGCACATGGTCCATATCCCTCCATTCCCTGTATATTCATGTGCCTGTCTAAATGCCACTATCATGTTTGCATCCACCACCACCCCTGGCAGTGAGTTCCAGGCACCTACCACTCTCTATTTTTTAAAAAAAAAACTTGCCCCTCATCTCCTTTTAAACTTTTCCCCTCTAATTTCAAAGCTATGCCCTCGAGTATTTGACATTTCCACCCTGGGAAAGAGACTGTCTACCCTATCTATGCCTCTTGTAATTTTATAAACTTCTATCCGGTCTCCCCTCAGCCTCCGACACCCCCGAAGAAAAACAAGTTAATTAGTGTATTAATAGTGATACAGTGTGACTGTTAATAAAGGCTGACTCATTTTAGAGAGGTGCTTGTGAAAATTAACCCTGTTATTTGATTCTAGGCTTCATTCAGAATTTAAAGCTGAAAACTGGCATTTCTCCATGCATCTGTCTGCTCCCAAATGACTGGCCTTGGATCATGTGGTTTAATAGTTCATTATGTGGGTGTGAAAACATTCTGCCCACTGGTATTGTTTTGCATCTCTAAAAATAACTCTAACCTGCTCCAGTTTCTTCATGTTAACAAGTCAGCGGGTTGCAAGGAAGGAAGTGACCACACAAATGGCATCCAAACAATGGCTTGACTATTCCCAACATGTAAAAGGGAGGGTGGGTGAAAGAATGCATGCCGTGTATCCTTAGTTATTTCATTCATCAGAGCGAGTTTCATGTTTCTCAATGTTCTGTGGATATGTGGCATGTAATGATGGGAGGCTCAAAGTTCATAAGTTGCAGATGTAGTTAACTTGGTCTCATACCCGCTCCAACACCACTTGCTTTTTATAATAAAAGGGAAGCTGTGTGACAGTCGGGCAGGAGGGATTTCCGTCACAGCAATAGAATGGTATTTGTCCCCAAATCCTAAACTCCCGTCCATCCGAGTTGCTCAGTGGAAGTCTGCACAGATCTGAAGTTGCTGGTTTGTGATCTGATTACTTCCTGAAGGGTGCTGAGGCACTTTCTCACAAGGATTAAGGCAGGTAATTCATCCTGAATCCTTCCTGCACTGTCCCTAGGACGGCAGAGTGGTGCAGCTGGTAGATCTGCTGCCTCAGCTCCAGCGACTCAGGTTCGATCCCAACCTGCACCACTGTTTTGTTTAAAGTGTATAGTGCTCTGTTTGCCAAGCTAGATATTGAAAAGCAAAGTGTTATTATGCTACTTGTGTCTAAAGCAGTTCTGATACTTTGGAGAGGAACCTCCAACAGGTTGACATTTAATTTTTCAATTATAGGTCTCTTGGACTGTTTTTTGGTGTTTGAAACAGTTTAGCCCAAACACAGCAACATCTTTATAGCAACATTCTAATTATCTGGATGGTTTTGATTCCACTGGGTTGGATGGGTGGTTTGTTTTTGGGGTCTGGTGGGATTTTCATCATAACCTGAATATGCTAATACTTTGGGTGAAGCTTTGTGACATCCTGCTTTTTCCTGGAGAAGATTCCACCTTCAAAAGGGATTGTTCCAGTGTACCCTGGAATGGCTACACTGCACACAGCTGGAGTGACCTTTCATATGTGGCTCTGTACTGCTTCCCTGAATAGTGCTAAAGGTTGGTAGTGCAGCTTGTAATTAGTTTTCCTGATGTTGGGTCAGTCCACAGTCGCCAGGAAATACAGGAATGTACAGTTGCATCACAAGAAACACAGCTGCCAGTTTACACACAGTAAGCTCCCACATGGTTATGTGAGGTGACCCAATTTTCAGTGATATTGTTGGCCAGGGCTCTGAGGGAGAACTCTGCTGCCTTCCATGAGATCTTTTGCATTCACCAAAGAGAGCAGATGAAGCTTTGGTTTAAGCCATCCTTTGAAAGACTGCACTTCTGACAGTGTGGTGTCTCTTAGAACTACACTGGGGTGTCAGCCTCGAGCTTAGTGCTCCAGTCTCTGTAGCAGAAGTTCTTTCTTTTTCAATCTTTTTATTAGTTTTCAAATTAATACAGATTAATATATCAATGTTTATACATGTAATACAAAGAGATCAGGAGAACAATCATGACATGGATAATCATAAAGAACAATAGAGTATAAAAAAAATCTGTAGATCCAACGATCTGTTAGTAACTGAATATAATATAAAAGAAAAAGATTTATTATAAAATATAAAAGAGAAAAAAAACCCAAAACAATAAGAAAAATTATAAACAATATATCAAACCAAACTAAGCTAAAGAAAAAAAATTCAAAAAAAGACTAAAATTTCTCAATAGAAACAGAGCAATATTATGTCGTCAACTCCGTTCCTCTAAATTGAAAGGTTATTATAAGGGGATCTATATCATGTGAAAATATTGAATAAATGGACTCCAAACTTCCTCAAATTTAAGCGAAGGATCAACAGTACCGCTCCTAATTTTTTTCCAAGTTTAAACATGATATAGTTTGAGAGAACCATTGAAAAGTAGTAGGGGGTATTGGATCCTTCCATTTAAGCAAAATGGATCGTTTGGCCATTACTCTGCAGCAGAAGTTGAACCCATGACCTTCTGACTTGAATGAGGATGCTACTAAATGAGAGAAAACATATAGTATTTAACTCTTTAAAAATCAAATGCTTTATTTTAAGAAAAAGGGTATTAACCTTGTCTGTTGGAAAGTGAATATTTTGTGTTATTTAATTTTCAGGATTTTAAATACAACACTCTTTGAAAGTTGGGAGATCATTGGGCCATACCCATCCTGGTGGGTCTTCAACATGCTGTTGCTGCTACTACAGGTTCTACACGCCATCTGGTCATATCTCATTATACGCATTGCATTCAAAGCTGTCGTTAAGGGAAAGGTAATTTTAAATCTTTAATGGTAGATTTTATTTTGTTCTTGGCTGAAGCTCACTGTAAACTGTACTATTCCTGACCATCAATTGCAGCTTCAAGCTTGCTTGACTTGTTGGGGTGAACTTTAATTAGTGGTCAAGCCCAGAAGCTAGGTGGAGGTCCCATGCACTGGAGGTGGTTGTGGTGGTTGGACAGTGCCCTGCAGCAAACCCCAGAATTAATTTGTCTTCATTGCCATCCTGCCAGACCCCATGGGGACCCAGTGCTGGAACTTGGGACCTTCTTTGTTTCAGGTGGCTCACTTAACCATGCAGGTGTTTGTTAGTTGACCCATGCATGAGAAGGGGTTGGAGGTGCAGAGACTGTCATATCCATTCCCTGCTGGTCTTGTGGAAACACTAATGATGATTGTTAAAGTCTCAATAAGCTGTTCTGGAAGAAGGCTGGTGATGGTTGTAAAGAGAATCAGTGAGGGCCTTTATAAGCATATGTTTAGAAATCTGAGGTGGTGGGGGGGGGGAATAAAATCTTTTTTTTAAAAAGGTCTTGTAACTCTGAGGGAGGGTTGTGCTGTTGGATGTGCCATCTTTCAGATACTGTTTTAAACAGAGGACCTCAGTGCCATCCCGTAGATGTGAAAGGTCCTGCAGTCACTATTAGAAGAACTGGAGAGGGTTCTCGGTGTCATAGCCATTATTGTTCTGTGTGTGGATCCTTGCCAAAGGCCTTCTGTGAATTGAGATGGATACATTGCAGTACTCTTGTCTCATCTTTCTGTTAGCTCTTCAAAGAATTAATGAAGTTGGTCTGAAAGGACTTTCTCTTTCTAAAGTCCAAGCTGATGCCTGTTGTATTGTCCATTTCTACATGTCTTTCTATTTTTTTCCCCTCAAGTAGAGATTCCACTATTTTCCTACTCCTGATACCAAGTTCTCCAGCCGTGTTCTATCTCCCTCCTTTTGTTGGCTGTCAGCCAGTCCTCTGGCACCTACTGAATTATTAAATGTGTGTAATGGTGCCAATTGTATTTTAAAAGAATCCCTGGATTCTTTTAATATACAGTGAAGTAATCCATCCAGACCAGGGCTTGTCCTCCTCCTCATTTCATTATTCAATTTTTTTTTGCACAAGTGCAATTATCTGTTCTAATCTTGTTCTGATATCATCTCCATTTCATCTACCTACCTGGTAATACTAAAGCAAAGTAACTGTTTAAAATTTTTGTATTTTGCAATTGTTACTTGTGACTTCAATCTGCCTATCCCATTCTAATGTCCCTTGTGAGTTTATGTGCCTGTTGATTTACTGTTTCACTTTAGTGTTCCATGGCATTTTAACATAGTTCTTTGCCCTCCCATTGTTTCTTGACATCTCTGCTATTCACTGTCTTCTACTCTGGTGTCTTTGTACCTCTGACCTTGCAGTCAGCTTTATCCTTTGTGAATTTGTCATAGAGCTGTATGGCACAGAAACAGGCCCTTTAGCCCACCATGTCCATGCTGACCTTTTTGCCCATCTACACTATTCCCATTTGCCCACCTTTTAGGGCTGTGTCCCATATCTTGGTTAGTCTAGTGTCTGTCTAAGTCCCTCTTAAACATAACAATTGTATCTGGTTCCACCACCTCTACTTGTCATCCATGGTGTCTCGTTAATCTTTATATTATTCTTGTATTCTTAACACCACTTGAAATGTGCTCATTGTGCTCTATATTACTTTTACCAATATTGTTGCCCGTTTCATTTTTTTGTTTTATGTTTTGTTCTTAGCTCTTCATTCCATTGCCTGCTCTTCTTCTTTATGTCCTGACCAATTAATTGTGGGTTAGCTGAAAACTCCCTTTTTGTTTGGTCTTCCCTTTGTAACGGGAAGACCACTGTCGGGTGGTCTGTAGATTACCCCTTGGGTGGGATTGATCCTCGTCTTTTGTACTGCAGCATAATTGCTGCCTTGAGGACAACTAAAGATGAGCAATAAATGCCCTTGCCAACCATACCCACATCCCATAAATGATTGAAAAGGATTGCCTGGCATTAAGGCTGATGTAGTCGGGCCAGTTACAGAGGGTTCCCACCGTCCACTGGATTGCTGGAACCCTAACCCCATCCCACCACCACCTCCTTTGTTACAGCCAGTTGGCCTGTAATAAATGATCATGCAGTTGAAGTACCATTGAATTGTACTCGGTCAGGTTTGGACCTCCAGGTGTAGGCAGAGAAAGGATGAAGAAATGAAATTCTTGTATGTGTGGTGTTTAAATTAATGGTTTGTGATTCTCAACTCCTGCCCAGAGCCACTAATCTTCAAGCCCAAGTAACAGCAGCTTGGTTCTCTGTATGTTTAGGGAATATGGTCCTGCAACAGTTGATTGTAACGGTCCTGTATGTTGACAAAGTCAGTTCATTTTCAATTGTAACTTTAGAGAAATCTGCCACCTTCCACCCCCTTTTTATGCATTTTTCTGGAGCCATTCATCAGAGTTTGAAATCTGACCTGCAGTGTTGAGACAAGTTGGTTTGCTTATTTAACCATTAGAAGCATTGGGTTTGTGATTTAATGCCTTTTGCCACTTGATATGTTCCTGCTAAAAGTGAAGATTACAAAGTACCTGGTGAAGGCGCAGCACTTTTCATGAATTTACTAGGGGGGACGAGCAGGGATCTGTGGATATGTCCCATGGGTGTATACAATTGCTCTGCCTTTAATGTTCTGCATTTGTCGGGTGTGCCTCACTGATGTTTGTAGTGGGCTAAATCAGTGTCTCTGTTTGTGTGAACAGGATGTGAGGAGGGTAAAGAGTTGTATTCAAAATATCTTGAGGTTAATGCCTGATGTGTTTCCTTTCTGGTGACACTTGTATGTTTGTGTTCTGCAACACATAATCCTCTTTCACCGATTGTGTAATGAGTACCCCAGGGCAGTTGGACAAGAGGGATTTCTCACTTCCACTTTCACCAAACAACAGCACACAGCACTCCTGTGGTCCACCAAACACAGCAGAACGGCAACTGTTACTGCTGCCACACACTTGAGATCAGTTGGGACAGAGAGCAAGTGTGTAAATCTGCCAACTAAATGAACCTTTTATGTGGTACACTGACCCACTGCAGGCTCAACTGGCTAATCTTTTTCTCTCATCTTCTCAATTTCTGTTGGGTGGATGGGAGAGAAATGATTAGAAAGGATAAGAATTTTTTAAGCAATTATTTCCCCCCCCCCCCACTTGCTCAAAATTGTAATTTCTAGTACCCCTTTGGCTTTCAATGTTAGTTTTGAATTTTAACTGACTTGTCATTGTATTTTTTTTTGCAAGATTAAGTATTCCAAGTTTTCTCTCTCACAGACAGGAGCAATAGGTCTAGACTGATGTCAGTGTTGAATGAATTACTAATCCGCGAACTGTGCTTTCCAATCCTTGGGGCCGCAGCTGTTCTTGGTGTCGTGTTTCTTTGTATCTGTGCACACGTATCTGCTTTAAATGATCCAACTGAGCAAGAATTTCTTGACCAGCTTCTCTGTGGTGCAAGATTTGGTTTCATTTTGTTTCTGTCTCTTCTTCCCCTCTTTTTTTTATTATCCTTTCTATCACTGTACACCGGCAAGTGGGACCTTTTGCTTGTAAGTGTTACAACTGTTGGAGTCAGTAGTCCAACACTCTGCCTGATTATTTCACTGTGTACAACCCTCCCCCTGCTTTGCATGGTTAAGTAACTTCATTGAAATGCGTTACTGTGCCGCAGTCCCCTTCTGCTCTGCATGATAACCAACACCTTGAATCTGAAGTAACAGCATGGGGCCACCTGTACACCCAGGGGCTGCAGCTAGTGCCAGTAATTAACATAATGCTGCTTTACCAGTCACCAGGAATGAAATTGTACAGATATCCCAGGCCATTTTGTTTTTACAAAGCATTCCATTTCCCCTTTGTATTGGCTTTAATTTACTGCAAATATGGGCACAAGCAACTTTCTCAGCCACTGTTGTGGATTAACCACTTTTTGTTAAAGTGGATAATTCTGCTGCTTTGTGAGCTTTCGGTTTGTTAACGCTTCCACTGCTTGCCGTGGTCCACTCACGCTGGACGGCAAAGGTTCAACTTCAGTCCTTGCTTTCTGCTGTTAAATGATCTCCAGTGAGACTGAAGGCACCGATTTTCTGACGAGAGCTGGCACACTTGGCCTAGTGTTCCTGGAGCTGAGCTGAGCAGGTCACGAGGTGCTCTGTTCAAGGGTTGCATTGTGGGTGCTATCACATGGTCATCATGTCGCTCGCTGGGAAGGCAGAGGCTGAACTCGTGATCCAGAGCAGAATCCCCCACCACTGCCATCCCAATCATCCACTCAGCTGGGGCAGCCAGTAAATGCTGTGCCTACAAGAGCAGCTCAGTCTGGGTATCCTGCAGCAAGTGGCTCTCCTCCTGACACCCCAAGGCCCATCTACAGGCATAAGTTAGCAGTGTGGCAGGACAGTCTTCACTTGCATGGGCGAGTGTGGCTCCAACAGCTCTTGGGAAGCTCGATACCATCCAGGACAAAGTAATCTGCTTGATTGGCACCCCACCCACCATCCTAAACAGTTCTGATGAAATGTTAACTCCTGCTTGTCTTTCCACAGATGTTATCTGCTGAGTGTTTGCAACATTTTCTGTTTTTATTACCCTAAATATAACTCCCTCCACCACTGGCACACAGTGGCTGCAGTGTGCTCGTCTACAAAACTCACCACGGTTACTTGCCCAGGTTGCTCCGACAGCACCTCCCAAACCTGTGACCTCTATCACCAAGAAGGACCAGGGCAGCAGGTGTATGGGGGACATCACTACTCACAGGTCCCCCTCCAAGTCGTGCAACATCCTGATTTGAAAATATATCGCTGGATCTTCTGTCATTGTTGGCTGTCTCCCCCAAGAGTCCTGTGGAAGGATTGCAATGGTTCAAGAAGGCAACTCACCCCCCCACCTCCCCAAGGACAGTAGGGGATGGGCAAAAAACCTGCCAATGACACCCAAATCCTGCAAAATGAATAAGGAGAGGGGAAAAAAGTTTTACAACAATATTTCAGGTTGATGGCCTTTCATAAGGTCCTGTTTTTCTCCATTGATGCTGCCTGGCCTTTGGAGGATCTCCTGGCATTTGCAACGCTTTCTTTTTTGAGAGTAACTACTCCACCCTCTCTGAACACACAACCTGGGGGCAAATTGGTTAGAAGTGAAAAATTTGCGTGTGTGGAGTCCCCTCATTTGTCAAATAAAAATCTTTACTACATGGAGGGGGAGCTGTTCAGGGGTGTGGTGGCAGAATTTGGAACATAAAAGGCAAAGAGACGATGGTGAACAAAGCAACAGCTAAATATCCCACTCTTGTTGTGTCCCTGGGTTAAGCTGTCAGTCTGGAGACCTGATAGAAGTGTCAAGGCAAATGACTGGTTAATCCCTAAATGAAACCTTGCTGCATGTGTATTTGTTAAATCCACATTTCCCTTGTGTTTACTCCTCCCTCCACGTTTTTTTTCAATCTGTTGACTTTTTTAAAAAAGTTTTTCCCCCCCAAAATAATCATGTTTCAGGGATGGGAAAAAGTGGAAACCCTGACATTTCCAAAGTGATGTGGGTTTCATTTGAGTGACTTTGTTTTGGTATCTGAATGAATTCATTCATGTGTAAATACACCTTGTCTCATATCTGTTAACATTTGCAAACAAATGTAACTGGCTGCTTTTTGGATTTTTTTTCGTAATATTTTATCTGGACTGCAAGAACTAACATGCCAATGTAAATATTTTCTTACTGGGAAGGAGGTAGAGAGAAGTGGCCTTGTACAGTAACCTGCCGCCTTTGGCGGGATTCCCTTCCCCCTCAGAGTCTGCTGTTACTTGGGTTGTCCAAGACGAACACCAACAATGAGATGGGGTGATGTTTCTTTCCCTCCCCACTGTTGGGCAGGGCCTGGCTTCTGTTTGGCTCCTCCCCACACTGGTATAAGACCTCAAGCACTTGTCATGCTGGCCTGGAAAATGCACTCATTTCTTTCCCCTTCCTGTACGAAATGTTGATCTGCATTTGACTTTTTTTTAAAAAAAATGAATAGAACTCCTTCCCTGTTCAAAAGGGACAAGCTTCCGAAAGGCAGATCATTTCCCATCTGTTGTCTAATGGGGCTGGTAAGCTACTCTCCACCAATGTTTTATGCATCAATTTTATCTTTGTTTCACCAAAATAAACCTTTGTGCTTGGCATCTGCATCTTACAAACTTGCTGGTCCAAAACCAGATGAAATGTGTGCAAGCCTCTTGGCTGTAGTAAACAGTACTGTCAGACAAACGATTGTTCCCTTTTAAGAGCCCTCTACCATAATTTATATCTACAGAATATTTTTTGACTTCTGCAGATTGTCTCTACATCTAAAACAAGGTATTGAATATTTTTCATGTAGTGAGGGTAGCCTTTTCACAGTGGCAACGATAGCATCCAGAAGCTGGTGTGCTGTTCAGGTAAATTCTCTTAAAGCATTTCTGTGTGTTCACCTCCCCTGAGGAGTTGGGAGTTCTGGCACTTCCACAAAGGATTCATTCCTTGGAAGCTGGAAGTATGTGCTTTATGTTCACTGTCTTTCAATGGATTTTCCATTTGCCTAATACCAGCAAACCAGAAGCATGTGCCCGGGAGATAGGCTGACCAAAGGTGAGTTGCAGATGTCACCAGGGAGGAGTCCAGTCCACACAAACGTCCAATGTAGGTGAAACCAAGCACAGCAATGACCTCCTGAGATGCCGACTGCTTGCGGCCTGGCCTGTTCTAGAGTGCCACCTGCTGAGTTATTTGGGAAATGCACAGTGAGAAGCACCAAATGGGGAGTTGCTGCCTCCTGCTGTAGGCCAACAGTGATGTGGGTGAATGAGGCTTCTGAGTTACCACTGTTTGCCCTTCCTGTGCTTCATCCTTTAAAAGCCAACCAAAAGTTGACATTGCAGCCTCAATCGCTCAGATGCTGCTTGTGACTAAGTTTTTTTTTAAACATGGGATTATTTGGGTTCTGTAGAACTGGCTTTGTCTTCAACTGATTATTCATTCATGGGGTTTCGACTGGTTTTGTCAAATACTACAGAATTGTTATGGTGCAGGAGGAAGTCATTTGGCCCATCTCACTGTGCTGGTCTTGTGTAAGAGCAACTTAATCAGTGCCATTCCTGTTCATTGGCCCGACAGATTTAAAGTACTGATCCAGTTCCTTTCTGAAAGTGGTTGGATCAGTTTCCATCAGCTGTTCCAGCAGTGATTTTTTTAAAATCTGGAATTGTTATTATCAGGAATTCGCACAGTGAAAGAACCTGAAACGTTAACTCTGTTTCTCTCTCCACAGACGCTGCCTGATCTACTGAGTGTTTCCAGCATTTTCTGTTTTTATTGCGGATTTCCAGCATCTGCAAAGTTTAATTTTGATTTGCATGTAGCAGTGAATTCCAGAACACAGCTGTTTGCTTCATGGAAACATCTTTTTTTCTGTCTCCTTCAGCTCTTTTTACCAATTGCCTTAAAATTCTGTCTTGTTGTTCTTGACCCTTCCACCAATGAGAACAGTTTCTTTCTCTTCTTTTGCTATCTAGACCCTCTTTTGAACACTCTTATCAAATCACTGCTCAACCAGGGAGAACAACCCCAGCTTCTCCAGTTTAATCTTGTTAAATGTGTTCTGCAGCTGCTGCAAGATTTTTTTTACATCCTTTCTAAAGTGAGGTGATCAAACTGGATACAATACTCCAGCTTTGCCTAACTCGTCTTTCCTAGAGGCTTGACACAAAATCCTTCCTTTTAATGCTTGTACGGTTATAAAGATTGGGGTCCTGTGTGCTTAATTTTTTTAAGCACTATTTTCTCAACCTGTCCCACCAATTTCAAAAGATTTGTTATATTTCAAATTGCCCAATTCACAGTAAAGTTTGAGCTAAGAAGGAGCTTTCTGTTGGGGAAAGGCAAATATACCCACTGATTGCCTGAAGTGTTCCAGCAACTGTAGTTCAAGGGCTCAAGAAGCATGAGCCTTCCACTCAGCCTCTCGGCTGGTGACAACCCCAAGAATGAAAAGGTGAAAGTGTCATGGCCTCTGCTCTTGGCTGCTATGAAGTAATTGTGAAGGCGCGATTTGCTTCAATTTAGGACTGGTTTGCCTTTGTGGGTGGGCAGGGAAGAGGGGGGTTAGGAGGAAAGTAAGGCCAAAGCACAAAATAGGAACAGCTGTTGGAGACGGATTTCAGAATGTCAGGGGTAACTTCCATTTGGGGGCAGTATTTATGAATCATCCCCAGTATTTGCAACATGGAGTCTATGAAAAGTCTGGTGCTAGAACTTAAATTCCACCCAACTTTAACTGTGAAAGGAATCCAGAACTGAGCTGTACCAAAGACCCAAGCACACCTGGTGCAAGAGCTCTCCTTCCTTCTCATGTATGTGGTTGTCTATTACTCTTGATGAAACCTACAAGCTAATTTGAGGATGTCTTGCCATCGGTCTTAAAACAGGAAAATGCAGCATTTACAGAGTGCTCACTTTATTGTGTTGGCTCCATTCCTTTGAGGCCAGCACTGGTGGAGGGGCTGAATGTGTGAAGGTGGTGAGCAGGCCCTGTTTCCCAGTGAGATTTGTGGACCTTCAAGGTTCCTCAATTTCATCAGTGTGGCCAATTTCAAATGGAAGTTTAATCTTGGTTTTCAGTTGTGTAACTTTTAAAGGGGATTCTTATTGTGATTGCATCACATTGAAGTACACTTGGTGTGTGGCCTAGGAGCAAACTGGTTCCTGCTCTCTGTGGTACCATTGGTACTGTGGGGAGAAAGCTGTTCAAGCATCCTATGAGGGGTTAATTGGATTTGAATCTTTGGGTTTGGCATCATGCTTGGAGAATGTTGAATCTGGATTACTATTTCTTCTGAAATGTCATAGAGCTGTACAGCATGGAAACAGGCCATTTGGCCCACCAAGTCTGCACTGGCCACCAAGCACCTGTTGTCCAGATCCCATTTTTCCTCTCTTGCCCCATTCTCCTGATTCTTCTTCTGCCACCACTGGGGGCAATATTCAGGGCTAACGAACCTAACAACCTACAGGTCTTTGGGATGTGGGAAGAAACTGGAGCACCTGGAGGAAACCCACATGGTTGCAGGGAGACCGTGCAAACTCCACACAGCACCGGGGTCAGGATGGACTATATTTGTGCAGCATTCCCAGACCCCTATAGTAGGGTGGAACCAGTGCTGGGGGCATGAAAATGTCCAGGGGAACGTGCCCTCTTCCTTTGAGTTGGGGGGGTGAGGGATGGGCAAGTGGCAAAGTGCTGGGAAATGCCCTCGTGGCATGGACTAACTGTCCCTTGTTGAGACTTGACCCAGGTCACACACTGGGCCCTGTGAGCTGCCATGTGCAGGTAACTGATGCCCAAGACTATCGCTGCACTGGGGGGAGGGAATGCCAGGGCTTGGCAAGATGCCAGTGGTGGTTTTGTTGCCTGACTTCCAGCTTTGGAAGTGCCAGCAATGGTTGGTAAACAATTCAGACTTTTTCTTCCATCCAGGTCTCGAAGGACGATCGCAGTGATATCGAGAGCAGCTCCGATGACGAGGATTCCATGACCAATGGCACAAAGCTCCACCACCACAGCCCTTGCAAAGGAGCCACCAATGCCAATGGGACCAATGGGCACCTAACCACTGGAACATGGGTGGGAGACCATTAGATGGTGTTCTCATGGACTCTAATGTGGGTTAGGCACAGAAAGGACGACTGTAATGGAAAACTACCCAGCACTGGACAGTTTTTTTTTAAATGATAGATAGGTATATAATGAACTGTGTGTTGCTGCATGGGATCTGAGCCCTACCTGCCTGCTCAGTGACGTACACCTGCGAAACGCCCAGGCATTCTGATTTCCTTTTTCTGTTTATGCTTTAGCAATGTGAGAAATTGAAGTGCAGCTGTAAATGAGGAGGATGGAGCCACATTGTGGATTCTGCTGGCCCATCTCCCGCCCCACCCCCCCATTTAACCACCTGCACTGCTTAAAATGGGTTTTGTGCAATTTGTCGAATTGCTAAAGGTGGAGTTTACATTTCTGGCCGGTGTTATTGCTGTGTTATATTTTTGTAATTTTTTGGGGGGGGCGGGGGGTTGGAATCGAGGCAAGTGAGCGAGACGGAAGACCCAAGTTTGAACTGGCAATTGTGTGACCAGTTGCGGGTGGTGGGTATTCAGTTAAGTGGAGAAGTGATGCAGGGAACTTCATGCAAAACAGCATCAGTGGTTGGTGTCTGAATTCTTCCCATCCCTGGCATGAATATTTCTATACAAAGGAATTGAGTCATCTGCTAAATCCAAAGAATCAGGAGAGTAATGGGTAAGGGTCCAAATTGTCACTTTTGTGGTGTCATTCCACTGACTGAATGTTGAAACTGTTAAATACATGTGTGTTTGTGTTCTGGGGTGGAACCCCTCTGGATATTAACACGGGGTATTTCTTAGCCTCTATATGGAGTGGCCAGTTAACTTCTGTTTGATACAGGGTATTCCCATGTGGTTTGAGCAGCTCACAGCTGGCAAACTCCAAGTGGTGGTCTTTGGCTCTATGGCACACCAAGGTGAGCATTGCCCAGTATCATCGAAGCATTGATGATAATCTCTATTTTATAGAGGCAATCTCTAAAGGCTTCCATTTAAATTTTTATTGCTTTCTCTTCCCCTTCCCTGTCACCAGAGTTGGGTTAACTGTTAAAAGTTTTAAGGCCTTGCATTATTTCATTGCTCTGGAGGAAGTTGTAGATTTTGTTTCTGGGACTGATTTAAGTCCCAGTCCAATCTGAATGAGCATAGCTTTTTTTTGTGATGGCATTTCTTAAATTTAAATTACCTTGCAAAGTAATTGGCCCAACTGAGTTTTTAATTTTAAAAGACTATGTTGGAAGGGGCTTTAATCTGCTGCTAGTCTTGCTGAACCCCTAGTGTACAAGACTGCATTTGAAACTTCTCCAGACTTCCCTGCAATAACAGTTAAAGTATCTCGCTCTAAGGGGATTGTTTTCAGCAAGAATTTGTGTGGAAACTGTTCCAAAATGGTTTGTTTGCAAGTTGCCAAGTTTCTTTTTAAACTTAACTAGAAAAAAAATGACACTCCTCGTGCTGTGGTTTCAGCTGTGTCAACTGCCTACATCAGGAGAAAATATGGCCTTTTTAACCAATGGTACTGTCAAGGTCCTGAAGCTGACTGCAGGTTGTGTGAATACAGGATTAGGGGAGATTTGGAGATATTTAAGTGAGTTGAAAATTTCAGTACTGATTTTTTTTTAAATGAAGACTTGAATTGTATTGATCTAACACAAATACACAATGGAATTGAGTTTTTTAATTTCACATCAAGCTCTGGAAGCCTAGAAGCAGTTTTTGATTTCCTTGCAATTGTAACAGCCTTGAGATTTTTTCCCCTGTGGGAAATTTTAAATCTGGATTTTGGTGTCTTTTGTGTATATAATTCCCACAAGCAGTGCTGTTGGGCTGGAGCCAGGAGAATGTGTGAGGGAGAGTGTGGTGTCTGCAAGCTCCTGCAGTGAGGGTGTGTTTGAGAGGTGTGGCACCTATAAAAACCATCACTTCAGCTGACAGGTTGTCCACATCTCTCCTCTTTCTGCTGCCACCTGTTTATATACTAAAGCTGCCGCCTCTTCCAGCAGCACTTTGGTATTGTTCTGTGTGTGCCAGTGTCCAGCCTGCATGGCCCACCTCTTGCCTGGACCTGATTTTGTTTTTTCCCCTTCCCACCCCACGTGTTTTTGGCCATGCTTACTACCCACTACTGCAGACCCTATTTTCCATCCCTATCCCTCACCAGCCCCATCTCCCCCTTTTCCCTCTACCAGAAAATCAAACCAGTTACAGTGGCATATCAGCTGAGTCAGGGACCCAGACCAGTGAATAAACGCAAGGCTCTCTTGGCTTTAGTGGCACATTGCCAAGTCCCCAGCACCAAGCTTTCCGACAGCAATCAGCCCTTCCTTTCCCCCTGTCCCTCCCTATCATCTGAGGCCAATTGTGACTGCTGTAGAAAATGCCCATCGCTGACAGATGTTGACCGAACTTTCAGGTTTTCTTTCTCTAATGTAGTATGGTCTTGATTAGAATTTACTTACTGATAACAGATGTTTGAAACCCTGATTTTTTTTATATATATATATATATATATATATATATATTTATATCAGTAACCAGTAGCAAAGCTAATGCCTAGGGCCAGGACATGCTGTCACAATTGCAATGAAGGTGAAGTGCGAGGTCTTGGCATTTATTTTTGTGTAGTCACTTGCACAATGATGATCCATCTCCCCTTCTCAGCTATTGCCAGATTGATCTTTGAGTGGAAGCATAGGCTAACGTGTCAGTACAACTTGAGGCAGCATGGGGTGCTGCTCTTAAGGTGCAATACCACAGCCTACTGCTCACTTACCTGGCCGAGCTTGTTGATGACAGCTGGCTGGTGGATTGAATCGCCACCCCGGTGCTATGTGTCACTCCAAGGTTAAGAGCTGGGTAAGTCCAAATTAAATTGGTCCTGAACTAAATTAGGACTGAAGTCTGGTGAAAACTAGGCATGCATCCACACTGCTGTTTGTTGTGGGTGCAGTGATGTGATTGGGTGTGGTGTACCAAGTCTGCTTGTCCTCTGGCCTGAGTTCTGTTAGTAACCGCTGCAGCGACCTGTTCTGGAGACTTGGCCTGTAAACTACAGAGACCCAGTTAACACTGTGTTTTGGCTATTCGGTTCTTGCACTTACACAGGGAATTTTTAAATGATGTGGGTTAAAATGCTGAACTGCCCTGATCAAGATTTATTTTGGAACAGTTTCTGCAACAGTGATGAGTTGGTGTAGAGGGTGGGGGGGGGGGGGAAGGGAGAGAGAGAGAAAATATTGTCTGTAAATGGGCTGTGCTGTGTTTATAGCCTAGCAGCCAAAGTACTGTCTGTTTAGGATGTGAACTGATTTGTGTTGCTTTCTGCAAATTTGAACTCTGTAGAAAAGACCCTAATTTGGAATGATCATAAAAGTGACGGTTTAGACTCTTTAAAGGACTTTCTGTAGCAAAACAAAACAAAATGTTCTGTGCTGTTTGACCCACAAACAATTGTTGGAATCTGCCCAAAATCTTTTCAATGTGGTGTTGCTTTTGCTGACCAATTTGCAGAGGGTTTTGGGAGATGCCTTGAAACCATGTAACCCTTGGCCAAAACCTGAACTGGCCATTTTGTTCTACTTGCATTTCTCGTTGAGGCAGAACTTTAGTAATTAGTGTGTTCAGGACAGGACTGTTTAAAGTCCACTGTATAATCCACCCTTGTAAACTACAGGATTGCTTTTTTTGTTTGGTTTTTTAGCAATCACATTCACAAGTATCATAATGATTTTTTAAAATTTTAATCTTCATTATGGGGTACAAAATGAATGGGATTTTTTAAAATTACTATTCTGAAAGGGCAGGGCAATTGCAGGTTTATAGAGGAAGCTGTGTGCTGAGCTAATAGCATCTTGCTCTGGGTGATTTGTGTAGCAAATCCTAAACTCTGGTGGATCCTGAACTGTTAAGTAATACAGCTGGGCCAGTTCATGGATTGCTTAATGGAGAAGTGGGAGGAAGTCCTGAGACTCTGGTTGAGAGCATTTGAATTCTGTAATGTAAAGCTCTGTGTGAACATTCTACATTTTAACCCAAAAGGGCACTGGTGAAGGTGACGTCACCCACTCCGGATCAGTTCAATTCACAACTGTCTAGAAAAATTGGGTTGCAGCAGGTCACCATATTTGGATCTCTTCAAGGGAATGTTATAGTGGGGAGAAGTACATTTGGTGTAAAGTACTCCCTCAGATACAACGGGTATATATCCTGCTTCCAAGGTAATATGATATCTGTACAGAAGCAGTCTTGCACTGCCAGTTTTTTTTTATGTACAGCAGACACAGAAAGGATGTATCACTGGTTCATTTTGAGACTTTCTGCTTTGACCTTCCTAGTGCTGAGCTCTTGAGCCTGATCCATCAGGCACATAGTTGAGCTGTTCTGGCTGGTACCTGACTACACACAACCGAGATCTTCTGAGGCAACAAGGAGCTCCAGCTTTGTGCAAGCTATTGTTTGGGAGGAAGAGAAAATACTTTTATTTCCATCGCCCCCACAAACACAGGCATCACTCAAATGTGCACATTTGCAAGTTTTGTGACAAAAGCAGATGGATGTTGTTTATTGCTACACGTGACTGATCAAGTAATGAGAATATGTTGAAATTTTATGGAGGGATACAGAATTACTGTGTATGTTCAATCTTCACTACCCTTTGAACATGACACCCCTGTAACTGCCAAGATTGTATGAGGAACTGTATTCACTTCTGTTATCCCATGCTAGTTGATAACCAGTGGAGGAAGACATTGGTAAGGACTCCTGTTGGTTTCTCTTTAGCTTGTGGGGGGGGGGGGGGGGGGGGGGGGGATGGAAAAGTATACCCTGTGTATTATACAAAGTGGTCATTGCTCCAGGAATTCTATCCAGCCACTTTTTTTTAAGTTCTGAGCTGTGGCATGCCTACACTGACACAGATGCTAATTCGAATGCCTGTTGACAGCTATGTTACTTTAAATGAGGTGGATTCCTATGTTTCTCGATTACACAGACCTGGATGCTAGCTGCAGTTTACAACAATATGTGCAGGCAGCAAAAGCTGGGCTGGAGTTAGGACTCTGACTGTGCTGGAGAATTGCTGAAATACAGTAAGTTTAAAACTGCGAACTGGATCTCATTTTGAATAAGGTGACTTTGTGTAACAATGCTTATTTCATTAAAAGATTTTCAGTTTATATCATTCCCTTGAATGGATTGATTCTGTTAATTTTTGTAATGCTCTGCTGGACCAGTCAAACTTGAGATCACTGTTTGTGATGTGTAATATTGACCTCCTACTGTTTGCTTGTTATAATGTTGGCTGTGCTGTTTTTTTGGTAGATAACTGTGGTTTGGCACTGCATATCTCTACAGCAATTATGTTCTCCCTGATTTTTTTGCAGCCTGGTATTGGTGCCACCTCTCACACTGGTTTGGACTCTGCTAAGGCAGTGGTGCCCGATTTGGTTTTTTAATTGATCAAAAATGGGAAGAAGCAAATAGGATAGAGCCGATTGTATTTTCTCTTAAGCAAAATGCTGCAAGCTTGATTGGTGACCTTGTCACCTGATATATAACGGAAGTGTATAAAGTAGGAAGATCCCAGAATTGATCACCAGTGTGGGAGATAGTAAAACTGACAAAAAGAAAGTGATGAGCAGAACTGTGCCCTGGCAAAAGTTGGCACCTTCAGGAGTCTGAGCAAATGGTACCACCCACTGAAACGCATGCTGGTGTGTTTGGGTTTTGGGGCAGTTTTTGACATTCTAGATGCTCCCTTGTGGTGTTGGTGACCGGCTGCCTAATGGGGGGGAATAATAGAGCTTGTTCTGGTGGACATGAAATGCAGCCTGTTTTGGTTTGTTCTTGTGTTGAACTGTTAATATTGCTATAGAATGATACTTTGCAGCTTTGTCGTGCTCTATTCAGCCCAATCCTGCATTGTAGATGCTGGCTGAGCTTTTGTTCGATCTTGGCCGTCACACGATAGATCTGGAGGAGGATTTTTGTGGCTCCACGCTGCCTTCTGAGCCAAACACCCCAGTGACTAGATCTGAGTGGCTTTAGCAGCGGGAGTGATTTTAGAGGGGTGGAGGACAACCTTATTAATTAAAGTACCGAAATTGCCTTGCATTTTAAATCAATGCATCAAAATTTCTGTCAATACAGACTCGTGGTTTGCACAATGACAAGCTGTGGATGTGTTGGTGGAGGTTCTTCTTGTTAATTCAATGTTTTTTTTTACTGGATACATTGCAATAAAAACATCATTAAATATTTTAAATGGAATCTTTCCACTTTTTTTGTTTCTGCTCTCACTGATGGTAGTGCAGCCACCACACTCCCAGGTAGTGCTTTACGTCAGTTCACAGAAAGAATGGAATTTCAGAATCTGCCTTTGGCACTGGGGTCAGATATTTAGACAGCAGCTGAGACACACTGCAGATGTTTAAATCTGAAGCAAAAAACAAACTGCTGGAGGAACTCAGTGGGTCTGAACCAGATGAAGAAGGGTCTTGACCTGAAACATCGACTGTTTATTTCCCTCCGTAGATGCTGGCTGACCTGCTGAGTGTCTCCAGCAGTTAGATGGAGGGTGACCCTGACTGACAGGACAGTTACAATGAGGAAAACTTGTATCAGTACATTTTTTAAAATAACACTTACCTAGTGGGGGCTTTTGGTCACAAGGTGAGAGAGGCAGGCACCTTTTGCACTTGCTCTCAAAATAGTCAGTGCTCTTATGATAACTACCTGTTCACTTTGTTAGACTTCTTGAGCACCAACTCCCCTACCCCAAGCTGTACCCAATATCAAGTTGCTCTGCCCTGGGGCCTCCTGCTTTAGCAGGAGCTGCAGCAGTGGTTCAAACCTTGGGGCAGGCCCAGCCCACCATCTTGAACTTGCAGCAGTGTTCTCTCTGATCTGCTCACACCAGTAACCTAGCTGCTCGGGGCACTGCTTACTTGCCCAATCTACCTTGGCTGCTGAAGCAACTACCACTATGCCTCAGCTCTCCCTGTGTCACAGCTGCTTTATTTTTATCTACCTTGCCCACATTGCACCTACTCCTCAATGTAGAGTCTAGACCCCCAGCTGTTGTTGGGATTCCTCCTGCCTCAAGCCTATCTGTCATCTTATAAACCTCTGTCAGGTCTCCCCTCAGCCTCTGCTGCTCCAGAGAAAACAACTCAAATTTGTCTAACCTCTCCATAGCACATGCCCTCTAATCCAGGCAGCATCTTGGTAAACCTCTTCTGCACCCTCTCCAAAGCCTCCACATCCTTCCTATAATGGGGTGATCAGAAAATGCAATTCTCCAAATGTGGCCTAACTGAAGTTTTACAAAGCTGCAGTATAACTTCCTGACTCTTGAACTCAATGCCTTGACTAATGAAGGCAAGCATGCCACATGCCACCTTTACCACCCTGTTAACCTGTGTAGCCACTTTCAGGGAGCTATGAACTGGGACCCCAAGATCCCTCTGCTCATTACTGTTGAGGGTCTTGCCATTAACAGTGTACTGTCTCCTTACATTTGACGTCCTAAAGTATAACACTTCACATTTGGCCGGGTTGAAGTCCATCTGCCATTTCTCTGCCCATATCTGCAACTGATCTATATCCCGCTGTATCCTTTGCCAGTCTTCTACACTATCCACACCACCACCAATCTTTGTATCATCTGCAGACTTTAACCCACCCATGTACATTTTTGTCCAGGTCATTTATATACATCACAAACAGCAGAGGTCCCAGTACAGATCCCTGAGGAACACCACTAGTCACAGACCTCCAGCCAGAATAAGTCCCATTGACCACTACTCTGTCTTCTACGGGTAAGCCAGTTTTGAATCCAAACAGCCAACTCACCATGGATCCCATGCATCTTAATCTTCTGGATGAGCCTTCCATGAGGGACCTTGCCCAACACCTTATTAAAATCCATGTAGACAACATCCACAGCTCTCCCTTCATCAGTCACCCTCATCGTTAATTAGGCATGACTTGCCCTGCACAAAGCCATGCTGACTGTCCCTAATTAAGGCTACACAAGAGACCACACTCGAGGTTGCACTTGTTAATTGAGTGTGAGCTGGGTGTGCAGCCAGAGCCTGGTTTGGGAACACTGGAATGTGGGAAGGTTTGTGACTGGAGCACTTGTGTTTCAGCTCCCATTTCCTGCTCCCTTTAAACTTGCTGGGTTCACTGGAAAATTACACCACTTTAATATGTTTAAAAGTGAATAGAATTGCACTGGAGTATTAATAGAAATACCATCAACTCTAGCACCACTTGGGGGGGATGGTTGAAGGAACTTTTTAAACACAGGCTGGAGCCTAGCAAAACAACCATTTTGAGGTCAAAGTGCTGACCTCAAGGTCCTCTCGCTTTTTAACCCAGTATTCACTTTGGAGGTAGAAGTGGCCGTCAGTGGAGTGGTGTGCTCCTGTGGAGCAAGGAGATGTTGGGTGTCCCTGACAACTGTCTGTATGAAGTGTGTCCAGCTGCTGTCCCTCCCAGCCCACATGGATTAGTTGGAGCAGCAGTTGGACTTGCTGAGGAACAATACAGGAGGCAGAAAATGTTGTAAGTAAGTTGGGAGTTTCACAGCAAATTAAAGAGAATTCCAAAACCTTCTCGAGCCCAGCTCAGGAACCAAAAGGGTTGTCTTTGTGTGGAGCCAGGGGATGTGTGTGTGGTGCCCCGAATGATTACGTCACGTCAGTATTCACCAGGGAGAAGGATGGAGAGTTAGGGGAGGTGTACACTGATAATCTGGAACATGTGCAGCAGTAAAGAGGAAACATTAGAGATATTGATGAACATGAAGGTGAACAAATCCCCAGGGGCTGACGAAATCTATCCCAGGGTATTATGTGAAGCAAGGGAGGAAATTGATGGAGATATTTGCATCATTAGCCACAGGTGAGGGTACACTGGAGGGTAGCTAATGTTGTTCTCGCATTCAAGGAGGGCAGTGGGGATAAGCCAGGAAACTACAGGCTGGTGAGCCTTTTAGTCAGGAAACTATTGGGGGGGGGGGGGGGTGGAAATTGTTGGGGATAGGATTTATGATCACTTGGAAAGGCAGGGACTGATTAGGGGGAGTCAGCATGGTTTTGTGCAGGGGAGATCCTGTCTCTCAAATCTGATTGATTGAGGAGGTTATGAAGAAACTTGATGAAGGCAAAGCAGTAGATGTAGTATACGTGGACTTTAGCAAGGCTTTTGACGCGGTCCCACACAGGTTGGTCCAGAAAGTTCGGGCACATGGCATCCAAGGTGTTTTGGAGAACTGGATCCAAAATGGACTTGATGATAGGAGGCAGAGGGTTGGGGTGGATGGGATTTTCCTGACTGGAAGGCTGTAACCAGTGGTGGGACCCATGTTGTTTGTCATATCCATGTACTTGGGTGAGAATTCTGTGGTCTGATAAGTTTGTTGGTGACACGAAGATCGGTGGAGTTGTAGATAGTGAGGATGGTTGCCTAAGGATAGAGGGACAGCGATCAGCTGGAAAGTTGGGTGGAGCGGGGGCAGATGGAATTTAATCCAGACAGTGTGAGGTGATGCATATTGGATCGTCTGATACTGGCCGGACGTGTACAGTAAATGGCAGGGACGTCAGGAGTGTGATGTACAGAGGGACCTTGGGCTGCAAGTTCAGAGCTCCCTGAAAGTGGTGGATATGGTAGTGAAGGCAGTGTTTAGTCTGCTTACCTATATGGACAGGCGTACTGAGCATAAGAGTTGGGACATCATGTTACAGCCATACAAGATATTGGTTAGACCACACTTGGAATATTCTGTGTAGTTCTGGTCACCACATTATAGAAACTGTAGTAGTGCTAGACACTAGAGATTCACCAGGATGTTGCCTGGAATGGAGGGCTGTAGTTACAAGGAGAGACTGGATAGGCTGGGATTGTTCTCACTGGAGCACAGGAGGCTGAGGGCTGACCTTATGCCCCTCATAATTTTATAAACCTCTAAGGGTAGATAGTCACAGTCATTTTCCAAGGGTAGGGGAGACTAAAACTAGAAGGGAAAGATTTTCACACAAAGTGTGGTGGGTATGTGGAACGAGCTGCCATAGGAAGTGGTTGAGGCAGGTACAATTACAATGTTTAAAAGACACTTGGACAGGTACTTTGATAGGAAAGGCTTAGAGGGATGTGGGCCAAACGCAGGTAAATGGGACTAGCATGATTCTGTGCTGTATGACTTCAACTCGCTCTATGACACCAAAATCCTCAGCATGCTGATTATTGCAACTTACTATTCTTCCAATTCCATCTATTGTATGCACTGCTGATGAGGTCGCTGCACTGGGACGACCAAACTCAAACTGAGTGACCGCTTTACAGAACATCTCCATTCAGTCTGCAAACGTCACCCAGTCACCTGCCACTCAATTCTCCTCCCTAGTACCCTTCCAAATGACACCACTGTAAGTGCAGCTCAAAGCTCCAATAACAGCACCTGTTCTTCAGCACATTACAACCTACTGGATCCAAGTTCAACAATGTCAGGTGATTACCACTGCTCCAGTTTGTTTTCACCTGGTCTCATCACCACCATGTTTACATTGATCTCTCCTCTTGCTCAATCTTCATCCATGTCTTTCTGCCCCTTGCCCTGCCTCTGTACTTGACAACAAACTCTTTTAGGAGAACTGGCAAAAGCTGGTGTTCTAAGGTCATTGAACCAAATCACTAACCACTTCTGTACAAAGACTGTGGAAGAAACAGCTCACTGAGCTTTAAAGAACATGATAAAAATGAATCTACACAAAACTCAAAACAAATCACTTTCAACAGAATTATTTAAACATTTTATAACAAATAGATTTTAAAGTTGATTCACACAATTCCAGTAGCTATACAACATGAAACATTCATTTCTTACGTACTGAAAGGGTGGGAGTGAGGGTGTTTCCCCAGGACAGGAGCAGCTTTTAATCTTTTATTATTTCACTGGCTTGATCTTTAGCCGCTGCCTTCAAGGTCTTTTGTCTCTGGAAGAAGCGGTAGACACGGAGACTGCACAGATAACCACCGTATACTGTCAGTAATATCATTGAGCCAGAAACCATCTTGTAACCCATGTCTGCAAGTCTCTTAGAGGACATCATGGTGATGGATCTGAAACACATACACCAAGTTTTAGCTGGGGAGGAAAAGGGCTGAAGCAAACTCTTGCTCAACTGCTGTGGTTCTTGAACAAGGAGGGGATATGTTATTGTTTTTCTGGTGGGCAAGGGTTACTGATTTGCTTTCCACCTGCCGGGAACGCACTTCCTCTGAACATTTCTCAACAGTGCCAAGTGAGAAATTAGGTGCACAACTTCACCATGCACTGTTAACCCAACAAACACATCTGTGGAGCGGGTGTCTGCAATGGGATCAGTCAGGGATAAGCAATTACTGGCTCAAGCCAAAAACAGGGTGCTGCTTTCAGAGGGGAAAGTAGATATGGATACCCTGCACAATTGTACCAAAATGGTCATGAACCCAGGGTGAGGAGCAGTCACATCACCTGACCAGTCACCAGGAGTGGCCTGGGATGGACACGAGTACCTGTGCATTTAGCTGAATCTATGGGCTGTAGTCTCTCGTTTGGAGCGTGCTCAGTCACAATGCTGAGCACTACTTACATATGTGGCTCTTGGTGTAGAAGCTGGGGGAAGAAATGGTGCTCAAGCACCTACATGTATGCAGAATGACTCAAATGACCCCAACAACCACTGTCAACAAAGGCAGCTCTCCCAGAGTCTCTCAACATTTGTTGCCCATGGATACAATAGAGGGAGTATCCGAATAAGGAAACAGAACAGATTAGATGTCATAGGACACATAAGGGTTGATAAATCCCCAAGGCTGGATGAGATCTATCCAGGTTGCTATTGGAAGCAAGGGAGGAGATAGCTGGGGCCCTGACAGAGATTCTTGCATCTTCTTCAGCCACAGGTGGGGTACCAGAAATCTGGAGGGTATCTAATGTTGTGTCTTTATTTAAGAAGGGCAGCCAGACCAGTGAACTTATGTCAGTGGTAGGAAAAATACTGGAGAAAATCCTAAGGGATAGGATTTATTTACATTTGGAAAGGCAGGGGCTGATTGGGGATAGAGAGCATGGCTTTGTGTGCCCCACTAATTCAATTAGTTTTTTTGAGGAGGTAACTAAGAAGATTGGAAGTTATTTGTGATATATATTGATGACTTGAATGTGAATGTAGGAGGTATGATTAGTAAGTTTGCAGATGACACGAAAGTTGATGGTGCTGTGGATAGTGAGGAAGGTTGTCAAAGACCACTGCAGGATGTAGATCAGATGAAAAGTTGGGCACAGCATCAGCTGATGGAATTTAATCCTGACAAGTGTGAGGTGATGCATTTTGCGAAGTCAAAAACACTAGGACATGTACAATAAGTGATAGGTTGTTAAGGAATGCTGATGAACAGACGGACCTTGGGGCCCAAGTCCATAGTTCTGTGAAATGGCAACACAGTAGATTGGGGAGTGAAGAAGGTATAAGGCACGCTTGCATTGATAGATCAGGGCAGAGAATAAAAAAGTTGGGACACTATGTTGTAACTGTACAAAACACTAGTTAGTTTGTACTTGAAGTATTGTGTGCAGTTCTGGTCACCACACGAAGTGAAGGATATGGTTGCACTAGAGAGAGTGCATAGGAGATTCACCAGGATGTTGCCTGGATTGGAGAACTTTAGTAATGGTGAAACATTGGACAGGCTTGGCTTATTTTCTCTGGAGCAAAGGAGGCTGAGGGATGACCTGATAGAGATATATAAAATTATACAAGGTAGATAGAATTTTTTCCCCATGGTAGGGGTATCAAAACAAGTGGGTTTAAGTTGAGGGGAAGGAGTTTTAAAGGGGATCTGAGGGGTAAGTTTTTAAAACAGAGCGAGGGGTTAATATCCAGAACTCGCTGCCAGAGGAGGTGATGGAGTCAGATACATTCAATGCATTTAAGAGAAATTTAGACAGGCACTTAAATAGACAAGGCACAGAAGGATATGGGTCTAACGTGGGCGAATGGGATTAGTGTAGCTGGGCAAAAAAGGTCAGCATGGACTTGGTGGGCTGAAGGTCCTGTTTCTGTGCTGTACAACTCTATGACTCGATAACAAAGGCTCCCAAACATTTTAGATTGTAATACCCTTTTTCCTAAAGCATTTGTAATCAAAGACTATCCTTACCATCTAGATTTCAATATTGCTTATTATACATATAGCATTGCAACATGTAAACAGGGTTTTAACAGTCTTAAAGGTACCTTTCAAATGCAAATCCTTTATGACAGCAGGGAATTGTTTTCCTCTCTGTTCAAACCTTAAAAGCAAACGTTCATGATTAGAATAAAGGCAACATAACTCCTTCCAGCACCCTCACCTACACCTCACTGTAAACCATTAACCTGGCATCAAACTGCAGAGAGCGGACGTAGACTACTGGACATGATGTCATGTTGGTTGAATTTAGTGGCAGCCAACAAAAAAGGCAGGGAAGTGACCGAGATTGTTCCAACTTCCGTGGGCCTCAGACAGGGGCAACTCCTCCCTGCCCCAGGCCGGGCTCCCGCCACCACCACCCCGCTGCTGCCCGCAGACCGGCCGCCCCACCCGGCCACAGGCTGTGAAGCGGGCGATAGGCCGGGACCACGGGCTGTGCCAACTCCCACCCCGGGTCCAGAGGCTGGTCCTCGGTATCGGTCCAAGGAGCTGCGGGCGACCCGGTGAGGACCAGCAAGTAACCCGCCAGCGGCCGTTTCGGCTGCCGCTGCGACCGTTGGGGCAGCCCGGAGCCCGGTGGCCGGAGCCGGACGGCGGCCGCTGACCCACGCGCCGTGTCTCGCGGCTCATTTACCGAACGAGAGCAACGGCACGAGCGGGGAAGAGCAGCTCTGAGGTCGCCCCACCGGAACAGGAAGTGGCTGCTGATTGACAGCGGCCGGCGGGAGGATCCGGTCGGTGTCCCGGCCGGGAACAGGCTGCTCAGTGATCCCGGACCTGAGGAGTTAAATCTGCTTCTCCCTTCATATCTGCTCTCCGATCTGCTGAATGTTTCCAGCATTTTCTGTTTTGTTTTAAATTTACAGCAACTGCAGGTTTTATGTTTTGAATGTAGGAGCAGGAGTCGGCCCTTCATGCCCATTCTGCCGTTCACTGCAATCCTGGCTGATCCTCTATCGCAGTATCATATTCCTTCTTTCTCTCCATACCTCTTGACAATTTTTGCATCCAGAAATCTACCTTCCTTCTGAAACATATTCAGCGACTTTGCTTCCCCCACCTTCTGTGGCAGAGAATTCTGCACGTTCACCAACCCCCTGGATGAAGAAATGTCTCCTGATCCCATCTTGAACGTCTAATCCTGTTTCCTGAGACTGTGAATCCTGGTTCTAGACAACCCAGCCGGAGAAACAGCCTGTCTAGCCCTGTCAGAAATGTGTGCAGTTTAGCGAGATCTCCTTTCGTTTTCCTAAACTCCAGTGAATTTAGGCCTAGTCAACCCAACTTTTCCTCATATGACTGTGATGCCCTTCCAAAATTCAGTCTGGTCAACCTTTGCTATTTATAAACCAGGGTTGGCTCATCAGAGCTCCAAACTTCTTCCATGGCTTTCTGCTGCTCCTGTCCTCACTCATGGTCCCTGGTGTGAAAAGTACATGATAACAAGACATTGTATAGGATGAAGGGAAAAGTGGGATAAGGCTCACATGTCACTTCAACCACCGTGGTCCTCAGAGGCTCAATGGCCCATTTGTGTTCTGTAAAAATAAAGTAGTTGTCACTTCTATTTTGATACAGCTTACCAACTTATAATGAACTAATCTATTAACTATTTCATGTCGCATGTGCAGGAAGAACAGGTGTTGCTTGGGATATTTTGCTTTTACCATCATGATATATAAATCTGAAGCTGCGCTTTGACTGTCCTGGAAGAATAAAGTTTCTCTTTTTACAGTTAACAGATTGAAAGGCTTAGATTTTAACGAAATGACTCTCCTGTAAAAATCTAAAAAACTTGGATATTTCCTGATGGCCACCACTTAGGAGGGATTATTAGGGGTTGACATAACAGAACATGGAAGCTGGAAAAGCTGCTGGAGTGTGCTGCACAGTTCGAAATCTACAGCTGGTTAAAGGTAGGACAGAGTGTTCCAAATGGTCAGATTCCTAACAGTTGCTCTAGTGACAGTGGAGAACAGTTCCAATTCACTTCAGAACCAACTACTGAATATTTTTGAATAAATGGAATTCATCAAAATAAATCCAAATGAAAGTCAGATGTGTATTAAAAGTGGTCAACAGTAGCTCACCTTGTAAACCCTAGATGAGGGGAGTTCAGCTGCAGCGTAGTCTTTCCCCTGTGTTTATTAAGAGTTCCATAGCTCCAGAGACCTGTGTTCAATCCTGACCTCCAGTGCTGTCCGTGTGGAGTTTGCATGTTCTCCCTGTGACCGCATGGGTTTCGCCCGGGTGCCCTGGTTTCCTCCCACATCCCAAAAACATGCAAGTTGGAAGATTGATTGGCTGCTGTAAATTGTCCCTAATGTGTAGGTGAGTGGTAGAATCTGGGGGTAGTTGAATGGGAATGTGGGGAGAATAAAATGGGTTAGGGTAGAACTAATGTAAAAATGGGTGCTTGATCACCAGCAGGGATTCGGTGGGCTGAAGGGCCTGTTTCTGTGCTGTATGCAGGCTCCAGGGGGAGGTGACAAGCAAACTCATGACAATCAATGGAAGATCCAGCCTATTCAATTTATACCCGCATAAGATCATTGAGATAAATGAACAAATGATGCAAGGAATAAAATTCAAAACACCGAAACCCTGACCACCTTCTCAGTATAATGTAACTTTATTTAACTCACAATATATTCTACAGTTGCACTTGCATTACAACACCCGTCACAGCACGATTCAAAGAGGTTTTCTCTTTTAATAGCTTCTTTTTAGAAAGGTTGTTGGTCCTAAAAATATATAGAAAGAAATTAACTTTCAGTCACAAAAAAACTGTACATTATAAAACAGTGGCAACAGCAAATGTCATATAAAAGGGTGCTCCTTTTGGTAAAAGGAATAAAGGAATGGGTTCTTCCTATGCAGACCAGTCTGTTCCCTGTATAAATGACTGATCCCACTACCCTAATTTCCATATTGACTCTTAAAATTAATGTTTTCAAATATTTTTCATGGGTTTTCTCTGTGAGGGTTGATAGTGTTTGAGAACGGGATGGTTCCCTTCCCACTCCGCCTTTATTAAATGTCGTGCATGTGTGTGCATGTAAGTGTGGTACATTTCCGTTTGTGAAAACACCAGTTAAGGACCCAGGAGATCCGAAAGTCAAGAAGCGCAGGTAGACGCCAGGACTGACAATGTCTTCACCTGGGCTGTGGAGCAGAGACTTAATGCTTCGTCTGCTACTTTATAAAATGATCAGCTTTCATCATGAGTTACATAAATGTACGGAAGAGGAAGACAAAGAAAACATTCCTTAGATAAAGAAAGCTCAATGTTTCCTGCTGCTCTACTGTTGCTGCCCTCAGTACCTGGAGACAAGCTTCCATTGCTTTTCCATTACCAAGATTTTGTAGGGTTTAAGTTCTCAAAATATTTTAACATTTCCAAGTCTGTGTCTACTGGGTTAGTGGCCCTTTTCTACATATTCTAAAAATGTTGGCTGCTGCAGAGATTGGGTATTGCGCCCAGCTGCTTGCATTCTGTAGCAATGAATTGGACAAAGGAATCAGATGTGATAGATCCAAGTTTGGTGATGATACAAAGCTGGATCACAGTGTGGGCTGTGAGGAGGATGCAGAGGGGCTTCAGGGGATAAAAGGTAAGATAAGATATCTTTATTCATCACATGTGCATCGAAACACACAGTGAAATGCAATTTTTGCGTAGAGTGTTCTGGGGGCAGCCCGCAAGTGTCGCCACGCTACCGGCGCCAACATATGGACAGGTAAGTGAACGGGCAAGGACGTGGCAGATGGAATATATTGGGAGGTCATCCACTTTTGTGGAAAAAATAGAAAAGTGGATTCTTTTTTAAAATGATGGAAGATTGAAAGGTGGTGGTGTTCAGAAGGAGCTCTGAATCACTGAAAGTTAAAATGCAGGTTCAGCAGGCAGTGGGAAGGCAAATGACATGTCAGCCTTTGTTGCAAGAGGATTTGAGTGCAAGAGTACAGAAGCCTTACTAAAATTATATAAGGCCCCAGTGAGACTACATCTGAAATATTCCCTACAAGTCTTTTCCCCCTACCTAAGACAGGATATTCTTGTGAAGGAGGGAATGTAGCAAAACAGGAAAGGTTCACCAGATTGATTCCTGTATCTGTCAAGTCCTGGAAGAATTTGTACATTTCATTGAGACTCTCTCTCATTTTCCTAAACTCCAGTGTATGGGACCAGTCTGCTTAAGCTCCTCACAGAACAATCTCTCTCCATGCCAGGAATCAATCTGCTGAACTTTTCCTATGTCCCACTACAACACTCATCACAGCACGATTCAGTGATTCTCTCATTTAATAGCTCCCTTTGAGGAAGGTTGTTGGTCCTAAAAAATACATTGAAACAAATTAACTGTCAGTCACAAAGTAAGTGCACATTATAAAACAGTGGCAATGACAAATGTTAAATATAAAGATGCTCCCTTTGCTAAAAGGAATAATGGAATGGATTCTTCGTATACAGACCAGTCTGTTCCCTGTATAAATGACTGACCCATTGTCCTAATTTCCATGTTGACTTAAATTGTTTTCAGATATTATTTCCTATAGGTTTTCTGTGCAAGGATTGATTCTGTTTGAGAATGGGTTATTTCTCCTTCCTTCTGGGACATATTTCATCCTGAATGCATGGAAGGCTTCGAGGAAGATTCTGATCTCAGGATGCAGCCTGCAAGTGCTGGGAGGGCTCAGCCAGGAGCACAGGGCCCCAGAGATCAGAATCACTGTTCCACTGAAGACCAGCAGGTAGATGCTTGGAGCCAGAGTGGAGGGAGAGAGTAATTGAACACCAAACAACTGCAGATGCTGAAATAAAAACAGAAGCACAGTGTCGGAGGAAAGAGAAACATTTTGGGTCAATATCTTTTCGTGAGAACCTGTTTTATTAGCTCCAATGAAGTTTCATTGATCTGAAACATTAAGCCCCAGATGCACTTCCTGGTTTTATTGCAGGGAGGAGGCTGCTACAAGGTCAGGTCCACCATGAGGGTCCCTCAGGGCTGTTACAGCTGTTTTCTTTGCCCAAGGCATCTTCAGGATGAAGGCCAGTGGGTCCAACAACCTTTCTCTGCCGAGATTTTGCCTAATTTTTAGCAGGATTGTGAAAATGTACCTTACCCCCAAGGTCTCCGAACCACACCAATGGCATTTTTCCATTTTGCACGTAGCCTGGCTGTGTGAGATTGTTAATGTAGTGCTGTGGGCCCCTGTATGTTGGGGATTGGGTTAAGGCTATGCAATCTCAATTTGAAGGCTTTGAGCTAATGGAAACTTTAAGCAGCATGTCCCACAGCCCTGCTGTTAGCTACATATAACACAGACTGCATAATCTGCTCCTAACTGGTACATTAACCCATTTGACCCGGTTTCACCCTATCACAGATATTCCCTTTTTCCTATCCATTCCTCCCTCCACTTTCTCTGCAATTTAAAACTCCCAGTTTTTCTCTCCCAGTTCTGAAGAAGGGTCTTCAATTCAGCCTGAAACATGAACTGATTCCCTCTCCATGGATACTGCCCGATCTGCTGAGTGTTTCCAGCATCAAACGCGGGCAAATGGGACCAGCTTAGGTGGCACCTTGGTCAGCACGGACGAGTTGGGCTGAAGGGCCTGTTTCCGTGCTGTATGACTCTATGACTCCATTTCCTGTTCTCATTTCAGATTTCCAGCATCTGCAGTTTTTATTTTGATTTTCCGATATTCTTTGGGCTGGATTTAGGCATCGGTTCTGAAAAGTGAAAGGTCAAAGGCTAACCTACCTCCTGTAACCAGACGTTGCACTGAAACTGACCAATTGAAAGACTTGTTCTCTTCTCTCTCATTCTGATTTGCTATATTTAGTTTCACAGGGAGCAGCACAGCAGTCAGTTGCCACTTACAAACTCAAAAGTGATTGTTTTCTTTGTCTCCCTTATAAAATAAGAGGAATTTTTCAATCACCATCAATTGCCACAAGCGTGTCTGGCACAAGCTTCATCATGTTAACTGCAAACACGCCTACTCCACAGCGGGTGACAGACAATGCAGCCACATCATTTGCATTTTATATCACCTATCAGGAGCAGTCCGTATACGATCTCCAGATGCACACACATTCACTGCTCCTCCGAAACCTGCTTCCCTTTCCAACAACCTGTCACTGGTACACAACATAATTGGCAACAAGTTGCACAGTGCCAAAGACTGTTGCATTGAGGTCCCGTGAATGCAGTGCTTACAACACTGCTGCGGGCTGGCCTTCAATGAAATGAGTACTGAATCTATTGTAGTGAGTGCTCTGAGGGACGAGGAGGCTGTGTTTGATTCAGTAAGAGAGTCCCAGTTAGGTGCCAATGCACTGTTCTCTCTTTTGACTAACTTCTGTTTACTTTTAAGAGTCAGGAGGGGGGGGGGGGGGGGGGAAGGAGAGTGAGGAGAAGAAATGTAGTGACAGAAAATAAAATAAATTCCACTATTCCTGATTGAGTCTGAGGTATGACATTCATGTTCATCCCTGGGGAAAAGAATATTGCTCTATTGCTACAGATGAAGCTTGGTGAAAATCTAACTAAGTTTGCAGTAATGGTTATGGTTGGCCCAGGATTTCAATGGAAAAGGATTTGCAGGGCGCCATTCCGATGCCCAGATTGGGAACTCATTGTTTCAGACTGCCCTTGAACACATAGTACAGTACTGTAGCTCAGTGCAAAACTACAACATAAAACATAAATAATAATATTTACTAAATGACACAAATATAAATAGATAATAGCGAAATCTGAGCCTACTGGTAAATATATCCCTTTCATCTCTTTGAACTGCTTATCTCACTTGTGAGTGAGGATGTCTGTATCATTTGGGAAGGCTAGGGGTGGTGGGGAGGGGAGAGAGGGTCAGACCAAAAGAAAGATTTGGCGGGTCTCTGGAATGTTTTGGATGGGATTTTGGGAAGCTGCTGCTTCAGGGAGGTGGAATGTTTCCTGCAATGACCTCAGACAACGTGAGTTAGAGTCAAACTATGTCTATGGCACACAGCCCTTGGCTGTTACATTTGGTTTGCCTTCTCTCCAGCCCCTGTACTTCCTCAAATGTGAAAGCAAAGATCACACAGTTCAGACTAAACAAATGTTGGCCTGCCATGCCCCTGACAGTGACACAATGTCGACTTCACAAGTCATCTTCAACAAAGGTTTCGATAGGGAAATGAGTGAATCTCTTGGGTTGGGGAGGACCAGTGTCAAACAATTTCAGTGAAAGCTCCTGGTGTGACAAAGTGACACGAATAACCAGCCCAGGAGGGAGAGAGTGTGTAGTTTTAAATCCCAGTCAGCACTAATTAATGAATTTGAGGAACTGTAATGAACAATATAATTAATTTGCTATGTTCCTAGTTAAGCATCTTATTCTCACCCTTTAGTGAAACTAATGAGTGGTGGCTTTACACCAATTGTTGTTTAACTGTCGAGATCTCCAGCAAAATCAAGTGGTACTGGGAGATCTACAGTACGTTCCTCATTGTCATATCCATACTCCATATATTCAACCTTGGCATCTAAAAGCTAAGACTGACACATTGAAGATAGGTTTTTGTTTAAAAAATACCATGGATTGAAATCCAAAGAAAGCCAAGAGAAACTGTCAAAACCTGTGTTGTTTCCAGTCCTAAGCAGTCACCAAGTCACACAGAACTTCAGTGGTGAGAGGCAGTGTTATTGGGTTTTACCATGATCTATACCATCTCCTTTTCCCCCGACCTCCTGGTGACACACTAGCTTGAATGATAAAACTCAGCCCATCGACTCTCAAAGAACTTCTTCATCACATTCCCTGCCTGCCCAATCTCGGAGCTGTTTTCGTTGAAGTTCAGGCAGTTATCGAACACCAAATGAGCATCCGCAGCAAACTCCTTGCAGCTTGTGTATCTGTACGAGAGAGGGCAGGTTAAAACAGTTAGTACCCTTTGAGAAACAGCTGTCAGCCCTCCCTCTATCCCACTCCACAGCTCTGTGTAGTTTGTGGCTTTGTCCGCAGGTCCACTGCCCAGTCTGGTGCTGAGACACACAGAGCAGGGAAGTGTGTGCTTCAACCCTGGTCCAAGCTGAGTGAGAGTGTCAGGGAGGAAGGACTGATGTTAGTGCTGCAGACCTGTAAGCAATAAGCAATGCCTCTGGTAGAAGGGTGTGCATGTGCAGACAATAGGAAGCACAAACCGGCACTTGCTTGACTCATGTTTACAGACCAGACACACTGCCGCTCAACAGGACTTGAGATGAACTCAGCTGTGACACACAGGCTGCCCAATACATCATGGGCACATCCATCTCCATCATCAGGAGTATCTACAGGAGGCGCTGCCTCAAGAAGGCAACATCCATCATCAAAGATCCCCCACCATCCGGGCCATGTCATCTTCTCGCAGCTACCATCAGGCAGGAGGTACAAAAGCCTGAAGTTCCACACCACCAGGTTCAGGAACAACGACTTCCCTTCAACCATTTCGTTCTTGAACCGACCGGCACAACCCTAATCACTGCCTCAGTACAGCAACACTGGGACCACTTTGATCACTTTGCACTAAAATGGACATTTTTTTGTTCTAATTGTGTTCTCCTTGGAAGAATTGTGTATAATTTATGTTTAATTTATGTTTTTCTTGTGAATGTTGTGTCTCTGATGCTATGTGCTGTGATGCTGCTACAGGTAAGTTTTTCATTGCACCTGTGCACACATGTACTTGTGCAGGTGACAATAAACTCCACTTTGATTTTGATTTACACTGTTGCTGTTTCCCCCAATCAGGCACTTCCAATTATCAAGAAAATCTGACTGAAAATTACCTTCAAGGTGAAGCAACTTTTCCACAGATGGGAGTTAAAGAGCACCCGCAGTGGTCAGTAATCCCAGGGAGATCACACTCAATAAATTTGGAAAGCATGGGTGCCAGTCTTCTTTTGAACTGATCTTTATCCTATCGTGTGTCGGGTTTATATGGAACCAAAAGATCTCATTCTACAGAGATTCGTTCCATGTAAGTTACTGTTGACTCATTCGCAAAATGGCCTCAAAGCTCAGAAATACAAAACCTGTTTTTTCTTTAAAGTATCTATAGCCTCTAACTTAGCACCCAAGGGAGTGGTTGGGAGGGAGAAACTGCCTCTATCTATTTGTATTTCACATGGGACCTGTCCAGTTATTGAACTCTAGTCTCTCCTGGTGCATCATCTTGAATGGGGCAGAGCCATTTGGGACAGTTTTTAGCCCACCTGACCAACCCCAGGCTCTGAGGACGACTGAGTGCACTGGAAGAACGCTCCTTTCCATGTGTGGATCTCATCAGGAAAATAAAACCCAAACGCCAGGCCCAGCACCGTCACCGACTTCTGAAAAATTCTGGCCACAAACACGTACAATGAGAAGCTCAAGAGGTTCTTCCTGTTAAACACCATCCACCTTCCCCCCACCCACGCTGAAATAAAAGCCCCACCCAACTCCCTTTCACTCGAGTGCTTCTCACCAATCTCCAGCTGTCACTGAGCTTCAAGGCAATGATACTCACTTCCTTTCAATGAGCTTGCCCCTGATGGTGGAAAAGTCCATGGGTTTTTTGATGACCTTTCTGTAACCAGGCACCATTCGTGGGTTGACAGGGTGCAGGAAGGGCCAGGCATCCTCGTGGGATTCCATTTCCATGAGGATAACCCTGCAGGGAACAATGCTCGGCGTTAGTCTCAGATTGAGCAGGATGCACACTGATAGTGGATCATGTGCCCTGCTTTGGGGAAGACTGGATTACCCAGGCTTTATAAATAGAGGCACAGAGTACAAACATTCACTGAACCAGTGTAAAAGACAGGTAATTCTGGTCACCGCATTATAGGAAGGACGTGAAGGTCCCAGAGAGACTGCAGAGGAGATTTACTGGAACGCTTCCAGGATCGAGGGGTTTCAGCTCCCAGGTTAGACTGGAGAAGCAGGGGGTGCTCCTCCCTGGAGCAAAGAAGGTTGAGAGGAGATCTGACGAAGGTGGACAAGATGAAGCCTGGTTTAGACAGGCTAAATTGAGGGAAGCTATTTCCATTAGTGAGCACAGATTTAATATTTTGGCTAAGCGATACAAGGGGAGGGGGAAGTGTGAGGGAAATTATTTATGCAGAGAGCAGCGATGACCCAGAACTGACTTCTTGTATCCATGGTGGAGATACAGTCAATCAGGCCTTTGGGTGGGAATCAGACAGGGACTGGAGGGAGGGTAATCTGCAGGGAGTGGGTCTGATGTGGTGTAAGAATTCCATGCTTCAGTTCTAGTCGGGACACTGGGGTCAGTGTTGGCAAGATGTCACTGTGCCTCTAAGGTTCTGTGCTCTGGACCCAAAGCACAGCAAGGCAAGACCTTCAGCAGAGGGCAAAACCCAGGAGAAGATAATCAGTATTCTGCTAACACCCAGGGACATATATGGAATCAGTGAAAGTAGCAGCAGTGAGTCAAGGAGCAGACAGGCCAGACCAAGGCTCCTTCTGTGCTGGCACCTACTCGCACAGTGCGAGGTCCTTCGGATCATTTTTGATTGAGATTCTCCTTCTCTTGGTAGCAGGTGCATTTCCAGGTGACGGAAAATTACTCCTCTTTTTGTTTCTCCTTTTCTCAGAGCAGTATTCCACACCCCTGACATTACTGACTGTGTTTTCGGTACGCTTCCTGTATCTTCTCTGCTTGCCTTTAGTCGGTAACGATCCAGGCTCGACAGAGTGGCTGTTTGCCTAGAAACAGGACAAAACTCGTCAGTGTCTCCCGATCCGCTGTGGTGAGCCCAGGGTGATCCCACAGTGAACCCCACGCCCGCTATGGTGACCCCACAGTCACCACCGCGCCCACTGTGGCAAGCCCAGGATGGCCCCACATACACAGGACCCCTCTGCCCACCACGGTGATGTCAACATTCCTGGTGATAGACAATCTCTCCCTTTCTTCATCGTGTATTTTCAAAAACAGTGGACCAAAACTGCCAATGTCACGAACCTTTCTTGCAGGACGCTTCCTGTCTCTTCTCTGCTTGATTTTACTCCGTGACAACCTAGGCCTGACAGACTGGCCGTTCGCCTGGAAACAAGACAAAACCCGTCAGTGACTGGCGCCACACACGATCGGTTGCAATTCCCCTCCACTGCAGTGGGTCTGTCTCAACATGTTAGATGGTGGGTGGAGATACCTCAGCTGTTCCTGCACCACCCTTGAGTGCCCGTCACACTGTTGGCTGAAGTCCACCAGCACACTGCTTGTTGTGTGTCAGAGGGAGCAAAGTGCAGAAGAGTTGTCAAAAATTAAGCTAACCAGATATAAATGGGTCACTAGACTGTAAACTCGGTGAAAGAGGCAGTTGTGTGCTTGCTCCTACAGGTGAGTTTGCTTGTACACTGCTCTGCATTCACTGCCTCAGCTCTCTGCAAGGAGAGCAGGCCCAGATTGTAGTGAGATCGCACGGCACAAGATTTGCAGTGTCTGGACTGTGTAACCCCGTTAGTTCCCTCCAGCACTCCTTGGCTCTGAAGGGACGGCAATAACTAGCCAGGATACCTCCACAGTTACGGGCCAATAATTCAATGCACGGGCTTTGCGTTAGTACCTGGCTGGGATTTCCTCTGTGGTCACACAACCCACTGTCCAGCCTCTCGGTTGAAAATTGTTTCCACAGCCGAGATACTGATGATTCCAGGCAACCATACCTCAGGAGGGCTCAGTGCCTTTAGGAGAGGGGGCAAGGAAGAAGCCTTTGTGTGGGGCTGTCAATTAAGTTAGCTAGGGTGGTGAGTACTGAACTGGATGTTCCAGCAATAAAGAAATCCAGTAATCCTTAGTGCTCTTAAGAAAGGCTTTATTATGAGGCAGTGTCTGATGCTGGGAAGATACTCAGAGACATAGACTGGTACTCCATACCTTGCTGATGCAGATCGGACAGAACCAGTCCTCCTCAGGGATCTCAACAATCTTGGGCTTGAGGCAGAAGGTGTGGCAGCCCTGCTCACAGTTGTCACACAGCAGCAGCAAATCATCTTTGTTTCCCTTTCGACAGATCTGACATGACTGCAAAATAAAGGCAGGAAAGGGCACTGCTTCACTGTTTTCAGCTGGGTTTGGCTGTGGGCCTTAAAAGGACTGTCATTATGCTTTGGAATCATGAGTGAGTACAGAGACTCTGTGTGCTGCATGCACCCAATAGAGGCTTCCCACAGTTTTCAGACAGCTTTTAAACAGATCTTTTTAAAGAGACACAAATGATCGGTGGGGTAACACACTGGCCAGGCAATTTGCTTTCTCTGTCCATAGCAGAACTGGATGTTTCTGCTCCAAGTCATGATTTTGGCTCAGTTTTTCTCTCTCTATTGGCTGGGCATGTCCCACAACACATAACGTAGACAAAGAAAATGTAATCACCCTCCAACTGCCTCATTAACCCTTATGCCCTTGTCCCACCCAATCAAAGATATCCCCTTTGTCCATCCATTCCTCCCCCACACTTGCTCCAAGTTAAAATTACCTTCATTATCTCTCTTTCCCAGTTCTGGTGGAAGGCAACAGACCTGAAACATTAAACGTTTTCTCTTTGCATGGACGCTGCTTGACCGGGTGAGTGTTTCCAGTGTTTTGTTTTTGTTTCAGTGCTGGGTACAATGTGCTATGGTGGCAGGACACCTCAGGGTTGGGGAGAGGGAGGGGTGACACAGCCTCCCAGGGAGCCCTACGAACAGAGTGCGCATGCACCCGGCTGAAGAGAGGAAGACTCCAGCCTGCCCTGGGGAGCCAGCCTGTTGAGTGTTGGTATCAGCCAGGCTGAAGGGAGAGCTCAGTGGATCTCCTGAGGGGAAGGGGATGAGGGTGAAGGGGGGAATGTAACCAGGAGGTGTTGGAAGCACACTGCAAGCCCAGATGCCATTTTGGTAGGGAACTAAAGAAGTATATTTAAGAGAGGGAGAGGGGAGGCGGAGAAAGAGAGGGGAGGCGGAGGGAGCATAATCTGACAGACAGACAGATGCTGTTGATAAATAGATGGGATCCAGAAAGACAGGTGGGCAGTGAGGTGGCGACAGACAGGGAGATGGATGCAACATATGTATTAGGTAGATATTTAGGCAAACTGCATTTACTAAAGGACTGATTTATCAGACTTACCACTTTCAGAACAGACTTCTCCCAAGCGATGGACTTCTCCAGCTGCTGGATGCACATGAATACCTGAGCAGCGTTTGTGCACTTCAGTAAGGTTTCCCGCCACAAGCTCAGTCCAGGAGGGATCGAACCTTCATTGCTGTGTAACAGACACAAAGAAAGCCCCTCAAGCAATGACTGTTCACAGTCTGCCGCCCACAGTGGTGTGACTGTCACAGCGCACAACCAACTGGAAGATCCAGAGATGGCAGGTTAATGATTCCCCCTTCACTGAGGTGAACCTGAGGCAGCACAGTGGCGCAGAGGGTAGAGCTGCTGCCTCACAGCGCCAGAGACCTGGGTTCAATCCTGACCTCCGGCACTGCCTGTGTGGAGTTTGCACATTCTCCCTGTGACCCTGTGGGTTTCCTCCAGGTGCTCCAGTTTCCACCCAAGACAAGTGGGTCAGTGGATTAATTCTTCCCACATTCCCCATCAATTCTCCCCACCCCATCCCCTTGCCCCAGGGTGGAGTATGACAGGGGGGTGGGAGGCGTTGATGGGGAATGTGGGGAGAAAATGGGATGTGTAAATGGGTGCTGGATGGACAACACAGACTTGATGGGCTGAAGGGCCTGTTTCCCGGTTGTAAGACTCTATGACATCTCTGCAACATTATAACCAGTTCTGTGTTGACTGCACATATTCCAGAATTCAAAAGTAAATAAACCTTCACCTCAGTGTAAACGGAGGCCATGGGATTTACATTTACAGCTTCTACCCCACTGTGATAAGACTATTGAATGGTTCCCTTATACGATGAGATGGACTCTGACCTCACGATCTACCTTGTTGTGACCTTGCACCTTATTGCACTGCACTTTCTCTGTAGCTGTGACACTTTACTCTGTACTGTTATTGTTTTTACCTGTACTACATCAATGCACTCTGTACTAACTCAATGTAACTGCACTGTGTAATGAATTGACCTGTACGATCGGTTTGTAAGACAAGCTTTTCACTGTACCTCGGTACAAGTGATAATAATAAACCAATACCAATACATTTGCCAGGCTACCTGATAGCCTTGTTGGCTTGGGTGTGGTACTGAGCCCTTCAGACTGGACATGGTTGGCCGCTGTTCTCCAGGGAGAGTGGGCTTCAGAAGCCCAGGGTTAGTGAGAGAGAAAGGAACCAATCAGGGTCACCAGTCCGGGGCGTTATCCAGTGCCTCTGCTGGGAAGCGAGTGTGCGTACCTCGGGGAGGCAAGGACTCTGTTCCAGCTCAGAGTTTCCCTGCACCAACAAACTGCCAAGAGAAATTTGCCTTTGATTGCATTTGGCAGGGGTGGGGTGGTGGTTGTCAGTTGGCGAGGGAGACAATTCAGCAGTGGTCTGTCCCCCTCTGCAATGGTCCCAAAGACTGATCTGCTGAAAATTCCAGTTGTCAATGAAGGTCAAAGGGTCAGTCTAGGCTAGGGTCGCGGTGGGGGGTTGGCATAGAACGCTTCAAACCACAAGTTATCCTGCATGAGGTAAGGAGAAACCGCAGACAGGTTTCCATGATTGTCTGTAAACAGTGGGAGCTCTCAAGGTCAACACCAAGTCGGGAAATTCAAGCTAGAATGTAGCTAGGTATTGCAGTGAATCAAAAACTAGGTGCAAGGGAACTAAAAACTATAGGGCTTAGATTTAGGGTGAGAGGGGAAAGATTTAAAAGGGACCTGAGGGGCAACTTTTCACGCAGAGGGTGGTCAGTGCATGGAACAAGCTGCCAGAGGAAGTGGTTGAGGCAGGTACAATAACAACATTCAAAAGACACTTGGACAGGTACATGGATAAGAGAGGTTTTGAGGGACATGGGCCAAACGTAGGTAAATGGGACTGGCTTAGATGGGAATCTTGGTCAGCGTGGATGAGTTGGGCCGAAGGGCCTGTTTCCGTGCTGTATTATTCTACGACTCTAAGTAATGACAGTGTAGATTACCTGTTCACTTCAGTCTCGAAGACACCCTTGACAGCAGCTTTACTTGCTGTTGCTGTGGGCTCCAGTTTCCTTGCGGCAGCGGCACAGAGTGGTTCCTTCAGATACCGCCGCTCTATGTTCAGCTCCAATGTCACCAGACGGCTCACAGCTAAATCCAGGGGGTTGTTATTTCTCCGCATGAGCTCCATCTCTTCCTCGTCTTTTACTTTGCCTTCACTGGAGGTCAGGCACTTCTGATCGAAGTACACCAGGTCGTCACGGGTGGAATCTGTGTCTGGACAGGACCAGCCCTGGACAAATCAAAGACAATGCTCACACCCTGCTGGCAAATAAATCTCCAGTTGCCCATTCAAATGCGAGTGCTGGGCGTCGCACTCGACACGTGCACTTGTCCTTTTAAATCCACGCAATGTGACAAAAGTGCAGCTCTCCATAGTCTGCTGCCCATTCCATTCTATCATTTCGGGAAGTGACAAGTTGCCAGAATCACAGCGGGTCGAGCAGCATCCATGGGGGAGGGGGAGAAAAGGAATTGTTGATGATTCGGGTCCTGAAACATCAATGATTCCTCTCCCCCGACAGATGCTGCTCGACCCGCTGAGTTCCTCCAGCAGATTGTTTGTTGCTTCCAGCATCTGTGGTCTCTTGTGTCTCCGGATGTCAGACTCACACCCGGAATACTGTGCAGAGTTTTGTAAAAAAGAATATAGTAGCATTGAAGGCAATCCAAAGGAGATTCACCAAGCTAATTACAGGGATAAGAGGGATGTCCTAGATAATTTGGGTCTGTATTCCTTGGAGTTCAGAAGAATGAGGGGTGACCTTATTCAAACATATAAGATCCTCAGGGGGTTTGGCCAGATAGATGTTGGGATGTTTTCACTAGTGGGAGAGTCACAGGCAAGGGCACATACTTACAACACAATTTAAACGGTCATTTAAAACTGAGGTGCATAAAAATTTCTTCCCACAGAGGGTGGCGAATTTCTGGCATTCTCTGCCTCCAAGGTTGGTGGAGGGTGGATCATTAGAAATATTTAAGGGGGAGATATTTGAAAGATCAAGTAATTGAGGGGTATGGGGAACTAGCACAGAAGAGGAGTTGAGGCCAGCGTAGAGCAGCCGTGGTCGTACTGAATGGTAGGGCAGGCTCGAGGGGCCGAGTGGCCTACTCCTGCTCCTATTTTCTCATGTTCTTGTGGGTCCTGATTGCACTGCAGTATCTCCCGTTCTAATAAAGTCTTCCCCAGGGGCACTGAACCATGAAATTCTGCCATCCCTACAATGCACAGGTTGTTAAAATCCTTGCTGGGGTCAGCTAACCACAATATTGCCATTTACCTTATCTTTTTTTTGACCACTGGTCTTGACCCTTCAGGTGGGTCATCAAGTGTCTTGTACTTTTTAATTAGATCATGAGGCTGGTCAGTGACCTTGCAAACATCTCGAAGGGTCTTGATCTTTCAATGGAGGTGACAACTTGACTCTTCAACTTGGTTACAAGAGCCCTTTAGCAAAGATCACCAAGGGCCTAGACCCTTCGCCTTTCTGAAGGATTTGCTCTTCCAAGTTCCTGCTGGGTGCTAATCTGTCAACTTCACTGTGCCCAGTCTCTGGACATGGCCTGGTTGAAGCTGAACTTCCTGCAGCTCATCTCTGGTGAGTCTGAAGCCACCTTGGTGGACTCTCCCCTGCTTCACTCACCCTTCCCCTCTGATCCAGCAGCAATGTTTCTCCCTCTCACACCTTGGCCATCCTCCTTCCCGCTCCTCATTCAGCCACCCTCTTTGGGACAGTCAGGAACTCCCTTCCACATGGCTCCATCTTGCCTCGCCTTCAAAATTCTCCTGGTGACCGTGCTTGTGGCCACACCTCTGCTCCTCCTTCTGCTGATGTCCAACACTCAAGTGGGAAGTCCCACGGGACACTTTGCCATGTCAAAAAAAGGTGCAACATAAAAGGGGAATTGTGGCTGTGGTGGAAGCAATGGAATCTTACAGCACGGGAACAGGCCCTTCGGCCCATTAAGTCCGTGCTGACCATCAATCACTCATTTAAACTAATCCCATTTTATTCTCTCCACATTCCCCTCAAATCCCCCGAGATTCTACCCCTCACCCACACACTGGGGGCAATTTGCAGCGGCCAATTAACCCACCGACCCGCACATTGTTGGGATGTGGGAGAGGGCAGGGACGTTACTGTAGCAGTCAGCGTAACGCTATTACAGCGCCAGAGACCTGGGTTCAATTCCGGCCACTGTCTGTAAGGAGTTTGTACGTTCTCCCCGTGTCTGCGTGGGTTTCCTCCCACATTCCAAAGACGTACGGGTTAGGAAGTTGTGGGCATGCTATGTTGGTGCCGGAAGCATGGCGACACTTGCGGGCTGCCCCCAGAACACTACGCAAAAGATGTATTTGACTGTGTGTTTCGATGCACATGTGACTAAAAGATATCTCTTATAAAACCAGAGCACCCGGGGAAACCCACGCAGTCACAGGGAGAATGTGCAAACTCCACACACACAGACAGCGTCAGAGGTCAGGTTCGAACCCAGGTTAAAGGAGTTCCACCAGCTGCACTACTGTGACACTGATGCAACTTTGACTGTGGAAGAGGGAATCCTGAATTAATCAGGCCTATGTGCTGGTGCAAGGGAAGGGTGAGGGCAGTGTGTGCTGGCCCAGTGTCAATCAGCGTGTGGCTGGTTGGTCTCCATTTGATAATATGCAGTGTTTGTCAGCACCTCCACCTGCAGACTGGCAGATATCACCCTCTGTTCCAATTCCTCAAGGTACTGCAGGACCTCAAGGTCGGCTAAAATCGCCCACTTCTCTGGTTTCCAGTTCTCCACCATTTCCTTGGTAACTAGTTGTTCCTCGTTATTGTTGCTGAAGAGGATATCTGAGCAGGAGAAGAAAACAGGGACATAAGTCAGGTTAACAAACTTGAGGCAGGGCTACAATGCACTCAAGCCTGTTAGGTCGAGAGAAAATCAGCCACATGTTTAGCTTCTGATTGCTTCCTGGCTGGCAAATGTATAGTGTGCATATCAGCTATGTTCAGGACTGGGCTCAGTTGTGATGCCCTCCCCAGTCAAATAAGCTACTAACATTCAATGTCCAGGTCTGCATATCAGAAGCCAGATGGGTGAGTAACCCATTGAATCTCAGCTGGAGGTCTGTGATCATTGCTGGGTCCTCTGTTGTTTGTGACTATATATTAATGATTTGGATGAAAATTTAGGTGGTCAGTTTAGTAAGTTTAAAGATGACTTGAAAATTAGTGGATTTGAGGATAACGAGGAAAGTTGTGGAAGGGTACAGCAGGGTATAGATCAGCTGGAAAATTGGACAGAGAAATAGCAGATGGAGTTTAGGCCACATTTGGAGTACTGTGTGCACTTCTGGTCTCCGCACTATAGGAAGGATGTGGAGGCTTTAGAGAGGGTGCAGAAGAGGTTTACCAGGATATTGCCAGGATTGGAGTGTATTAGCTATAGTGGCATGCAAAAGTCTGGACACCCCTGGTCAAAATTTCTGTTACTGTGAATAGCTGAGCGAGTAAAAGATGACCTGATTTCCAAAAGGCATAAAGTTAAAGATGAAACATTTCTTTAATATTTTAAGCAAGATTACTTTTTTATTTCCATCTTTTACAGTTTCAAAATAACAAAAAAGGAAAAGGGCCCGATGCAAAAGTTTGGGCACCCTGCATGGTCAGTACTTAGTAACACCCCCTTTGGCAAGTATCACAGCTTGTAAACGCTTTCTGTAGCCAGCTAAGGGTCTTTCAATTCTTGTTTGGGGGATTTTCGCCCATTCTTCCTTGCAAAAGGCTTCTAGTTCCCTGAGATTCTTGGGTCGCCTTGCATACACTGCTCTTTTGAGGTCTATCCACAGATTTTTGATGATGTTTAGGTTGGGGGACTGTGAGGGCCATGGCAAAACCTTCAGCTTGTGCCTCTTGAGGTAGTCCATTGTGGATTTTGAGGTGTGTTTAGGATCATTCCTGTTGTAAAAGCCATCGTCTTTCCATCTTCAGCTTTTTTACAGACGGTGTGATGTTTGCTAGCAGAATTTGCTGGTATTTAATTGAATTCATTCTTCTCTCTACCAGTGAAATATTCCCCGTGCCACTGGCTGCAACACAAGCCCAAAGCATGATCGATCCACCCCCGTGCTTAACAGTTGGAGAGGTATTGTTTTCATGAAATTCGGCACCCTTTTTTCTCCAAACTTTCCTGCATCCTCACCACAAAATTCAGCGTCAGAAGTTTGCAAAGGAACATCTAAACAAGCCTGATGCATTTTGGAAACAAGTCCTGTGGACTGATGAAGTTAAAATAGAACTTTTTGGCTGCAATGAGCAAAGGTATGTTTGGAGAAAAAAGGGTGCAGAATTTCATGAAAAGAACACCTCTCCAACTGTTAAGCACGGGGGTGGATCGATCATGCTTTGGGCTTGTGTTGCAGCCAGTGGCACGGGGAACATTTCACTGGTAGAGGGAAGAATGAATTCAATTAAATACCAGCAAATTCTGGAAGCAAACATCACACCGTCTGTGAAAAAGCTGAAGATGAAAAGACGATGGTTTCTACAACAGGATAACGATCCTAAACACACCTCAAAGCCCACAATGGACTACCTCAAGAGGCACAAGCTGAAGGTTTTGCCATGGCCCTCACAGTCCCCTGACCTAAACATCATCAAAAATCTGTGGATAGACCTCAAAAGAGCAGTGCATGCAAGACGGCCCAAGAACCTCACAGAACTAGAAGCCTTTTGCAAGGAAGAATGGGTGAAAATCCCCCAAACAAGAATTGAAGGACTCTTAGCTGGCTACAGAAAGCGTTTACAAGCAGTGATACTTGCCAAAGGGGGTGTTACTAAGTACTGACCATGCAGGGCGCCCAAACTTTTGCTTCGGGCCCTTTTCCTTTTTTGTTATTTTGAAACTGTAAAAGATGGAAATAAAAAAGTAATCTTGCTTAAAATATTAAAGAAATGTGTCATCTTTAACTTTATGCCTTTTGGAAATCAGGTCATCTTTTACTCGCTTAACTATTCACAGTAACAGAAATTTTGACCAGGGGTGCCCAAGACTTTTGCATGTATAAGGTTAGACCAGCTTGGATTGTTTTCTCTGGAGCATCAGAGGCTGGGGGAAATCTGATAGAAGTTTATAAAATTATGAGAGGCAGATTAGGATAGATAGTGTCTTATTCCCAGAGTGGAAGTGTCAAGTACAAGAGGTCGTAGGTTTAAGGTGAGAGGGGGAGAGTTTAAAGGGGTTTAGTAAGGCAAGGTTTTTTTTTTACACACAGATAGTGATGGGTGCCTGGAACAGGCTGCCAGGGGAGGTGATAGAGGCAGTTACGAAAGCAACATTTAAGAGGAATTTAGACAGGCACATGATCAGGCAGGGAATAGAGGGATCTAGTCTGTGTGCAGGCAGATGGGATTAGTTTAAATTGACATTATGGTCAGCACAGATGTGGTGGGCTGAAGGGCCTGTTCCTGTACTGTACTGTTCTATATTCTATGTTCTCTCCTTGAGAAAACATCACCTTTTACTGTCAGAGTAAACCTCTCTGTTTGAATGAGTTATTTTGGTACAGATTTATACAATCCTGTACAGTAATCAGAGACACAGAGCCCTACCTGTGTTATCCCTCATGCAGGCTTGATTGACATAGTCCATGTGCTTGAGGAGCTGTTTGTGTAAGGCCTTTTCCCGTATCCCCCGTGGATGAAGCACTTTGAGCAGGCAATTCAGCTCCTCCGGGCTGCCAATGTGCCACCAACCTTTCTGCATCTCTACAAAAGACACAAGTCCACACATGATTAGTAAGTGAGTGCAGCTCCAGATCCGTGCTCCTCTAATTGCAGCACAGGCGTTGAGATGTAACCATTCAATTCCAAAGCTTGCATGAACTGTTTAAATTGTAAGCAGGCTGGTTTGCAAAACCAAATGTAGCTGCCCAGGTTTCAGACACCCAGGACAAATGAAAGGCTGAGCACAGCAAGCTGATGCCTTCAGATAGTGGGCTAATTAAGTTGTGGAGATTCCTGAGTTGTTTGATTGTTGACTGTTACAGCTAGAGAAATACTTTAAGGGCCTTGCTGGAGCTAATGTATTTTCAAGTGAGATTAGTAGTGACAGCTGTCTTTGTTACAGGCAGGAACTGTATAATTTCAGGCATCAAAGACAAACTGAGTTTACAGGGTGACTCTTTGGCTACAGGAAAGACGATCTTGCACTCATACAATTAGACAGCTGGGAAGAAGGGCCTTTGACTCATTGTGCCTGTACTGGCTCCTTGAGTTGACAAATGAATCCTAATCCCAATCGCTCACCCACAGTCCTATAAACTTTAGCCCGCTAAGCATTTATCCAGTTTCCTTTTCCAGCAAAAGTGGCATTTCGGAGAGACATAAAAGACTATTTCTGGTGGAGAAAAGTGTTCACAGAGACTCAAGTGGACTTTTGATATTACACATACAGTGTCTGCATTTTGTCTGGTTTCAGTGTTGATGTTTCAGTGTGTTTAAATGAGACATAAATACTGTTGGAAGTTCAGCCAGTAATTGCGATGTTCCACATAGTCCTACTGTGGTTTATAAGCACACTAAATATTTATTTCTGTAGAAAAAAAATCCTTTAAAAGCCACAGCCACATTTCGCTTGAGAGAAATATTAAGTGGATATTAAGTGGTTGGATTTACCATCAATTCAAAGATAGCTGGCAACATGTTAAAGAGCTGCACTACCACTGGCATCCAATAGAGTGAGTTCTAACAACATGGATCTGCAGTGGTGGGCTTGGTACAAAGCTTTGAGTTTGGCTGCTTTAGAGAATGGACCAAAATCATTCAAGCAAAGTGGGTTAAAGAAACAACAATTGTTTTGTAAAATATTCTGTAAATTCACAGCAACACTGAACTGCAAACAGGTTTTATAACTGATTTATATAATGGCTTATCACCTCCGCTGGTGCTCACAGAGCATGGAGTTTTATAACATAAATATTAGCAACTATGTGTGGAGGAAAGTTGAACCAGGAATTGCATACAAGCAGGCTGAAAAAGAACCTTGTGGATTCAAAGCCCACTGCAGAGGTTATAGGGTCAAATCCCCTGCTAAGGTTGGTGGGGGAAGGCTGTTGGAGGGGCTGTGTTTTGAATGAGATATTAAACTCTCAAGCAGGAGATAAGGGAACCCAACACATTATTTTGAAGATGGGCAGAAGAGTTCTCCCCAGTGTCCTGGGGCCAACACTTACCCTCAATCAACATCAGTGAAACGGAGATAAAAACAAAATATGCTGGAACACTCAGCAGGTCAGGTACTAATTGTTGATTCTGTTTCTCTCTCCACAGATGCTGCCTGACCTGCTGAGTTTTTATTTCAGATTCCAGTACAGTATTTTGCATTTCGATCACTAAAACTGATAACATTGCTGTTTGTGGGAGTTTGTTGTGCACAAGTTGCTCACTGCATTTCTGACATTACAACACTCTAAAAAATGCTTCCTTGCCTGTGAAGTGCTTTGGGACGTCCTATGGTGGTGGAAGGTGCTCAAGGTATGTAAGTAATTCAATTAATATTGATGGTTACAATCAGTTTGTAAGGTTCCACTTGCAGCCTGCAGCCTTGACCTCAACAGTGAGTGCAGTTAACAGTTCCCCTGCTTTGGTCTCATTCTCTGGTTAATGCTAGAACAGAGACATGCAAAATTACCCCTATCACATGGGCTCATTAGCCAAAGAGTATGGCTTAACAACAGCATTATATCATATCAATTGCCTGGTTAATGACTGTCTAGTACTACTGTAACCTATTGGTCCTTAGCAAAATTTTGTGTCATTTTAGGGAAACCAAGATTTATTTTAATCAACAAGTGACTGCAAGTAAGTGAAAGGCTGTAATTTAATGTCAAGAGTCATCCACAAAACAATCAACAAATATCTCACTCTTTATGACACTGTTTCTGCACCTTAACTGTTCTTCACTTGCACAAACAGAGTCAGCGTAGGTTGAGTTAAAGAGGGAGAAGAGTGGTGGGGGCACATTGATGGATGTGGGGTATGGGTAACATTGAAGTATTCAAGAGGTAAATGGGTTTGCATAAAGATTAAATTTATGGTTAACACAAGACTTGTAATTTGTGGGAATGATGATCCATGTAATCACTTGGGGGTTTTGGTAAAGGACCCACTTTTTATAAAACAGCCTTTTTTGAACATGAATTTTTCCATCAAAGGTTAGAAGCAGAACAAGAACACAAGGTTTCCTGAGCCACGTTCCACACATTTCTCCCCTAACAAAACCTGACTGGGTGGGAGCCCCAACACTCCCAAGGAATCTCACCTGGTGGAATTGGCTTCAACTGGCACTGACTGAACTCCTTCAGGAATTTTGATGGCCGCCCACGTCGTTTAGGTAACACCGGCCAAGGACTCTCAGCCTGAGGAAGGCCTTCAGTCGGATGAGGTTTGACCTTTTCCTTGGTCGCGGGGGTCTTAGCTTGGGGAAAGGTGGAGCCTGAGGTCCCAGAAGCAGGGTCAAGAATCAGAGGGTCTATGAACTGTGTATCAAATGGGGCTTCCGTAAATGGCTGCAAGAGAGAGGAAAGGTGAATGAAGTGAGCAACAAACAGATGCGCGTGAAGCTTGAAGATGCCCAGTTGAACAGGGTTGTCCGGACGCCCGGTTGAAGATGCCTGGTCCTAGACCTCAAACGTTGACTGGTTTCTCTCTCCACAGATGCTGCCTGGCCTGCGGAGTGTTTCCACCATTCTCTGTTTTTATTTCAGGTTTCCAGCATCTGCAGATGTTGCAGTTCTCGCACGGTGCTGATGTCTGGATAAGTCTCCAACTGGATTGAGGTGGCCCACATCTGGCACCTTGACAGATGTCAATCGGCATATCTTCCAGTCAAGACTCAGGGGTGAAAGGGTGTGCTAAATGCAGCCAACCTGACCACACGAACTGTTTCAACATCCAAGTTTAAGATCCGCCTCCTTCCTGGCCTCCCCCACCCAAAGAAACAAACCACGTACCTGTGCAGCGGCAGGTGGCTTCAGTGCACCACAGTCCAGTCCATTTGGATCCGAGTCCACGAAGTAGGACTGATGCTGTAGTGCTGGTTGTGGATAAGTTGGGAGTTGGGTAACAGACGAGGTGTCGCAGGGGATTCTGGGGAGAAGGCTGAACCACTGCCCTTGCTTCTCAGCGCAGTCCTTGACCTTTTGTTCTGAGCTTGGAACGCTGAGATCAAACAGCTTGCGGTTGCTGGCCAGCAGGACCTCCGGGGAGAAGGCAGCCAGGCTGTCTTTGCTGGTGCTGCACTGAGGTGTCGGGATGGAGAGGTCGGACACGGAGTTCTGCAGGACGCTCAGCCACGCTAAAAACACAGCCAACTGTTCAAGGTTCGAGTGAGGCTGGCCAGCGGGAGGTGCCTCCTGCTGCAAACCGCTGCCGCATTTGACGTTTGCCCGCTGCCGTTTTGGGCTCTCTGGGGCAGCCGGGTTAGCCTCGCACTTCCTCCGCTGGTCATCCTTTGGCCTAATCGGAGTGCTGGGTTTCGCACTCAGTGCATCGCCCACGTGCACTTTAACTGGGGCGCTCTCGAGATGCTGGGGCTGGTTCTTTTCCACATTCCCCTCTTCAGTGGCTGGTAGAGAGCAACAGCAACAAGGCGTCATCAGAGTTACACCACGACAGTCTGAATGGGTTCCACAGTGCTTAGTGTCCGTCCTTAACATTAATATGTTGAACAGTGTCAAAAACAGAAAATGCTGGAAGAACTCAGCCAGTTAAGCAACATCTGTGGAAAGAGAAGAAGGTTAACACTTCAGGTCAGGGACCCTTCCTGAGGGGCTTCAACCTGATATGTTGACTGGTTTCTCTTTCCACAGATGCCTGACTGACTGGCTGAATTCTTCCAGCATTTTCTGTTTTTGTTTCAGATTCCAGCATCTGCAGCTTTATTTGTTTTCCATTAACGTTGAACAGTGTGTCTTTCTGGGCCATTTCAGGGGACAGTTAAGAGTTAGCCACTGCTCACTCATCTGGAAAAATAGCATGATTCTTCCCCTTACGGACCTAATGCAGGTGAATGGGATTGGTGGGGATAGGTGCAGGGACAGCATTGATGTGGTGGACCGAAGGGCCTGTTTCTGTGTGGTAAGACTCTGTAATTCTAAAGGGCAGACCCTGAAGTTTCAGGGTCACCACTACTGACACAAGCATTTTATTCCAGATTTATTTCGGTACTTGAATTTACACTGCCCAGTTGGTGTGGTGGGATTCCAGCATCTGCAGAATTTCTTGTGTCTCAAAAAATGAAAGGTGTTGGTGATCAGAGGGACCTGGGTATTCCTACACACATATCACTGAAAGTTAACATGCAGGTACAGCAAGTCATTAGGAAGAAGAAAGAGGCAAATGGCATTCTTCACTTCTAATGCTTTGAGTGTCAAGCTAGGAGTTTCCCTTGAACAGAAACAGTACGTATTCTGCGACTGAACCATCTCTCGCAGAAGCGTTGGGATTGTGAGCCTTACCTGCCAATTCCTCAGAGCCTTCCACAAACACGCCACTAAGGTGAGGAAAAACCCAGTAGCGACGCCTGAAGCGGTCCCGCCCCAATAACAAGGCACGTAGTTTCTGGGAGAATTGAAGCAGCTTCCGTGCAAAAAAGATTTGTCGCTATGGAAACAAGCAGTTGAGGCAATGGTTACCAAACAGCAGTGACATATAGTGCTATTGAGCTCCTGCATACTCAAAGACAATATATCCGAGCACTTTACAAGGTGGAGAAAGCGGTCTGGAGGCAAAAGAGATCGAATTCAACGTGTGCGTGTCTGGGGAGCACCGGGGGACACCTGCTGAAGAGAAAGGCTTTCAGGAGGCTCTTGATTATAGCACATGGAATTAACACACTCCTGGCCAGCCAAATCTCTACCCTCAGTAAACTCAAATCTCCAAAACTCTGCTGCCTGTGTCTTAACTCGACTCGTCACCCAGCAGCCCTGTGCTTGCTAACCTATAGCCTTGTTTAAAACTCTCAGCCTTGTTTAAAAATCCCTCTGTGCTGTTGGCCAACCCTATCTCCAGCCCTGCCACCCTCCTTCTTCCCCTGTGTAGAAGCTCCTTCTTTTACCATATGTTTGATAACCTTCCTGAGCAAATCATGTGGGTCAGTGTCAGATTTAGTTTGTTAGCACTCCTGTGAAGCATCTTGGGGCTTGTTACCACGTTTAAAGCAAAATATAAACATAAATAGCTGTTTGAAAGAGGTCGTCAGTGTGCTAAAAGCGAGATGTAGGAATAAAGGCAAGTGTAGAGATATGGTGAGCAGTGTCTTTCAAGGCCGTGTGTCAGATCTATTCTTAGTCATGGTATATGCAATTGATCTGGGTTGACATTTAAGGTGAAAAAAACCCAGATTTGCTTATGATTTGGCAACTTGTGGTAATGAACATGAGATGTGGGAAGATTGGTGAGTACATGCATAGAGGACGGAAGTGAAAGGATATTTCAGATGGTAAAGAGGCAACTTGTCTGTTGGTAAATAAAACTTATAATTCAGAGAGAAAAAGGAACAAACCTCAATTTTAGTCCAAGGAATAAAAAGGCATGGAAGTGATGTTTAACTTGCCCCAAAGCCTTAGGCTGCAGCTGGGATACAGGGTGAACTTTTGAGGCCCCCATTATAGGAAGGATGTAGAATCAATGGAGAATGACCAGGTCATTATCAGGGATGGCAGATTACTGTTACAAAGGGCAGCTTGAGAAGATTTGGCTGTTTTTCTGCTTTTTGAAGGCTGATGGTTGACCTGATAAATTAGCAAGATCAGCGAGGGTAAACAGTAGTGTTAGTTCCACTGGCTGGGAGCTTAGGACATAGAATTCTTAAGTCACCCAGTGTATCCAAAGCAGAGTCTGACTAGTTTCAAGAGTGAATTATAGACATTCTTGAGGAATATTAAAAGACAATCAAGCAAGAGTTTGGGATTAAAACACATTGTTCATGTGAAGACTGTAAAACAGAGACACAGATTTAAAGGGATAACTGACCTGATGTTGAGCTGGTACATTCTATGTTCACTCACCTTACTGAGCTTCTCAATCTGACAGCTTAGTTCAGACACACTAGTAGATGGCTGTTCATGCTCCTGAGATGGGGAAACACAGACATTTACAACAGGAATAAATATTCACACCAATGTAAACATAGCTTTGAGAAGCAATTGCAGTATTAAAGGTTTGTGTTTGTTAATCTTCAGCCCTTCTCTTTCTCTGTACCATATGCAGGAGCCCAAGCAGGCAGCTTGTGCCATTCACCATCCACACTGCCCAGCACTGAGCACCAAGGGAGGGAGAGCCCTGAAGGCAATTTACACTCATTCCCACAGCACAAAGGATAAAGGTCCATGGTGGAAAAATATTGCAGAGGTTGGAACATCCTAACTGGGCACTTTGTTATGACAATATAGAGAGAGTTTTTATATTCTATCTAAACTGTGCTGCACCTGCCTTGCGAGTGTGTGACGGGACAATGTGAGGGAGTTTTACTCTGTGTCCAGCCCGTACTGACCCTGCACTGAAAGTGTAGAGGGAGCTTTATTCTGCATCTGACCTGTGCTATCTCTGTCCTATTATGCACTACCAGGGCAATGTTGTGGGGGCTTTACTTGGTGTCCAACCCGTACTGTTCCTGCCCTGGGAGTCTGTGATGGAACAATGTAGACAGGGCTTTACAGTGTCTAAACCATGTCCTGGGAGTGTGTGGGAATAGGAAGGGGAGTTGGACCAGGAGCTTGGGATGGCCATTCAGACAGAGCGCAGATGTTCTACAAACCAATATAGAGAAGGCCACATCGGGAGCACCAGTAGATGAGGTTGGAGGCAGTGCACGTGAATATTTGCCTCACCTGTAAGGTCTGTTCAGATCACTGGAATGCAGGTGGAGAAGGAGGCATAAGAACAGATGTTGCACCTCCTACAGTTGCAGGGGAAAGTGCCAGGGGTCAGGGAGGGGTGGGTGGGGAGGGATGAGCAGACCGGGGGGGTCACAGAGGGAGTGGTCCCAGCGGAAGGTGGAAAGGGGTGGGAAGGGAAAGGTGTGGCTGTTGGTGGGATCTCATTGCAACTGGTGGAAGTAACAAAGGATGATGTGCTGGATGCGGAGGCTCGTTGGGTGAAAGGCCAGGCCCAAGGGAACTCTTATCTCTGTTCTGTCTGGAGGGGAGGTGGGATAAAAGGAGATGTGCGGGAAGTAGAGGAGGTGCAGGTGAGAGCTCCATCAACCACAGCAGAAGGGAAGTCATGTTTCCTGAAAAAAAAGAGGACATCTCAGATGTCCTGGAGTGGAAGGCCTCATCTTGAGAGCAGATGCAGCAGAAACTGGGAGAAAGGGATGGCATCCTTACAGTAGAGTGGGAGGAGGCATAGTCCTTTGTTTTTTGCTCCAGATTCAAGCATCTGCAGTCTCTTGTGTCTCCAGTATAGAAAGATCTTCACTCGGTATCTAACCCTGGGAGTGTGAGACGGGACAGTATAGAAGGAGCTTCACTCTGTGTCTCACCCTGGGAGTGTGTGATGGGATAGTGTGGAGGGAGCCTCACCCTGTGTCTGACCCCAGGAGTGTGTGACGGGACGGTGCAGAGGGAGCCTCACCCTGTGTCTGACCCCAGGAGTGTGTGACGGGACGGTGCGGAGGGAGCCTCACCCTGTGTCTGACCCCGGGAGTGTGTGACGGGACGGTGCGGAGGGAGCCTCACCCTGTGTCTGACCCCGGGAGTGTGTGACGGGACGGTGCGGAGGGAGCTTCACCCTGTGTCTGACCCCGGGAGTGTGTGACGGGACGGTGCGGAGGGAGCTTCACCCTGTGTCTGACCCCGGGAGTGTGTGACGGGACGGTGCGGAGGGAGCTTCACCCTATGTCTGACCCCGGGAGTGTGTGACGGGATGGTGTGGAGGGAGCTTCACCCTCTGTCTGACCCTGCGAGTGTGTGATGGGACAGTGAAGAGGGAGCTTCACCCCGTGTCTGACCCACATCCTTGCCCTGGGACTGTGTGATGCTGAGACTGTGCATGAAATGGATAATTTTCCATTACTAGTCCTAATGTCCTTTACCTTGAAGAGCACAAATGCATATTTTTTAAATATTATGATTTAATTAAATGCATTGACCTATTTTAATATGAATGTCAAAAGCAGCCAACGTGTGAAGCCTGATTGTCAGGACTGTTCACCAGTTTCGAGTAAATGGAGACATTGGTGTTCCAGCCCACATTAGTCACCGCGTCCTCTCTAATACATTTAATCCGTTTAGTGGGAAAGAATTAATATTAATAAAGTCGTTAATAAACAATTTTCCACAACATCTGTGAGAGCTGAGGCTCCAACAAACTGCGTCATGAAGTGGCAGAGCCAGTGGCTGTTACGCCGGAGGAGGCTGATGTTAAAGCTCAGTCTGGATTATGTGGCCAGTGATACCACTCCCCCTGGCCAAGGGGGAGATGCTCTTTCAATTACTGTTTCTGTTAGGGATATTCCACCTCAATAACATCACCAGTCTGTGCCCCCTCCTCAGCTCATCAGCTGCTGAAACCCTCACCTCCAGATTCTGCTGGTCCAACCCCCGCTGGCCTGCTTCCCTCGCTCCACCCTTTGTAACCCTGAGGTCACCCAAAATGCTGCTGCCCTGGGTCCTAACTCACACCCTGTTCTATTCACCCGATGCTCCCAGTCAAACAACGCCTCAATTTTAAAATTGTCAGGCTTGTTTAAATGTCCCTTTGGTCTTGTCCCAGCCTATCTCCTGCCCTATAACAGTCCAATAGCTTTGTGCTCCTCTCATTCTGACCTCTTAATTATCCTGAGTTTCCAACAGTGGCAACTGCCTGTCCTTCCCCAAATCTCTCCAGCTTTCTCTCTCCTCCTTTAAGAAACCCTTTAAAACCTACCGCTTTAACCAAGCTGAAGGTCATCTGCCCTGAGAGCTCTTTCTGTGGTATGGCACCAACTTTTTTGTTTGACAAATGCTGCCGTGAAATCCCACGGGGACATTGTGTTACATTAAATGCTCTGTATGAATGGCTATTGCTTCCACCAAATGAATTATGTGTGTTGGAGAGGATGCAGAGACTAATGTGAGCAGGAACACTGCTATCTTTCTCACACAATGCCAGCTAAAAGTCCTGACAATCACACTTCATATGTGGGCTACTTTTGTTTTGCTACAGTAAATGGTCTGTTATAAATGGATGTCGTTTGAGTCATAGAGTCATACAGCACGGAAACAGGCCTTTTGGCCCACTGAGTCTGTGCACCTACCTATCCTGATCTCACACTAATCCCATTTTATTCTCCCCACATTTCCATCAACTTCCCCTGGATTGCACCACACTAGGGTGGATTTACAGTGAACAATTAACCCACCAACCCACACACCTTTGGGATGTGGGAGGAGACCAGAGCGCCTGGGGGAAACCCACACAGTCACAGGGAGAACGTGCAAACTCCACAGACAGCACCAGAGGTCAGGATTGAACCCGGGTCTCTCGCACTGTGAGGCAGTGGTTTTACCAGCTGCGCCACTGTGCCACCCTGTTGGAGTATACATGGCACAGAAGGGAAGTTATACAAAGGTGAGGAAAAGAGCCTGAAATGTCATTTACCGTCTTAATTCCTTCAGTCTTCTTTTCTGACGATTTGCCTCTGGTACTCTCCCTCACCCTCTCTTCGTCTCCACTGCCCACAGATGTGCTGTTGTGGTCAACATCAGAACTGATTCCTTGTTTCCGCCGCCTGTCTTCCATGATGCTTTTGAGCTTTTCAAATCCTTTCTTCTTTGCCAGAGTTCTCCGTAACCTGCCAATAACCAGGAGAAATTCAGACCAAAAAGGAAAGCCTTTCACTTGCCCTGTTAATGGTATACCAATTTCAGCAGCTTGGCAGAGCTAGGCAGGCATGGCAAGGCAACACAAGCTGGTGCATGCAGAGAAACCCAAAAGACCCCCACCTTCTACTTTTTTCATTTCACATCCTGCAACTTCAGGCCAGAGCATAGGTGCAAATAATCCACATCTGGTGAATGTACGTTGGCAGTGGAGGCCATCACAGCCAAAGCCAATCTGATGTGGTCACACACGTGTAGACAAACACACAGACTACAGACACACCCTCTCTATTTGGTGTCTCGTTCTTTAAGTTAGATTTATTTTGCTTCAGAATGAGGCCTTACCTCCTGAGTTTGCCATCCACAATCCACTTGTTCTTCCGAATGTTGGCTCGTTGGTACAGGTTTTTATCAATTTCCCTACACCGAGTTAAAACAGAGAGATGTGCTTTAATAGCATAGCATTTTGAATGTGTGTTATATACGCTGTCTTTGAATTCTATTTTTCTTGATTATGTGTTTTCTTTTAGGTTGTCCATTCCCACTCATTGGTTCAGAGGGCAAGGCCCCTGACAAAGTTTCCCCCAACCAACCAAGACTGTGGCCCAGGCTGACTCAGCACTTCCCATCTCACCAGATACAGGTTCACACTTTCAATTTCCAACTCGGATCAGTTCTTCATCTCAAATGTCTCGGCATCGACTCTGAGACAAAGTGGAAAAATCGGCCCTGGACGTTTGTGAAGCAAACAATGTTCCTACAGTTCTGATGCCAGAACTAGGAGAGAAGAAACAACCAACCAACTCAGCACGTCAAGAAACCCTGGGTGCTCTGGTTTCCTCCCATATCCCAAGGACATGTAATCACTTGAATCACCAGGGCATAGAAGACTACTGACAAAAAAGTGGGTAAATGAGACAAGTATGGATAAGTACAATGGTCGGCATGGATATGTGGGCCGAAGAGTCTACTTCTGTGATGTACAACTCTATCACGCAATCACTGGTAGCTTAATTAGCTGCTGCAAATTACCCCTAATTTGTAGGTAAGGGGTAGAATCTGAGTTGATGGGAATGTGCGGAGCATAAGATAGGATCAGTGTAGGATTAGTGTAAGTGGTTGATGGTTGGCATGGAATTGGCGGGCCGAAGCGCCTGTTTCTGCGCTGTATCACCCTATGGCTAACTGGCTGGGCTTTTTGTTTGGGTGTTTAAGCAGTCCCTGCTATAGGAGAAGCACGTCCCACATTCATCACTTACCTTATGACCAAGCTGTTTTCCAGCAGCTCATTGACGAGGAAGGCCAGCACTGAAGCCTTTTTCTCAGAAGAGTGTGCCTGGAACGATTTGCTCTTCAGACTTTCACATAACTCTGTTTCCACACCGTAAGCTTCCAGGAAAATCCGCAGCACTTCCGACACATTATTCCTGGTGATCTGAACATCACGGATTCGCTCCCTTAGAAGTGTAATTGACTAGTAAAGGAATGGATTAGTTATTACTTGCTGTGAACTGTAGAACCATTGAAACAAACAGCACATGAAGGTAACATACATTATTTATAAGTCAAGGCATTTCCCAGTCTAACACCACAACAGTGTAGCAAAGTTCTACTATGAAGGGATTACACAGAGGGACAACACATGGGGTGCACAGCAGGCAGGGGAAATGGGTTACATGGAGAATAACAGCCTGTGAAGAGTGCTGCATGCAGAACTGCACATATGCTGGCATTGGATCATACACAGAATGAAGTCTGCTTCCAAAAGGCTGCAGTGTTTTATATACAGGAAGGTTAAAGACAGAGACAAAGAGACATTTATGTGCCATTTTTTACATTTGTGTGGGGTTCCTAACCTCCTCACAGCTAGTGGGCTGGTTAGTGTTGAAGAACCTCCGCTGTTCTGTTCACAGTCCCACACTGAGGTGCTGTTGCCCTGGAACATAATCTTCCAACCCCTGCTCATCTCTCTAATGTGGAAGTTGATGAAAGGTGACATTCCATTCCATTGCCTCCCTCTTCTGGAAAGGGTTTGTGAGTGCTGACTCACACAACAACAACTTGCATTGGTAAAGCACCTCTTGTGCAGGAAAATGTCTCAAGGTGCTTCAGAGAGGTGTTACTGGTAACAGGAGGAGAATTTAGAAAGGGTCAGGGGCACATGTGGGAATTCAAATCAGACTGCTTTTGGGGTCTATACTTAACGCTCACGCACCATTACATTACATGCATATGTGTGTGTCTTTAAGCTGTTTAATCTCCTTAACCTGCACATGCACCTGGGAGTAGGGATCAACAGTTTCATCAGAGGTAGGTTTTAACGCGAGGTGGGTGGAAGCAGAGCCAGGGAGGAAGTGGGGCGTGCAGGTAAAAGGGGGGCGGATGTTGTACTTAAGGCCAGTGTTAGAGAAACAGAGAGTTTGTTTGCAGAGTGGGAGGATTGTGGTGCTGGCTGTTACAGAGATTGCAAGGGGATTTGATGCTGCGATTTGAAAATTCCCAGAAGGAATAAGCGTTGCCTTTCCTTTCAATACCCTTCATCATTTAAAAACTCAGTCAAATCCCCTCGTAGCCTTCTCTGTATCTGTGCCAATCCATGTCTCAAGTGTTTCCTTACAGTTTCCATCTCTAGGATTATCCCAATGAATCTGTCTCTGTGCTCTAATATCCTTTCCAGAAAGGGCCAAAACTGCACACAGCACTCCAGCTGTGGCCTCACCATCATCTTCTGCAACCTCATTATCCATTTTTATCACTGTGTATCGTGCCTCTATTTCTAAACCGCAAAATGACTTTACCTGCCCACACACTGCCAGTGAATTATGTCTCTGAATCTCTAGGTCTCCCTGCTTATTTGGATGATCCACTCACTTCACAGTGAGTGTACATTTGTCCAAATATATTACCTCACATTCCTCTACATAAAACAGATGGGCCACCTGTCCACGTCCTGAAGTCTTTCATAGTCCTTCTCCCTGCTTGCCAAACACCGTAGCTTTGTGTAGTTAATGAAGTTCAAGCCCTCCAAGCTACACCCATTGGCCCACATTTCAAGTCCATCAACTAACGTTCTATCTGTGCCACTACACTTCCCCTTGTGTAGCTTTAGTGGAGACATTGCAAGACATTCAGCAGTGCTTCAGGATCCGTACCTGGTATTGATTAGGCAATCCTGGATTAACTATCGCAATGTGAAGTAATTTGATTAGCAGGTCCTGGATACTGCCCACTGTGTCCCCAACGTTCAGCAGACCTTCCTGGAGTGTGTTCAGGGTAGGCATGTCTTTGAGGACATTGAAACCTAACACCTTGCCGTAGGTGTGCAAGAACTCAAACACTGTGAGACAGTCCGAAAAGGCACGGCCAGAAAGAACCAGGCCTGCAATGCGGTTAAACTCTGGTAGAGGCTGCAAACACAAAATGCCAGGAGTATATATTATTTTACTGGAGTTCCATACACACTGTAGCCAAGTTATTATAGCATCTGTTGCCATATTGTTAGTTACTTGGGGCAAAATTAAACAGATCTCTTCCCTCTACCTAGTTTTCCCCACGGTGTGACCCTCCCTCAGTACCGCCCCTCCCACAGTGTGACGCTCCCTCATTACTGCCCCTCCCACAGTGTGACCCTCCCTCAGGACTGCCCCTCCCAGTGTGACCCTCCCTGTACCGCCCCTCCCACAGCGTGACCCTCCCTCAGTACCGCCCCTCTCACAGCGTGACCCTCCCTCAGTACCGCCCCTCCCACAGTACAGTGTGACACTCCCTCAGTACTGCCCTCCCACAGTACAGTGTGACACTCCCTCAGTACCACTCCTCCCACAGTGCGGCATTCCCTCAGTACTGCATGGAATTGAATTTTGAGCTCAAATCTCTGAAGTGGGACTTGAATTCAAATCTTCTGGCCCAACACTTACACTGCCTGTGACACTCACCTGGATCAACCAGAATGACAGCAGTTTTGAATCCCACTTCATATCACGTTCTTTGATCAAACCCAAGGTACCAGTGTGGGCATAAGAACAGGCTTCAGGTATTCCCTCACATATTTCATTGAAAAATAGACCAGGGTTCACCCTTCTTATGATGCGTATGTCAGAACCAAACTCCGATCCCTATACAGTGGAATGGCTCTGAAGCACTGACTACATGATGGACACATTTTGAAGATGTGACATTTGTGGGGTAAATTGTATATATGGTGTCTTAGATAAAACAGATTGCTAGCATGGACCTTTCCTTCGACAGTTACTTTGTGGTCCCTCTTTGCTCTGAATGCCTACCTTGTGATCAGTCAGATACAGGTCCTCGGTGGGTTTCTTCATCTCGTGCAGGAGTTGCAGTCTCTGCTGCTTCAGTTTCTGCTGCCTCTTCATCTCCTTCTCCTCTTTCATCCTGTTTGCCTTTTGCATCTTAGCTGACCCCTGTTGGAAAGGAGGCAAAGTTAGCAGGGTTTTGCTCAACCTTTTTTCACTCAGCCTTTCTCACCTTGCTGAAGGTGCTCATGCCACCACTGCACAGCTGCCAGTGCCTTGTCTGGCACTCTTTCTGCATCACAGACTGGACAGTTCAGATGGTGGACCTCACTGGGGGCACACTCACACCGGCATGCATACACACACACACATTTCGTCAGAGGGAGAACATTAGCCAATTTTACTGCCCTCCTGCTGTTACCCCATTTGAGGTCAGCACAGAACCTGGAAGCTCCAGAATTCTGCTGCTTTGTGACAGGCTACATTCACTAACTGAGCCATTAGGGGAGTCAGACAGCAAGGCGGCACTTTCTCACGTGTGCTTGATTGGATATCCTTGTGCCAATGTGCAATATCACTTTGACCATGCTACTGGATACAACTTACAGGCACGGCACAGATAGGGGTAGCAAGGGATGTGAATGTATCAGTGGTATAGACCAGCCACAGTATGATTAAGCAGGGCCAATGGGGCTGAATGGGCTCCTCCTGTTCCCCTTCAAAGCTCTGAAGGGGGATGGGAACCAACGGATCTAAATTTTACCGCTTTGAATTCAGTGTCGGGACCTTGCCGACACAGGCTCAATTCAAATAAAAGCTTTCTCTGACTCAGGAAAGGCCAGACATATTCAGACGTCAGTCAGTGTGGCAGTTCACCACACACACTGGCCTTGCAGTCTCTCTGACAAACTTAGGCAATTAGTGTCCATTACCACCCAATTATGTTTCATTTTCAATGTACTCAGGTCTCCAGGTAACTGCATCGAACACCCACCCAAATGCACTTCATGCAGCTGTTGGAGTGAGAGAAGGTCCTTTCCCCTTGCTGGCTGGGCTACACTCAAACCCACCACCTGCATCCAGTCCCCCTGCTGACTAAATTCTAACAAGGCTTTAATGAGGTTTCCAGTTTCAAATACCTTTTGCTTCAATTTATTCATCAATGCTTTCAGTATCTGCGTCTCTTTTGGATTCAGAACAGCTAAAAGTTAAATCACAAAGAGAACTGGATTAATCAATCAGTTTTCCATTATTACGTGTCCAAACTAACCATAAAAACAGGATGGCTGGTGTGGCATATTCAGGTCTAGCACGGTAGGAGTTGGGAGACGGGGGTTGGTGGGGGGGGGGGGGTGGTGCGTGGAGAAAGAAGTATCAGATCAGCCACCCATACAAATCGGGCAACGTGCCCTTGAACTGACAAACACAAACCGTTCCCTGTGGCAAGATGCAAAAGGTCTGTCTGGGGTGCAGGAACAGGGGAGATGGGCAAAGGTTGGCCTTCATTGCTCGGTTGGGTACTTAACCTGCTGCCAGCCCTCGAACAGTTACACCCTGTCACCAGCCTCATAAAGATAAGCTGAAAGGAGGCTACACCCAATAGCCCCTCCCTCTGGTAAGCACCTCACCCCTAATCGCCCTGCTAATGTTGTAGACAATCAGGATACAGATGAATGCAATAAAATGTGAGCACTGTTTCAGCAAGGGCAAAGCATAATTCAAATTAGCCTTAATTATAGAATAATCTGTTTATGGGGCTTCATGGTGAAATGCTGCACAGACAGCAGAAGGATCCATTATTGAAAACCCTGAGGGAGCCTCTCTACAGTCAGTCCTTTAGTCTCATAAATGAGCAGAAATCCCATAGGATTAGCCAGAATCTGACCTATGACTGGCACGTTAACGCCCCACTTGACAGGAGTTTATGGAGCTGCAAGCAGGAAAACAGAAAACAGGAGCCAGAGCAGATACAGTCGGCATCACCGAGGACGATATTATTAGGCACACGACCATGCACTCCTCGTGTGGTGACTTCCACGGGGATTTGTGACTGAGGGTGACATAGATACTCAGCACTTGCATCAATGGACAGGGTCACATGGGATCTTTAGAGGAATTCTCCAAAGAAAGATACAAAAATAACTCTTTTTCCACCAAAATGCCCTTGCTCACCATTTAATTTTTCGATAGAAATGAACAGTTTGTAAACTGAAAGCTTCAAGTCTTGCCATGTACCAGCAGGTGTCCTTGCCAGGCCTACATCCAGGCACCACAGAACATGTTTCAGTGGATCCCTTCCCTCACTTCAGTTGCTCCACTAAATTCAAAGTGTGAAGTGGGTGAGGGGATGTTTGATACACCCCAATATCTGGTGCAAGGATGCTACTTGTAATCAGGAGGCCAGCATGAATATCCTTTAGAGTAACTGGGGGGGCACAGAGGTGCAGATCCAGTGACCCAGGTTCAATCCTGACCTCCGGTGCTGTCTGTGTGGTGTTTGCATGTTCTCCCTGTGACTGCGTGGGCTTCCCCTGGTGCCACATACTCTAAAGACATGAGGGTTAATTGGCTGCTGCAAATTGACCCCAATGTGTGGGTGAGGAGTAGAGTCTGGGGGAATTGATGAGAGTGTGGGGAGAATAAAATGGGATCAGTGTAAATGGGTGGTTGATGGTTGGCATTGATTCAGTGGGCTGAAGGGCCTGTTTCTGTGCTGTGTGACACTAATTAATAAGCAGGGGGTAGGTTGGACTCAAGATTTTGACTGTAAGATAAGATATCTTTATTAGTCACATGTACATCGAAACACACAGTGAAATGCATCTTTTGCGTAGAGTGTTCTGGGGGCAGCCCGCAAGTGTTGCCACGCTTCTGGCGCCAACATAGCATGTCCACAACTTCCTAACCCGTACGTCTTTGGAATGTGGGAGGAAACCAGAGCACCTGGAGGAAACCCACGCAGACACGGGGAGAACATACAAACTCCTTACAGACAGCAGCCAGAATTGAACCCAGGTCACTGGCGCTGTCATAGCGTTATGCTAACCGCTACGCTACCGTGCCTGCCCAGTGAAAGTATTGGAACATGCATTTCTACAGCACCTTTCCACGTGCCCCCAAACTGCATCACAGCCAACCGAGCACCTTTTGAAGTGTGGTCACTTTTGTAAGAAACTTGGTGAGCAAGTTGCACACACCAAGCTCCCACCAATAGCAAAGTGACAATGGCCAGATAATCCGTTTTAGTGATGGGGGATAGAGAAGGATCAGACCACTGGGGAGGACTCCCTCGATCTTCTTTGAAAAGTCCCATGGGACATTTTACATCCACCCGAGAGAGCAGGCTTCAGTTTAACAATGCAGCACTCCCATGGTACTGTGCTGGGTGTACCAGCCCAGATTCTTGCTCCCCAGCTCTGGAGTACAATTTGAACCCACAACCTACTGACACAGGATGCACAGTGCTATCATCTCCCAGTCACTTCACCAAGGGACATGGTGAAGTGTTGCACCCTGTTGCTCCGTTCAAGGTGGGAAAAGCTTGGGAACGGGATGTTTCCCTGTGCTCTTGAATGGGGAACGGGAAGTGGCCAAGGGAGAGACCAAGAAGAGGAGGACATCTTCCTGTGGTTCAGTGAACAACCTCGTGTGGGACTGCACCTCAACCTGACTAGCAACAGGAGAGTGCAATGACCCTTGTGCTAGTGAGGGGTTAAAAAATCTGGATGCCCAGCTGCCAGTGCACCAGTTACTTTGACGTGCACGAGTGTGGTGGTGTGATGAAAACAAAATCCATGGTGTAAACACACAAATGAAGAATAACCAGGCAGGCACCAGGACCCCGGAGCTACCACAACATGGGTCAAGGAGCTACAGGAGCAGAAAGGAAGAAAATGGGGAATTAAAGTTTGAGTGGCGTGGAAAGCAGTGAATAGAAGTGTAGAGGAAGACCTCACAAAGGGCTTTGTTATTTTCAGAAAGGGAATGGAATAAGATTGTACCTTGCTGTTCAAGTTTTTTCATGAGTTTGGCATCACTGCTGTCAAGGAGGGTCACTGTCCTGGTCTTTCGTGATTTTCCTTTACCCCGCTTGAGCAGGGACAGTTTCTGGACCCACTGCTTGTTGGAATTTGGCGGCCGTCCCCGTCTGCTCATCATAGCTTGAATCCGCAAAGGGGTTTCTTCAGCACTGAGCTTATACCACTGGTCGCCCTGAAGAAATCAGACAGAGATCGATCGCTGGTTCATATGGACACATGGAGGGAGGAAACAGACTTTTGTCTGTGTATACAACTTGTTTAAGGTGTGATCTATAGGTGGATGCCAGTGGTTTGCAATGACAATGGGCTGGGCAGAGACTGGAAAGATCTGGGGGCACTGCCATTAGTCCTCACATTCCTTTCTCTTAATCCTGACAGTTGCAGTTGCAAGGCGAACTGTTCGACATAAGGAGAGAGGGAGGGTTAGCAGTAACCACCCCCCACCACCCTCCAAGTCCCCCAAGCAAAATCACATGGGTATGTGGGCTGAATCTTGAGTGAAGACCCCTCCATCCATACCCAAAACACTGGGGAACAGTAGTGGTGTAAAAGCTCTTTTCCCAGCAGCTTGTTTTAATCTCAAATTTTAGTTAGAATTGGAAGCAGACACTGAGACCCAAGTGAAAGTTGTTTGCCTAGAAATTGCTGTGGTATGGTAGAGGCAGTGCTTGTATTCTGCTCCCAGAATTCATTCCACGGACACCAATGGAGCTGGATTTTGGAGGCAGAGTGCGAGCACTGATGCCAGACATTGTGTTTAGCCCTGCTGACTACGGACGAGCTTCGAGGGAATACTTTCTGTTCTGGACCAAAAGGTGATACAAACCTCAGGAGATTCTTTCATTTCAAAAAACTCTCCCACATTCATCCTGGGACTGAAGCTGAAATGTTCCCGACCGAGTTCTGTTATCCCGTTTCGGATCAGGTACTGAAAAACAAAAATTATCCTCTTATCAGTTTCCGATTGAGTGTTTGTGTGGGTTGACTTAAGGTGGTGAAGTGATAGCAGGTGTCTCTTGGGGTTAACTGTATCAGACTTCTCTCACTCAGTGCTGTTAGGATTTTCACATGAAAGAGCACAAGGTTTCTATGGCTTGTAAAAGTTTAAACCCCAAGGTTTAAAATACCTTGCCACATTACAAATTAAAATTACAAGGCCAAGTGACCTCCTTAGGGAAGGCTGTCATGAGTGGAAAGATACTGAAATACTTTTCCATCACTAATAAGGTTTGGACTCTCTTTAGTGAAGCATATGATGGATGAAGGGAATCCGAGACTTCGGAGCCACACAGTGTTGGACTCATTAATAAATCTCGGTCAAATGTCAGCCACTGAACAAGGCAGCCTCTTGGGAAATTCTCATTGATTCTTGCCACCACCATTACACGAGAGTGCCTTGCAATCACAAAGCAAAATCATACTTGGGCAGTGATTGAACTGCCAAGGACAGCTGTACCAGTGAGGGTGAAAAGGTATGCTGTAGTTTGCCCCCACCCTTCCTGGCAATGGAAAAGCAACATGGCATGGGCGACAATATAAATTGGACTGATTGACTGGCAGGCCTGGCACACTTTGCAATGATCATGCTCAGAGATCAGCATCTGTTTGCCTGCAAAAAAAAAATTCTTTAGAATTCAAAAGAAGGGTGGGAACTAATGGCCTACTGGCCTATTGTAGAATAATGTTCCCTGGAATGAAACTGCCTTTTCTGTTTAAGAAAAAAGACTTTATTTTTCCACAATTTTTCTGGCAGCTCTTCCTCACGAGACCATGACTCTGTGTTGGCTGCAGCCCAGTTTCCTGGGTGCTGCCTGCCCTCTAGTGTCCTGGCCTGATGGTCAGTGTTATATCCAAGCTCAGAGTGGTGATCACAGGGTGATGTTAAAGCTGCCCAGTGCTCTCCTCACCCAGCGCCTTGTGGAATGTGGGTCCAAGCCGATTTTCCTCTTGCTAACACCGAGGGCAAAGCTTGGTGGTGGGGAGATAGACGGTGTTGGGGCCCATCTTGGATGCCCTGGCTGAAAGCAACCATCTTAGGTCAAGGACCGAACCCAGGGCTTTCCAGTGCTGGGCTGCGCACCTTCTATTCATTAAGTGCACGAGCATCCGAGATCCAGAAACCACGAAAGCACTGTATTGAGCCAGTCACCAAAGCCAAGCTGGGGCAACAGTTCAAGTGATGTGATTCCCAGGCCAAGGAAGAGGGAGACCCATCCCTGTTCCTGCTTCTGATGGCGAATGACCTCGGGAGGTTTGGGGTTCTTGGGCGGAGGCAGCATCCAAGCTTGGGTGCACTCCCCAAAACCTACTGCCTTCAAATAGCCACCACCTTCCTTTGCCCTAGGATTCACGGATAAAGAACGGCACTGGTAAGAATTAAGAGGGACAGCACCCCATTCCAATCAGAAGGTAGTGTTCTCAGGAGAGGAAGGAGAAAGGCAGACAGGAATAAACGCCTTTACAGTGGCACCTCGCAAAGGCAAGTTGAGATATTATACCTAATCACATTATACGGTAGGGGTTTTTTTAAAAAATTACCTTAATGACATCGGGGAACTGACGCAACTTCTTTCCACAGGGAGCATAATAGGTTGTTTCCCCATGCAGACGATTTCCCACAGTCTTTATTCTGATCTCACGTTTCCACCTGACAAAGACAATATCTTCATTAATTGGAAGTCAAAAATTTAAAGTGAAGCTTATTTTCAAAATAGTCATTCATCATTTTCTTTCCTTCACCGTGACGTGTCTCTGAATCACGCAGTGGTCCTGGCTTAGGGGATTGGGCAGGCAGGTTGCCTTCTGGCCTCTGCTGAGGTCACCCTACAACCAACAGCAAGCAGCTGGACAAGGACAGACCCTCTCGAGGTGAAAGGAATTGGCTTCTTTGCCTCCACTTCACAGATTCAAATGGCCCAGAACGAGGCCACTTGGCCCACTCTACCCATGCTAGCAGATAAGTGGCAGGTGAAATTTAGTAGAAAAGTGTGACGTACTTTGGCTGAAGGAACGGAGTGAGAGAATGCAGACCAAGTGGCACGGTGCCAATGGATGTGCAGGAACAAAGAGTTTACATGTACATACGTGACAGGACATGTTGAGAGGGTGGTTAATAAAGCACATGGGATCCTGGGTGTGACTAGAGAAAGACAGTACAAAAGCAGAGAGGTTATGTTGAAACTTTGCACAATGCTGTTCAGGTTGCAATTGGAGTTTGGTGCCCAGCTCCGGTCACTGTGTTTTAGGAAGGACAAGGTCCCGGAGAAGGTGCAGAAAAGATTTACTGTTTTGTTTTGGAGATGAGGGATTTCCTCGCCAAGGTCAAGCTGGAGAAACCGGGATTATTCTCATTGCAGCAAAGGAGGTTGAGAGGAGGTTTGAAACAGGGGACAAAACTGTGACCGGTTTCCGGTTTAGACAGGATAGCCAGAAAGAAATGTTCTCATTAGTGGGGGGGGCATAGATTTTAAGTGAAGAGCAAAAGATAAAGCGGAGGATGCAGGAAGAAGTCATTACATAGAGAGCGGCGATGATCGGGAACTTACTGCCTGAAGGAAGGGAGCAAAACAGAACCAATCTCAGCCGTCAGAAGAGGATTGGACATGGACTGGAGAGAGGATAGTCTCAGGGCCGTCAGTAAATGGGACTGATAGGATTGCTCCGGCAGGGGCTGGCACTGAGTCGATGGGCTGAACGATAACAATTGTACCGTAACAATTTGCTGATTCTGTTTCACCACCTTTCCACGGGGCCATCTCTGTTCTCCTGGAAGTGAGATTTTACCAACACTATCCCCTACATTTCTCCAGCACTCTCCCAATGCAGAAGGGCCTCACAGAGCTCCTTATGTTGCTGGGAAAAAGCTGCACAATGAGAAGTGAAGGAAGGCAGAAAGGCAGTCAAACACAGTTGAAGGGTTAGGGGTTTTATGCAGGCTTTGGAAAAGAGACCAGGGAGGTAGCAGGACAGGTGGATTCAGGGTCGAAATTCAGGTTCACTCAGTGGTATGTGGTAACCGGATCATGGAGGAGCAGAGGGAGGGCACACACAGGGGCAGTTGGCCAGAGTAGATCACTCTGCGAAGGTAGAACAAGGTCACGACAGATGGGTACTCTAAAATCAGAGAGCCAGTGAATCTGAGCAAAGATCTTAGAGATTCCCAAACCCTGTGCAGGGGGATACAGGCCACAGAAATCTGGGTGAGCTACTGCTTCTGGAGGGTGTAGGGTGAGTCACGAAGGGGCAGCATTGGAGCACGTCCTAATCTCATTTAGGTAGTTTGAGATAGCTACAACAGTCGAGGAATTAGGAGCTGAGAGGAGAACGGTGCTGAAGGCAGCAAAGGAGTTCAAATGGTGGACCAAGTCATGTGAGCTTGACCTGAGCCAGGGTGGAAGCTGATCTCAGACAGGGATAGGTGGGAATACATTTCCAAGATATCAATGTGTTCTAAGACTTTAGAAAGCAAGTGGGGAGACAGGGCAGTTGTTGGAGAAGGTAGGAGAGACCAAACACTGTTTTGAAGAGAGACTGATGGCTTCGAGGGTACTGGGGCAGTGACAAGAGGGTGGTGATGGAAAGTTGAGAGGGGATCGAGGAAACAGGTAGAGGATTTTGTGGTCAAGGTGAATTCAATAAAGGATGGCCTGAAGGTGGGATAGGCACCCAGGGTGGGAGGGGAACAGGACAAAGGAGTCCACAAACTCCGAGTTTAAATGTTAAGTATGAAGATGCAGATGGAGGCACAGAGTTTGGGTTGTTCCTGTGCTCCAAGGTGACTTTGGATGAGGGCTTGCTCATGGATCCCCAAGATTAAAGGTGATGATCGTGAGGGAGAGGAGGAGAATGGTGGTCTGGGGTCTGGAAGGTAGTGAGATGGATGTGGTGCCCAGCTGGGGACAAAGGGCACAGTGCCAGCAGAGAGGGAGGGCACAGTGGAGATGTATTGAGCTGTGGAGCTCAGTCACTAAATACAATTAAAATAGAGATTGATAGAGTTCCTGCTCCTGTTTCTTATGTTCTTAGAAGGGGCGAGTAGGTTTTAATGATGAACTGGAAAGCATGAGGAGGGCAAGGCACATGAGGGTGGGGTGGGGGGGGGGGTTGTGGAAAGAGGTGGAGAGCAGCGTTCATAGACACCGACCACTATGTGTTTGCAGGAGAAGAGGAATGATATCAGTGACAATCAATCAATCAGAGATTAGGGGGATGTGGGGGAGGTGGGGGAATGTGCAAGGGGACATAGAGACCAATCCTTCAGGTCAAACGGGAAATAAGTGCAGTGTGTAGGGAGGTTTAAGTCAAAGGGCTGTCCTGAGGAGAGTTCAGGCAGTGGTTAGGAACAATTGCAAATGCCACAGTCAAACAGAGGTCAAAGTGAAGAGTTTAATACAAACCATAAGAATAAGCTGCACGGGGCTTCACAGTCCCAAGACAGACCTGAGGTCAGTCTGACACTTAAGGCCTGGAGGGGGTTACCAGACCACTGGAGAGTGCGGGAGGCAGGGGAGAAAAGGCTGGGATCAGCCAGAGAGCTGAGATGGTATGGAATTGACCAGTGACTGGAGATGTGGATCTGGACATGGGCTGAAGGTCAGCAATGTCTGGGCTTTGGCCTGGGAAAGGGAGGGACATCAGAGAGATCCAGGGTTCACATTTAAGGTCAGACCACCTGGGTTTTGCAATGGGAGCCATGCAGCCAATAGTGAGCAAGTTAGAGGCAGTAGAGAGGCCAGACCAGCAGAGTAAGCATGGCCAAGGGCACCACCAGCAGCAACACAAGAGCACCAGCAGCTTAAACAGGAAGCAGTTTTCAGTGCAGACTACTTGCAATTAGAAAGGGAAAGGTTTTCTTCTTTATCTTCTTTATGGTCCCGCTGGGGTCTCGCAGGCAGAGATTCCTTGGTGGGGGTGGGGGGTCAACTGGGTAAGTCACTGACTTTGGAGCCATCTTTGTCGTTGACAGGAACATGCTGAGAGGTGCTGGAGGAAGAGGAGGAGCAGTCTGAAAATGTGGCTTCCATTTCCATTGGGACTACCGCCAGGAGGGATTACTGAGCCTGGCACAGAGGAACAGCAGGGGCAATGCCATCAAATCCATTCCAAAGCTGTACAGGGCACCCTAATGAGAAAACCCTGAGCTAACGCATCTTTATTCCAGGCAACAGGCAGCAAAGGACCATCCGGGGAATGCCGCCTCTGAGAAACGCTATGCACAACGTGATACCGAGCCACGTGGTTCAGAGTTGATGCCTGGTCTGTGCCGAACTCAGCTGAAAAGTTGGCAGAGTTGGTGCAGACTGAGCAGAGAGCAGTTCCCCATTGAACCATGGTAGCAAGCACATCTTCAACCACAAAAGTGTGTGTGTGTGTGTGTGTGTGTGTGTGTGTGAGAGAGAGAGAGAGAGAACCAAATACAATTAAAGCAGTGAAACCACTTTACATAGCAGTTTTATTGGGAACAGAAATGCACAGGAATAGGTTAGACCTCAAGGAGATGGAGAAGCTACAGCTCCATGAAACAGGAAAATCATTGAAGGGGGCATCATCGTTCAGGAAGACCACAGGATCCCATAAAGGCTTACGAGCCAGAGATACTGAACTGCTGAGAACCAGGCTTCGAACTGTGAAATCACATCCAATTGAGTCACCAGAGAGCATCAATTAAGTTGAGTGCAAGATAGCAACTGATAGTGGGATCCTGACGAAGGATGAAGAGACTGGGCTGCTTGGCATCAAATTGGCTCCATAGTAATGAGTACCTAAGATAAATTTGCGCTTAATTATCTGGTCTTAGCTGAGGGAGGTAGTACACTCTCAGCACCCCTGGGTTAAAAAAGGAAAGAAAGGCAGCAGCCAGGCGTCCTGCTCCTGAGCACTGTTGAGGGAGCCCCAGTGGAAAGTGTACATGGGTAAAGATCTCGTGAGAACAGGGCTGGGCTCAGGGCTCAGCAACAATGGGTCATACATTGCTGGTCAGACATGAAGGATGGTCTTTTGCAGGCGAGAGAAATGACGAATCACTGATGGCAATGTCTCCGAGGTGTGTCAGAGGAGAGGCAGGATCCTGGGGGTTTTACTTTAAGAATGGAGAAAGACAAAGGAAGGTGGGATTGCTGCTAATATTCAGCACTCTCATTAACTGGGCACAGTAGCATTACTTTGGACAAGAAGCAGGCCCCTTGGATGGAGCCCACTTCCTTTGGATCTGCAACTATAGTGGAGGTGAAATTTCTCTGTTAATGTGTTGATTTTCAGCAGACCACAAAAAAAAAGCAGACAGGAATTTCATACAGTGGTGTTAATCAATGCTCTAAATTTAGCGCAGAGAAAATCAGATAGAACATTTGCATTTATATAGCGCCACAACACATCAGATTGCCTCAAATCACTTCACGCAGTGAATTATTTTGAAGTGTGGGACGGTCCTCACAGAAGAACATGAGAAAGTGGTACCTTCTAAATGATGCCAGGAAAAATCCAATAATGATGAAGATTTCAGAACTAGACAAGGATTTGCAGGTGATACCTCATGTAATGATGGGAAGGCTTGAGTGATAGGAAGTGACTAGAAAAAGCTGAAGTTATACAGTATCAGGTAGGTGAAGCATCTTATTTCTATTCACTTACAGGATGTGGGTGTTGCTGGCAAGGCCAGCATTTCTTGCCCAAGCCTAAAGTGGAGTGTGAAGATCGGTGTAGAAACAAGACCAATCAATTTCAAGACCGCAGTGTCATGTACTATGTTCCACAGCCAAGGAACAAAGGCTCACTGCTTTTGATCAGAGACCGAGTAGTATTAGTGAGCCAAGAATAATGTTATCTCAGTGTTCCAGTTATCAAGCTTAAGGAACTGACTTGGTTTATTATCTGGCCAAGACTTCCTCAAAGAAGTCATCAAAGAACTGTAACAAAATATAACATGAGGAAGACACTGGACTTGTTACAGGGATAGAGCCAGCAAAAGACACAGAAAACACTAAGCTGGAAGAGTTAGGAAATTGAGGAAAAGACCATGACATTTACAGTTGGGGATTTCAGTTGGTCCAAGACCAAGACCTGGTAGAGATGGAGATCCGGGCAGTGGTCGGACTTGCTTTTACTGAAGACCTGACTCTGGTGTGAGTTGCTCTCAATAGGAACTGCCTAGGGCTCCCAGTGCTTTTAGCAAATGTGGCCTGGCTTCTGTATCTCACAGCCTTAATAAACATCAGAGAAAATTACCCGTATTGCAGTGGAATGCGCAACTCGCTTTCGTCAGTTACTCTTCTACGCATGTATTTGCCTGTGGGGGAGAAAAGCAAGAGGACATTTTACTTCCACATACAAGCCGTTCTATTGCTAGCACGTGGTGTTTATGACACACCCTGCCAGAATCCTAGCCTTTTATGCTCTGCTCTAAGACACACCACATACACCTATGTAGCATTGGTAGGAGATATCAAAATCTGAAAGTTGTCAGTTCCCTTCCTTCTGAGCAGCCCTTCCCACACCTACTCCATGCCGTTTTCTCTTCTATTGACTTGGTGTTGAGGGAGCCTCACTGGAAAGTGCCCTGAGCAATAAACTTTGCAACTTCTAAAGGTGGTTCCCCAGGAAGCACAGAGGTCAAAAGGGAAAGTCTGTTCAAATTTTCCCCTCCCCCTCTGCCCTGCCATGGTCACCATGACAAAAACAGGGGCAAGGTGCACACAACCCATTTTCTTTGCAGTTCTATGCAACTCTATAGCTCATGAGCACCAGGAAAAGAAGTGATAACTAATTTATTTTGTGTTTCTCTCTCTTTTGAAAGGTATTTTACCCTCAGTGACTCCTCTTTGCCACCCTTTACACTAAGTATGGCCCCAGCCAACTGGACAAGTGTGCACCTTGTGCAGCCACTGTTAGTTACTGTGAAGCTGGCCACTGGAGAGGTGAACAAGTCCCTTGTGGCTCTCACAGCAGTGTAAACGACACCAGAATCAATCTGCCTACCATCACTCTCCGGTCCAGCAGTTCAATACCATTCTTTTATATGCTAATACCACTCAGACAGCCCATTTCTAGTGTTATTCGCTGCAATAAGACACAAAGGACACCTGTCAAAGCCATTGTTTTTGCCCTTATATTAAAGGTGCACTTATAGATATTCGTGACAGGTAAGCGACAATTGAAGTGGATTTTAGTTACGGTGGGCGCAAAGCCTACTCAGGGCTCCTGGCTGCAGGGGGAGTTCCCTAGCTGCCTGCCCTCAATATTGTTGTATGTTCTCGCTCATATCTAGTTCCTTGTTTGCAGAATACCAGTGGGAATAAAGGGTGATCATGGAACCCCCACACCCCCCCCTCCATCCCTCTTTCAGGTCAAAATGACACTGAAATATTAGCAACCAAGCCTGTTGACACTTCCATATGGCATCCCTTTGACTATTTCTCCAAAGATTCCCACATAAGGTAAGCTGGTCGACATCCTTGATAACACAGGAGGCAAAGGGAATTTCACACATCCTTTCTTACATTAACACTGCAACCTCAACTTCACAACTGCCTTAGTCACAAGAGAATTGCAAGTCTAGATGAATTAAACCCCCTTCTCTTCTCCTATCTTCTTAAATTTAAGTTTGTCCTTCTCATAAAGGTAATTTTTTCATAAGTTACCCCATAATGTCTTCCACATACTTGCCCTCACTGTGGTGTATAGGTAGAAAATCCACAACATTAGCACAACAAACACATTGGCTAGAGCCTTAAGGGTTAACCTGGTTGTTTTAAACAAGAAGTGACAAATATCTTGCAAATGGTAGTTCGAATTCTAGGAGGTGCTCGATGGTGTACTTGAGTTTAAGGAATTTTTTCTCCTTCCTCTTGGCTGTCGATATGCCATGTTCCACTCCTGGCCACGGGGGCAGGAAAGCCACTAAAGGATGTTGCCCACAATGACTCTTCACTAAATTTTGCTTCCTCCTTGGAGTGCAGCTCCCCTAATACACATGCCAGGCGCAAACCACCCCACCTGGATGCCACGTGTGGGACAGCAGTGCCGGCCAGGATCTGAACTGGTCAAAAAGCTTACATGCCAAAAAAAGAGTTGACCTTGAGCGGTAATTCAGGCTGCTAACTGTCCAGGACACTACTGGGAGAAATATCATGGGGGATTGAAAAAAGCTTCCTCAGACCTTTTAGCTTAGAAAATTCAGAGACATTGGACAAAAGGCTGTTGATTGACAGTGAAGAATCTTCCAATCAGTTCGGGAAGAGTCCATTCCCTGTCCAATTAGCCAAGGGAGGTGGTACTCCTTGAGGATGGGTGTGTTGGGTGACCAATGGTAGGGCTGTGATAGCTGGAGGCAGGAGGTTACGTGATTTAACCTCCAGGAGTTTGCCTAACTTGATGTAAAACTACCAACCATCCCAATGAGCTGCTAATGACCAGCGGGCAGGGGGGGGAAGGAGGGGAATAGGGGAATGGGAGAAGGTGAAGGGGACACTGGCAAAGATTTTGCAGCAGCTGCCCTTCTGATGGAATAAAACGAGGCCCCTAGAGCTCTGTGATTCCACGGCTAAACAAAATGCCCCAGAATCTCCCAACTTTCCGCTCATTTCCTTGCCCAAGGAGTTTCCTCCAATTGCAAGTGTATTGGAGGCAACACCTGGTGTATTCAATTATCAACAGCTACTTATTTAGCTATTTCACTCAGAGGAGGAGCAATCATTGCCAAGTTTTAGTCCATTCCGAATGCTGGACCATTTCAGAGTCAGCCATGTTGGCAGGTCTAAAACAGAAGCAAAATGGTGCAGATGCTGGAGAAGTATTATTAAAAACAGAAACTGCTTGAAGCATCATCTGTGAGAGTGGGTGGGGGGAGAAAAAGGGGCAAGATTTTAGGTGGATGCACCTTCAATGTTTCTTATGCAAGACCTGAAATGTTACCTCTTGTTGTTCTCTCCACAGATGTTGCCTCACCCACCGGCAAGCATTTTCTCCGTTTATTGTCCTGTTGCTCTGAGTCAGGCTGGTATCAATTTACACACCTACTAATCGTCAACATTTCACATCTTGCACTCCGCTTGATACTGAAGTGGCCAAGGTACGAAATGCATAACCCCATCGCTCTCAATTCACTAAGAAACTCAGATGGAGTTAGCAGACTTCAAAGTGTGAAATATATCGGGATTCACAACCAGAAATCAATGAGGTCTGCAAACAAAATGACACGCAGAGGGAAGAAGAAAGAGAAAGAAGAGATTTGCATTTATATTGCGCCTTATTCATGTTTCTTGGAACAAATCTCAAAGTGCTTCACGTACAATAAATTACTTTGAAGTGCAGTGCCTGTTGCTTTGTAGGCAAACGCGGCAGCCATTTTGCGCACAGCAAGATCCTACAAGCAGCAGTGAAATAAGTGAGCCGTTAATATTATTTAGTGATGCTGGTTGAGGGAGGAATATTACCTAGGACACTGGTGGAGGGGAGTGGGAACTTCTCGCCCTTCTTCCAATGGTGCCAAGGGATCTTTAATGTTCACCTGAACTGTATTTTTATGGCCCACTAACACAGCCTCAGTAATGGCAGCACAGTGGCTATGTTACCAGACTAGTAATCCAGAGGTCTGAACTAATGAGAGACACAAGTTCAACAACAGCTGGGGAATTAAAGTTCAGTTAAATAAATATCTGTAATGAAATAGAAAACCCCAGATGCTGGAAGTCATAAATAAAAACAGAAAGCCGGAACTACTCAACAGGTCACAGCATCTGCAGAGAAACAGAATTAATGCTTCAGGTTAATGACAGCTCTGATAAAAGGTCAGCTCGCTGAAACATTAGCTTTGTTTCTCTCTCCACAAATGCTGCCTGACCTGTTGAGTATTTCCAACATTTTCAGTTTTTATATCTGGAATGAAAGGCAAAGATCATGAACTGTGACCAAAATGTTACTGGATTGTTGGAAAAACCCATCTTGTTCACTTGGATCCATTAAAGAAAAACTCTGCTACCCCTAACTGCTCTGATTCACTGGCTTTGGAGTCCTCAACATTGGCTCCAGACCTCATGTAGTCTCATGGTATCAAGTCAAACATGGGCATGGAAATCTTCTCCTGACTACCAGCTACCATCCTCTTTCAGTTGATGAATCAGTGCTCCTCCAGGTTGAACAACACTTGGAAGAAGCACTGAAAGTAGCAAGAGCACAGAATGTCCTCTGGGTGGGGACTTCAATGTCCATCACCAGGAGTGGTTTGGTAACACCACCATAAAGTGAGTGGGTCAAGTCCTGAGGGAAGAGACATTGCTGTCAGACTGGGTCTGCAGCACATGGTGAGTGATCCAACACACGGGATACACCTACTTGACCTGCGGTACATGCTGCTGTCCAGGACAGCATTGGTAAAAGTGACCACTGCACACACCTTGTGGAGACCAAGTCCCATCTTCACACTGGAAACACCCTCCATCATGTTCTGTGGAACCACACACATGCTGAATGGGATAGACTCAGACAGAGCAGTTCAAAGTCCAGCAGTTCAAAACTGCATTAATGAGACTCAGTGGACTGTCAGCAGCAGCAGAAATGTTTACCACCACAATCTGTAACCTCACGGCCCGACATATCCCTCACTCCGCAGGGGTTTAAATCCCTGGTTCAATGAGAAATACAGCAGAGCATGCCAGGAGCAGCACCGAGTATAGCTAGAAATTAGGAGCCCACCTGGTGAAGCTGTAACACAGGGCTATCTCTGTGCTAAACAGCACACAATAGACATGGCTAAGTGATCCCACAACCATCAGATCAGATCAAAGCTCATCAGTCCTGGCACTTCTCGTCATGGATCGTGGCGGACAATCAAACAACCAATGGGAGGAGGCAGCTCCAAGAACCTCAGCAATGGTGGAGCCCAGCACATTATTGTCAAAGGAAAGGCTGAAACATTCACAACTTCATTTTGCCAAAAGTGTCAGGTAGATGGTCCTTCTCGTCTTCCTACCATTACACGGCCAGCCTTCAGTAAATTCAATTCACTCCATGTTATATCAAGAGGTAGCTGAGCACACTGGATACAGCAAAGGCTATGGGGCCAGATGACATCCCAGCTGTAGTCTCCATCCTGGTTGAAGACTTCTATTCCAGAATTAGCTTGGCCTTCAGCCAAGCAGAAAATTACACAGGTATGTCCTCTTCACTAAAAGCAGGACAAAGCCAATCTGGCTAACTACAGCTCAGCGAGTCCACTCTCAGCAAAGTGATGGAAGGTGTCATTAGCAGTGCAGCCAAGTAGCACTTACTCACCAATAACCTTCTCTCTGATGCCCAGTTTGGGTTTCCACCAGGATCATTCGGCTCCAGACCTCATCACGACCTTGGTCAAAACATGGACCAAAGAGCCGAACTCCAGAGGTGAGGTGGGAGTGACTACCCTCGACATTAAGGCAGCATTTGACCGAGCATGGCATCAAGGAGCCTTGGTAAAACTGAAGTCAGTGAGCACCAAGGGGAAAACTGTCCAGTGGTTGGAGTCGTACAAGACGATTATGGTTATTGGAAGTAAGTCATCCCAGCCCCAGGACATCACTGCAGGAGTTCTTCAGGGCAGAGTCCTCGGCCCAGCCATCTTCAGTTGCTTTATCTATGACCTTCCTTCCATCATGAGGTCAGAAGTGGGGATGTTCACTGATGATTATACAATGTTCAATTCTGAATCACAACTCCTCAGCAAGTGAACCAGTCCAGACCCACATGCAGCAAGACCTAGACAACCTTTGGGGACGGGCTGATAAGAGGCAGGTGATATTCACAATACACAAGTGCCAGGCAATGACCATCCCTAATAGGAGGGAATCTAATCATCTACCCTTGATATTCAATAGCATTACCATTGCCAAAACCCCAAAACCAACATCCTGGGGATCACTGTCAACCAGAAGCTCAACTGGACCAGCCACATAAATACAATGGTTACAAGAGCAGAGGCTGGGTATCCTGCAGCGAGTGACTCACCTCCTGACACCTCAAAGCCTATCTACAAGGCACAAGTCAGGAGTGTGATGGAACACTCTCTACTTGCCTGAATGAGTGCAGCTCCAACGTCACTCAAGAAAGTCACCACCATTCAGGACAAAGCAGCCTGCCTGACTGGTACCCCAACTGCCACCTTGAACATTTACCACCAGCACACAGTGGCTGTGACGTGAAGCATCTGCAAAATACACTGCAGTTATTTGCCCAGACTACTCCGATAGCACCAGACTCACAATCTCTTCCCCCCACCCCCCACTTTCATTGCGATTCCTTCACTGCCGCTAGGTCCAGACCCTGGAAATCCCTCTCCAACAGCACTGTAGAAGTGCCTTCACTAGAAGGACTACAGTGATTTAAGGCAGCAGCTCACCACCACCTTCTCAAGGACGATTAGGAATAGGCAATAAATGCTGGCCTTGCCAGTGATGCCCTCATTTTATAAATGAATGAAAAATATATACATTTTGCTTGTTTAAAAGCCCACGTTTAATGTGCTGATCTTTCATCGACCTGCTGCCCTCAGCTTTCTCAATGGTAGGGATTGCTGACTTGGGAGGTGTTGCCAAAGTAACGGCAGTGCATTATGTAGGTAGAACCAACTGTAGTCACAGTCTTAATTCGGTTTCTCTCTCCACAGATGCTGCCTGACCTGCTGAGTGATTCCAACATTTTCTGATTCTCAAGTTGATGAACTGGGCAGCAGATTCCCTTCCCTGAAGAAAAATTGTGAACTAGATGGGTTTTCTGGTCATTTCAGGGTCACCATCACTGATACCAGCTTTTAATTCCAGATTTATTTCACAAGCTGAATTTAAATTCCCAGCTGCTGTGGTGGGATTTGAACACACCTCTGGATCAGCAGTCCAGACCTCTGGATTACTCTCCTAGTAACTTAACCACGATACTACTGGACACCCAATATCTCAAAATTTCTACATATTAGAAAATATTGTATTAATAAAATATACTAATATATGTTGAACATATTGGAGTGTCTCCAGACCATGGATAGATCTGCTGCTGCATTCTCGTGCAGCAGAATATGGGTCGCAGAATTCTAGGGGCCCCGGATATAATGCATTGCCTGGGAGATCACAAAAAAAGATGGAGAGGAAATAAAATAGATTAAAGACCATGTGGTGTGGGGTAATAGTGGGGGCTGGGGGAAGAGGAGAAGGGCAGCAGAGATAAACACACAGCTTAATGTGAAGTTGAGCTCCCCAGGTCTGAAGGGAGCATGCTGATTTTTGCCAGGGTTTGGTAAGATTGTGACTATTGGGCCTCAGAGCCTTCTTGGAAATAGAGGGGGAAGGGGTTAATTTAGACGCAGAGTCAGCTTAAGACAACCTCACACACAGATGACCAAAGCTTGTGAGATAGTCACCTGCCTGCTCTCCTGACCCGTGAAATGGTCCATGGCATTTGGAGAGAAGCAACCTGAGAGAGGGAGAAATCACTAACAGAGGGGTGCGGATGCTGATTTCTAGCTTTTGCTCTACTGTGTTGCAATGTTACGGCTTCAGTCAGGCCTCTTCAAAAAGGGAGGCAATTATATCTTGACAGAAGGTGCTGAGATGTGACTCACCCTGACCCTTGGTAGAGGACGGCGTGGAAGATGTCACTGGGAAAGCTGCTTGCGTCTGTGCCTTCTTCACAGGCTTTCTGAAGTGTGTGAAGGATTCCAGAGAGCTGGTGCTGGCAGCAGCTCTCTCACCTTCGATATCAGACAGCATGAGAGATGACATGACCAGGTTCGACAGGATTTTCTCTGCTGCAGTATCGTGGTCCTTGCCCGCATCAGCTTCATTGTCCGAGTCTGCAGAGAGTTGCAAAGCAGGACTGTTAGATGTGGCAGAAAAAAAGCTTTTCTCAACCGTAAATCTCAAAGGAGATCAGTAAATGTTTGTTTTTGGTTCCAAAATGCAAGTGAGCAAGGCTCACTCAGTCTGCACCTCTCCAGTGCTGACCCACAACTCAACAAAGATACCCAAGGATTGTTTCCGGGTCAGAATGGTGTTCTGGCCCTAGGAACTGGCAGCTCTATCTTGGCCCAGTTGCTTACCTGATCATTCTTTCCTTCAAATGTATTTGGAAACATTGTTTGCTGCTGAATAATTTATCAGATTTGATATCTGATATTGCCAGTACCGAGCACATTGTAATTGCAGCTGTGGTCTCCATATAAGAATGTTTGTTGATGCTTTTTTCTCTTCATTGCTCTGGTTTATACCACCTCAGTCTTACTTTGACACTTGGGTGAGTGGCTGAAGTGGCAGCATGCATTTCAATAGCGCCTTTGCACCTCTCAACCGTGGTGCTCCACCACAGCCTTATCAAAACTGTGTCAGTGATTTGACAGGGGAGATTTCCAATACACACCTCCCAATGCCAGTCAGAACTATGTATCAGGAACATCAGGCCGTGATTGTTTGCCCATTATCCTGCAAGCTCCACATCTCAAAGACTTTGAGTACAGTACTGCCTTGTCTTTGTAGCTAATGGGACCTGGCAGGCAGTTGCTGGCAATCTCAGTAAATCAGGGGACCAGTTTCCTTGATAGCCATGGCCCCCAAGTGTTTTTTTCCTTGGCCATGCTCAGAAAGCTGGCTCCTTGGCACCACCGTGACCCTCTCCAAGATTTTCACAGAAGTGCAGATGCAAGTAAAGACCAAAGCTTTCTGCAACAACAACGTGCATTTACATAGCAGCCTTTACTATCATAAAGCGTCCCAAGTGCTTCAAACAAAATCTGATACAAAGCCACCTTAGGAGGCATTGGGGTTCGTAACTATAAACTTGGTCATGAGGTGAGTTTAAACACTGGAAATAAGTCGCGAAGAAGTCAATTTCAACTCGGTGAACTGCAACCTTGAGTCACTCGAGTTCAAACCCAGCTTTAGTGAGGTTAGTAAAGAGGGGGAGAAGGCATCAAAACACAGCAGGAAAAGTGAGCCAACCATGGATTGCAGAGTAAATAAAGCTAATATTAAATCTAAGGAAAAGGCTTATAAAGTCACCAGGAAAAGCTGTTAAAAGTTAAAAGCATGAGGACTGGGAGTGTTGAAAAAAAAGGGAAGATAGAATATGATGGCAAGCCACTTAGAAAATAATATTGTGATTGAGCAGAGTCAACATGGATGTATGAAAAGGAAATGATATTTTACTAATCTGTTGGAGATATTTAAGGAGGTATCCAGTAGAGTAGGTGAAGGGGAAAGCAGTAGATGTGACGTATTTGGATTTTCAGAAAGCTTTCATTAAGGATTTCAATGAACAAGGTTAGAGTACATGGAATTGGGGGTAAGGTATGAGTGGATTGGGAGTTGGTTAACAGATTGAAAACAAAGAGCCAGAATAGATGGGTCCTTCTAGATTGTGGGTTTTGATGAGGATACAAAAGAGGCTTCGGGGAACATAGCCAAACTAAGAGAGAGCACAATAACATAGCAGACGGAGTATAATACGTAAAATCTGAGGTTATCCAGTTTAGTAGGAAAAAAACCAAAAAATGATCATTTTTTTTTTACAGTGAGAGATTGGGGAATATTAATCTTCAAAGGGACCTGGTGTCCTTGTACACAACTCACTGAAAACCAACATGCAGGTGAAGCAGGCAATTAGCAAGGGAAATGGTACATTGGCCTTTACTACAAGAGTATTTGAGTACAGGAGTAAATATTTCTTATTACAATTATATAGGGCTTTGGTGAGACCACACCTGGAGTACTACATAAAATTTTGGTCGGCTTACCTAAAAAAGGATAGACTTGCTTTAGAGGGAGTGCAGTAAAGATTCACCAGACTGGTTCCAGGGATGGCAGGACTGTCATACAAAGAGAGACTGAGTAGCCTAGGCCTCTCCTCTCTCAAAGAATGAAAAGTAAACTCCAGAACCAGGGGCCACAGTCTCAGAATAAAAGGTTAGGCATTTAGGACTGAGATGAGGAGAAATTTCTTCACTCGAGGGTGGTGAATCTTTGGATTTGATAGATTTCTAGATGGTAACAGAATCAAAAAATTGAAGATAGGGCAGAAAAATGGCCCTATGATAAAATTCCCTCCACTTGCCTGGACGAGTGCAACTCCAAAAACTCTCAAGAAGCTCTACACCATCCAGGACAAAGCAGTCAACTTGACCCTATCCACTACCCTCAACATTCACTCCCTCACCACTGGTACACCACTGAGCTGCAGTGTGTACTGTCTATAAAATTCACTTGTAGTTACCCACCCAGGCTACTTGGACAGCACCATCCAAACATGTGACCTCTACTGTCTAGAAGGACAAGGGCAGCAGCCACATGGGAACACCACTCCCTGCTAGTTCCTCTCCAGGTCACAGCATCCCAATTTGGAAATATATCACCATTCCTTCATCATTACTGGGTCTAAATCCTAGAATTCACTCCCCAACTGCAGTGTAGGAGCACATTCACCAGAAAGACTACAGTGGTTCACCACCACCTTTTTATGGGTAATTATAGATGGGCAGTAAATGATGGACTTGCCAGCAATGTCCACATCCCACATACGAACTTAAAGACCTACCTTTCCTCAATGACGGTGTGTGTGCAGTCATTAGAAGTGAGGCTGAGGTCTGAGTTTCATTGAGTGAAGATTTGAAGAGGTTCAAACTTTCAAAAGAAGGAGCAAGTGTTGAGTCAGTGAGGGAGAAGGCAGAGACATCCTGTTTCAGAGACATCTTCACTTCTGCACTCTGGCAGTCACTCGCTTTGTTATTAACCTCACCTGCAGAGTCAGTAAAGAGGGAAAGGAATTAGATAGTGCACAAGTTCAGAAACTGACATCACTGACATGTCTGAATTTTTCTCTTCCTTGTCCAAGGGTGCTAATTGTAATTGCTCCACTAAGATTGTCTGAGTAAGAAAGACCACGCAGATAAACTAGAAAGAGACGGGTAGCACAGTGACTCAGCAGTCAGAGCTGCTGCCACACAGCTCCAAGGACCAGGTTCAATTCTAACATCAGCTATTGTCTGTTTGGAGTTTGCACATTCTCCCTGTGGCAACATGGGTTTGCTCCCATGTCCTAAGGACACGTTGGTAGGTTAATTGGCCACTGTAAATTACCCCTAGGTGGGTAAAGGGAATTAATGGGCATGTGAGAGAGAATAGATTGCAGGACCACAGGGAAATAAGGAGAGATGGAATGGAACTGATGGGATGGTTCTACTGGGAGCCAGCGTGAACCTGATGGGCCAAATAGCCTCTTTCTGTGTTGTAATAAGTAAGTACGGCTTAGTCATACATTGGGCAGCGCACTTACCAACACAACTACTGTTCTACTTATTTGGTCTCAATAGCTGTGCGCACCAGAGTGGTGAGCGATACTGTACGGTTTCATCATGACTACAATCAGGATTTCTGCCTGATGTGCTCTCTGTTTGAGCAGTAAAAGGCTCTAACATATTCTATAGTGCCTTTCACATCCCTTTCAGGGTGTCGCTAACAGCAATCTTTTATGCAATCTTTTAAAATTCCTCACAGGACATGACATGGATCTGGCAGGGGTCAAAGACATTCCACCTCACTGTGGTGGGGAGTGGGGAAGTGGTATGGGAAAAGTTATCAATACTTTTCAAACAGTTTGGTTTAATGTTGGAGATATAAAAGATTGGAATCTTTTTAAATTCCTCCTCTCCTTCAAAATAGTGCATTGATATCTTTTACATTTACCCAAGAAGGCCTTGGGTTAACTTCTCATCCAAAAGGCAGCACCTCTGACAGTATGATACTCCCTCAACACCACTCCGGTGTGCCAACCTTGACTCATGGACCCTCATCTCTGGAATGGGACTTGGACACACATCAATGTGCCTCAGAGGCTAAAGTGCTATCACTCAGCCGCAGTTGAACAGGTGCTATATTAAGTGATACAAGGCACACCTAGCTATAGTATCCAAACATTGTATGGTGGAAATGCATAGAGTCATAGAAAGATACAGCACGGAAACAAGCCCTTCAGCCCACCAAGTCCGTGCCAACTATCAACCACCTGCTTACATTAATCCTACATTAATCCCATCTTATTTTCCCCACATTCTTATCAACTCCTCCTAGATTCTACCCCTCATGTACACACTAGGAGCAACTTATAGGGGCCAATTAACCAACCAACCCACATGTCTTTGAGATGTGGGAATAGCCAGAGGAAACCAACATTGTCACAGGGAAAACGTGCAAACTCCACACAGACAGCATCCGAAGTCAGGATCTAGCCTGTTAATTCTAAATTCTAATTCAGTGCCGCGAGGCAGTGCTGTTCCATGAAGCAATTGAGGATATCAAAGAGTCGAGCTCTGGTAGAGTGGGCGGCAAGGTGGTTAGCAAGCGTTAAAAGGGACAGCACGTTCCCCGTGAGCTTCCCATTCACACTCATTATCGCTTTAGTTATTTGATCAACTTCCAAAGTATGGGAAAAATTTGATTTGATGGAATTCAGAAGTGAAGTTACTGGAGACAGTGCCCTTATAGTAATAAGGGCGTCTGCAAAGACATTTGCAGGCTAGTTGCACTATGAGGCTTAATACTGGGCTACTTATAAACCTGAAAAGCTCCAGGATCGATACACAGGTTCCTGGGGCTCAGTCTGCAGCCTATGTTGAGCTGGTCAATTTCAGGCAGCTCATAGAAAAATTGTTGAGGTCTTACCTCAGCAACAATTACACTACACTTATTCTAACAGACACAGGGCACAAGCCTGGTTGCTGCAGAGTTGCAGTGCACCAGATTAGGAGGGTTGGGGATCTCAGAGCCCTCGATCCTGATCACCATCCATTGGGGAATATGTGCTCTCTCTCCACATTCCCTGCTTCCAATTGCACATGACATGCCAGTCCTTCACCCCCAACACCAAAGGCTGCCAACACTTGTTGCAGAGGCAAGGGACAGAGAAATAACATCGCTATGATCAGTCTCTCACTGACTGATTGGTAGGTGGATCTGCTCCAACAAGGATTAGTAGTGGATAAGTATATGTGAAAATCAACAGTGCAGGGGGAAAGGCATTCAGTCAAAGGTGAGGCTGCAGCACCAAAAAAACTGCCTTGAATTAAAGTGATGCTGTGTGGTGCAAGGATGAATTACCCATGTGATGTGATGAGGTAGACGGCTCCACCAAGGCTGGGTCGTGGGGAATTTCCTTCAGCGGAACGTTGAAGTTTAGAGAGTTCTCGAGAGACTGGTTGCCATCATAACTGAAGAATATATGGGTGGGGATGTCCTGGCTTGTGTCCACTTTCAGTTCCTCGGTCTTTGGCTCGATGCAGCCACTAACATCGTTGTCGCAACTCTCCCTGCTCTCTGTAAAATAAACAAACGTTCTCTAATCTTTTTAAATTCCTAACAACACATCGGTGTAATTGAGATCAAGACCATTAAACTCTGCTGTGGTGGTGGTCTGGGTTGGGGTGGGGGGTGGTGGATAGAGAGGGAGGTGTGGAATGCAAACAGTACCTTTCCAACAGTTTCTTTCAACTTTGTAAATATAAAAAGGTTGGAAGGTCATTTATACCACACAGAAAAATTGATTGGGTATTACCTATCAGCAATTAACCCTGGCACTACTCTCAATGGATGTTGACCTTTCTTCAGTAAACATATTGAAAGACTAAGTTTGGTGCGGCCAGCTCACATCCATAAGAGGCATGCTTTTCACACAACCTGCAATGACCCATCTCAATGTCTCCAGTTCTTCCCCAACACTCTCTTCGTCCTGACGCTTCCCTCCCACCCCACCAACTTGATGGCATTAAGCTTGTTATGTAATTGCTATAATTTCTATCTGTGTAACAAATAAAAGCAGTCATTCAGCCAATCATGCTGGTGCCAGCCCTTTACCTGCAACAGTCTAGTTTAATCGCATATCCCCTGCCCTTTCCCCACATCCTTTCTGGCTACTGTCAATTCCTGAAATGCTAAAGTGTACTCTCTGTTCTAGAGATTTCAACAGACCTGCAGTCTATTTTGGTTTTATTCTGGTTTTCAGTCCCTTTTCAGTCCCATTATTCAGTCCCCTTTCTGGTTTTATTGGGATGCAGTGGTGCAGTGTCCTTAACTTTAAGTCTGTACTGTGTGTTCTCACCATCCACCCTGCCTTCCTGCCTGCCCTTCCCCTCCTCTCCTCACCCCATCATGTTCTGCACCACTCAAAATGAAAAATGAAAGTCTCTGGTGAGCAGTTCCGGTGATTGCAAAGGGCACTATTTCCTGCCTGTGGTATACCACACTGTAGTTACATTTCCCTCAAACTAATAAAGCCATTTTGATAAATACGTACGGCATCATGTAGGTTTTCTTGATTCCAGAAAATCTCTCCTGTTATTGTAGGTCTGCCTTCCATTAATATTAATCAATAATATTAATATTGATTATTGTTGGGGATAACACACTTCTACTTATTATATAACATTTTATTAATGGATATAATGCTCGTTAATTTTTTATGTCTCTTTTTCCATTGTTCTGGCTTAGAGGCAGTTATTGTGTCTGATGACTATTCTATCCTATCCCTTTAAAGCCACTGCATTTTATGGGGAATCTTACTTGAATGTAGCTACTTGCAGAGTGCTACAATCAAGCAGTTGGATTTCCTTGTAAATTTCAGGCTCGAAATCAATATCCAGGTTACCTGCCTAACTCCCTATTACTTTCTGAAAGGGGAGCTGTCTCCCATTAATGTCACACAGTGCAACTGCTGTTAAGTAAGCACCAGATGAGGCATTTGGTGAAGGAACCCTGACCACTGGGCTAAACTTGCCGGTTTCAGAGCATTGCTCAGAAGCACAGAACACTGTCAGACTATGTGAGATCTATAATAAGTCTGCTTGTGCATACATTGTTAGTACTGCACCTACTCACTCCAGTTATCTCTGAATCTCTCCATAAGACTCAGACTGACTGCATTTCTTTGCAAGTCTCTGCTCTTTCCTTCCTTTATCGCTCACTCCTACTGTTTGCTCTGATATCTATCACTTCACTCATTTACTCAATTGGTACCTTGTCCGTGTGGGAAATTACGCACTACATGTTCTACAGTGCACTGTAAATGGTCAGTGTTGATGTTAATAGTAACAATTCCCTTCCAGGGTGTGGTCTATTTCTCAAAAGAAGGTTCTGAGATGCTTGCGTCAGTATGTTTTAATGCCTGACAACCAGACTGGATGTTCACAAACCACCATGTAACTTTTTACTTATAAGTTTTGTCTGTTCCACATTAGGTGCAAGTTTATATGCAACATACAGTGGATTATTCTGCTGATAAAGTGCAGATCAATACACTTTTACAAGTTGAAAAAGGGTATTTTCTGTTCCACTCTCAGCCTTCTTACAAGGTAAGTGAGCAGCACTGCTGTCCAAAACAAGCCCAAAAGTAGCTGCTTACCTTCAAAATGGCTTCCAGGTGACAGGTGCCTGAAGCTCCACTCTTTACAACTGAAAATGCCTGACTGACAGCAGAACAGCTGAGTGATTGTCAGAATGCTGTCCTACCCCCACCCCTCCTCCCTGCCTTTATGACTTCTGAATAAAACAGACCCAAAACAAAAGCCAAAGGGCAATTCAAAAAAATTTTTTAAAACTCTTAAATAAAAAAACAAGCCCCATTCTGCTTACTGTTGATAGACTTGGCAACACTGATCCTTGGGGCAACTAAGGGGTAATTGCTCTTTGGAGGTCAAACCATCCTAAAGTCTAACTTTTATTTTTAAAATGTTTAAACATAGCAATTTGCCTTTCAGCATGGCATCTCAAGTGTTATGGCCAATTTTTGATACTTAAACTGGCAAATAACTTGTGGGAAGTTAAAGGATGTTATGTTTTAAAAGCACAAGAAAATTATACCAGGTAAAGCACATTATGTTATTGTTCTGTTAAATCTAGATGTGCCTTCATGATTATAAAGTTTAAATGCTTTCGATCTTGTAAGACCTGGAGAGGTCAGCCAGAGATGCTGCAGACATATCGGGTTTAGCATTATGCTTCCAGATGACTTTCGGCGTTTCTCGTTACTTTTTTTAACGTGCGAGTCTGAAACTTGAAGTGAGGCTCCACAGAAGTGAAACAACTGAAATGGTTAAGCTTTCAGTATCTAAAAGATTTTCTTTTCTCTTTGGGGCAAAATGCTCAAAATGTTTAACAAAAAGCATAGAAAAATAGAGTATTATATTAACTCCAAAATTCTATTGGCACTCTGTTTCCATTTTCTGGCTTCCAAGTGGTTATCTGTCAAGAATAATTTCTCACACCCTTGCTTCCTCTCTCACTGATTTGCTAGCTGTCTCTATGAGAAGAAGCCCAGTGCTTGTAGCAGGAAAATATCAGGAGGGAATCCTCAACAGACCGCACTTCCTAAATAGGCAGAGGGAGGTTCCCTCGGGGCATGAGCAGGTTTCCCTTAAGTGGGTAAAATTGCAAAGAATACAATCAAACAAATCCTCCGAGTCTCAGTGCATTGACCAACTAAGACAACTTGAAGTGGGATGGGTAGATTGATGTAGGAATGATTTTCCCTGTTTATAGGATGTGTACATTGATGCCTTTGCCTAATTGCTCCATGAAAGAAGGTTACAAGGAGCTGCCTTGCTGAACTGCTACAGTCCTTTTATGCTTTGATATGGTGATCTGATACACCAAGTAGCTGGCAATTAAGAGTCAGTGTAGTGGGTCTAAAGTTATATATAGACTCATACCAGGCAAAGAGGACAGATTTCCTCCTCTGAAGGACATTAGTGAGTTTACACAATAATCTGGTAGCTTCATGGTCATCATTATTCATACTAGCTTATTAATTAATATTAGGGTTACACAGTGGTTATGTTACTGGACTAGCACCATATTTCTGAATGACTGAGTCTGAGGCGGGTTTGAATCCCACCGTGGGAGCTGGGGAATTTAAATTCAAGTAATTAATAACAAAAAAAACTGGATTTAAAAAAAATAGCTTCAGTAATAATCATTGTGAAACTACTAGATTATAAAACAAAAGCATCTGGTTCACAATGTCCTTTAGGGAAGGAAATCTGTCAACCTGACCCGGTCTGGCCTAAATGTGGGTCAAGGCCCACAGCAATGTGATTAACTCTTACCTGCCTCTTCAACTCAGGGACAATTCTGGATGGACAATAAATCCTGGTGTTGCCAGTGACATCGTGTAAGTGGAAAAGAAAGTTCCATTTAATGCAATTAATTAAACCGATACCTGCTTCTAGCTGCCATGGTGGGATTTGAACTTATGTCTCACATCATTACTCCACTATGCCACTGTTACCACTTAGCTCGCAGCTGCCTTTCCCTCCACATAAACCGTACCTGACTCTTTATTCAGTATCCCCACGACGTCTTCGTACTCCTTGCCACAGAAGAGATCCAGGTCGGCTTCCTCTAGCTCCACTAAGTGTGGCTGTGAGTTGCATTGTCCATACTGGTGATCAAAGGGATAAGGGAAGGAGTGAACTTCTTCAACCATAATCCGCGTCAGCTCGGGGCTTGGGGAGAAAGATGGCGTTGCGTGGACCATGTCAAAATGAATTTTCTGAGGAGAACACAAGTTGTAGGGATCAAAATCCAAACTCCCGGAACTGTTAGTCCTGTCATCATACAGCTTCAGTGCTTTGGGTATGGAAGAAGGCTCGATTGGGATATCTTTGATAGCAGCTTCAAAAGGGCCATTTGGCTGGTGCTGTCCTTGAGATGGCAGCTGGGAGAGCAGCACCTTCTCTTTGAGGATGTCCGCGTTTGTGGCCTGGTACTGTCCGCAGTCCCAGTAAAAGTCATACCCGCTCATTGAGTTGGGGTGAGAGCTTCTTGCCACCTCAACATTCAGTGGTGGTGTTGGAGAAAAGGCCTCAGACGTAGTGGCTCCCGAGTCAAGAGTCACCCCCTTAACATCAAGCTCGCTGTTCATAGCTGGAGTACACAGAGAGGAAAAAGGTGTTAATGTAAATTCACAGACATAGGAGGAGGTCATTCAGCCCACTGAGCCTATGCGGCCCAGAGAGCAACGCCATTCTCCCACCAACTATCCCCACTCCTCAATTGTACCACCCACACACACACAGACAATTTACAGTGGCCAATTAACCTACCTGCACGTCTATGGGATGTGGGAGGAAACCGGAGCACCCAGGGGAAACCCATGTGGTCACAGGGAGAACGTGCACACTCCACGCAAACAGCACCAGAGGTCAGGATCGAACCAGTGACACGGTGGCGCCGTGAGGCAGGAGCTCTACCAGCTGCGCCACTGTGCTACCCTATAATGCATTTCCTTGAGTGATCTCCAGTTCCAATAGAACATAATACCCAACGCACAACCTGTTCAAAGACGTGGCTGATTTATGTTAAAAAAAACTGGTTCATTTTTGCTCAAGCTATTACAGGCAGAGAGCCTAAACTAAACATGGATCCCAACAGTTGATTGCCTCTGTGATTTGCAGAAGTTGGCTAAAATAGGCAGCTACTGCTGTTGGTATTGCTTGAGGGAATGACAACAATTTGCAATTGCATAACATAGAAAATTGCTAACACAGAAAATTGCCCCAAGATGTCTTACATAGGGATAATCAGAGAAAACTGCATGCTGAGGCAGACCAGGAGACATTGGAACCTTGGTCAAAGGAGACCAAGAAAGGAGGAGACACTTAAAGAGACTGTTCTGAAGTGTGGGGGATAAGCTGCCTGTAGCCAATTTTCCAATGGAAATACAAAGGCATCCAAAGGCAAGATGCGATGCACAAGCAGGCAGAGGAACAGGTTTCTGGGGACTGCTTGTGGAACTGGAGAAGGTCAACTGGAGTTACGACCAACAGGCCATGGGGCATAGAGTCTGAAACCTGACACCCAGTGGATGATGTCACTGGGGATGGAGGATTTAGGTGAAGGTGATTGACTGGAGGGGTGGAGAGAGCCAAAGACAGAGCCTTGGGGAATTCTGCAGATAACAGTACAAGAGTGGAAAGAGAAGCACAGGCAGAGAATCTCAAGCTACAACTGGATCCAGACTGCACAACAGATTCACCTTTTGCCCTGACTAGTGCAAGTGATCGTATAATGTTTCGCCAGCATGTCCCGTTAAGAACTGTCACCAGCAGCAGAAAACGACGGACTGAGCAACAGAGGAGAGGCAAAGGTTGGCGCTGCTGGTCACACCAAAGGCTGCAGAGAGGCCTTAAGTGGACAAGGAAGGACAGAGAACAGAAGGAGGTTCTCCAGTGCTGGGTCACTGGTGGAAACCTGACCGAAAGGAGATTGAAAGGTGGGTGCAGATTTAGGGAGGTAATATGTTCAAGAACTAGCGGGAGCCTGAAGGCAGGCTGGTAATTTACAAGGACATTGACTGTAACCAGCAGTTTAGGGGGAATAGGGTCAAGGGTCAACGATGCAGTTGTAGCACTCTCCAAGCAGATAAGAATGATGATCAATAGCGTGCTCATCAGACCTGATCAGAAAAGAATTGTTGTCCTCAGATCACAAATCACACCAGCATTGAGTCACTCTCCCAACCAAAACCACCAACCATCTATCAGCTGCTGGCAATGGTTCCTAAAGGGGCTCGGTGGGGTAAGCTGTGTGCCAAACCTGCTTTGTCACACAATTTACACCGTCATGCAGTTGAGCTGATTTACCTGCACAATCAAGAAAAATAAATTAATCATCACTCCATCTTCCCGAGAGAAAAAATGCCACTAACCAATTATTCTGGAAAAGGCTGCCTTTAAAGCTGCCCTGTGCTGCGCTCCCGTTGACAGGAACCACCAGGTGCCTGAGTACGTGCAGGGAACTGAAAATTCAATGGCAGAAACTTGCAGTAAACGTTGTCACTGCAAACATTTCCCTCCAGAGCTTCTGCCGTGGGTGGCAAAACAGAGGGTGACTCAGCTCTCTTTGTCAGTCTTTCTCGAGATTGGAGAAGCAGCCAGTGTTTTTATTCATTTTATTATCACCTGTGCCTTATTGCCCTTGAGAAGGTGGTGGTGAGCTGCCTTCTTGAACTTCTTTCATATCCCCTGGTTGACTCAAGAAGCAATCTCTTGACTAAATGTAAATGGGGTCATTGAAAGCCAATGCCATTTTAGCAATGTGCTCAGTGAAGCCCCGTGGACAATTAGTGGAGGCCCTGTCGCTTAAGGTGTAACCATATCGTTGTAGGGCGAAGTAGGAAGTTTCTTCAAGCCCCACAAAGTGATGCCAACCCAGTCTTTGCTTCCCAACTCCCCACCATCACCCTGGAAAAGTTCTCGTAAGGCCATTGCCCAGAACAAACCTGAACAGTGGCCTGGTCTTCACAGGCTGTCTGTAGAGAGGCATTTCAGACAGGTAGCTGCCCAGAGGAATACTATTGAGGCCTGACCTCCAATTGGTCCTCACAAGCAGGCAACCTGCCAGCTTCCCATCTGCACTCAATTCCCCACTTTTGAGGGATATTGTCAATTTAGTGGCTCACTAAATATAGAACATGGAACGGTACAACACAGGAACTGTGTTGGAATATGGCCCTTCAGCCCACCATGTCTGTGCTGACCACAATGCCAATCTAAACTAACCCCATCTACCTTATCCCGCGATTCACATGAAGGCTTACCACATTTCCTCATTTAACTCAGACACTGTGAGAGAAGACTTTCTACTCAACAAGCTATAACCCACAACAGAGGCCTTCAACTCTTCTGTTCCTCCAAACAGAGCCCCTCCAGACCCTGGTCATCGAGCTTCAAGTGAACTCAGCCAAAGGCAGTAGGGACAAAGGAATTCCATGCAGTCCAGGGAGGAATAAAACCCGTCAGATTTCCACCCCTCTCTGGCACTTAGCTGGCGTGCGATCAGTGTTTGTAAGTGTGCCTGGGAGGGGTGCTCGACCCGGAAACAGAGCTCACTGCTGTCTGTAGAAATGTGCCTCCCTGTCCCTCAGCACCAGCCCGTCCCTGACTTCATCGACCAGGACGAAGGATAACCTCAGCCCACAGTAGCCACAGCCCAGGGTTGGGCAGAGCATAGACGAGAAACTCCAGCCCAGCCTCTGCCCTCACCTCTGCCCAGCTGAGCCGAGGTCACTGTGCTCTCATTAGTCTGCAGGCCATCTTCCTGATAAGGTGAAGGACTAAGGTCGGCAGCATCAGGTGTCAACGTGCAACAAGCAAAATGGAGCTGATCCTCCATATCTGGAAATGTAAAGAGACAGGAAACAAAATGGAGATGTGTCAGTCAGGCAAATCCGTCCTGCAAGGTGGATTCCAGGGCAACGAAAATCCAAAGGAAAACCTTCCACATTCCCTTCTTGTGATGGGATACGACCTTGCTAAGTTGGGCAGTGTGAATGGCTTGGTATGTGAAGCCAGATACTTTCATGTATGGATCAATAGGTGCCTCAGTAGTTGATGTTGATTTCAGGATGCACTGCTGGATTTCACAAGGAAGCAGAACGCAGTGTCCATCTGTCCGAGGAGTGCAATAAGACCAGCAAGCGGCAGTGTGGTACCAGGAGGGTTCAGGATAAAACTGCCCTCTACTTACTCCTCTGCATCTCTGTTCCAGCCTACGCAGGGATTAGAAATAAAAGGACAGAGAATGCTGGAAATGCTCAGCGGGTACCCTTGGGATAAGGAGGGAACAAATGGGACAAGGTTCATGCTGCTGGCTGTAATCCACTCAGTACTTGATGGTCAACATGGGCCGAATGTGTATGACTGTGTGACACTTCTGTTTGTGCGTGGACCCACATAGCCACCAGCCTCTTCAAGATCTCCTCCAGCTCAGGTGCCAACCAAATCAATTCATCCCAAGGAATTCATCCCAAGTAAAAAAACAATGGGGCCAAACAGTTGTGTAATAGATCTGTCCCTACCATCCACAAGGTATGGCAGAAGTGTTATGGAATACCCTTGCCTGCATGAGTGCAGCTCCAATACTCAAGCGACAAAGCAGCCCATCCACTACCATAAACACTCACTGCCTCCACCAGCGACACACCCTGGCGAAAATATGTACCATTTACACGATGCTCAATTACTCGATCAGGCTGCTCCAATGGCACCTCCTAAACCCACACTCTCTACCACCAAGGACAAGAACAGCAGGCACATGGGAACACCATCCCTCCGGGTTCCCCTCCAAGTCGCCCATCATCCTGACTTGGAAATAAACCAGCGGTCCTTCATTACTGGGTCCAAATCTTGGAATTCCACCCCCACCCCACCCGCACTGTGGGAGCACCTTCACCACACGGACTGTGATGGATCAAGGTGGTGGCTCACCAGTCCCCACCTCTCAAGACCAATAGTGAGGGGCAGTAAATGCTGGCCTTGCCAGTAACACCCACATCCCAAGAATTACTTTTATAGTTTTAGTCTAGGAACCACAACCCCTTCCACCTCTACAATTTCCAATCCTGGATTGAGTCGTTGAAACTCATTATAGTCTTGGAACATTTATTTGTAAAATCACTGGGTAAAATCAGAAGTGCTGAATTACTTTTTGAGGGAATGTCAAATCAGTTTTGTTTGATTTGTAAAGAAAACACTGACGGGCCTATGTGTTTGCTAGTTGCTGCTAATGGTGGCTCTGGGAGTTCTGGGTCCCACCGACCATATAGGGTAATTATCATTCATCGTAAAATATAGATCTGGAAATTACATACCGTATTTCCTGTTGTGTTGAAGTTGGCCTGAACTGCAGTAATTCACAACTTGTAACTGCATGATGATACCATTCGTACCCAAGGTCTGTTGTGATCAGTACCCACATTAAGCAGCATGAAATTTGCTGATGAACAGACTACCCCAGGGGAATATTTTCTTGTTCCTTTTTCTCTCTCCCCTCCTCTTCTTCCCTGCCCTAATCTTAACCCCAACCCTCGCTGCCCGGAGGCTCTGAATCTTACTGAAGAACCTCAGCAAAGAATGCTGGTGAGCTCTCCAGGCCAACGGTCCCCATCAACGCGGCGACGGGATGGAAGGGGAAGGGCCCCGTGCAGCTTTAACAACACTGAGACAACTTAGTTCACCAAACAAGAAGTTGGCACACTGAACCCAATCATCCTCAGGAGCGTCCTAACTCCTCAAAAGTGCCCCGTGACATCATCAGACTTTCACTGCTGGGGAGGTGAGGGTATTTTAACAAGTGGAGCTTTAATGAAGAAAGCTTGGGAACCACTAGTCCAAGGTATGCTCATGGTGCTCTTGAGCAACACAAGCACGCCTCCGGCAAAATACTGCATACTGGTCAGGAGCAGGGTCCCTGAGAACGCTTGAATTATCTATTGAGGCATCTTGTTGACTTCAAACAAAATCAGGATGTGCTGCTTAATGGTGATAAAGTGGGGGAAGGTGGTGTGGGAGAGAGAGAAAGACTGGATGGTTTGAGGTTAATGCAGCATCCACCAGTGGAGTTTCTGGAGCTGTGAATTTGCTGCTGATCAGTAGGCCGCTTCCCTTGCCTTATGACACTGCATCGACACAGCAACGTGCTAATTGTGCAAACCTTGTGTTACACTTTGAATTCACTGTCTGAAACCACCTCCACCATCTCTAATCTCTAATCACCAGCATTGCCTCCTGGGGTGTTATTCAGGTCAAAATACTCCCCCAAAACATGCCCCAGGAGGGCTGTGCTTCCCCACATATGGGCGAGCAGCATTTTCCATGAAGGTTCTTCTTAGTATGGATCACTAACACTGTGGCAGTCCCAAAAGATGGTGTAGAGGGAGATGTGGGGACTGGAGACAATGTTACATTTTCCCTTGGAGTTACCAGAAATCAATAGATTTTGAAGCCTTCAACACAGCTAAGCAAGAAACTAGCAGCACTAAACCCACACATTTAGATGAGATCAGTTACTAGAAAGGAAAAAAAAAGGCTCTTAATATACTATTTTCTCCTTTAAATCTCTCCTTGAAGCCTGCTTTTTTGACCCAGCTTTTGCTCATCTCCTCTAATTCCTTGTTATGTGACTCAGTGCTGATATTTATCCCATGGATTGCTTTGTTGTAGTAAAGGCACTATATAAATGCAAGTCATTGCTGGTTGCATAAAGTGCACAGGCACAGAACATTGTTAGCAATCCCACCTGCCTTGCTTGAACGGCTATTTGCCTTGTTCACCAGTGAGTAATCTACTTGAGTGTGCAGCAGTTAACACCCGAGCCCAAGTTTGTCCTCAGCTGAACACACCACAGACTCAATCGGCAGCAAGTTGGATGTCAACCCCAAGCTGCTTTTAGCCCTCCTGATCCTGGGAAACAGGGGCCACTGATCAAAGGCCAAACCTGGGTCCCTGTGCCACGTTACATTCACCATCACAGGAAAAGAGAGATTGGAGGGATAAGTGTAAATGGGTGGTTGATGGTCAGTACGGCAGACTCAGTGGGTTGAAGGGCCTGTTTCTGTGCTCTGTGACTCTACCAGACTTTCATTTCTCCAAGATCCTCACAATTTTTCAATCACTGGGTGAACCAGTTAATCTAATTGGCTCATTTTACACAAGATATTTGCGGCATCTCTGGTTATAAGCTTGAGATAACATGTGCTGGTGATAAACATCAAGTTAATCCTCACAGACTTTACACAGCCGTGCCTGGATCTCTTTGCTGATCAGTGCAGAGTGTAAGTATCCCGCACAAAGCCACCCTTTGGCCCCTTACCCCAACACTTCCTATGCTGTTCCTCGTAGACCTGACTGTGAATGAGCTACAGCTGGAACCACTCAGAGAAAGCAGCTGCTGGCAAGCTTGGCTTTTTGAAAATGTGTTCGCTCAGGGGAATGTGGGCATTGCTGGCAAGTCCAGCATTTAAGGCCCCCCCCCCGCCATTAACTGTCCTCCAACCAAGGGGCTGTTTCAGAGGGCAGCTGGAGCCATGTGTAACCAGGGACCAGGGAAGGATGCATCAGTGAACCACACAGGTTTTTACAACAGCCTGATACCATGATGATGCTCGCTTTTTTATTTCAGATTAGTTTAAGTAACTGAATTTAGCTGCCACGGTGGGAACTGCACTCATGACTCAGATCACTAGTCCAGGCCTCGTTCATGTTTCATTTATTGACATTTTAAAACTACTACTCCCTCCTCTCTTCCCCTGAAGGCATTGACTGCATGAGGGTGCAGTTCCACAGGAACCCTTTGGAAGTTACCTTCCTCCTGGGTGAGTCTAGGTATTAAGAATTGGAAGGTTATGTAACCACAGAGAGGATCATAGCCAAACCTGAAGCATAACAGCAGGGCAGTCCCATTGCGGTGGGACTGCCATCCTCACCAGTCACATACGTGCATGCACTTTCCACTGGGTGGCTCCAAGACAACAATCAGTCACAAGATCTCTGGCGGATTTCCCTTCCGGTTCCCTCTTCCACGCACCCCTATCCCATTCTCCAGCAGAGGTGCTGAAGACAATGCGGCTAAACCTCACCAACATTCCAACCCCATCCAAAACTGGAGCACGAAAGCAGCCTACGATAGAACACGGGCCTTTCTGGCTTGTGCGCCTCTGACGCACACTAGTGTAGATACGTCATTAAGCTGGAAAAAGTGCAAAGAAGATTACGAGAATATTGCCAGGACTCGAGGGCCTTGAGTTATAGGGAGAGGTTGGGCAGGCTAGGACTTGGAGCGTAGGAGACTGAAGGGTGACCTTATAGAGGTGTATAAAATCATGAAGGGCATCGATAGGGTGACTACTCTCGGTTGTTTTTCCAGGGAAAGGGTATGAAAAATTAGAGGGCATAGGTCTAAGGTGAAGGGGGAAAAGATTTAACAGGAACCTGGGAGGCAATTTCTTCACCCAGAGGGTGGTCCGTATATGGAACGAGCTGCCAGAGGAAGTGGTTGAGGGAGGTACGTTAACAATGTTTAAAAGAAACTTGGACAGGTACGTGGATAGAAAAGGTTTAGAGAGATATGGGACAAACACAGGCAAATGGGACTGGCTTAGATGGGTACCTTGGTCAGCATGGCAAGTTGGGCCGAATGGCCTGTTTCTGTGCTGTACAACTCTGTGACTCTATGACCTGGCAGTGCAACAACCCATTGTCATCAGGAGAGGTCGGTACTTCCTCATCACTGCCTCACCCCACCCAAAGGATTCCAGACTTTGACAAACCTACTTCTGTTAAATAAGGAAATGGTGGAAAGTCGAGGGTGGAGAAGATTGGGCTAAACTCTTCAAATTGAGTGACTCTCAAACCTGCTAATCCAACATAAGGAATGGAAATTCCCAAAATCTTTACAGATAAGTGGGTTAACTGGCAGAAAAGAGCCCTCCCATTTAAAAGCCCACACATAAAGAGAAAAACAAAACACACTCAATTCTCCACTTAAGGCTTTAAAATGTGCATTCTTCTTTTACTGCCAGTTAAAGTCAGCCCAAGGACAGTGGGGAGCACCAGGCAGGCTTCTGAATCTGTAAAATACATCTCTTTGACATGGGAAACTGCATCTTTGGAGGGGCTGCACTGAATTGCCAAAGATAAACAAACCTAGTTTAAAATATACAACATTATTCATTTGCACCGTGCCCCTCCCTAGCCACTGAAGTTATACTAAATGGTTATTACAAAAGGCTAATATGGAGACATAAAGGATGGGTGGTGGGATGGGGGTGGGGGAAGCAGTGTAGCCTCTTTGCACAATGCAGGGAACAACATAGCACCGGGCCTGTAAGCAGATGTCAGTAATGGAGGGAAGCAAAAAAGCATCTGAGGATTTGTCACTATTGCATTAATAAAGTTTTATTCAAATGTGCACTTCACACTGCTAATTAAGGAAGTGTTGGGGGAGGGAACTGCCGTGTGACACGGATTTGAGAGAATTCAAACAATGAACATTTTTTCCCCCAAATTAATAATATCATAATCCAGGAGCGTGCAGTTTGACACTCCACAGATTAATTTCCCCTCTGTGACAACTGAAACAATTCCAGGAACTTTGAGGGAGGTGGAGAGGGACTGCATAGAGTAATTCCTCATAGAAGATTGTTCAAATTTACTGTCTGTTGTGTGTGAAGGGAATAAATAGGGATTTACTGAAATGCAGTTGAAGCAAAAAGCATGACAGATAATCCATCTCAGTTTGTGCCGAGGCTGAGAAACATGGGCCGGGTTTCCTTGCAGCCATGATCAGTCAAGGATAAAAACAGCCAAGAGAGGAAATGAGTGGATCCCAACAAGCTGAGGTGTCCTCTGGGTCCTAAAACCTGTCAGGTCTCGTCACAACACACACTAACTACTCAGTTGACACAAACCACACTCCATCCTGAACATTCCACAGTGCATATTTTCTTAAACAGGTTTGATCTTGATTCTGCAAAAACTACAAATACCAGATATTACTAACAAAAGAGATTGTAGTCAAAACAGAGACAAAACTGTAGATTTTTCCTCTTTTACAAAATTAGGAAATTTCACTCAAATATCTGTCCATCAGTTTAGAATTCAATTTTTGTAGGATTCTGTAGCAACATTATCTGACATTTTAACAATTTGTTTGCCTACTTCACAGAATTAGTCTGGTTAAACGTCAGAGCTGGCCCTTCACTACTACCAACCACTATAAGAACTTGCATTTATATAGCAGCTTTAATGTGGAAATATACCCCAAGTTTAAAGCAGTGTCTTAAAGGAGCAGGGAGAGGTATTTTGCATTCACTCATGGGATGTGGGTGTCACTGGGCTAGCCAGCATTTATTGCCCATCCCTAATTGCCCTAAGCTGAACAGGCATTTAAGAATCAACCACGTTGGTGTGGTCTAGAGTCACAAATAGACCAGACCAGGTACAGACAACAGATTTCCTCCCCTGAACAATATTAGAGAGCTATGTGAGTTTTTTTAGAACAATCCAGTGGTTTCATGGTCATCATTACTAACAACAGATTTTTTTAAATTTCAGATTTATTTAATTACTTGAATTTATATTCCCCAGCTGCCGTGGTGGAGTTCAAACTCATTCCTTTGAACCAATGGACTTTGGACAACTTAACCACAGTACTACTGTAGAAAGGCAAGAGGGGTTCAGCGAGGGGATCCCAGAGCTCAGGCCCCAGATAGCCAGTGGCAGAACGACAGGAAATGGGGATGATCCAAGAGGTCAGAACTGGAAAAGTTCAAGAGGTCTCGGCTGTGGGAGAAGGAGGGATTGTCAGGGCTGGAGGAGGTTCCAGAGATCAGAAGCATTGTGACTTGAAGGGATTTCAAGACAAAGGTCAAAATTTAAAAAACTAGACTGGGAGCCAACATGAAAACAGGGGTTCTAATGCTCGGGCCACTGGACTCAAGGGATATGGTCATTCAGTACAGCATTGTGCAAAGAACAGAAACTGCAGGCAAGCAGCATGTGATGACTCTCCCTTCTTTTTTGCAAGTCACTGGGTATTTTCTCCAACATTAACTTCAGAATATTTTTTTGATGGCTTGACACAGACTGAACTGCACCGACCAGGAAGATCCTGGATGATCACAAGTTGATTTCCAACTTGTACCACAGCTCTCTCTGTGGCCCATGCCTGGATATTCCCAGAACTGCAACGCTTCTTTAAATTATATACAACTACAAAGTGCAAAAGCCAGTATGTGGTGGATTGATCATTTATCTATCTGACTGTTGTGGCCTCACCCACTCACTGAAAATGCACCCTCCATGACTCAGAGTGCAAACACATCTCCAAGCAGTCAATAATTAAAGAGACAACATCACGACAAGCTGCAGAGGACCTACTTTATACAGGCCAAGTATCTCTGTCTGAGTTTCCATTTAGAAATGCCCCAGAGGTTCAGCACTTGGAACTAAAAATATCTGATGCTTGAAAGGGTTTGTCGTAACTCCCTGCCTCTATTGTGAAGGTTTAGAGGCTCACTGGGGTACCATAGCCTTGCCGGGTGGCCCTCCTTTACGTTATACACCCAGGTTGTGAGTGTCAGTGGACTTTTTGCAGCAGCTAATGAGATGGGAATCAGGACTCAGATTCCTCCCCTTCCTTTTCCCTTTCCCCTTCCTGAGCCACGCAGTACAATTCAACGTGGCTCTGACCAGAGATCAGATCAGATCAGACGTATCGAGCAGTGAGTGAACTTGGAACCTTCCTGTTCCCCAAGGTTCACCACGGCACCAGGTGGTGCATGTACTCACCAAACACTTGGGTCCCACTCATTTGGAATTTTCTTAAAAATTCGGTGATTCCTGCCAGAACTGATCCGATTCCGAAGTGCTGTGACGTCACGCTAATCTCCGGCTGAACTTGTGAATGAATGCAGTGCAGTGAGGAATCACTCGGAAGTTCTCACTATCACTATCTGTAGTCAAGTGATTAATTATGGCTGGTAGTACTGGATTTTTGCCAAGAGCCACAAACAGCAAGAGAATCAGTTTAAGTCAAACAAGTGTCATGAAATCTGTAGGTGTTGGAAACAGGTTCTTTAACAAACCAGAGAGGGTCGATGTTTTAGAGGCGCCCTACTAATATCAATGTGATAGCTTTAGTTAGAAATCTTGTACGCTTTGATCTAGTGTCAGGGTGAGAACTATTGCCGCAGAATCACTGAGTTTGAACGAGGAAAACAACCTCCCCCTCATTACTCCAATGTCACCACTCCTCAGCTCAAGTACTCACATGCTTAACTATTCAGATCTCTCCCTCCCTCCCTCCCTCTCTCTCTCCCCCCAAGTTCTCCAGCCAGTTCCCAGACTCCTCCTTTAGTTGATCTGTAATGTTAGATGCACGACACTGACACAGCCTTCAGGATTTCCCTTTCCTCCTCATGGGCACTCCCTCGGTTTGGGTTAATCACACAGATTGTACAGCATTCCACAATAGCCTCGCCTCCCAATCTTCCTCCTTCCTCTCCTCTGGTGTCGACTCCTTGCCATGAGACGGCTTTGAACCAGGAGTCCCCAACATTCACTGTCATTACCAGCAGCTCACAGTACAGTATTCTTGTACAGCCAAATACAGCAGGGCTCCACTAGTTCTGCTATAGCACTAGGTAAAACTGCCTAGAGTACGTAAGACCTCTAGTGCTGTCCTGAGAAACGCTATTGGGGGTCCAATGTATGACACAAGTCTCTTGAGCAATAACACTCGCACCTAATTCAAGCACAGCGCTGAGATTACCAGTGGAGAGACCCCAGGAGAACTGGTACCGTGCAGAATCCAAACCAGAGCGGGGCCGAAGGCACACCTCAGTTATCCTGTTGACCTTTGCCATCCTATTTCCACAAGGTCAGCCAAACTAATAGTGACTCTATACTAACTCACTCTTTCTTAGAGCCTCAAACTACAGAGCCCCTCACCTCCTTCAGTCTACCTGCTTCTACAAGCCGAATCCGACCAAGAGACAAAGCTGAAGAGAGGATTAGGCTGGATAGCTTTTCCTTGGCTGGCATGTAGACAATGGGCAGAATGGCCTTCTCCTGTCCTGTGAATGCTTTATGAGCAATAGTGCTGATTTCAGGCAGCTTGTTTTATATTAGTGAAGGGTTCAAATGGCAGGGAGCAGAAGTTGAAATCAGGAGTGTGGGAATAAGAAACAAATTAAGGGGAACTACTTTTATCCAATGGGCAACAGAGCAGTCACATAATTTACAAGAACAGGCCACTGAAGTACCCAAAAGGTTTCAGAGGCAACCCAGCGAGTTTTGAGAGGGAAAAATGTGTTGTAGAGTAAGGTTAGAGGGTTGGCTGTCAATTACGAACATGTCAAAACTAATGCTCTTTCTTTGGTTCTCAAGTATGGTCTTTTAAAAAACATTCTTATGCATCAAAAAAAATTGAATCCGTCTTTCATAGAACCTCTGTAATCCCTAATATCAAACTTCTGAGGGAGCAGAAAAAAATCTATAAGCAACACCAGCAAGGAGAAAACGCTGAGATTTATCTTCAGCCCCAAAGGTCATTGAACAAAGACTGGGTGGACTACAGTCTAATTCTGTACTATAAACAGTATTACATAGGCATGAAACAGAATTTCACCTACAAGTCACTGACTAATGGTCCATTAATGTGACAAGGACTAAGAAACACTGTACATTCAGTTGATATAAAGCAAGCATCTAATCTTGAAACCCCTTGAGGACAGTTCCAGACAGAAGGTAAAAGCTGTACAATGTCACACAAGAAATACAAAATGCCCCAGTTTTGCCTGTTTCATTGGACCAAACCTGCACAGTACTGAATTTTTCTATCAAATTCATATTAAAATAAACATGTTATCTCGTTCCTCCCAATGCAGTAACTGGCAGCATCAAGTCTGAGTTTACAGTTTTAATTCCCAGTAAATGTAATATAGATGGTCACAAGTAGATGATGGTTGGGATACTACAGGGTATCTGGGCCACAAATAAGGGGGAAAAATATAAATCAGCCCGAGTCTTCACCCAGCAAGTGTGTGGACATTGAAGCTCCAAGGGATAGAAGGCTATGGACCAAGTGCTGGTAAATGGGATGTGTATAGATGGGTACTTGATGGTCATCATGGGCATGATGGGCCGAAGGGCCTGTTTCTGTGCTGTATGACTCAATTAGATGAGGACAGGATCAGGTTGGGACCATTTTAGGCCAATTTACTGTTATGATGTAGGGGAAAAAAACAATTCTCCATCATGCCACTACTTCTTAAAGCTACAGTTCAGACTACCCTCAACACCTCGATGGCAATTGATCACATCTCCAACAAGCTGCAACTAGTTTTACGTTTTCCTCTCCATTGCACTAACACATAACAAAGGTCTGGGCACCATCTATAACAGTGGTGAACTGTTTACTGGAATCAGATGCCAATACGGCACCAATCAGATGGCTGATTATATAATGCTAGGGCCACTTGTCTGGCCTGCTGATGTGGTAGACAACTTTTTTTTAAAACAAGCTCAAGTGAATTCATAGAATCAAAAGAGAACAGGAAAAATATTATAATGGCACAATATCTACACTAGAGAGCTAGAAACAGTCCACAAGAAGTTAGGCTACCAGGATTACATTCAACAGGTACAGAGATGGCTTCTGATGAAGGGTCCTGGACTTGAAACACCAGCTCTGTTTCTCTTTCCAGAGATGCTGCCCGACCTGCTGAGTATTTCCAGCGTTTTAGCATCTGCAATTTTTTTTAATGTTCATTTACCAGAGATACCAGCTTTCAGCACCACACAGTTTGTTAGATGAATCCAATCAGTTTTGTGCTCTGCAATATACGCTTTGGTATGGGATGCACCATCACCAAATGCTCATGAAGAGCATTTCTGATGAAATATCATTGGCCCAAATATTATCTCTACTTCTCTCTCTACAGATGATGCCTGACCTGATGAGTGTTTCCAGTATTTTCTGTATTTATTTGAGATTTCCAGCAACCAGTCACTCAAACCTTGAATTTGGCTACTTTACCCATTTCAACCATGGAGTCAAGCAGATGTTTCTCTCATACCCTCTGAACAGGGTCACCCAGCATTTGTTATTAATACAAATACACAGGAGACTGCAGATGCTGGAGTCTGGAACAAGAACCAGAATGCTGGAAGAACTCAGTGAGTCAAGCAACATCTGTGGAGACAAAAGGTGTACGTCAGGACTGATGCAGGGCCTTAACCTGAAATGTCGACCTACACCTCTTTGCCTCCACAGATGCTGCTTGACCTGCTGAGTCCTTCCAGCGTTCTTTATTTTGATATTAATACAACTCCATGATTTGTATGTTCCTTCCTGTGGAAGCTAATTTGATGAGTAAAACATTAACTCAGAGGTTAACAGCCTGATTAAATATTCAAACATATTAAACCACTACATAAAGGAATGACACTAATAACCATGCCACTTGAACTGTCCCATGCCAATGCCTTCTCTCCACTGCACAGGAACACAGTAAAATCAGAGCAGGAGTAGGCCACTCGGCCCCTTAATTCTGCCTCACCATTCAATAACATCATGGCTGATTTCACCTCCTCTTTTGAGCCAGTTCTGCACAGCCCTTAATTCCTCGCTCTTCCCCCACCTTATCTAATGATCTGCCCTCCACTACCCTTGGGGGCAGAGAATTTCAGAGATTCACCCCCGTCTGAGAGAAAAAAATTCTACACACCTCAGTTTTAAATGAGCTACCCCTTATCTTGTAACTGTGTGCCCTTGTTCAAGACTCTCCTACCAGTGAAAGCATTCCAACATCTACTCTGTCAAACCTTAGGATCTTACATGTTTGAATAAGATCACCCCTCATTCTTCCAAACTACAGAATACATGCAATCTTCCCAGAGGGAGGCAGTAGACAAGATACCAGCTATGCATCCATTGCCAATGCTCCTGGTCTGAAATCTTTCCACAACAGGTGTCCACTATAATGCAGTAAATCCATGCAGCATCACAAGATGGGCTTCCCACCGAGCATCCCAAAATGAATCAAAGCCACTAACTACACGGCAGAAGTAAACTAGTCCTAAGTAGAAGCAAGGTTGAGTGTCTGGCACGGTAACCTCACATTGGGTCCAGGACAGGGCCTGGTGAGAAGGTAATTCTCCATAATATAGCAAAAAAGAGAATAATTGCTTTAATGTAATTTTTTGACACTTGACTTGCCGTTTATGAAGTAGAATTTTAGATCACATACCTATTCAGTAAACTTTATATATTAGTTTCGCACATCATCATTATTCTGCAAGGACCCTTGAAAGGTTTTACTGCACCAAAGGCATACCAGCAGTGCAAGTTCTTGTTGGACCCCACCATCAATTCTACAGCCAATCTGAACACGACCCAGAAGTGAAAGAATTTCTGTTAGCTATTCTACTCACATTAACTCAGGTTAAATCCATTCCATGCAAATCATTTTGAAGCGAGATTCCAACTTTTATAGTGTCCAGTTCTGGGCAGCACACTTTAGGAAGGATGTGAAGGCTTTAGAGAGAGTATGGAGGTGAATTCAGGGATGAGGGACTTTAGTTATGTTGATAGACTAGCGATGCTGGGGCAGTTGTCATTGGAACAGAGGAGGTTTTGAGGGGATCTGAAAGAAGGATTTAAAATCATGAAGGGTATAGACTGAGTGGGCAGAGAGAAACTGTTCCCATTGGCAGAAGGGTCAAGAACCAGGGAAGCAAGAATGGCAAGAGTCAAATGCCACAAGGAATTTTTTTTAAAAACACACCGCAAGTGGTTTGGTGTCTGGAATGCACTGCCAGGTGCAGTAGGGGAGGTAGACTCAATTGTAGCATTCAAAAGGGAGCTGAACTGAAAGGAAAGAATTTGCAGAGGCCTGGAGAGAGTGCAGGGGAGTGGGATTAGCTGTATTGCTCTCATATAGAGCTGGTATGGACCCCACCTTTATACTGGCCAACTATGACCTCCTTCCATGCTGTAACCATTCTGAGATTCTCCAGGCCAGGTCCCCAAGCTTGCTGAATACAACAGGCTTGACTTCCAAGTCTGAGCTCCACGCACACCATCCGTACAATGGAGCTTGAAAAAGTATTTCCTATAGAACATTCAAAGTGCTGGAAGAACTCAGCAGGTCAGGCAGCATCTATAGAGGGAAATGGACAGTCGACGTTTCAGGTCAAGACCCTTCATCAGCACTAATGTGAGAAAGAGTTCCCCTCAGTGTCCTGGGACCAAAGATTACCTCTCACCCAGTCATCTGATCATTCTCACGCTGATGTTTGTGGGAGTTTGCTGTGCACAAACTGCGGCTGTGTTTCGTACATCACACCAATGATTACACTTCAATGTGGTTCACTGACTGTAAGTTTTTGGAAATTCACCTAAAGTAGATGTCATAGGGTTCATTGCCTATCCCTAAACTGAGGAGGAAGTTAAATGTCAACCACATCGGTGGGTCTGGAGTCACATATAGACCAGACTGTGTAAGGACGGCAGATTTTCTCCCCTGAATGACATCAGTGAACCAGATGGGTTTTTACAACAATCCAGTGGTTTCACGGTTACTGTTATTGAGACTGGCTTTTTTTTTTAAAGTCCAGATGTATTTAATAACTTGGACTAAAACTCCCAAGCTGCCATGGTGGGATGCGAACTCACATCTCTGGATCAATGATTCAGAACTCTGGCTGCTACGTAATTTAACCCCTACACCATCTCCCAAGTTCTGGGAAGGGGAATTAAGTTCTTTTTACATGAACCCGCCTCTTTTACAGCACTTCTTGGAACACTATATTTATAACTCTAAGAATATTTACGTCACCCTAATTAAAAGCAGGGGAAAAGACTTTTGCAACGAAAAATCTGCTGGAGGAACTCAGTGGGTTGAGCAGCATCTGTGGGAGGAAAGGAATTGTCATAGTTTCGGGTCGAAATCCTGCATCCGGACTCACTAAGAGACTTTTGCATTCTGTACGGTGCCTATAGCAACCTTAGAACATGCCAAAGCACCTTTTTATTTGTTCTTCTGGTATTGGCTAGGCCAGCGTTTATTGCCCATTCTTAATTGCCCTTGAGAAGGTGGTGGTGAGCCATCTTCTTGAATCACTACGGTGTGGTGATGTCAGTCCTTCCCCGCAGCTAACAATAACATTCTTCTGACCTCATTGTCCTGATACTTCCTACTGTAGAGAGTTGGCACCAAGGTCCTATCCTCACTCTCCCCTGCTCTCCTCACTCCACTCCACACACACTGATATCCCTCACCAATCTTGGCTTCACTGTTGCTCCAGGCTCCAAATGCTTCTGGCACTTTGGCATGGAAATTGGATTCCACTGTAACCCGTGGGCAAGAAAAATTATCAAGAGATGAAGGATCTCCACAAACAATAGCTAGTGGAATTCTAACCCTGGAGCAAAACAGCAGCCAGAACTGGGGAGTGGTGAAGAGGGGCAATCTGGGGAATGGAGCACGACTGGTTTTCTTTCCTCCCACAAGACAAGTTCAACAATACAATCATGGCTGTGAGTTACGAGTGACCCTGCCCAATGCAACGCCGGTTAGATCTGTGCATGAGCAGGCAGATACTGTGCACCCAAGGCTACAGATGCAGAATGGTCACTTTGCTGAGGTATACAAGACCGATCAGCGCCCTCAAGGAAAAACCCCGATAAGAGGCAATGCCGAATGGGTTACAGATGTCAAAGGCTTTCAATTTCTATAGCATCTTCCACATCCTTTCAGGTCTTTTGAAAGTCCTCACTTTTGAAATGTGGTCATGTTTTGAAAGGTAGCACTGCCAAAATATGCACAGCAAGCTCCCAAGGGCAGTAATGTATTATCGGTATCATCTGTTTTAGTGGTGTTTATTGAGGATTAACTATTGGCCCAAGACACTGGGAAAAACATCTCTATTCTTCAAAATGCTTCCCTTTGACCTGACAGGCCCTTGGTTTTACATCTTATCCAAAATACAGCACCTCAGACAACGAAATGCTCCTTCAGTACTGCACTGGTGTATCAGCCTTGAGTTTTGGGCTCAAGCATCAGAGCAAGGTTTGAAGCCACAACATTTAGACTCAAGGGTAAGGGTGCAACTCACTGAGTCACAGCTGGCATGGCAGGAAGTGGAGAGAACTGGCAGAGAAAGGGACAAAATTGATTGCAAGGAAAGAACTTGAAAAAGAGCCTGATAGCCTGTTGCCTTGATCAGGGTGCAGAGGTCAAACACCTCTTGAGAAACGTCACCGACCCACGGCAGGCTCTCAGGAAACTGAATTTCAACCCAAAGATTTTGTGCTCTAGCTGCTACTGATGTAATCGGGGCCTGAAAGCTATTTGGACTGGAAGTCTATTCTTGTGTCAGACCAGTGGCTGAGTCAGACAAGAGTTGAGTCAGACCATCCTGCCAAATACGTATTGAGGAAATCCAAATGCATTCATCTCTTGACAGCATCAAACCCCTTATTATAAAGTAGAAAAATCCCTGAAAACCACATCTCAGTTCTCTGCGTCAAAAGTAAAGACCACCAAGGCCCAAATTTATCTCAAAAACATTGAAATATCGGTAGACTTGGTTTCTAATGCTCAAACAAAAAGGGAGATGACATGATCAACTTTTGCAGCACAAGTTTTCTCCATTCCTCTGAGGTTTCCCCTTCTTTGTTTCAAATTCCAGTTATGTATTTATCTCACCCTTCCTTGTCCTTTACTCCTCCTCCTCTCTCACCCGCACCAGCTCCCCCCAACCCAGCTGCAGGTGTTGAATTGTGTGGAGCTCCACAGACACATGCCACGCTCCAGCCCCTTAAGATCAAACATGTTAGATTTGTACTTTTAGAAGCATCTCTGCCCTCTGATATTTCTTTGTCAATTCAATAAATGAATGGTAGAGCTCAATAATGACACCTCCGATGTGCTGACAACGTCAACACAAAAGGCAATCGCTCTGCTAGATCTCAAGGCCCTGCCAACAATATCAGATACTATCGCAGGATCTAATCTAATCTAATCAAACCTCATACTTACCCTGCTTTACGCACCTCTGGTGTAAATGCTTTGGATGAAGTGCCTTGTTGTGAACCCAGTAATAAAAACTCTTCACAGATCGGGCAGCATCTGTGGAAAGAGAAATAGAGTTAATATTCAGGTCGAAGACCCTACATCAGAACTAACAAAGGGCCGAGGACCCGAAACATTAACTGTTTCTCATTTGACAAGTGCTATCTGACCTGCTGAGTGTTTCCAACATCTTCTGCTTTTATTTCAGATTTCCAACATCTGTTGCTTTTTTGATTTTCATTCAAACGTCTACTCCTCACACTGCATCAGCTGACCCAGTAGGCAGTCCTGCTCTAGAGACCTCAGCACATAATTTAGTCTGGCACTCCCGTGCAAGAAATAAAGGGCAAAGTCTTTCAGAGGTGTTCACCCAAAGCCCTGTCTCTAGATCTATGAAAGAGTGGGGATCATTATTGCATTGACATCTATGGGACCTTGCTGTGTTCAAGTTGGTTTCTGCATTTGTTACATTGCAACAGTGATAACAGTTCAAAAGTATTTCACTGGCTGTCAAGAGCTTTGGGACAACATGAGAAATGCAAGGTACTTCCATCCCCTCTTTCCTGCGTCAGAGTCATATCTCAGTTACAGGACAAAACCAGTAAAACTCAGGAACAGATGATGATAATCCCCACCCAAAGCAATGAAACAACCTTTCCTTTCTCTTTCAAGCTGACTGCCCTGTTGATTGTTTTAGCTGTGGGTGGAGGGGAGGAAATACAGACAAATGAATCAGATAGGGACATAAAATCAAGGTGGATGGAGCAGCAGTTTCTTTTAAATACTTAGAAATTGAAGTTGACAATTCAGTTGCTTTTATAACGCAAGTTATTCCTGTCTCCACACCTTCACCTCCATCACTCCAATAGACACGAGCAATAGCCCCTCCTTAAGGTGCTGGCTAACAGCTCTCAAGGTGTCATGGACCCTTTAGTACCTTGCTCCAACTGCCCATTCCCTGCAATGGGAGCCCAGACAGTGGCAGTGGGCGATTCTAGCATGAGAGGATCACAGTAAGGCTATTCTGTGCCTTTCACAATCTCCAGCATGAGAAGGGCAATGCATAGCAATCAAGAGCTGGGACATCTCTTCCACTTTCTAGCTCAAGCATCTGAAGCCAATGGATGCAAACCCACTGAATGTAACCCAGAAGATTCAAGGTTCACTCCTCTTGTTTCAGGTTATCAGGCTCAGCTCACATGGTAACAGGGCTGCTACGATTTGCCTCATGTGGGACAATCGACAAGGGATGCTGCTCCCAACATCACATGTGTGTGATGGTCACATGAGGACAGTGTCTCTGAACAGCCTGCTGACTCACAACTGCCAATGCAATTTTAATCTAACTCTCTTGGTATGAAACCTTAGGGACCAAGGGGAACCCACCCCCACAGTATTAGTGGAGACACAAGAGACTGCAGATGCTGGATGGTCAATATTTTGGGTCGAGATCCTACATTAGGGCTGTGTATAGCCGTGACTGACTTTAATGGAGGCTGTCGAGGTATAAATATACCCAGTCCTATCAGTCCAGCAGTGAGTAGATGAGGTTAATGTTGTCCCACACTGGCTTGACTCAGTCATGACAAGGTGCCTTTTGGTTCTGGTACTGGAAGGTTTGTAGAAATTGTGAACATTTATTCAGTGAAAGGGGTGAGAGAATACTGGGTTAATCCCACAACTGGGTTTAGAAGACTCATCTTTAAAGGGCCCATTTCATCCTGTCCAATTTTACTTTGGGGAATCCTGGGACATGGACCATACAGTTTTCCAGCAAATGGATGGAAACTCAGAGAGCACGTGCCCGACTTCCTGGTGGCGGAGCTCTGCACCAGGACCACGATTTTGTGAAACAATCAACTTTCTGTTTTCCACCTTATTCTCCTTCTGGTTTCCAGTCAGTTTTTCCTCTGTAGTACTGAGGTTTTGACGTATGGGTTACATCACATTAGGAATAGGGAGAGTTGCTAGTTCTGTTTCTCTTGTCCCTTGGCCTTTTGCCTTCTGGCACCGAAACAGTAACCATCACAAAAACCTTGCAGATTGGACCTGCATCTCACCTCTGCTGTGAAACTATGCCTTATCGAAACACAGAACACAAAAAAAGTACAGCACAGCAACAGGCCCTTCAGCCCACCATGTCTGCACCAACCATGATGCCAATTTAAACCAATCCCATCTGCCTGCACATGGTCTGTATCCCTCCATTCCTGCCTGTTCACGTGTCCGTCTAAATGCCTCTTAATGCCTCTACCATTTCCCCTGGCAGCATGTTCAAGCACCCACCACTCTGTGTAAAAAAAACTTGCCTCGCACGTCTCCTTTAAACTTTCCCTCTCTCACCTTAAACCTATATCCTCTAGTATTTGACATTGACCCTGGGAAAAAGATCCTGACTGTCTGCCCTAGCTATACCTCTCATAAGTTTATAAACCTCTATCAAGTTGCCCCTCAGCCTCCGACGCTCCAACGAAAACAATCCAAGTTTGTCCAACCTCTCCTGAAAGCTAATATGCTCCAATCCGGGCAACAGCCTGGTGAACTCCTTCTACACCCTCTCCAAAGCTTCCACATCCTTCCTATGGTGTGGTGACCAGAACTGCACACAATACTCCAAATGTGGCCTAACCAAAGTTTTATACAGCTGCAGCATGACTTCAGAATTTTTATACTCAGTGCCCTGACCAATGAAGGCAAGCATGCATATGCCTTCTTTACCACCAGATCCACCTGTGTTGCCACTTTCGGGGAGATCTGGACTTGCACCCAAGATTACACTATACATCAATGCTCCTGAAGGTCCTGCCATTTACTGTATACTTTCCTCTTGCATTTGACCTCCCAAAATGCAACACCTCACACTTGTCCAGATTAAACTCCGTCTACCATTTCTCCACCCAATTTTCCAGCTGATCTATACCTTGCTGTATCCTTTCACAACTTTCTTTGCTATCCTCAACTCCTCCAATTTTTGTATCATCTGCAAACTTACTAAAGAGACTACCTACATTTTCATCCAAATCAATAATGTATATTACAAACAGAGATCCCAGCACTGGTCACAGACCTCCAGTCAGAAAAACACCCCTCAGCCACCACAGTCTTCTGTGACAAAGCTAATTTTGGATTCAATTTGCCAACTCACTGTGGATCCCATGTGACTTAACCTTCTGGACCAGCCTACCAGGAGGGACCTGGTCAAATGCTTTACTAAGGTCTACGTGGACAACATTCACTGCCCTACATCAATCATTTTCGTCACATTCTCAAAAAACTCTATCAAATTTGTGAGAGAGGACCTCTCCCGTACAAAGCCATGTTGACAATTTCGAATAAGTCCACACTTTTTCAAATGTGAGTAAATCCTGCCCCTAAGAATCTTCTCCAATAATTTCCCTATCACTGATGTAAGGCTCACTGGCCTATAATTTCTGGTTTGTCCATGTTGCCAAACTTAAAACAGAGGAACAACATTAGCTGTTCTCCAGTCTTCTGGGACCTCACCTGTGGCTAAAGAGTATACAAAGATCTGTCAAGGCCCCAACAATCTCCTCCCTCGCTTCCCTCAGTATCCTGGGATAGATCCCATCAGGCTCTGGGGATTTATCCACCTTAATGGTTTTCAAAACACTTTGTTCCTCCAAAAGGACTGCGTCACATGGCCTCTTCACTCTCTAGACATGGCAAGCAATTCCAAACTCATGGTGCAAATTACAACAGAAATAACCCTGGACATTTTGAGCAAGATATCTGAAAGGGAATGCTGCCGCCTGACACAGGCTGCAGGAGTACGTGCTGAGGGATGCATTGAAGCTCGGTGCAGCCAACACAAAGGCTCTGTGGAGAAGGACTGCAGTCTAGGTCCTGCTGCCACTGGACATTGAGGGGTTCAGCCCTGTGTAAAAGCCTCACAAACACAGGAGTGGGAATGATGCCTTGTACAGAGAATGTGCTAGCACTACATATGTATAGACCCGATAATACTATGTATGTGTAGACTGGACGACACTATGAATGTAAGGAAAGCCCCTGCTAAAGCATCCAAGCAAGGGGAGGTTTTACTTTTTTTTTCCACTTTTGTGCAAATAAAGTTTTACAATAAAACATCCATATCCAAGGAAGGGAGCTCAGTATATCTCAGACATACCTCAGAGTGGTAGGATACATATACCAATACAAGGATCCTTTAAAAGCATTATTCCTAACCTCAAATGAATTTGCTCAGTAAACATAAAAGAATTCCTTACAAGGTTGGAGAGAAATGTATAGAGCTAAAGTTAATTTGGACTGCTCTTCTGTGTCTCATCAGAAGGCTCATTATAGCAGAGTACTTAAAGAAATTTAGGAGTAGCTAGGAAATTGTCCAGACTATCAGTGGAAAAGCCAAGTGAGGATAAAAAAAACTGCAATAAAAGAAACTGGAGAAGTCACCGTGGTGGGGGGGAGGGGCACGGGGGTTAAAGAGAAAGAGAGTGAGAGTTAATACTTTTCATTAGAATATTCTGATGAAGGGTCTCAGAGCTGAAACATTGACTTAGTTTCTCTCCCCACTGATGTTGCCTGAGCTGCTGAGTGTTTCTAGCACTTTCTGCAACTATTTTAGATTTCCAACATCCATGTTCAAACAAATCCTGGCCCAGTTTCCCCCAGGGTAATTCCCCAGGAATAAAGCAGTGAATTCATTCGCAGCCCCTATTTCCTTATTTCCAACGTACTTGATTATACAAACATACAAATTAGGAACAAGAAGAGGCCACTCAGCCACTAAAGCATCCTCTGCCATTCGATAAGATCACGGCTGATCTGATTGTAACTTTGGGGAGTGTAACCAAGAATTCTGCCTCCAGTCTTTGCTGAAACTGTTCTACAAAACTCTGTTGGGAGACACACAAGAGTGAGTGTTACAGAGTAAGCAAAAAGGCAATAACTGCCCCTTTCTTCCTGTGTGTAGCTGCAAGACCTCCATTTGGCACATCACTTTGGCAAGTGATTTGAGATGGAAATTCAGCATGTGCATGAACTACTTTGTATAGCAGTGAACTGACACTGTCATAATGTTCCATTTGCTCCCCATAACAAATAGCAGGACCTTGGTTCTGCCTGCAATTTCTCTTACATTTTCTTTTGGTCATTTTTCACTGTTTTAAACACTACAGAAGCAACAGAGGAAGCCACTGCAACCAATCTACAAGTAACCTTGCCTCGCAACCCTCAAACAATATCACAATTGGTCAACCAGGAGAAGAGCAGTTTCCAAACTCGCCATGCTTTGTTGCATTAAACTATTGGCTGCTGCCATATATATTTTTATTAAAGTCAAAGATCTGGTGCCCCAAAGGCAGTTTGAGGAAATCTGCAACTTTGAGCCATTTAGACTAGAAATGGTCTATGTTCTATTCCCAGTCTATGCTGAGTTTGCAGATTTCAGGCACATATCAGTAATGGCATTACTGTTGGTTTCATGCAAGGACACCAGTTGAGAATAGTAAACAAAAATAGCTATCAACTGGAAGATTCCTTACGTGTCAGCTGTGCTCAGTTTGTAGGATTTTTACCGCCGACATCTCAAGATCTCCAGCATGCAATCCAGGGTGATATTTTACCGCCATTTGTAGGACTTTGTTCAAAACTGTTTGCTGTGTTGGCTTTCATAATAACAACCACAGTGATTCATTATTGGGAGACACAATTATAACAATATATCTGCAAGTCTCCCTATTATTAAATTCCTATAACATTCTGCACACTGAATCTGACAATATTTAGAACATTTCCAACTTTATGCACTTTACACAATCTACATTGTACAATCAGCAATGTTTTCTCTGCTGAGGTCCAGTCGTACTGTGACATGTCATTCAGACTTAAAACACTCTATGCAATGTGACTTGATATGATAGATTACCGCCAGTTACATTTTTGTCAGATTATCTCTGCAACAGCCACCATCTGTAAATGGATACAACTCCTCTAAAGACTCAGTGTTATTCCAGAACCTTGCAAATCATACCTTGGCTGGACAAGAGTAAAATCAGTCAGGGCACTCACTCTCGACCAGTACCCAAGCAGCTTCTGCTAAACACTAGACACATTTCTGGACAGTTTGGGGATAAAACCACCGTTGCTTTTAATATCCCCTTTGGTTAAGAAACTTTACTGGCACTCACATTCTGCACTCATTTATTAAAGAGTGGCCACTTCCATAAGTTATCGAAGGGCAGTTTAATGCAAATCTAAGTCAATGTCGTAGAAGCATAGAAAGTAGATGGAAAAACATAGAACATAGAACAGTACAGTGCAGAACAGGCCCTTTGGCCCACCATGTTGTGCCGAAGAGTAGGCCTTCTGTCCTTCAAGGCTGCTCCTCCAATCAACATGATCATGGCTGATCCTAAATCCGAGCATATTTCAGCTCTCTCTGCATTCATCTTGTCTGGAAATTGACCTCTCCTTTGGCGGCATAGTGATGCAGCTAGTAGAGACATTGCCTCACAATGCCAGAGACCCAGGTTCAATCCTGACCTCAGGTCCTGTGTGTGTGGAGTTTGTACATTCTTACTGTAACTGTGTGGATTTCCCCCGGGTGCTCCGGTTTCCTTCCACATCCCAAAGGCGTTCAGGTTGATAATTTAATTGGCTGTTGTAAAGTGTCCCTAGTGTAGTTGAGTGGTGGAATCTGGGGAGAGTTGGAATGCGGGAAGAATAAAATGGAATTAGTGTAGGATTGTTGATGATCAGCACTGACCCGGTGGGCCAAAGGGCCTGTTCCCATGCTGTATGACAGTAGATATTTTCAATGACACGGCCTCTATTGCCTTCCCACTGTAATGATGGAAGCCGAGAGCTTCCTCTGGAGAAATCACAAGGCATCAAACTGTGTCAATGAAGTGACCTCATTGAAACACACAAAATTCTTATGGGTCTTGACAGAGTTGATGTAGGAATGACGTGTCTCCCTGGCTGGGATGTCGAGAACCAGGGTCACAGTCTCAAAATAAGGGATTGGCCATTCAGGGCAGAGTTGAGAAGGAAGTTGTTTGCCTAGAGGGTGGTGAATGTTTGACATTCTCTACCTGTGGAGACAGTCATTGAGTATATTCAAGAAATAGAGTGGTAGATTTTTAAATTTTAAGAGAATAAGGGGATATAGAGTTAGTGCAGGAAAGTGGTGCTGAGGTAGAAAACCACCCATGGTCTTATTGAAAGGCAGAGCAGGAATGAGGGGGTTGAATGGCCTCTTCTTGTTCCCATTTCTTATGCTCTCCACAAGTAGTGAATCAGTGTTCCCAAGTGTGGCTCTCAGGTAGAAAATTTGTTGGTTTTACAGCACATGACCACTTGTTAATGAGCAGCTCCAATCTTAAATCCCCCTCTATTGCTGACACTTTGGCTGTAAGGAAAGATCTGTAGAGGTCTGTTCTTCCCAACTACATAATGATAGTTTTAAAATAAAAACAGGAATTGTTGGAAATGCTCAGCAACATCTGTGGAGAGAGGAATAGAGTCAACTTTTCAGATGAAGGGTCATCTTACTCATTATGTTTCTCCTTCCACAGATGCTGCTTGACTTGCTGAGTGATTCCATCATTTCTATTTTTTTATTTCAACCTACCAGAACCCTGAAATGTTATCTCTTGTTTTTCTACCCACAGATATTGCTTCACCCACTGACAAGCATTTTCTCCATTTCTTGTCCCATTGCTGAGTCAGGCTGGTATCAATTTACACACCTACTCCAATGCCACCAATCGCCAACATTTCACATCTTGCACTCCGCTTGATAGTGAAGTGGCCAAGGTACGAAATGCATAACCCCACCGCTCTCAATTCACTAAATTGGTTTTCCTTTAAAAATCTCAGAGTCCTGTAAGCAGGGAAGTCCCAGCATTTCTATTTTTATTTCAGATCTCCAGCAACTGTAGTATTTTGCTTTTGGATAACTTGATTATTCTTTCCTTTAACAAAAGAAATCATTTGTTTCCTCAAAGTATCTGCATTGTTTCTCAACTAATGTCAACCCTGAAGCTCCCATTTATTCATGATAAATAGATTGATTAAGCTAAAGATATATAAACTACCAAGGTTCAATCAAGACCTCAGGGGCAGTCTGTGTGGAGTTTGCATGTTCTCCCAGTGACCGTGTGGGTTTCCGTCAGGATGCTCTGGTTTCCTCCTATATCCGAAAGACATGTGGATTGGTAGGTTAATTGGCCTCTGTAAATTGTCCCTGAGGGTGTAGGTGAGTGGGAGAATCCAGGGGGAGTTGATGGGAATGTGGGAAAATGAAATGGATCAGTGTAAGATCAATGTAAAAATGGGTGGTTAATGGTCCGCAAAGACTCAGTGGGCTGAAGGGCCTGTTTCTGTGCTGTATTTCTTGATCTCTAAACTCATAAGTGACAATCTGAGGGAGCAGGAAATACATAGAATCATAGAAAGTACAGCACAATACAGGCCCTTCGGCCCACAATGTTGTGCCAACCTTTAAACCTCACCTAAGACTACCTAACCCCTTCCTCCCACATATCCCTCTATTTTAAATTCCTCCATATGCTCATCTAGCAATCTCTTGAATTTGACCAATGTACCTGCCTCCACCACTGCCCCAGGCGGCACATTCCATGCCCCAACCACTCTCTGGGTAAAAAACCTTCCTCTGATATCTCCCTTGAACTTCCCACCCATTACTTTAAAGCCATGCCCTCTTGTATTGAGCACTGGTGCCCTGGGAAAGAGGCGCTGGCTGTCTACTCTATCTATTCCTCTTAATATTTTGTATACCTCTATCATGTCTCCTCTCATCCTCCTTCTCTCCAAAGAGTAAAGCCCTAGCTCCCTTAGTCTCTCCACATAATCTATACTCTGTGTTGGGAATCTCACAGCAATTAAACTTTTTTTGATTCCATCCCATGTGAAAGTCTCAGTATAACAATAATAACATTACTGTGACTTACTAGGATCCAACTTTGACAACTGTATACTGGTTAAAATCTCCCTGCAGATGACTGTAAGGATGATCAATGATATGGTTCACTGTCTCAAGTCAACTCTACATCTCTCCCTTTTGCAAAGTTCATGCAATCGTATTCCAGTTAATGAAAATATAAGCAAAATAAACCTTATGTATATTTGTGTCTGTATTTATTCGTGTACCAAAATATCAAATGTAACTTATGGACGAATTAACGTCCAGAATGAATGTTAGTTGATACGCCGGACGAACATGTCGGTTACTAGGATCCTGCGGACTCTTTTTGTATGTGTTTGAGTGAGCGGACTCTAAGACCCAGTGGGATGCCCAGGAGCCGGCCGCAGGAGGAAGTGATACAAGCACAAGAAAAAAAGATACAAAACTGCACAGCAATCACACGCACGCACGCTGATCCCCAAACTGCTGCGGGCCCGACACGAGGGGGTTTTAAAACCTGATCAGAGGAAGAAGCCAGGTCATATCACTCACCTGGCCATCCAGCTCATGCCCAGCCGGGCGCGGAGCTCTGCGACCAGCCCGAAATGGCAAAGTTTGGTAGATTTCGCAGCGAGTCAGCTTCACCCCCTCTTCAGGCAGGTGGCTGAGACTAATGACGTCAGTCAGCTCTGACCCACAGCATCATCTGCATAAATTTGACTTTGTAAAGAAAGATTACCATCTACTCATTAACATGCAGCCATAGTACAGCATTCTCCGCTGCTCCACATCGCGACAACCTTCATAATTATGCAATTAAATGCCTCCATTTTCCCTTTTAACTTTATAGTCCATCCATTAATATAGATATTCATATTAATATTTTAAAAATTATGTATAGAGCAAATCACAATCAAAATGTACATTAGAAATTACATTAAAAATGAATTAGAAAAAACTTGTGAACATGGTTAGATTCATATTTTTATTTTAATCGATTACAGTTCCGTTATGTTCACTAACGTGGAACCTGTAATATTGTCAAATGTTTTATGCAAATATAATTTTATTTTAAATTAGCCCCTATGGTTAAATGGATGTTGGATGAAATTAATCATTTTCATTAATTATCAATTTGTACATTATTTACTTTTGTTTTCTGTTGAAAGTGACACAAAAGTGGCCTCTTCATTTTAATTCATTCTTAGGATGTATGAAAGGGACCGGCACTTAAGGAAAGATAAATAGTCCGAAAAACGTAGCCGTCCCTATCTGGGACGTTTGCAGACTTTCATAGAGAAACAGGTAGTTCCGCTTCTTTCAGCTTTTATTTTCCCTAAAAGGCGCAATTTTCAGAGAGAGGACATAAAGAAATACAATAAGGAACGATTGGGAGAATATCTGAACCCGAGGCTATTACAGGATTGTAGAGAAAATGAGAGAAAGTAAGTCCCTAACTGTCCCAGTGATTCAACTAACCACTCCTGGTCAGTATCGATGTGTGGTCTGTGCTGAATTTACTGTAAGCAAATTCAGTCTCACCACACTCCAGTGACAGCTAGTGTGGAGGCATCTGGAGTGATTGAGCAAGGATCACCTAACTGTCAGACCTCTACATCCTCCCCCGCCCACCCACCCCCACACTCTGTAAGACTCCCACGTGTAAAAAAACTATTTGGCAGAGTGGGTGGTGGATTTTTTTCACCATTTCACAGCTTTCTCCCCTTGCTGCTATTGATTCCTGCTGGGTTCTAGTTCCACACACAACTGATAGCCTGCTTGTGCTCGGTACAAGTGACCACCCTTCATGGGCCAACTGCCATCCTCCATTAATGGGGCATTCCAGCAGCAACAGAACTTGTGCTTGCCCGGCGTCCGACTGCATACTGCCCAGCAGAGGTCGCTTCAAATTGATGCATAGTGGGAGCTCATATAATGTGTCCTCTGTCCGGTTCACTGTTTCTGTCGCCCGATCGAAGGCGGTATAGATCAGAAATAAAATTCGTGACTTCCCCAGTCTTTTTGGCTCAATTTCACAGTGGGAGCGTACTTATCAACAGAATAATTTAGCCTTAACTGACTAAAACCTTTGAAGGCTGTGGGGTGAGGAGAGGGTCGCTCTAAAAGCACGCGAATCCATAAAATGAGGCAAATGTTCCAGGAAAATAGCATTGAAAATGAAAATGCACAAAATATATGTAGTACTCGTCAATATCCCCTTTTAGGTGAGTTAAATTGAGGAGGACTCATATATTTTGTGAATTTTCATTTTTCAAAATTAGTTTATGTGTGGCTAGACTTGCGTATTTTTTGTATTTACGAGTTCTAATGACATTACCGGTGCTTCTGGTTTGGAGGAGTTACACAGCCTGGCGCTGTGGGGGATGTGGATTAACCAGGATTAACCAGAGATTCTGCAACTCCATTGCTGTCTTTTGACACCGCAAACTCCTTCTAGCATCCCAGGAATGCTTTACAACGCTGTTCTGAGCTTTCTCTCTCCCTCCCCCTCTCTCTATTGCTGATCGAAAGTTATTCAATAATAGACGGTTGACTGTAAATTCTTATTGTTTGCAACCTTTCCTTTTACAGATGTAGCAGTTACTTCAGCTCCCTCACATGGCTGTGTTCAGTAATTCCCTCACATGCCTCCCTTGCAGAGGTATACAAAACAAATCAACACGTAGGCATTAGGGAAAAGGAAAGGATGGTCAAGCTTTGCAGGCAATTTTAGCACCCCACATTTCCCCCTCTCTGCTCACATACACACCCCGCCCCCAGAATGGCATCCACAAGAAATCCCGCCAAATCCTACACTTGCCACGTCTGACGTGATTTTGTGACCTCGGGAACCACATTTTCTATGTTACGAATATGCCCAGGGGGGTTAAAAATGTTGGTTTCAGAGCAATAAACATTAATGACCATAATATCGGCGAATCTAAAATTCAGATTTGTTTTAGAAAGTCAATCCTCGCACAATCACACCAAGTTCATCATTTTAAAATCTACCTTTTAATCCCCAGTTCAGCCCTCCATAATCACATTTCCAGCCAGCCCTGGACTGCCCCTTTGCTCCTGACTGCTGCAGACAGAAGAGGGTGGTCAACAGTTTCGGTGGTCTCACCTCAGGTGCCACTCGGCACGCCTCAGTTACTTTCACAGCACCTTTGAAACACAAATGGAACTAATGCGCCGACCTGAACAGTCCCAACGACAAATTGAGAATGTACGTCCGTGCAGCTTGTTTGGAAAACAAATGAAACCGCAGATACTGGAATGTGAAACAACAGAAATGCTGGAAGAACTCAGCCAGTCAGGCAGCAGCAGTGGAAAGAGAAACCAGTTAATGTTTCGGGTCAGTAACCCTTCCTCAGAACTGGGGGAAGATTGTGCCCTCACAGTAAGTCAGGAGGCAACTGTGGAGCAAGAGTAACCAATGACCCTTCAAAGCGTTTGCAATAGGCAAGGGTACATACCAAACAAACTGTTAGCACTAGTGGAACCTACTACTAAATTGGAACGCCACCCCTCAGGGGGGTGAGCCACAAGTCCAATTACACAGAGGGGTTTTTCATCGCGTTTTCTCTTTCTCGCTGTGGGGAGGCCCACATCCCCTTGATTCCACAGGAGCAGTACTTCATCACAGCTGCTGGAAAAAAAACTCAACACAGTTGGTCAGAAGAACAACCAGTGAGTGCTGGGCACTAAATTTAACGAATGGGGACACTAGCAGTGAGAGCCAGCGCAGCCCCTGGCGTGAATGAATTGAAAAAGGTGGGCAGAGGGGTCTGGCTCCAGAGACAGGACCAGAAAGTATTGCAGGAATCTTTCTGGGTGACAGCACGGGAAGCAGGGCATTTGATGGCCTGTCCAGTGTGGCGAGGCGCAGTTCTGCGAGTGTCCTCATCTTCTTCTGGGAGCCAAGGCAGCAAGTGCTCGGAACCTCAGCTGAGTTGGCCCTTTTCCTATCCTGGTGTGCTGCCCTGGCTACCATCCCCTAACACAGCAGAACCTGAGGATTAAGCCAGGACCCACTGGCCCATCGACTTGGTGCCTCCTTGCACTGTTTTATTTTCACCCACTAGATTCTGTTCCATCAATGGTGCAACCAGCCAGCAGAACCTACACAGTAGTTTGGGGTCACACAAGAGATTCTGCAGATGCTGGAATCTGGAGCAACACACACACAAAGTGCTGGAGGAACTCAGCAGGTCAGGCAGCATCAAGAAAGGAAGAGGGCAGACGCCAGAATAAGAAGGTGGGGGGAGGTGGAGGAGCACAGGCAGGCAGGTAATGGGTGAGTCCAGGTGATAGGGGGAAGGTAGGAGGGTGGGGGAGAAGTAATAAACTGAGAGGTGATAGAAGAGGGAAAGGGCTGAAGAAGAAGGAATCCAGTAGGAGAGGGCAGTGGACCATGGAATAAAGGATGGAGGAGGTGGGGAATAGATAGGCAGGTCACGAGGGCGGGGGAAGGGAAAGAGAAGGGGGGAGGACGCCACAAGAATGAGGGAAGACAAAAAGGGGGGGAAGAGGGGAGAGGGATTACCGGACATTAGAGAAATCGATGTTGAGGCTGTCAGGTTGGAGACTACCAAGGTGGAATATGAGGTGTTGTTCCTCCAACCTGCATCTGGCCTCAACGTGGCCGTAGAGAAGGCTGTGGACAGATATGTCAGTGTGGGAGTGGGATGTGGAATTGAAGTGGGTGGCCACCGGGAGATCCTTGCTTTTGTGGTGGATGGAATGAAGGTGCTCGACAAAGCGGTCACCCAATCTGCGTCGGGTCTCACCGATGTAGAGGACGCTGCACTGGGAGCACCAGAAGCAATAAGTGACACCCTCGGATTCACAGGTGAAACACTGTCTCACCTGGAAGGACTGTCTGGGACCCTGAATGGTGGTGAGGGAGGTGTAGGGACAGGTTGCAGGGATAAGTGGTCATCAGTGGGGAGGGACAAGTGGACAAGGGAATCATGGAGAGAGTGATCCCTGTGGAAAGCAGAGAGAGGGGGTGAGAGGAAGACGTGCCTGGTGGTGGGATCCTATTGGAGGTGGCGGAAGTTGCGGAGAATAATGTGTTGGATGCGGAAGCTCGTGGGGTGGTAGGTGAGGACAAGGGGAACCCTGTCCCTGTTATGTCGGGGAGGGGGGGATGAGGTGAGGGCAGACGTGCGGGAAATGGAGGAGATGTGGGTGAGGGCGGCATTGATGGTGGGAGGGAAACCCCGTTTACTGGAAAAGGAGGACATCTCTGATGTCCTGGAGTAGAAAGCCTCATAATGGGAACTACTAGACTGTACAACTGTTTTTTCTCCCAGGCTGTCAGGCTCCTGAATACCCTGGAGGCAGTCTCAGACAAATGCCGTGTCAGAAGTCCTGGTTTGCACAACGGCACATGAGAACTTTGGCTGCTGCCGAACATGTTTATACACTTGGTGCAATACACTGAGTTCTGTATTTTCTTTGTCCAACTCGGTTTTGCACTAACCTTGCACTAATTTTGTATCCTGTATATACCATTTTTTGTACTATTTGTGCTTGCACAATTTTTCTGTCTGTGTTTATTGTATGTTCTCTGTTCTATGTATGTCCTCTGTCGTGAGAGTCTGGGGGAAATTATATTTTGTTCCTCCATGTGTTTTACAGCATATGGGTAAATGACAATAAAGTATAACTTGAACTTGAACTTGAGATGTGGTCCTGATAAAGGGTCTCAACCCGAAACATCGACTGTTTATTTCTCTCCATAGATGCTGCCCGACCTGCTGAGTTGCAGTAGCTTGGGATCTTTTTATTATTCATTCACATGAATGCCAACATTTACTGTCCATCCCTAATTGCTCCTTAACTAAGGAGACAGTTAAGAGTTAATCAGAGTGACCGCCATGTACACCATCAATAAAATGCTCTGAAGTTCCTCACCCAGGCTATTGCTATAGCACCTCCCAAACCTGCCACCTCTAACACCAAGAAGGCAGCAGGTACAAGGGAACACCATCCCCTGCAGGTTCCTCTCCAAGTTGCACAGCATCCTGACTTGGGCAATAAATGCTGGCTCTGCCAGTGATGGCAAAGTCCCAGAAAAATTAACATTTAAAAAAAACTCAGTGGGTCTGGAGTCACATATAGACCAATGTGATTAACTTCTGGCAGGTTCCCCTCCCTGGCTTTAGTGATTGGGTTGGTCTTCATGACAATCTAGTTTCATGGTCACCATGCCAAGATTAGCTTTTAATTCCAGATTTATTTCATTTCAATTCCCCAGCTGCTGCAATGTGATTCAAATTCATGACTCTGCATGTATGGTCCAGAACCTTAGGAAGTTAACCACTGCACTGCCACACCCGTTAGGCAGTTCCCTGGTTTTCCTTTGCTTCTCACGTGACAGCCCCTGTGGTTTGCAGCTAAATTCACTGTGCCAACTCAATTTCTTGCTTCACTTGATGTTTTGGAGCAGGTACAGTAGCATAGTGGTTATACCAGACAAGAAATCTAAGGCCTGGGCTAATGAGCCTGCCTGAATGGGTGTTGGAGGCAGGGATTCACACAACATTTAAGAAGTATCAAGATGAGCACTTGAATCACCAGTGAACAGAGGGCTATGGATCAAGTGCTGGTAAATGGGATTAGTATAGATCAGTACTTGATGTTCAGCATGGACAGGGTGGGCTGAAGGGCCTGTTTCTGTGCTGCATGACTCTATGATCTAGTGCAGAAGCTGATGAATTTAATTACAGTTAATTCTGAAACTCCAGGACAATAAAAAAAAGCTAGTGTCTGTAATTGTGACCGTGAAACGGATCCTGCACTAATATTTTATTCTTCCACAGCTCCTCTCAGTGGCCAATTTACCTACCAACCCACACATCTTTGGCATACAAGAAGAAACCGGAGCACCCGGAGGCAACCCACACAGTCACAGGGAGAACATGTAAGCTCCACGCAGACAGCACCAGAGGTCAGGATTGAACCCAGGTCTACGACACTGTGAGGCAGCAGCTCTACCCCCTGCACCACTCAGCTCACCTGCTGCCTTAAACCATAGCTATGGATTTTGTCACCTCTAGACTTGACTATTCCAATGCATAGCTGGCCAGCCTCCCTCTATAGGTGTGAGTTCAATCAAAATTCTGTGGCCATGTCCCAACAAGCAACGAGTCCTGTTCACCCATCACACCTGTGCTTGCTGACCCAAACTGGCTCTAGGTTAAATAACACCTCCATATTAAAATCCTCATCTTTATTTTCAAATTCCCTCTGTAGCCCCTCCCTGTCTGTATAAACTCCTTCAGCCCTACAAGCTTCCAAGGCAGCTGCTCTCCTCCAATTCCAGCCTCTTGAGCAAGCCCCAGATTAATTGTTCTCCACTGGCGGAAAAGCTTGGGGTCCAGAATTCCTTCCCTAAACCTCTCTTTCCTCCTTTAAATGTGTTCCTTACAGCTGCCAATTGCCTCAAGATCTCCTGATGTGGCTCAGTGTGGACTTTTGTTTATAATGCCACGTGACATGCCTTGGGATTTCTTCCCATTTTAAAGGTGCTATGGAAATACAAATAGCTTTTTGTTGTTGAAAGAACTGTATAAATTTAAAACACAGAGTCATGCAACACAGAAACAGGCTATTCGGTCCGCCATTTCCAATGCTGACCACCGAGTGCCCATCTATACTATAGGCAGCGGGAGAATTTAAAAACAGCGGGGGTAACGACAGTGTGTAAATTTAATGGGAGCGGAATTTATAGGGAACGGAAAAAATGACAGCGGGTGAGTTTAAAGGGAGTGGTTGTGTTTAAGGAAAGCTGGGGGAAAGGCAGCGGTTAAGTTGAAAGGGAGCGGGGAAAAATGACAGTGGGTGGGTGGGCTTAAAGGGAGCGGGGAAAGGATAGTGGGTGAGCTTGAAGGGGGGAGGAAGGATGAATTTGAAGGCAGTGGGTGTTCAAAGGGAGCGGAGTGAAAGCAGAGGATGCAGTTAAAGGGAGCGGGGAAAATAACAGCTGGTGAGTTTAAAGAGAGTGGGAGAATTTGAAGGAAGCAGATGCTTAAAGGGAGCGGGGAAAGGGTGGCTGGTGAGTTTGAAAGGAGCGGGTGAGTTTAACGCGAGCGCGGAAACGGCAGTGGGGAAGTTTAATTTTGAGGCAGGAAAAAATGGCCTATAAACCTTTGCTGTTTTATTACTAAAATGAAAATTGCACTACTTCACCACAGATTGTTGCACTTTTTTGGTTGTATTTTTGGCGTGGAAATAAATGCTTTGCCTTGCGCAACACGGTTACTTTTTTTGTGAGTGAGGTGCTGGGGAGAATTTGAGTGAAAGAGCAACAAGTCAATTGTCTTGCTCTCGTCCGCCATCTGGCGGAACGGTACAGATCGGCAACAGTGACAGGCGTGGTCCCAGGAGAAACTAAAGGGAACATTTAGTAACAGGTCTCAAAAGTAATAACCTTATTAGGTCAGAATTCTGTACAATTTTTTTAGTCGAAACTGGATTACTCAGTCGCTTAGCAAAGAGTATGCACTGAAATAGAACGTGCCAATGACCATTCTCATCCGTAATTATTTTGTGGTCTTACAAATTAATTTATTTGTCCTAATGTCCATTAAGACTGAGATGTGTGGGTCCTGATGATCGCGGGGATGACAAGTCAGAGGCTTGAGCCTCGGAGGAATCGCGGTGTCTGTTCAGGTGGTGTTGCTGGTGTCAGTGCAGTACCAAGTGACGGGTGGGAGTGCAATAAAGAATGTAAGGTTAAGACTTACCGAGCAGGTGGCTCAGTTCGGTGCTGCACTGGCGAAGATCGAGTTGTCCCGACGGTGCCCAAAGATTGTCGGTCACTTTCAAGACAATGTGGTCGAAGTTCCCCTGCAATGCTCCAAAAGAAACGCTGCACTGGAAGTGATATAGAAGTCACATCGGGGTACAGGTGTGACTTAGGACTGCAAGTTACATTTCCAGGATGACAATCAAACATGCTAGAAAGAGTTGTTATTGATTTTTCATTCATACATTTCAATTGCCTAATACTGAAAAATAAACATGTTCTTAAATTTCTCAGCATATGCCTGAACCTAATGAGATTAAATTTCTAATTTGTTAAGTAACCAAGGGAGGAAAATACAGGTAGACAGAATTGTACGAAGGGTACAATAGATTGCATCCTTGTGACTACAACTCCCCCTGCCTCACTCATACCCTTAATCTTACTCGCCTCTTCCTGTTGCTGTACCTGTATGTCTCTCTGAATAAAGACTGGGTATCTGTGCTGCCAACATTTTAGAACAGAGGAGGTTCCAAACTTTTCTTTATTGCAAACCCTTTCTAGATTTTTCATCATGGCTTGTCTACCGTATCTAAACTCTCATATCTAAGTATTTTTTATTTAACATTGCTAAATAATTCTCAAATCTGCCTCAGTTCATTCTGCTTATTGCTTGTGGAAACTGTGTATTGCTTCATGGTCTGAATGGCTATCTTAACTAGTTTCAAATAAATAAGCAACGACAAACCTTATTTAGAGCCCCCTTGGCAACCCTTTTCTCCACTTCATAATGAAACATCTATGCCAATCGCACTTCAAACAACATTGTAATGAAAATTACATGGATACTCTTAACTGTAAAGAATTTTGATTTAAAAGGGATGTAATGAAAGACCAAAAAAACTGATTAACTGTATAATGATACTTAACCCTAATGTAATTAGTTTTGATGTACACTTTCTGATGACCATCTAAAGCAATGGCTTACTACTGCAGCAATGTTATTCTCTGATTCTCATAGTGTAGTTTCAAATTTCATATTTGTAATTACTGAAATAACTTACTTGGTCTGTCTTTAACAAAATGCGTTGTGTGTCTACAGTTAAAGAACCTGGAGAAAGAGCCCAGCCCAAAGCTTGACTTTAGGGTTTATTTTTCATACTTTGTATTCCAGTTCATACTTTTACTGTGAGATGACTGGCCGCTGTTTGTAAACAAAACTGTTTTTCCATGTGCACACAAACCTCACATCTTCACAATTTCTCCTATGTACCCCTCAGAGATGCCATGCATACTCCTGGGATACACGTAACATAGCTGGGAACACCAGTTTTAGAATCATCCTTTCTAAATAATTCACCAATTAAAACCATTATCACATAGGTTTACTTTGATTTCTTTTAGGTACTTTTCCATTGCTTAGTTTAGTTTAATTAGCCTATTTCTTTATCTTATTGATTAGTTTTTTAAAAATATATATTTATTAAATTACTAGGTCATTTTACCCTTGTCCTCTTATTAATATCTATTTTTAAGTTTAGTAGCCCCTTTGTTAAATGTTAAAAGATAAAATAATAATCAAACACCGTGTTCTTTAGTACCAATTCTCCACTGCTACTGCATCCAATTCCCATTCTTACCACAATCCTCTCTGATATCAGCTCACTCTGTTGGGCTTGCTGACTGAAAACTGCACTCTTGCAGTGTTTCACCCTTTAAATACCTTTCGGCCACAAATGTTATGTACAGCTCCATCAAACCCTTGTCACACAGCATCTAATTATCATCCTATGACCTACTTACTGTTGCCTAACAACTCACCAACAGTTTTTAAAATTAAAAACTAAGCTCATTTTTTAAAAAATAGATCTTACCTGAATATTTACCACTATTCCTAGATTTCCCAGCTGTGGATTCTGCTTAAGCACCCTTCAATATTAATCAGACCATTAAAGCCCATAGATAAACTTGTCTAAGTTCCAGATCTAGCTGTTCTCCTATGAAGACACAAAAAGAAAACAGCAAGGACAAATAAGCAATGACCATTGAACTTGCACTATCAGGTGAAATAGAAGAAACTATAATACCTGAAACTTGAATGTTGTATATGTTAAGAACATAAGAAATAGGTCCTGGTGTCAGCCATTCAGCCCCTTGAGGTTGTTCTGCCATTCAATAAGACATCTTATCTGATCTTCAGCTCCATTTTCCTGCCTGTTCCTTATAACCCTTGATTCCTCGATTGATCAATGATTTGTTAGTCTCTGTCTTGAATATATTCAATGACTCCATCTCCACAGAATTCCAAAGATTCACCACCCTCTGAGAGAAGAAATTCCTTCTTATCTCCATCTGAAATGAGTGACCCCTTATTCTGAAACTGTGCCCCCTAGTTCTAGATTCCCCCATTAGGGGAAACATAAATAACAGCATTTACCCTGTCAATTTCCCTCGGAATCTTAATGTCTCAATAAGGTCACCTCTCACTCTTCTAAGTTCTAAAGAGCACAGGCCCTACCTGCTCAACCTTTTCTCATTAGAAAGCTCTTAAAAATGGGTTGGTTGAGATGGGAAACATGTTCATTACAGTGCATTGTCAATACATCAGACTGCCTCTTCTTACTTTGTATGCCCTGGTAAAGTTATTCAACTGCTTCTGGTATTGACCATCATTCTGGGGCACAATCTTTTGTTCTCCCTCAGGTTACACTCCTTGTCTCTGCCACAAATATTTGTTTCCTCTTTCTCCTTATTTGCAGTAATACTCCTACGGAAGAGTCTGTGAACTTGTGGAGCTCTAAGCCCCACTGCAGCACCCTCATATCTTCTCATGTTTCACGTTTACTTATAACACAGAGGGAGGCCTTTGAGTTCATGCCATCTCTCAGAGCAATCCCCTCAATTCCATTCCCCACTTACTTCCCTGTGACCTATTACACACATCCATCAACTCCACCTTGATTCTTTTACCACCCACCTACACCAGGGGTAATTTAATCAAATAATCTACCAGCATGTCTTTGGAACGTAGGAGGAAACCAGAGCACCCAAGTGAAACGCACAGGATCACAGGGAGAATGTCCAAACTCCACACAGACAGCACCGAGGTCAGGATGAAACCCAGGTGACTGGAGATGTGAGGCAGAGTACTACCTGCTGGGCCACTGTGCTACCCTTACTTTACCCAGCAGTTTCAACGTGAATAGAATGAGCCAATTATTTATATTAATTCCTGTGTATTACCTTAGCGAAAGATCAGGATGTAGGGGTTCCTCCAGGTATACTTTGTACTCCCTTATTAGTTGAGTGTCCTATAATAGTGATTCAAAAGGCCTGCAGGACGCTGTACCTTGTAAAGGTTAAATGCTACAGCAGCACCTCAGTTCCCCAATCTCATTCATGTTCCTACATGGATTCCCTTTTCTGGTCTAGATACCGAACCCAGGCTTTTCCTTGTTTGTATGCCAGGTCCCTGGTCTGCACAACATTCACCTACTGGGATATCAGGAGCCTTTTACAGAGAAACACATTTTACTGGTAATTAATTAATAATAACTTTATTTATAATTCACCATATCAGCATATGAAGCATTCTATGTCCTGCCTACTGTATCGTTTATTTATTTCACCCTGTCGCAAACCCTCTTGGAATCTGACCTTGCTTTTGTTTCACAATGTCCCTGGACAAATGTCCAATCCCACATCTTTTGCAAGCTTGCTTCTTTTTCATTTTCCTTGGTGTAGCCTGTCCACAGACTGGGCACGGCAAATGATTTCATGGTTTGAAATGCCTGGAGAGTTGAAGGGCTTGGGTGGCATGTCCCAGCCTCCAAATGTGACCTACTTCTCTGGGGTAGGATCAGAGAGGGGGGTGGTTTACAGCTTGCCTCCTGTTTGAAAACTCCTCTTCCATTAGGTCACTGGGACATAATAAATCTATTGTAGTTTTGATGACCTGCTAGGAATGGGTCTCTAGTAATTAAAAAATAATGCACATATCAGGATTTTTAAAAATTCATTTCCGCCCCAACTTTTTCTCTTGAAGGCATTAGTTGTACTGTTACTGGTTTCTTGAGTACTTTGTCCAATTCTTCCCATACAAGAGCAGATAGTAAATGATGCCATGGCTAACATTAGCTCATCTCAGCCGGGTTGGGGAGTAAACCTGCAATCTGCAAGGTTCAGTTCCATGCATTAATTCACCGACACACTCAGTCCCTATTTGTGCTGAGTTGCTGATCACACACATTTCGTCGAAGCAATTTATTGTGGTTACATCCCGCACTTTACAAACTACTATCACACATCTAACCCCCTCACCTTCCTCGTCTCTAAAGTCCAGGAATATGTTTTTTTGCCCTTAAAATCCGTGGCCATCCCTTCCCCGCAACTCCAGACCTGAAACTCTTCAATTCAGCCAGCAGATGGAGCTAATGTACTTTACTGAATAAAAGCGACATGGTGAAAATTTAAAATCAGAATAGAAAATGCTGGAGCCGCCCAGGCAGCAATAGTTGGAAGAGAAACAGAGTTTATGTTTCAAGTCATTGACCTGACGGGTTTAAGCATATGCTGATGCGAATGATGAACTGTAAATTCAGCAACAGGCAAATAATTCCATTGTTCATTTACAACCAGACTACTGAAACGTTTCTGTCTCCTTAGGACAGATTGAGCAGCAATGGGAAAGAGAAAATGAGGCCGAGGACAGTGAAAAAAAAATTAAAGGCGCGCACAAGAATACCATTCCAGATACCCGTAGTGATCCCAAGATTTCAGACTCAATCTTGTGTTCGTAAATATAAAATGAAGGTAATAATTCTTTAAGCCACCGACGATGGCAAGTAAACACGTTCCAAACTGAAACAAAAACAGCGAATACTCAAATCGCAGTGGGGAGAGAAACATGGTCACGTTGACCCTGCCTTTCACCTTACCCTTTCTGCATGACACGCTGAGCACTCTGCGCTTTCACTGTTATTTTTTGCTCCAATTGCAATTAATCTCCGATAATCTGGCACCCTCGGGATTTTTAATACCCCAACAGACTTTTAATTCACTTTTTTAAAAATGTCATACAGTATTGTAAAAATTTTCCAGTAAACAAGATGAGTTTAAAGGGAACTTGGGAAACGGGTCTCAGACTGCTCAAAGTGGAGAAGGAGGGTTCGGTATTGAGAACTTCGAGTTCACACACAGAGGGGACCATGTAAAAACGGTGGAAGGAATGCACTACCTCACAGACTGCCCCATCTGTGGAAGAGGCTGCGGTTCCCACATTGTCCGCCTCTGTCACCTCAGAACCCACATAAATTGAATGGAAGCAAATCACCCTTGACCCCAAGGGACTGCCTAAGAAGATGCTGACTGAATCTGTGTTAGACCTCAGTATGCTTTAAAAAATGGAGACACAAGAGACTGCAAATGCTGGAATCTGAAGCAAAAAAACAAACTGATGGAGGAACTCAGCAGGTCAAGCAGCATCTGTGGAGGCAGAGGGATGGTCGATGTTTCCGATCAAGGCCCTGGATCAGGACTGAGAGAGTAGAGGGAAGATAGTATAAAGAGGTGAGAGGGAGAGGTGAGGCGGGCTGGCAGGTGATGAGTGGAACCAGGTGAGGGGGACGATGGGCAGGTGGAATCAGGTGAGGGAGGGGGAAGAAACTGGGTAATGGGGGCTGGGGAAGGGGGTTTGGAAAAAAGGGAGTGAGAGAACCTGGGTGGATCAGAAGGAGAGAGAAAGGAACTCAGAGGGTGTGGGTTACCTGAAACTGGAAAATTCAATGTTCATACCACTGGGTTGTAGACTACCCAAGCGGAATATGAGGTTCTGTTCTTCTAGTCTGCATTTGGCCTCATTGTGGCAGTGGAGAAAGTTGAGAACAGACAGGTCAGTGTGAGAATGGGAAGGGGAGCTCAAATGGCTTGCAAACAGAAGCTCCAGACGGCACAGGACAGGTCCCTCCTTCTCCTCCTTCACCGCCACCCAGGAATCTAAACGGCCCTTCCAGGTGAAACAGAGATTCATGTGCACCTTTTCCAACCTTGTCGATTGCATTCAGTGCTCGCGAGCACTGAAAGAATCCAAACGTAGACCAGGCGACCACTTTGCCAAGCAACTGCACTCTGTCTGCAATTGCCATCTTGAGCTACTTCGGTTAGTGACATTTATAGAGACTTCTAAAGACTGAAGGATGAAGCATCTCAATGACTAAGAGAAATCCCCTGAATTGAAGAAAAACTAAATGCTGATAAATTTAACCCCTTCTTATATTAAAATTACTGGAACAATGCTCTTTTATCTATTACTCATGGGACCATCAATTGTCAGAAAGTTTCCACAGCCAAAGAGGTTGGATTAGATGAAGCCTTCATTGCAGCCTTGGTCCAAACATGCACAAAACAGCTGAACTCCAGAGGTGAAGTGGAAGTAACGGTCCTTGACATCAAGGTAGTATTTGATCAAGTGTGGCATCAATGAGCCCTGACTAAACTGGAGTCAATGGGAATCAGGGAAAAAACCCTCCAGTGGTTGGAATCAGACCAAGCACAAAGGAAGGTGGTTGTGGTGGTTGGAGGTCAATCATCTCAGCCGCACGAGTTCCTCAGGGCAGTGTCCTAGGTCCAACCATCTTCAGCTGCTGCATCAATGACCTTCCTTCCATCATAAGGTCCGGACTGCAGTGTTCAGCACTATTCAGCAGTCCATTGCCAGATGCAGCATGACCTGGACAATATCCAGGCCTGGGCTGACAGGTGGCAGAACATTCACACCACACAAGTGCCAGGCAATGATGACATCCAACAAGAGAAAATCCAGTTATCAACCCCTGACATCCAATGGCATTACTGTCACTGAATCCCCCACTATCAATATCCTGGGGGTTACCATTGACCAGAAACTGAACTGGAGTAGCCATATTCACAGTGTGGCTACAAGAGCAGGTCAGAGGCTAGGAATCTTGCAGCGAGTAACTCACCTGCTAACTCCCCAAAACCTGTCCACCATCTACACGGCTCAAGTCGGCAATGTGAGGGAACACTCTCCACTTGCCTGGATGAGTGCAGCTTCAACAATACTCAAGAAGTTTGACACCATATGGGACATAGCAGCCCACTTGATAGGCAGCCCATCCACAACCATTCACTCACTCCATCACCGACGCACAGTAGCAGCAGTTTTACCCTTTACAAGATCCATTGCAGCAACCCACCAAGACTCCTCAGACAGCACCTTCCAAACCCACTGTCTCTACCAGCTGGAAGGACAAGGGCAGCAAAAGCATGGGGAACACCACCGCCTGGAAGTTGCCCTCCAAACCACCCACCATCCTGACTTGGAAATATATCACTTGGAAATATAAATAAATTCCTTCACCATCACTGGGTCAAAATGCTGGGACTCTCTTCCTAACAGTATTGTGGGTGTACCCACACCTCAAGGACTGGAGTGGTTCAAGAAGACAGCTCACCACCACCTTCTCAAGGGAAATTAGGGGTGGGCAATTAAATGCTGGCTCAGCCTGCAAAGCTCACACCCCCTGAATGAATAAAAGAAAGCTACTGTTCAGCCACCTCATCAAAACTTCCACAAGGATTCTATTCAATGACCATTTCAGATAAATAACACCATCTAAAGTAACATATTTGGAATTAATATGTGTCCCAGTGTAGAAAGAAGACTGTTTTACCACCTAAGAGAAACAGAATTAAAATATATTCCTTTCCTTTTCTCCAGAGTCCGCTTGGCTTATCCATGAAGCACATAACCTTTGACAGGAGCTACATTAATTAAATGGACTGCAATTCTTGCCTTTTTAGTCCAGGGTTGGATAACATATTCCAGTATGGCTGTGGAATGAGATTTCATTAACACCACTTCATAAGATTTATCATCATTGCTGTCACGTTCAGTATTCCCTTTGTCTCTGTATTCAGATTTGTCAAGTGAATCAGCAACAGGATGGGACCAGGCTTCTTCCACGGCATGACAGGTTGGACTGGAAGAGTAGAGTGAAATTGTCGTTTAACTTGTAATACTAGACTGCAGCTGTCAGTCATGAGGGAAGTGTCATTCCAGATTAAGCCACGTGACTAAAAGTTTAGTCAAATAAGAATAATTTCTATAGCACTTTTCACATTGTCCAAAAATATATTATAGCCAACAATGTACTTCTTGAAGTGTAATCATCGTTGTAGTGAAGGAAACATGGCTGTCAACTTAAGTGTAGCAAGCTCCCACAAACAGCAAAGTAATAATGACAAAATAATCTGTTTTAATGATGTTAATGAAGGATAAATATTGGACTGGGCAGCAGAGTAGATCTGTTCTTGTTCACAATAGTGCCATGGGATCTTTCATTTCCATTTGAGAGAGCAGACAGTTTAACTTTTCACATAAAAGACAGCACCTCTGACAGTGCAGCACTCCTTCAAAACTGTATTGAAGCACTAATCTAAACTTTTGCCCTCCAGTGATGCTGGAACCATCAGTCTTCTTAAGTATAGAGGCAAGAATGCGACTCACTGAGCCACATTGTAAACAAAACCTGGCAGGTTTTGCAAAGTGTCTTAAAGCAGGAAACAGTGGTAGCAAGGCAGAAAAGTTGGACAAGGCACTTCCAGAGTTTAGGGGCTTGGCAGCTGAAGGCAAAGCTGCCAGTGATGGAGGGATGGAAGCCAGGGCAAGAGTCCAGGTTTGGAGGAGTGAAGAGATCCCAAAGGGTTACAGGATTGAAGGAGGTTTTACAGAGAGGTTTGAAAACAAAGGCAAGGATTTGAAAATCAAAGTATTGCTTAACCAGCTGACAATTGGGGCAGGCCTTGCTCATTAAATAAAATCCACAGCTGGATATGGCAGGCTGAAAACAACAAGTTAATTCTCAGAAGTCTGTGCAATAGTAAAGTTGTTACCAACTGCTCCATTGCTTGGCAAGATTAGCTATGACATGACCTAACAGCAACAGTGATATCTTAAGGAAAGCTGCCAAGATCCAGAGTTACATCAGGGCTACAGACTGTTCTTACCACCCCCATAAATGAAAAAAACGCAGCCATCACATTCCATCCTATAGCTCTTGATATGTTGATCAGATTTTGTGTGAGTTGCAGTTTCCTCCTAAGATACTTTTGTTCTGGATTCAGGTCAATAGGCTGTTCTTTGGTAATGTTACACTCACACTTACTATAACCCACTGTTACAATCTGAGCTTTCTCGTCACAGTACTTATCCATACTCATAGTAACAAAACAGTTTCCACTGGCAGACCCACGCTTCCTATAAACTGAAACTTAAAACCCTATGTAAGCAGTTTGCTGCAAGACTAACAAACACTCTTTTCCAGAGATATTTCACAGAGGAAGAAGCTTAGGATGGTCACAGAGCATTCTTGATCTTTTTGCTAGGTGGAAAATCACCACAAAGTCAACCCATATTGTTCAGGTTGAAGTTGAATGTAGAATTTACCTTAAAATATATTCAGAATCAGAATCAGGTTTATTATCAGACATATGACGTGAAATTCGTTGCTTTGTGGCAGCAGTTATAGTGCAAGACATAAAATTACTATAAATTACAAAAATAAATAAATAGTGCAAAAAAAGGAATAACAAAGCAGTGTTCATGGGTTCATGAACCATTCAGGAATCTGATGGTGGAGGGGAAGAAGCTGTTCCTGAATGGTTGAGTGTGGGTCTTCAGGCTCCTGTACCTCCTCCCCAATGGTAGTAACGAGAAGAGGGCATGTCCCGGGGTGGTGAGGGTCCTTAGTGACGGATGCTGCCTTCTTGAGGCACCGCCTCTTGAAGATGTCCTCGATGGTGGGGAGCGTTGTGTCCGTGATCGATCTGGCTGAGTCTACAACCCTCTGCAGCCTCTTGCGATCCTGTGCGTTGGAGCCTCCATACCAGGCTGTGATGCAACCAGTCAGAATGCTCTCCACCGTACATCTGTCGAAATTGTGGAGCGGCCTTTTTGAGAGGGGCTGCTGATTTGTCAAAGTGCTGCTGTTTGTTGAAGTGTTGGCTTTGGTATATACTGGGCTTCAATGAGGAGGGCGGGCAACACCAAGGTAAGGTGAGGGTAGGTTCTTTATTTTCCCTCAAAGCTTTTTAGTCATGGCAGATGAGCTCAGACCCATGTCATGCTCCTCCTGCGCAATGTGGGAACTCAGGGAGACTGCCAGAGTCCCTGATGACTATGTGTGCAGGAAGTGTGTCCAGCTGCAGCTCCTGACAGACTGCGTGACAGTACTGGAGCTGCATATGGATTCACTTTGGAGCATCAACGATGCTGAGTATGTTGTGGACAGCATGTTTAGTGAGTTGGTCACAATGCAGTGTAAGGGCCCAAGGAAAGATAGGGAATGGGTGACCATCAAGCAGAGCAGTAGCAGGAAGATAGTGCAGGAATCCCCTGCAGTCATTTCCCTCCAAAACAGACATATCACTTTGGATACTGTTGGGGGAGATGGCTCATCAGGAGAAGGCAGCAGTAGCCAGGATCATGGCACCGTGAGTGACTCTGCTGCACTGGGGAATGGGAAAAAGACTGGCAGAGCTATGGTGGTGGGGAATTCCATGGTAAAGGGAATAGACAGGAGCTTCTGTGGCCACAAATGGAACTCCTGGTTGGTGTGTTGCCTTCCAGGTGCAAGGAATTGGAATTGGAATATTATTGTCACTTGTACCGAGGTACAGTGAAAAACTTGTTTTGCATACTGTTCATACAGATCAATTCATTACAATAGTGCAGTGAGGTAGTACAAGTTAAAACAATACAGAATGCAGAGTAGAGTGTTACAGTTACGGTGAAAGTGCTGTGCAGGCAGACAATAAGGTGCAAGGTCATAACGAGGTAGATTGTGAGGTCAAGAGTCCATCTTGTCATACAACGGGGCCGTTCAATAGTCTTATAACAGTGGGATAGAAGCTGTCCTTGAGCCTGGTGGTACGTGCTTTCAGGCTTTTGTATCTTCTGCCTAACAGGAAGGGGGGAGAAGAGAGAATGCTTTACTGAGGCAGCGAGAGGTATAGACAGAGTCCATGGAGGGGAGGCTGGCTTCTGTCATGTGCTGGGCTGTGTCCACAACTCTCTGCAGTTTCTTGCGGTCCCGGGCAGAGCAGTTGCCATACCAAGCTGTGATGCTTTCTATGGTGCATCAATAAAAATTGGTGAGTGTCAAAGGGGACATACCAAGCTTCTTTAGCCTCCTGAGGAAGCAGAGGCGCTGGTGAGCTTTCTTGGCTGTGGCGTCTACGTGGTTCGACCAGGACAGGCTATTGGTGATGTCACTCCTAGGAACTTGAAGCTCTCAACCCTCTCGACCTCAGCACCGTTGATGTAGACAGGAGTGTGTACACCATCCCCCTTCCTGAAGTCAATGACCAGCTCTTTTGTTTTGCTGAGGGTCAGGGATGTCTTGGAGCAGCTGCAGGGCATTCTAAAAAGGGAGGATGAACAGCCAGTTGTCATGGTGCATGTAGGCACCAATGATATAGGAAAAGACAGGATAAGGTCCTACAAGCCGAATTTAGAGAGCTAGGAGACAAATTAAAAAGTAGGACCTCAAAGGTAATAATCTCAGGATTTCTATCTGTGCCACATGCTAGTCAGAGTAGGAATAGCAGAATAGTTAGGATGAGGAATAGCAGAATAGTTAGGATGAATATGTGGCTTGGGCAGTGGTGCAGGAGGGAGGGTTTCAGATTCCTGGGGCACTGGAACCGGTTCTGGGGGAGGTGGGACCAGTACAAACCAGATGGTCTATACCTGGGCAGAACCAGGATCAATGTCCTAGGGGGATTGTTTGCTAGTGCTGTTGGGGAGGGGTTAAACTGATATGGCAGGGGGATGGGAATCCATGCAGAAAAACAGAGGGAAGCAATGCAGAGATCAAAGCAAAAGTTAGAAAAGAGAAAAGTAAGAGTGGAGTACAAAAAAGTCAAATGCCAAGGACACAGGGCAGGCACGGTAGTGTAGCGGTTAGCGTAACGCTTTACAGTGCCAGCGACCCGGGTTCAATTCCGGCCACTGTCTGTAAGGAGTTTGTATGTTCTCCCCGTGCGTCTGCGTGGGTTTCCTCGGGGTGCTCCGGTTTCCTCCCACATTCCAAAAGATGTACAGGTTAGGAGTTGTGGGCATGCTATGTTGGCGCCAGAAGTGTGGTGACACTTGCGGGCTGCCCCCAGAACACTCTCAGTAACGCAAAAAGATGCATTTCACTGTGTGTTTCGGTGTACATGTGACTAATAAAGATACCTTATCTTACAAAGGTTACTGGATTCTAAAAGGACAGTGAGTGTGAGGGTACTTTATCTGAATGCCTATAGGATTCAAAACAAGGTCAGTGAACTTGTGGCACAAGTCAGTACAAAGGGGTATGATTTAATGACCATTACAGAAATGTAGTTGCAGAGTGGAGATAATTGGGAATTAAATATCCAAGGGTATCAGGTAATATGGAAGGATAGACAGGAAGGTAAGGGAGGTGGGGTAGCGCTCTTAATTAAGGATGAGATCAGGACGATAGTGAGAGATGATATAAAATCTAAGGAGCAGAATGTTGAATCCATCTGGGTAGAGATTAGGAATAGTAAAGAGAAAAAAATCACTGGTGGGAGTTGTCTATAGGCCATCGAATAATAACATTACAGTGGCACAGGCAATAAACCAAGAAGTATCTGATGCATGTAAGAATGGAACAGCAGTTGTCATGGGGGACTTTAACTTCCACATAGATTGGGCAAATCAAGTTTGTCAAGGCAGACTTGAGAAGGACTTCATAGAATGCATCCATGATAGCTTTCTTGAACAGCATATTACTGAATCTACAAGGGAAAATGCTATCTTGGATCTGGTCCTGTGCAATGAGACAGGTAAAATTAACAATCTTGTAGTTAGGGATCCTCTTGGAAAGGGTGACCACAGTATAACGGAATTTCTCATACAAATGAAAGGTGCAACAGTTCGATCTAAAACTAGTGTATTATGCCTAAACAAGGGAGACTACAACAGGATGAGGGTGGAGTTAGCTACCGTAGACTGGGAATACAAGCTATATGGAACAGTTGAGGAACAGTGGAAGACTTTCAAGGTGTGTTTTCACAGTGCTCAACAAAAGTATATTCCAGTTAAAAGCAAGGACAGTAAGGGTGGGGAGAGCCAGCCTTGGATAACTAAGGAAATAAAGGAAGGCATCAAGCTAAAAGCTCATGCATACAAAGTCGCCAAGAGTAGTGGGAAACTGGAAGATATGGAAAACCTTAAAAAGCAACAAAGAACCACTAAGCAAGCAATAAAGAAAGGGAAGATGGATTATGAAAGTAAACTAGCACAAAATATAAAAACAGATAGTAAAAGTTTTTACAATTATAATTAAGTGGAAAAGGGTGGCGAAAGTGAATGTAGGTCCCTTGGAAGACAAGAAGGGGGAATTAATATTGAGTAATGTGGAAATGTCCGAGGCCTTGAACAACTATTTTGTGTCGGTCTTCACGGTGGAGGACATGTCTGACATGCCAAAAAGAGATGTTGTGGTTGCGATGGGAGGTGAGGACCTCGCTATCACTAAAGACATAGTGCTGAGCAAACTAAAGGTAGACAAGTCCCCTAGTCCTGATGGAATGCATCCTAGGGTACTGAAAGAAATGGTGAAAGTTAGTAGAGGCATTTGTGATAATTTACCAAAATTCTCTGGACTCTAGGCAGGTCCCAGGGGATTGGAAGATAGCAAATGTCATGCCACTATTTAAAAAAGGATGTAGGCAAAAGGCAGGTAACTATAGGCCTGTCAGTTTAACATCTGTAGTTAGGAAAATGCTTGAAGCTATCATTAAGGAAGAAATTGCAAGATATCTGGATAGAAGTCCTCTGACGAGGGGAAGAGACAAACAGTGCAGGGTCCCCCTGTGGTCATTCCCCTCAGCAACAAGTATACCCCTTTGGATACTGCTGTGGGGGGCATGACCTATCAGGGCACAGCAGCAGCAGCCAGGTCAGTGGCACTGTGGCCAGCTCTGTGGCTCAGCAGGAGAGGGTAAAGTCAGACAGAGCAATAGTGATAGGAGACTCGATAGTTAGGGGGACAGACAGGAGATTCTGTGACCGCGAAAGAGACACAAGGAAGGTGTGTTGCCTCGTAGGTGCTAGGGTCAAGGATGTCTCAGAGCAGCTGCAGAATATTCTCAAGGGGGAGGGTGAGCAGTCAGAGGTCGTGGTACACATTGGTACCAATGACATAGGTCGAAAGGGGAAGAGGTCCTGCGCAGTGAGTATAGGGAGTTAGGAAATAGGTTGAAAAGCAGGACCTTGAAGGTAGTAATTTCTGGATTACTCCTGGTGCCACGTGCTAGTCAGGGCAGGAATAGAAAGATAGATCAGATGAATGTGTGGCAGGGTTTCAGGTTCGTGGATCATTGGAACCTCTTCTGGGGCAGGGGCGACCTGTACAAGAGGGACGGGTTGCACCTTAACTGGAGGGGAACCAATATACTGGCCGGGAGGTTCACTGGTGCTACTCAGGAGGGTTTAAACTAGTTTGGCGGGGGATGGGAACCAGAGCACTGGGTCAGAAAGTGGAGGGATTGAGAGGAAGGGAGATGTCATGGCCAGTAAGAACAGGCAGGAGCAAAGTAATAGACACGATGGAATGGACAGTTTGAAGTGTGTGTATTTGAATGCTTGGAGTACTCTGGGTAAGGGTGATGAACTTAGAGCATGGAACTGGGCACGGTAGTGTAGCGGTTAGCATAATGCTATTACAGTGCCAGCGACCCGGGTTCAATTCCAGCCGCTGTCTGTAAGAAGTTTGTACGTTCTCCCTGTGTCTGCATGAGTTTCCTCCAGGTGCTCCGGTTTCCTCCCACATTCCAAAGACGTACGGGTTAGGAGGTTGTGGGCGTGCTATGTTGGCGCCGGAAGTGTGGAGACACTTGCAGGCTGCCCCAAGAACACTCTATGCAAAAGATGCATTTCACTGTGTGGTTCGATGTACATGTGACTAATAAAGAAATCTTATCTTATCTTAAAGAACATTAAGATGGACGTCTCCAGGGCCTGATGGGTTATACCCCAGGTTATTGAGAGAAGCAAGAGATGAGATTGCTGGAGCCTTGACCAATATCTTCGCGTCCTCTCTAACCACAAGCAAGGTCCTGGAGGACTGGTGAGTAGCTAATGTTGTTCCATTATTCAAGAAGGGAAACAAGAATAATCCAGGAAACTACAGACCAGTGAGTCTCACGTCAGTGGTAGGGAGGTTACTGTAGAGGATTCTTGGGGATAGGATTTATGAGCATTTGGAGAACCATAGCCTAATTAGGACAGTCAGCATGGCTTTGTGCAGGGGCAAGTCATGCCTTACTAACTTGATTGAGTTTTTCGAGGAGGCGATGAAGGTGATTGATGAAGGGAGAGCTGTGGATGTTGTCTACATGGATTTTAGTAAGGTGTTGGACAAGGTCCCTCATGGGAAGCTCATCCAGAAGATTAAGATGCATGGGATCCATGGTGACTTGGCCGTTTGGATTCAGAATTGGCTTGTCTGTAGAAGACAGAGAGTAGTGGTCAATAGGACTTATTCTAGCTGGAGGTCTGTGACTAGTGGTGTTCCTCAGGGATCCGTACTGGGACCTCTGCTGTTTGTGATGTATATAAATGACCTGGACAAAAACGTACATGAGGGGGTTAGTAAGTCTGCAGATGATATGAAGATTGGTGGTGTTGTGGATGGTGTAGAAGACTGGCAAAGGATACAGCAGGATACAGATCAGTTGCAGATATGGGCAGAGAAATGGCAAATGTGAAGTGTAGCACTTTGGGACATCAAATATATAGGGACAGTACACTATTAATGGTAAGACCCTTAACAGTGTTGATGTGCAGAGGGATCTTGGGGTCCAAGTCTATAGCTTCCTGAAAGTGGCTACACAGGTTGATAGGGTGGTAAAGAAGGCGTACGGCATGCTTGCCTTCATTAGTCAAGGAATTGAGTTCAAGAGTCAGGAAGTTATGTTGCAGCTTTATAAAACTCTAGTTAGGCCGCATTTGGAGTACGGCATTCATTTCTGGTTGCCCCATTATAAGAAGGATGTGGAGGCTTTGGAGAGGGTGCAGAAGAGGTTTACCAGGATGCTACCTGGATTAGAGGGCATGTGCTGTAAGGAGAGGTTGGACAAACTTGGGTTGTTTTCTCTGGAGCGATGGAGGCTGAGGAGAGATCTGATAGAGGTTTATAAGATTATGAGAGGCATAGATAGACAACCAGTGTCTTTTCCCCAGGATTGAAATATCTAATATCAGAGGGTATGCATTGCAGGTGAGAGGGGATAAGTTCAAAGGAGGTGTGCGGGGCAAGTTTTTTTACACAGAGAGTGATGGGTGCCTGGAATGTGCTGCCAGGGGTGGTGGTGGAGGCAGATACGATAGAGGTGTTCAAGAGGCTCTTAGATACGCACATGAATGTGCGGGAAATGGAGGGATATGGACATTGTGTAGGCAGAAGGGACTAGTTTAGTTGGGCATTTGATTACTAATTTAATTAATTTGGCACTACATCATGGGCCAAAGGTTCTGTTCCTGTGCTGTACTGTTCTATGTTCTAAGTGGTTCCATCAGGCAGACACAGCATGGATCCAGGAAAGGCAGGTCCTGTTTGACAAACTTACTGGAGTGCTTTGAGGATATAATGAGCACAGTGGAGAGAGGGGAACAGGTGGATGTTATAATCTTGTATTTCCAGAAGGCATTTGATAAGGTGCTGCATAAAAGACTTATCCATAAGATATGGATGCATGGAGTTGGGGGTAATATATTAGCATGGATAGAGGATTGGTTACCCAACAGAAGGCAGAGAGTTGGGATAAATGGGTGTTTCTCTGGTTGGCAATCAGTGGAGAGCAGAGTGCCGCAGGGGTCGGTGCTGGGCCTACAACCATTCGTGATATATGTTAATGATTTGGAAGAGGGGATTGAGTGCAGTGTATCTAAGTTTGCTGATGACACTAAATTGAGTGGAAAAGCAAATTGTGCAGGGGACGTGGAGAGTCTGCAGAGAGATGTGGATAGGTTAAGTGAGTGGACAAGGGTCTGGCAGATGGAGTACAATGTTGGTAAATGCGAGGTCATCCACTTTGTAAGGAAAAACAGAAGTCAGATTATTATTTAAATGGTGAAAGATTGCAGCATGTGCAGAGGGACTTGGGAGTGCTTGTGCATGAATCACAAAAGGTTGGTGCAACAGGTTGTCAAGAAGGCAAATGGAATGTTGGCCTTCATTACTAGAAGGATTGAATTTAAGAGCAGGGAGGTTATGCTGCAACAGGGTACTGGTGAGGCCGCACCTGGAGTACCGCGTGCAGTTCTGGTCTCCTTACTTGAGAAAAGATATACTGGCTTTGGAGGCAGTGCAGAGGAGGTTCACCAGGTTGATTCCAGAGATGAGGGGGTTAGCTTATGAGTAGAGATTGAGTCACCTGTGACTATACTTGCTGGAACTCAGAAGAATGAGAGGCGATCTTATAGAAACATATAAAACTATGAAAGGGATAGATAAGATAGAGGCAGGAAGGTTGTTTCCACTGGTAGGTGAGACTAGAACTAGAGGACATAGCCTCAAGATTCGGGGGAGTAGATTTAGGATGGAGATGAGGAGGAACTGCTTTTCCCAGAGAGTCATGAATTTGTGGAATTCTCTGCCCAGGGAAGCAGTAGAGGCTACCTCATTAAATATATCTAAGACACAGTTAGATAGATTTTTGCATAGTAGGGGAATTAAGGGTTATGGGGAAAACTCAGGTAGGTGGATCTGAGTCCATGGCCAGATCAACCATGATCTTATTGAATGGTGGAGCAGGCTCGACGGGCTGGATGGCCTCCTCCTGCTCCTATTTCTTATGTTCTTATGAAATTTGCAAGAGTGTTTGGTGACATACCAAATCTCCTCAAACTCCTAACGAAGTAGAGCTGCTGGTGTGCCTTCTTCATGACTGATCAATGTGTTGGGCCCGGGATAGATCCTCCGAGATGTTGATGCCCAGGAACTTGAAGCTGTTCACCCTTTCCACCGCTGACCTCTCAAATGAGGACTGGTGTGTGTTCTCCTGACTTCCCCTTCTTGAATTCCATAATCAATTCCTTGGTCTTGCTGACATTGAGTGTGAGTAAACTTTCAGTTACTTTCAGACGTAAAAATGAATATTGAGCAATGTTTTTCATCTTAATCCCTGAATAGTTGTGATGGTAACTGACAACAAGCTCCACCTCTTTTCACTGAGGCAGTCTTGTGTTGGTTATCATTTCAGTGTAATTACAGTCCACAAGGATGACACCAAGTTTTAGTTGCCTGTTCCAACAAAGCTTGAAGAACAGCACCTCATCTTCAATCCAGGCACATTTGCAACCCTCAGGACTTGATACTGAATTTAACAATTTCAGATAAGTACCCAGGTGGAAGGTTGCCAATTGGAAATTAACTCTGTTTTTCTCTCTCCACAGATGTTGCCTGACCTCCTGGCTATTTCCAGCAGTCTCTTTTATTTCAGGTTTCCACCAACTGCAGTGTTTTGTAGCACAGAGTTCCAACACTGCTCTGTTCCCATTCATTTCCTTCTATTTACTCCTCCTCCAGACAAATCAGCTGTGATTAACAAGCCCTGTCTATCTTCTGTCAGCCAGCACCAACACCACTTAAGTCATTCAGTCTCTCTTGGGCTCTGCCCTTTCACAGAAATTCTCTTCTCTCCACCCTTCCCTCTCTCTGCACCTTAAAACGCACTTTATTTCTCACTTTGCACAGCTCTGATGAAATGCCGTCTATCAATCATTTACTCTGTTTCTCTTTCCACAGATGCTGCCTGACCAGCTGATTATTGCCAACATTTTTTTGTTTTTCTTATCATTTCATGAAAGGAAGAGACCATCTGCTTACCACTGACTGGATCAAATCTTGGTTACAGGCATAACATAAACAAGGATGAGTTACCTCCTCTTCAGCTAGCAGCTTATTATCCAGATTGCATTGTATGGTGCCTTTTATGTGTTCCCTAGCCAGAGACAAAATAAATGCCTTGAGCAGCAACTTAACAGTACAATGCCCTGGCTGCAACTTTGAGTGGACCATATCTGGAAGATGGAGAAGATGTTTCAAGGGCATTCTCAAAGCCTCCTTGAAAAATCCTCACTGACGCATGGGAATTCTTGGTCCGTGACCACTTAAAACAGAAGAGGACCATCTGGGAAGAGAACAAGTATGTCGAATCTCTTCGACAAGGAGGCTGAGCAAAACCAGCGTAAGAAATGCACAACATTCCAAACTACCCACCTGCCTGCCTCATCAAGCACCTCTTGCCCCACATTGGCCTCATCACTCACCTCAGAACTGGAGTGGAAACAAGTCATCCTCAATCCTGAAGGACTGCATAAGAAGGAAGACTGCTCTCCACTGCCACCTGTCCTGCCAGCTCTCAATCAGACCTTTTTGTGCCAGCTTATTCTGGAACATTCCCATAATGAGAGAGCTTAAAATACAGTTAGAGCAAAAGTCACTTTATTCCTGAATTTATTGTTGAAAGAGCTGACTTTTACCTGCCTATCGTTCACGGGAGGGGTAGAATTTCACGAGGATTTCAATCTTCTGCCAGAAACTTGAGGTAACACAAGAAAATGACCAGGGGGCTTAGGTTAATGACTGTATTAAAATAGTGCAGACATGAATCTGATGCAAGTGTATTCACCATTGAAGTAAAAGTAGCACACAGACAAAATTAAATCTCCAAAGTTCATAAATTAGATGAACTAAATGCAGCCATAGCCCATTTCAGATAACTCAGATTCTTACGCTAAATATAGAAATTTCAAAAAATGTATTCTCTCTTGGCGGGAGGAGGCAGCCGAGCCATTCGCTAAAGTTACAGTAGGAAAACCTCCGTGGAAATTCTACCCAAGCATGTGCAAGTTATTTGACCCCGTGGGCAGCCAATATTGCGGCAGAGAGAGGGGCGGTGCGGTGTGGAGGTCGATGGTGGCTGGAAACAGCAGAAACAAATCCAGCAGGTGTCACCAGAGAGCAAACGGCAAAGGGCACTGCAGGCTGATTGATTTATCAGCCCAAGAACACCGATAACAATTGTAGTAATTGTTCTGATCGAAATCAGTAATCGGACCTCATAGAGCTCTGAAATGTAGTCGTTTAAAGGGAATTTAAACCATAAGTAAATACATGTAACAATATTGAACCGTGCGCAGCACACATCGCTGGTTTCATTTGTTTTAATTTTCTCCTCCTCGGATTTAAACGCATCACACACCTTCCGAAAACCAAACTCGTGGCCATTACGCACAGCATCTGATAAGAGTACAGGTGTGAGAACGATAGTGAACAGTAAACTGAAATATGTCCCCACATAGAACTGCGCAGTAACAGCGAACTGCGTTGTTAGGCTGTGCACCACACCGGTTGTTGGAAAGGGGTGCTTTGCTGTGAATGTCGTCCAATAACATTGGGACGGTGGATTTGTGTGTTGGGGGGAGGGGCGGGGGTTATGATGTAGTTCATGAGGCCCAAATCATGCACTGTTCTATACGGATGCATTGAAATTTAACTGTTCCTGAGCCGGCCCCATCTGAGAGAAGCTGCAGAATGAGAAACTGATTTTACAAGTGAGATGGTATAAACCTGGGATCCTGCTGTGTCAACATCAGGAGTGATGACTTGTCTATAATGGGAGAGAAGTCATGTGTCAAAGTCGATGACAACTTCTTTAACCAGGCTAATGACTTTATTAAAATAGTACACACAGAAATGTATTTCAAGTGTGTTCGCCAGTGCTCTAATAATAGCACACAGACAACGTTAAACTGCCAGCAATTTAAAGATGAACTAAGTTTACCCTTTCCTACTCTTTGGTTAGCACAGACAAGGCCTTTTGGTTCCATTTGGAAATATTTTAAAAATCCTCCCTTTTCAGGTCCTCCCATTGCACACTGCTGCCTTGGTGAAACAAAAACCATGTGCTCCTTAACCCCATTTTATCCTATACTCTAACTGGTCAACAAGAGTTACACGAGACTTAGAAACTCCCGCTGCCTTTATAATAGAGAAATTACAAGCACAAAACCTTGCCCCTGTGAACCCACCATATCATTGGGTGCTCAACAATAACCAATGAAAGGGGAACTAATTAACAGGTACCAAGATGACCGGTACAACAGGAAGTGAAGTACTTGAATTCCCCAATGTATTGCATTGCCCAATATTGAGACATGTAGATGTTCAAGGAAGATGCCAGCTTCCATCTCAGCTCTGTGCTGAGTTAGCTGATTCCAGTCAGGTGGTGACAGTAGGAATAAAAAGCAGCTTCTTTGGGAAGGTAAAAATCAGCCAGGATTGCTGCTCCTGATTATTATCCAAAAAATAAACAACGCTAGAAAGCAGGCATATTAGTACAGTACCTTTAATGCAAACTTTCTGAGATGCTTCAATGAGAGTAATTGAAAAATTTGACATCAAAATGCACAAGATGTTGGAGCAAAAGCTTTGTCAGAGAGGGAAGAGGGGAGGTATTTAATAATATGGGTTCCCCCCCCCCCCCACCAATTTTGCATATAGCTGCTCCATCAGACTGGACTTTGCTTCACCAAAACAGAAAAAAGGGCACTGACTTAATGTGAGAGGGTGACCTGATCACATGACAGAATGGGAAATTAACAATTTGGCCCTTTGTGTCCAGAATGTCATGCCCACCTGTCCTGGTCTCCAGCAAGCCAGTGGAAACTGCATGGTCCCTCTCCAAAGATCTAGGCATGGATGTAACCTCAAAGGAAGGGCAAGCAGTTAGCTCAGATAGACCCCACGACAGCCAGCTGTCAGGATTTGTGAATGACCATCTGGCCAGATCCAGGAGCAGTGCCACCCTACCACTGCACCATGTGTCCAAAGATCAGGAGCATGGGGCTGAAATGCAACTACAAATTGAGGAACAGCCCCTTCAAATGGTCAGAGAGCCTTCAATTTCTTGCAATTCCATATATTTATGAAACATGGATTCTTCCAGGCCACTGAAATGATAGGCAGTCTGGGTAAACCAATTCAAAAGTCTGTTGCACCAGACTCTCCACTCCACATCACCAATGTAAAGGGAGAGGACTCTTGCACAGAGAGACCTCCACTGGGGACCCCCTCACTACCAGATGGCAGAACGGACCATATGTCTAGACAGCAGATGAGGGCAGAGGGAGTGCACAGAAGCAGCCTGTACAGGAACTGCCTCTGCATGCCATCTGTAAAGATACTTTGTACACAGGTTTCTCTATAGGATCCAAAGGCAGAGAGTCACAACCTCAGTATGAATGCACACCAGCAACCGACCACTCTCCTCCACAAAACTCTATGCGCATCCTCGCTGGACAGATCAGGAGACAACAGAGCCCTGTAAAAGGAGCAGACTGCGTTATTTGTCCCACTGTGTGATGTTGGAGCTGTCATTGACCAGCAGCTCCATGAGCTGCTTATAGATGCCCCACAATTTCTTCAGTGAGTAAAAAGGTGAGGCACAGTACAAATCTTGTAGGATCTAGGCCCGTGACCTCATGTACGCACCTTGGGACCCCTTGAGCTGCAGGTCCCTCAGTGCATCCTTATTTGTACATCTGCCACAGGGCCAGGTCCTCAACTGCTCAACCCTGAGAGGATTCCAAACCTCCCTCTCAAGGCACCCGATCTCAGACTCCCAGCTCTTGGTCAACCCCTTTGTGTACTCTTGACAGAAGAGACAGATGTGAATCTTGCCCACATTCCATCATAGCCTCAATGACAGGAAGCCCCCCTACTTCCTTCTCCAGCTAGCCAAGAACTGGCGGAATGAATCCTGGGACCATGCTTCCTCCAGTTGTTAAAAGTACCTGTTTACAGACTCCACCTGCGTGGGCAGCAAATGAATTCTGCCTACACCAGGTGGAAATCTGAGCACAGCACTGGCGGATGGATGCTTTTGAGACAAAGGAGATGTATACATGTGAGTTGCGAGCAATTGATCTCCAATTTTGTTTTTGGTTTTCCTTTCCTTTCTCTTGTGGTGCACTTCCCTGAAACACCACTCCACCCCAACCCTCGACCAGCCTTGTCATTCAGACATGGGTGCCAGTTAAAAAATACAAAATTCACCCAGTCAAGGGAGATAGGTAGCTTTACAGCAGAATCAGCAAAGGTTAAATTTGATCAGTTCATTATTTTTTCCTCACAAACGTGGGTAAGAATAGACAAAGAAATTTTGCTGACCTGAAACATTGACTGGTTTCTCTTTTCACAGATGCTGCCTGAGTTCTTCCAGCATTTGTTTGTTTTGTAAGAAATTACTGTATGTTACTTTTGCTTGTCCCCACCCACCTTTCCACTCCAGTCTCCACGTTTTCACATCCAGCTTAAAGTATTTTTTTAATAAATCAGTAAAATGTTTGTACAAATGGAAACAGAGGGGGCCAACACCCAAAATCAAATGATACTTAACACTCTGGGGCTGTGATCATTGCAAGCATTTTCCAAAAATTAAACAAGTCAAAAATTAAAACCTTTCAGATTCACACCCTCCAAAATATGGGACTATCAAATTTTCAAGCTGGGAAATGTTCCCTTGTTATTTAAGAAAATGTACTTTACAAGTACACTTTCTAAAATTACTTATTCATAAAAATGAACATCTTTACCTTGAAGCTTAGATTTATCTCAGCACCATTGGACATGGCATTCCCTGTCCTGAGCACTAGCCTTCTGCAGCCAAATATCCTTCCAACGCTCATCATTTATGAGGCACGACAATTCGGTAGGGTATGGCGGTATGGTCGCCCTGGAATTGTACCCAAGCAACACCTCAGGAGAAAGAGTGTTTAGTTTTTACCAGCCTGACCTGCTGAGTTCCTCCAGCACTTTGGGTGTGTCCCTTTTATTTATTTTAGATTTAAAAAATTTAATTGCCCCACCAAGAAATTCTAATTCTTCTCAGATACCTACATCTTTAAAAAATGCAGTCAAGTCTCCTTCAAAGCCTATGTTAATTTTCCATCAGTTGTTATGTGGTAAGTCTCCGGCTCGAGCTCAGCACTGTCAAATAAAGTCAGCGCTTGCGTACTCATGACCTCCTCGATTGCTGATTTGCTGCCCAGCGCGGGAGAAGACGAGACTGCAGATGACAGGCTTGGTGATTGGCTCATGAAATCCAAAATCACGTGACCCGTGGCTCACGGCGTTAATCGTCAGCATCGCCCAAAAATTTAGAAGTACATCTTGTACACACAATGAGCGCCCATAGCTTTTGGAGTAAAATTCAAAGACACACAACACACTAGATAAATTCCTTCTCAGTAGTAAACGCCAACTATTTGAATCACCCCAACCCCCTCCCTTCGTTCCAGACGTCCCAATCCGATTTAATCGTGGCTGTTTGAATGTTATGCAGAACATAACGCAATTTTACTATACGAACTGGAGGTCTTGCAAGGGGCACAATCGGGAACCACATGCGGTGAAGTACTAGAACTGATGGCAACAGAAATAGATATGACATTTGCTCCCTTTAACAAAAAGACTGAATTATATAAGAACACCGTGTTTGAAATAGGCCATTGTCTCAATTACAATTTCGTGGCTTGGATTCGAGTCCTCGATCTTTTAAAATAGGTGTTCTAGTTCCATGACAATTTAGAGGCAAACGGCGAAATTTGAAGGTAAAAAACCGTGGGTTTTTGAATGTTACTATTTTGAATGCTGTGGAAAAACTGTGGCCTTAAAATAATCATTGGTTCAAATTCCCTAAGTTCCTTTTTAAAAACAAAATCAACACACGTAGCCTGTTAATTTATAACCATAACATGAAGCACTCCAATAGACATTAGTGTTTTCTTGCACCCCAGGCCTTGATCTTGTGTTTAATTGGATGGAGTTGCAAAAGGTTGTTTGTGTGTATTACTTATTTGGTGGTTAAATCCCAAATCAGAACAGCAATATCAGAGGTGCACAACAGGAATACGGATTTTAAAACACGTGTGCACCAAAATAACAAGGCTAAGGCTTAGGATGGCAAGGGGCTTCAGAGAAATGCAGATAAGTGAAAAGGCATAGACAGGGGAAATAGAATATAACGTAGAAAAAGGCAAGCTAATCTACTTTGGTACAAAAAAAGTTTTATTTTTAAAACATGGAAAGAGACTGAAATATGTTGGTGTTCAGGAGGGACCTTCAGCACCTTGCACAAATCACTGAAATTTAATGTGTAGGTATAGCAAGTAATTAGGAAGGCAAACAGTGTATTGGGTCTTACTGTAAGGATTTGAATAACGTTTAATTGTAATCAAATAGGGCCCCAGTGAAGCTGCACCCAGAATAGGTCTGGTCTTCATACCCAAGATATACTTGCAATAAGAGGGTGTGAAAAGTTTACAAAATTGATTCCTATGGGTGGGGGCCATCCCAAGAGATTAGGCAGATTGGGGATTACTCACTAGATGGTCTTATTTAAATAATTTTCTTACAGGCCTTCACAAGGTGGAGGCAAGGATTGTTTCCCCCAGATTGGTTGTCTAGAATCAGAAATGAGTCTCAAAATAAATGGTTGACCAAGTGGAAATTATTTCACAGCTCTCTTGGACAGAAAATTCCAAAAGTTCACTACCTTGAGTAACTGTATATTCAAGAAAGATGATAAGACTTTGTATATCAAGTGAAACAAGGGATATTGCATTAGTATACAAAAGCAAGTGGTTGAGGCAGGTACAATAACATTTAAAAGATACTCGCACAGGTACATGGATAGGAAAGGTTTAGAGGGATACGAACCAAACACAAGCAAATGGTACTAACTTAGATGGGCATCTTGGTCAACATAGATGAGTTGGGCCAAAGGGCCTGTTTCCATGCTGCATTGCACTGATTCTAAGAGGCAGAAATGAAAAGGCAAGGTATGATCTTACAGAATGGCAGAGCAGGCACAAAGGGCTGAATGGCCTCTACCATTTGCTATTCTTATCCAGTCTGGCCTTTATGCAACTCCAGAGCCACCCACATGATTGCTTAACTAGACTCAATTCAGGATAATTTAGAGATGGACAACAAATGGTGGCATCACCAGTGACAGCAACACACAAAAAAAGCAAGCTTCTCCTGCATTGGCAAGCCCTTTCCTTCATGTACAAGAGCATAATGTAATACTCTTCACTTGCTCAAATGATTGTAATTCAAATAGATGACACCATGCAGGAAAGAACAGTCAGCTTGACTGGCACCCCATCTACCATCATTGTACTGGGGCTAGTGTGCATCACCAACAGAAATGCACTGCAGTTACTTGCCTTGGCTACAACAGCACCTCCCAACCCTGTAGCCTCTACCAGCAAAGGATGAGGGTAGCAGGTGCAGAGGACCACTCTGCCTCCAGCTCCTTTTCAAAGTTACACATGAAAACATATGGGAGTTTCAAAAAACTTATTGTAAGTTTCAAATTGCAAGTTTGTACAGTTACATTGATAACTGTAATTAGTAAATAGAAAATATGCTTAGTGCTTTGGTTGGTCTTTTTCTAGTTCAGCTTCATCAATTGTGAAGAGCTCATTTCAAATCTAACACCACTGTACTTTGAAAGAGATATCCCTGGAACACTGTGTAAGCATTCTTGTACAGGATTTGGCATCACTTTCACAAAAAAAAGAACACGTAGTACAGGATGCAGCAATTCCCACCCCTGCCACCAACCACTGCCCCCCCCCCCCCCAAACAATCTCAGTACTATCTCCAAATCCTTCAAGAACTCAGCATTCACCCAAGTGACCTTGTGCATCCTCCATTCATTGCAATACTGATAACAGTAGTATTCTTGGTACTATGCTCTGGAATCCCTCAGGACTTGTTTGCATTCTTCTTTAAATCCAGCTCAGAGCATCTCTTAGTCACCCCATGACTTTGGGACAAGCTCCAACCACAATGTAGCTTTTGTTTGCACGGTTGAGCTAAAAATCAAAGGGCAGAAGGGAAAGACTTGAGCATCACCCCGTACATCCCGTTTTCTCCAAAAATTCCTTCCTTTACCTCTGCATAAACACAACCCTGCCCCCCCCACCCCCCAAATAATCCTCATTGTTTTTGATGACCTATGATGGGCAGCTCAAACCCCAATTTAAAATATACACATACACTTCAGCCATTACAGCCCTTCACATCCTGCGTTGACTCCTTCCTTGCGTTTGCTCTATCCATTAGCTCCATTGGTCCCTACCATTAATATCTTAAAACTAAATTCCTTTTTTTTTAAAAGAAATAAATGTTACACAACTCTTCAGCGAATTAGTCAATTTTGAAGGGAGTGTGCAAATGGGGCCCTGGCAAGTTTAAAAAGATACACCAGAAACATCACTCAGATTTCAGAACAACTGGATAGGGGACTCAGTTTTACTGTACATCCACACAGAATTTTTGCAATACAACTGAAAATCTCTTAAATAGAAAACATGTTATCAAATTTCAGTGCAGTGAGAAATCCTTCATATTCATGCAAAACCTTCCATTAAAAAAAAGCACAAACATAGTTAAGTGTTAACAGTTTATTAGAAAGATATTGTAGGCTTAAAAAAAATTCCATTGCATTTGACATAAATTGAGGTTTTCAGCTTGTACTGAGCAGATTTCACAAAATACATCCTAAAGATAGTGTATTAACAGTTTCTTCAAAACTTGCATTCATACTCAAGACAGTGCAAATACACTTTTGGTCATCTAAATGTACAGCCACTTAAGATCCACAAGCGACAATGTACAGCTTTATCACTCATCATACTAACAGATGTAGAAGCTGAAGGGTCAACCAATACCATTAATAGTTTGAACCAATTCTTAGAGATGGAGCCACTCTGAAAACTTATTAAAACCTCAGCATGCTAACTGCTGCAGAATCATCTAAGGTGGCTTAATTGATACTGAAGGAATTTGGTATTAGATTGTATAGGAACCAACTACAAGGTTTAGTACTAGGTCAGTACAAATTCAGATCACTATAAATAATTTTTGCTCAAGTCCTGGCATATTTTTGTCCTGCATATAATATGCAGGATGACATATTTTTATATTGTCTTGTACTGGTAAGCAATTTTGTCCAATACTCTGGTATGTATCGACCCCTAGAAAAGCCTTTTAAACAAGTTGAAAATGGATTGAAAGATGCTTCACTGCCTGAACAGCTATCAACTTATAATTGTGTTTTGTTAAAAATTAACAGTTTAATGAATGCGTTTCTTCCAATTCCCTGAAGCCTTTTTCCCTCAATTCATTTACTCTAGATCTGGCATTTCTGGAAAAACAAAAAGATATTTAATAGACAAATTAAGTACAGTGGAAACAAAATTAATTACCTCAAAAACATCCAAAATTTACTTACTCTCATCATCACTATCCTGCGACCCATCCTAAAGAGCAAAGAGTAAACAATTAAAGGCATTTACTATATGTTGCAAATTTGACATCAATTCACAATTATAGTTAGCAGCAAAATCCTTCAGAGGGACAAACTTTCTATTTCTATCCCATGTTCCTAATTACATAATAGCAATGGGATATCCCATACTGAAATACTCCAAATCAAAAATGTACTTTGAGGCAGAGAAAAAGAAACTGCAGGCTTAATCTACACACACTAGTTATCAAAAGTTGGTGTAGCGTGGCATGTTTTAGTACATTTGCAGTAGACACATGCAAACCCAACAGATGGAGTTAGAAATTCAAATACATGCATCACAAGAATCCATTGGAACATTATAGGTGACAATGCATTACCCTTTTAGACAGTGGACAGACCTACATCAAAAATACTGTGTTTTAGTTCCACTTTAAAAATAATTAATATTAAATTTATAGTATTGAATCTCAATATTCCTGTAATCCAAGAAATGTACTGATTTTTCTACACAGTACATTATCAATAATCACCAAATTCATAAACTTTACACCTTAGCCTGGCTATGCAACTTGCATCAACCTGGTTCCAAGCCAACCTGTGTTATATCATCCCTGTCTGCTGAGTATCACACAGCTGTGCTTGCCCTTTTCAAGCCTTATGAAAAGCATTTAAAAAAAATAATCACAAATTGTACTCATTTGCAGTTAACATTAAGCAACAGTTTGTTAGTCAGAGTATTCTTTCTGGGGCAAAGACTTAAGGTTGACTTAACCATGACAACCATCATAACTGAAAGATTTCCTGACAACTAAAAGTTACATTTATGTAACATCTGTTGTACCAAACCAAAAACAATGTGGCGTCCTCTACATTGGTGAGGCCAAACGCAGACTAAGTGACCATTTCGCAGAACATGTGCTCCGTCCGTAACCGTGATATGAATCTCCCCGTTGCCAGTCACTTCAACTCCCCCTCCCACACAATCACTGATTATGACAGTCCTCAGCCTCCTCCACTGCCAGGAGAATTCCAAGCGCAAACTAGAGGAACAGCACTGCATTTTCCATCTTGAAACCTTGCAGCCTAACGGCACAAACATTGAATTGTCTCACTTTAAGTAATCCCCACCACCCCCCCCCCAACCATGCCGCCTCTTCCCTTTCCAAGCCTTTTTTTCTACCCCCCCCCCCCTCCTTTTCTCCTCCTTACCTTTGACCCATCCCCTGGTGGATCTGCTCTCCCCTCCTCCCCCACACCTGCCCATCATCTTTTACCCACATCCACCCATCACCACCTTGTACCCCTGCCTGCCCTCTTTTGTCCACCTATCACTGCTCTGTTCTTCCCTCCTATATGTTGGGCTTCCCCTTTTCCTATCTTCAGTCCTGAAGAAGGTTCTTGACCCGAAACATTGACCGCCTGCTTTTCTTCACAGATGCTGCCTGGCCTGCTGCGTTCCTCCAGCATCATAGCGTTTTTCATCCCATTCTCCAAAAAACAAAGGAGCCAGGGATATAAATTGGGTGAATGGCTCAAAAAGGTGAACTTCTGAAAAGGAGTTGAAGGGGTTTTGGGAGGAATTCGTAAACTTTTCATATGGCTGAAATCACAGTAATATCCAATGTGCCAAGGGGGGAGGTAGCAGGGAAGAGTCAAAAATGCACAAAAGAGTCAGAACAGTCATGCAAGAGTGACCTTGGCACCTGTGGAAGTAGAGTTAGCAATTGAGGGAAGTAAAAATTTCCAAGAAAAATAACTACCAATGGCCAACCAGATAATATACAAATCCAAGCCTTGGACCAACTCAAATTTTAAGTGTAGGTCTGACCAGGACAAAACAAGCTCTACCAATAGAACTGCCAAAATCCTTTTCAACTGATTTAAGTTCCGGCCTTTACCTACACTATGGACCATGGCTTCTCTGTAATAGAAGAGTTAGCATAGCATTTTGATATTCACCTTTTCAAAGGCACAATTAGCCATATTACTACATGCAATCTACACTATTTATCAACAGAAAACCACAAAACTTCAGTCATTGAAGAGGACTTGAACTTGAACCCCCGAGAGTCTAGTTATAACCGCTATAATTACTGGGTTGCTGCATAATCTCATTTCCATTTCACAAAGTTAAAAATATAGAGCTCTAAGCTAGTATCTTCATACTTACATCGTCCATTCCATCAACGTCTGGGATGTCTCCATCATCATCTCCTCCCATATTGTTCATCATCTATAAAGATGTATTTTTTAATTTTTTTAAAAATTAATTCTAAGCAGTACATTAATAAAGACATTGTAAATAGGGGCAAGTAATACATGGGGTGGTGTTAAGTTCCACAGACCTGGATGGTCCAAGTTCAATCCCTCACTAATCTTAGCTGTGATACTGGTTACAATTACTAGGGAACAAGAGAAGGGGCTGAAGGCAATAAGCCCAGATTCATTCTTCAGTGCTTGAACAGCAGTAACTGTCACAACTGTAACCACCTCCACAGTCCAAAACCTATTGACACCATCAGTACTCACGTTCGGTTAAGGTAATTAAGTGGTGGGGAAGCACAGACACAGTGTTCAATATAAATAATGGGGATTTTTTTTAAAAAACACATATGGTCAATGAATAAAGTTAACAGACTTATTTTTTAAAAACATTATCACTCATTGAGAAGCTGTATGCTACATGAACAGAAAACACATTACCCCAATATGCTTTAATATCAATTCTTTTAAATAAGTATTCCCACACAGAAAACAGGAGTTTCCTGCCAATCCAGGAATTTTTTTAAACAATTCTCAGTGCCATTGTACAAGGAACACTATAGTTTAGATGTAGTTTTGTCCACTGTACTTGGTGTACAAATAGTGCTTACACTATGACATGCAGGTGATATATTTCTTGAAGGATTATATCATGTGTAGTTGCATACTCTGGGACGTTGAGCCAACAAGTGGGCAAAAGAACTCAAACTCAGCAGGAAATGAATCAAAAATCCAGTGAAAGCTAAGGATGTTCAACAAGAATCCAACTCTTTTCAGGAGTTTACTTCCCAGAACAAGTCTCTTCCTACTAGTACTTATTCCAAGGACATCCATTTTCCAGAAACAGTGATATATTTGACCCTCACTCAACAGATGCAACAACTACCCCATGAAAGATGTGTATATCCATGTGCAGTAATATATATTAGCCAATTACATAAATGGATGTCCCTACCTGTGAGAACTTCTCGAAGCTGGATAAATCTTCCTCTTCTGGATCATCATCCCAATCTCTCCAGTTATTGAAATCCACTTTGAGCCAGTTTAACTGCAAAAGTGGTCAGTCAATATTTGAAAGCAATGAAAACAAGATATTAGAGAACAACATTGCAAGATCCTAGTTACCTTTGGTTTTTCTTTGGTTAACCGTGGCCATGCTTGACCGGATTCTCCTTTTCGTAAATAGCACAAGACAGATCTGTCTGTCCGCTTGTGTCTGGAATCCTACAAAATACATTACAGGAACAATATAGACCAGTATGATATGGATCCATACAATTAGACCAATGCAACAACTATTATTCTCCTAGTAAAATGTGAATAAGTCTATTCCCCAGCCCCCAGAAGAGAATTTCAATACGATGAGGATTTAACAAAATATTCAACTATACTTAGTCACCAAAGGGACAGAGAACCATTATTGCACTCTTGTGAAAAACTGAACAACTGCACTGGCAGAGTTTGATATTGATCATTAACATGCTTTCTCAACTAAGAATTGGCACAAGCATGACAAAAGTAGCAGAGGATATTACTTATCTGGCTCATTTATTGTCCAATACTTACATTTGGGTCAATTGCATTATAAAGATTAACTTCATTAAAATGCTTTACGTTCTCAGCTCCTCCAAGACAGCTACAAGGAAAACAGATGCCATACAAAAAAGTGAATTTCAATACCTTGTTCTCAAACATTAATGGCCATAAAAAGCTTGATAGATATTTTATTATCATGTCATACTTTATGGCTCAATTCTCAAATAAAAATATCTACAACAAAGGCATATTCATCAGAATATGAGGTCTTAGAGCAACAGATGTAGCATCAGAGTTCACAAAGGCACAGCTGGACAGAAAACATCCAGATTCTAACTTGATGTTATATTGCTTTCAGGTATAAACCCTTTGAAGGAACTGAAAAGGTGTTCGATTCTATCTGGAGGTACAACCGCCAAACACACTTTCCTTAATTTTTCTGCCCCATGTCTCCTGACATTTGTTACCAGCCTCCTCCAGTGTTGCAAAGCTGCACATGGAGAGACAGCACATCTTTCTACCAACCAATACTGTGGGAAATGCCAAAAATACTGGAGAGAAACATGACCCTGAAAAGGTTCTTGACCCAAGATATTAACATTTTCTCTCTCCACAAATCCTGTGCAGATACTTCTATCACTTTGTTTTCATTTCATCTTTTTACCCAATAGCTTAAGTTTGCAAGTCTTAATATTGACTTGAAGAAAATCAAACCTTAACTATAGCATGCATTTTCATTTAAGCATTGGGGAATGAATGTACAACAAATTGTCCTGACAAGATGGTGTGCTCTTCTCATCCATCCAACTCCTGATGGGTCTTCATGCATCCCCCATTGTATGACTGTTTTTCATTTATGTACTTTAAATGTTGTTCATTTGCAATACTGTGTTTTAATAAAAACCTGAATTACAAAAGGTTGCTGCCCTCTAGCTCGGGCAGCATCGAGGAAAGGAATAAAGTACATTTTTTTTTGCATCTGGCATAGGTCAGTTCAACTTCTTTAGAAAAGGCAACAACACAATTGACCCCAAATCCTCTGATCCAATGTTCACAAATGGATAGTCAGTCTCTCTCCTCTCTTCCCCCCCAGCACTTGCTACAATGAAACCATGACAGGTTTTCCATTCTTAGCCAGAGCCTTAAAGACCTTCATGTCCAGCATGGCACAATGCCATACTTAGCACAGCATTTTATGGTTCAGCCAAACTTCCATTAGGAAATAATTGCATAAACCCAGAAGACATTTAAAAAAAGGTGGAAATAAATGGAGCAGATTCAGTTATTTTGGATCAAACTTAACATTTTCAGCAAAAAACTGCTGGAGGAACTTAGCAGGTCAGGCAGCACCTGTGGAGGCAAAGGGATGGCCAATAGTTAGACCCCGCATCAGGACTGAGAGTAAGTGGGAAGATAGCCAGGAGAGAGAGGCAGGCCAGTGGGATTGAGGCCTTTTTTGATTGCATCATAAATTGATGTGGTTCAAGTAAAACTTGTAGCATTCACTAAACTATAGCAAACAAACCAGAGCTTAGAGCATTAACACCCCAAGAATCATCCATTTACACAAATACTTTTGGAAGCATTTGGTGAGGGCAGGGTTTAAAAAGAGGACAGTACTCAAAATAGTGGATAAGATTACATGGTGGATAAAATTAAAACAAGAGGAAACCAAGTGAGTATTCAAAATGTAAACCATAACACAGCCAAACTTTGATTTATCTGTTTAAATTATACTGATCCAGACCCCTCACTGCTCAATTTGTAAAGGAAACACAATGAAATACAAAGCCCCTGGTTTTCTTATTTTTTGCTATAACTTAATAAGCCAAAATAAAAACTACAGTTGGATTCAGCATGAGACTGGGAAAACAAAATTGCAAGCTTTGCGCAAAGGTGTTCTTTTATAACCTTGTGCAGCTCTAGGTACACGCCAAGACTTTACTTATGTCCTCATACTTACTGATTTGGTCACCGTCTTCATGAGCTTAATGCATCAAACGTGCTGACACCATCTTAACTGACACTGGAGTACACACCAGAAATAATTACAGATTGAAGTTAGGGTAGAATTTGATGTCTGGTATATTGCACCTTGATTCCACTTGGACTAAAAATACAGATGATTTTCAATGTGCATTAAATACTTTGACCATGTTTTTCCAGAGGATCAGAAAAGGCTCAAATTCTGCAAGATCACAATACTTTGTAAAACCTATCCAGGTTCCCCAAGTTGTTTTTTGTTAGTCAGTCAGGCAGATAGGCTCTTAATCATTTCGTGACTGCTGCTGCTAATAGGCACAATGAGAGGCCTAGATTTAAAGCTCTGATTTGCAGAGTCAAAGATACCAAGAGCCCCAAAGGCCTATCAAAATAGGGTCAGCAACCTAGTGTCCAAAATAGTGAACTTCAAGGAAACTTCTTAGCCAGCCAGCACTGTTGACAAGCAGGATGAATTCTTCATCTGTGATTATAGCAGAACAATTGCTCTGTTTATAAATTTATAGCCTGCGCTAGCTTTAAAGTGGAAACAGCAATCAAAAAAAAAATCAACTGTTTGGTCAAATTGTGCTTTCCCACTTGGTGGAAAATTCAACAGTAATCCTCTGCAAACCTCATGCTCCTATAAAATAGCATGGTCATAATAAAAGGCATAACTGTTGTTCCTAGTCACTGTACTGTGACAATAGTAGTTATGACAGCATTTTTCAGGTCCTATCATTAATCTCCAATTTCAAATTAATGGAGGAAGCAGAGAAGTGTGAATAGGCACTTTCCCAAAAGGAAGGCACATAGATCTATCTTGGATCAATAGCCAACATTACCGAGCTTGCGTTCAGCTCAATCCTAAGTCAACAGAGCCAGAATGCAACACCAATGATATTTAGTGAAAAGCCAAACAGCAGGCACGTTTTCCCCCTTGTGTTAATGATCCCTAAGTAGCCTCACATTCTATTCCAAGCACCTAAATTACAATGCAATCTGCAACAATATTTCAGCTCTTCTATAAGAATATTGAGAGGAATGTCAGTATTCTGGTGTTACAAGTTTGGTCCTCCATGTTTTGCGCTTTTATAGAGCAGCAAGGTGCAAATTCAGATTCTCCACAGTGATTTGTTAATCAAGTCATACTAAGTAAAAGCTAGGCATAGCCACACAAAGGAGAAAAATATTTGGGGAAAAAAAAGGGATACATACTACTTTGCAGATAGTACAAGAATATGACTGGTTTGCCCACTTAAATAAGCAACAGTATGGGGAGACCTAAAAAGGAAAACATGTGGAAGACAGACAAAGATATATGCAAATTACATATAGTGCGACTGCAAAAGATTCTTGCGCAGTGCCAAGGTGTCCACGATGAACAAATGATAAGAACCTCCTTGCTGGCAACAAGTTGACAGTTAAATGTTCTAAAATAGTCAGTCTTAAAAACCCAATACTCCAGCAGTAAAATATTTGAAAAAAAATACAGTGCAGTCACACTGTCAGATTGTAACCAAAAGCTCAAGAATATAGATCCACAGGAATTCGGATGCACTTTTAAGAGTAAGGAAAAATACCACTCAACTATAAAACACTCAGATTATGAGAAAGGCATTACAACTACCAGAGCCTAAATTCTTTTCAAATGGAATCTTAAGATGCAAAAACAGCTGCCCCTAAACTTATATGACAGACATTTTGACATAAATGCGATTGAATATCTACTACGTACCTGAATGTAAACTTCTCTTTTTCAAAATTTATTTCAACATCCTTACTGTCTTCTACACAAAATTCAACAAAGACGTAGTCTCTTCGGTCATACCACTTTGCAGAAGCTGGCTGCCTAAAAGTATCATGGGAGCGAAAACAATCACAAGGTTTATGTGAAAAAAAAAGCTACAAGTTTTAAAGCCGCATGCATAAAGTATTTACATTCTAATAGATTGATGTCAGTTTAGTCTCTGGGTTCTGCTAGTGAAAGAAAAACAAGCCAGGCCAAAGGCTCAAATTTTTTTTAGGCAGGGGAGGGGCACACAAGGGACAATAGAAAAAGATAAGGGAACGGAGAAAATCTTATATTAATGATACAGGGTGCTTTGTTTGGTGATCTCAGCATAAGATGTCCAAATTGGTTAATGTTTCCCATTGGCACTGGACCCAGAGTGTGGGATGGGGAACTCAAAATGTTTGGGATCCACTGGGCTAAGTAATCAGAACCAAGAGATTCAAATGCAACATCTGCTGTGTAGTACCTATCACCCTACAAAAATTAACCACACCATTAAGGAATCATATTGTGTGAATTTTTTTGCTTGTATACAGCTCTTGGGCCCCATGCCCGATTTGATGCACTAACATCATGACAAGCAAATTCAGAATAGCAAAAAACGAAAACTTATGCACAGGGCAATATAGGAAAAAAAGGTAAAAGATAATAGCAACACTTAATCCAAGGGTGCCAACTACATCATTGGCTTTGGCATTAAATCACCAGAAAAACTTGAAACTATGAATAATGAAAATCTGTTTCCTTGTTCCCATATAATGTTGCTTCCTGCTTCATACTGACCCTGATCTGAAAGGGACAGGTGTCCATTTCTGCCCACATAACTAGTTCCTACGGTCGAGGCTTTTGCTGGTCAACTATCCATCAATTTTCATACATCAGCGATAAACAATTCTGTGGTCATTACAGGTACAAAGCTAATACTTTCTTGCTGTACTCATCAGTTTTTGATCTGGAGTACAGCAGGACATTTACCTGGTAACCTCCCCATGTCTTTCCTCTTCCTCACCTCCCTCTCCTCCATTTCAACAAAAGTGCCCAGGTGCTTCAAAGCTCAACACTAATCCCTTCCCTTCTTGAAGAAAATTCCCTTCAGAAACCAAGACTTCTATGCAGGTCGTTTTTCTGCTTTTTTTTTGGTACTTATACTGTCACAGGAGCTGAGAACATCCACATAGAACTTTAAACTGTTACACAGCTAAGAGCAAGCCAATTTAACCAAGCTGATGGGAATTTTTTCTTTAAATTGGTTGAAGGGAAGGCACAGGAAGAAAGGAGAAAACTTCAATGACCCTAAGGCTATAATCATAACTAGCACAGTTATGGAATGCATCATTTTTCACAGGCACCATTTCTCAAATGTGCAAAGGAAATTGCAAATTTTCAATACTGGTTTCCTAATTGAAAAGATCCTCTGATAATTCCATGAATTTATTCAGTTTCTAAAAGAAAAGCCTCAGATTTCTGTGCTTGATCACTAACCAGTGACCCTATTGAAGAGCGCATACAACAGAATTGGCAGTAACTATCAATAGATATGTTGACATTTGCTGTTGAACCCTGCTAATGAACAATGGCCACCTGGATGATATCAGATATCAGCCACTGGTGGAAGAGTACCCTAGCAAGAATCATTTGACAAAATCAAAAGAGAAATTGATGACAATTAAAACATACAAAAAAAATATCAGAAGTAACAGCACAAGACATGAGACAAGTCTTATTGGTGGGAAAAGTACATACACTCACAACAAAGAGCAGAGAGAATTTTGTGCAGCTGCTTCTGATTACAAGTCTGGTATTCATTAAGGTTTAATATCTAGATTAAAAACCTACATAGAATCTGTACTCATTGCAAAATGACCAATCTTTTGTGTACAGAGACCATTGGGCCTGACTGATCAAGAAGAAAGATGGCAAGCATTTACACTACTAGATTTTGCTAAATGCAACTTCCATTGGGAAAATGTTCCTATTTGATCAGTCTTTATACAGCATTTAAAAAGCTCAAGTAGCTCAAACAACAGCAAACATGAAAATCTTTAGGTTATTCCCTAGTCCGTGCAGTTACATTTACTTCAATGTTGCCACTTCCAATCACTTGCAAAAAATGCATATGTACATATCAAGTAAGGTGGTGGCTCAGGCATAAATGGTTCTAACTGGTACCCTGATATTAAATTCTCCTAATTTAAGCTCTGATGAAGTATAGACATTCTGGTAGAAGTAAAACCAAACTAGAATATTGACAGGAATGGGCATTGACAAAAAGCTAAAATATCACCATCTTAGTAAAGCGAAGTGTCTAAGCCTCAATCATGCATCTCAGAATTGAGGAAAACAATTTGAACCTACGTGAATGAGCCAACATCATCAAAACATTTTCTGAAACTACACAACAGATAGGACAAACCAGCAAATGAGAATGGAATCCCCTGCTTTTTGAAAAGGTCACATGAAAGTCTTAGAAAGTAAAGATATGTTTCAGTCCAGACCAAAATATCTTGCAACTTTATCCAGCTAGTGGTCAGAAATTTAACTGTTAGTTAATATCAACAGAATTGCAGAAATAGAGTAGTTAATTCAATGCATTTTATCTATATATTAAAAATGTGGGAAGACACATAGCATTAGATTAAAAATATTACCAAGCCTCTTATTCTTGTATTAAAAGATGTAATGAGGCCACTAGTTAACAATGTGGGGCAGAAAAAGATGCTTGAATTTTGAACTTATTCTTTGGCGGACTTTTGATTGAAGTAACAGCACATAGAATCGGGGGCATAGAAATGATAAGCTAGCTACAAAATAAAGAAATAAAGTTAAGGGCAATTTGGCAATTAGGTAGACCAACAAAAGGGTAGCAACACATGGCAGAAATCAAATTCAATTTCTAAATTGAAAATATTAAAAAAAAAATCAAGGTAATAAAGTTAGGCAATTTCATCATAACCATGGATAAAACGAACCGGATAAGGAAATGGAAGTGGTCGAGGGCTAGAGACACTAAGATTAATGATGCAATTGATAAGCAGAAGATCAACCACACGCATTCAATTCTAGATGGAAAAAATTGAAAAGCAAAGGATGTTAAGGTTTTCACAGAATCTTGGTTAGACCACAGACGATCTCCATATTATAAAAATGATTGCAATGAAGGTGGCACAGGAAGATTCAAGGATATTATCAGAATATGCAAAATAATAGGCTTGCGGCCCCTTGTGCCAATGCCACTATTCAATCCAATCATGGTTTTTACTTCAGCATCTATCCCAAGGAAAGCTGTAACTATCATACAAGACCAAAACCAGTTGGAGCACCTTTCTTCAGAAAAGACCAAGAGATTTGCTTGAGGGATCGATAGGGAGGTCTTCAATTTTGGGGCTTTTTATACAGAATGCATTAAGAATGTGAAACATACCAGCCTAAGCAGTTAAGGCAAATACTAAAGACGCATACAAGAGAAAGCTAAATAAGCACAAGGGAGAAAGGAACTGATGGATACCACAATATGAAGCGGAAGGAGGCTCACACAAGACCACAAGATATAGGGGCAGAATTAGGCCATTCAGCTCGAATCCACTTGGCCATTCAACCATGGCTGATGCTTTTTCCCCCATAACCCCATTCTCCCACCAACCTTTAACCCCCTTACCAATCGAGAACCCAATCTCTGCCTTAAATACACCCAATGATTTGGTCCCCACAACCCTCTACGGCAACAAATTCCACAGATTCACCACCCACTGGGTGAAGAAATTCCTCATTTCAATGAGATTTCCACCCTCCCCTCCACCACACCTTCAAATGCAGGCCCAGAGCCAAACACTCCTCGTATGTTAAGCCTTCCATTCCTGGGATCATTTTTGTGAACCTCCTCTGGAACCTTTCCAGGACCAGCACATCTTTCCTTAGATACAGGGCCCAAAAGCCACCTGACCAACACCTTATAAAGTCTCAGCAGTACATCCTTGCTTTTATGTTCTGGTCCTCTTAAAATGAATGCTAACATTGTTTGCCTTCCTTACAACCAACTCAACCTGCAAGTTAACCTTGAGGGAATCTTGAACTAGGACTCCCAAGTTCTGAATTTTCTCCCCATTTAAAAAAATAGTCTATAGCTTTATTCTTCCTACTGAAGTGCATAACCCCACACTGTATTCCATCTGCCACTTCTTTGGCCACTCTCCTAACCCAAGTCCTTCTGCAGACTCCCTGCCTCCGCAATACCACCTGTTCCTCCACTTATCTTTGCATCACATAGGCATAAACAACACATACCAGGCGAGTCTGAGCAAATAGCCAAGACTGAAGGAAAGTCTTTAAAGAGGAGGCAAATGCTTCCCTCCTTGGAGGAAGACAATTGTTGCTATGTACGAGTATAATGCAACTGAAAGTTAAAAAACCTAAGGAGTAATGTTTCAAAACAGTAAAGCCCTACATCTGGCAGATGCTTAAAACAATTATAGATACATTTTGCAAAGCCTGATCATTGAGTCCATAAATCACAACACTCAACTTTTTTTAAAATCCCCCTTACAATTAGAATATTTGCAAATAAAACCCATCACATTGTATGGAAAGCACTTATTTTAATTAATATGGAAACCAACTGTAAGACAAACTGCACCCTGATTACAAATGTCCCGTTACTGTGGAGACAATGCGGAGGCTGTGAGCAGCTTCCATTTCTACAGCATCAGGTCCACTTAAATCTGCACACAAGATTAATGGCACGTATTTAATACATTTGCCATCAACTAAGGATTTTATAGATTCCTTAATAACCGCACCAGAAGAAAACTGAAACAGCAGTACTTGCCAGTTTAGTATCAAGAGCAAATTGGATGCATCACTGCACCACTGAAAACGAAGCAAGAAGACTCAAAATACCAACTACTGCTAATTCCAATTACTTGGTTAGATCTTCATTTAATTGGAAAATGAACATTAATTCTAATTTTAGGCACACAGGCACAAATCTATTGTCACTCATTGACTCCAATTTTGCAATTACTAACCATCACTGCCCATCATTTGGTGGTCACAGCAGCAGATAAATCCATCCACACCTTTTGTTTGAAGACTATTTCACTGATCTTTGCAAACTACTTGGTCCATCCCAGTGATCATTCAGGCACGAGAAAACAGCTTTGTATTGAAGATTCAAGCATTATTCTCCATCAGGTATCGGTACTAAGATGGACCACGTCATCGTGTGCGTAATTTCCATTGTCCACCGAGTCAATGGCCATTTAATCAACTTGGTTGTCTTGTGCAATTTCGCGGCTTGAAATTCAAACAGTGTATTTTTTTTTAAAAACTATCTGTACCCACAGGGTTTTTAAATGTTCCAAAGTGCTTCATATACAAATTCACTTTTCTATGCGCTACGATTTTAAATATTACACATTTCAGATTTTCTGGCGGTGGTGGAAGTCAAAATAATGGCCCAGACAGGTAGCCCAACAGAACCCTAATGTGGGTTTGATTAAGACAGTAAATAGCACATGCCATCTCAAATCTCTATGGTGACAAGAGTTGGCTCAGAATATTCTGAGCCATTACATCCGAAGACCTTACATAGGTTTCAATTCAAGTGTCTTTGGCAAAAATTTCGAGAGATTTGGGGCAAATATAAATAAAAACCTGTTTATTATCAGCCATATAGCAAAGAAATGTGTCCTTTGCCTCACTGAATCCACAGTAAACATCAAGCACCCACTTACACTAATTCCATTTTATTCTTCCCACATTCCCATCAAGTACCCCCCAGATTCTACCATTCATCTACACACTGGGGCAATTTAAAGTGGTCAATTAAGCTATCAACCAGCATGTCTTTGGGGTGTGGGAAGAAGCCAGAGAACCTGGGAAAAACGTACAAACTCCACAGATAGAAATCAGAGGTCAGGACTGTCAGAGCTGTGCAGCAGCACCTCTACTAGCTGTGCCACTGTGCAGTTTTTTTATTCAACAAAACTAGATGCATTGATACCCATTCTCTGCCATGTCAGACTTCCAGGGAGGGAAGTACACATATAGCTATTTAATCCTGACTACAAGCACAGATTAAAGATAAAGAATCTGTTCATAAGATCTCACTTGTAGATTATGAACACTTATTGTACAAGACCCCAGATAGTCTCCAATCGACTTGGGTCAATAGCCTACTCTTCTTGCACAGAAACTGAACTTATGACATACCAAACACACCACTGTCCAAAGTAATAGTCAAGTTCAGCCCCATTTACCTACCAGGCATCTCTGAAAACATTTAACTGACAGTTTAGCTTATCTTAACCCATCTCAGAAAGGGCATGTGTGGCAAAAAAACTTAAAAATGTTTGCTCTATGGTTTCAAGTCCCAGACAGATCAACCTGTAGGAATACTTCTAGTGTGTTTTTATTTTACACCATCCAATCCACAACAGAAAAGTGAGATTCCAGAATAATACTCACATTTGATCAGGTCTATGCCAACTATAGCTAAGCTAGTATGGCACACCTTGCAGCATACGATAAGTAAATTAAAAACTCTAAGGATCACAATCACGTTAAACATTGGGAATAACATCTTAATGAAAATGTCACTTCAATAAAAAGCTACATGAAGACAGACAATAGCAACTATATCATGAACAACTAAACTCACCTGTACTAAATGCAGTTGTAGTCTCTTGCACATTAGACAAGCAGATGCCACCTGAATATTCCAGGCTATGAACTAATGGAGGGTAATCAATTGGACATAATCAACTATTGCGTACATCGCAAAAGACCATCGCCTGGCTCCCTGACAAATAAAAAAACCAATTCACAAAGCAAGGGATAAAAATACCAACCAACATCTTAAATTCAGATATTTAAAAGGAGGTTCTATCTTTTCACCTTAACTTCTTCCATCAACCTAGATTTGATCTGTGGGTTCTGTGTAGAGCTCCATGTTCTCTGTGACCATGCAGGTTTCCCCTGGGTGCTCTAGTTTCCTCCCATATGCCAATGACTTGCTGGTTGATGGGTTAAGTGGCTACTGTAAAATTACCTTGTAGGTGGGTGGCTGAATTGGGGGCAGGGAAGTTGATGGTGATGCAAGAGGAAAAAAAGGATTAGTGTAGATGGGTGCTTGATGGCTAGTGTGCACACAATGGGCTGAAGGACCAATTCCCATGCTGCACGACTATTCATTTTCCTCCCATTTTCTCCTCCTTGGACCCTCAAGGAAACAAATCAGAAATTATGGTAGACAAGCTAAATCTGCATAATACTTGAAAAAATACAAGAAGCTACAGAATATTTAGAGATCTAACCTGGTGTGCTATTTTCCTAGTAGCCAACGTGGCAGTTTCAAGAAGGTTCTCTCATGGGATTAAAAAGGGGGGAAAAAAAAATCTATGTACAAGCAACAATAGGAGCTTTGACAAGAAAATCTTGCTTTACTGCAGCACCTGTCACACCCAGGACGTCCTAAAGAGCTTTACAGCCGCAGAAGTATTTTTCAGGTGTAAGGTAAAAAGCATAGGAGTCAATTTGTGCACAGCAAGTTCCCATAAATATGGGGATGTCCAGATAACCTGTTATAGATACATTGGTTGAGATACATTATGTCAGTCACACCACCAGTAAAAACACCCTTGCGTTTCACAGAAGTGCCATGGGACTTATGTCCAAAGAACTGAAGTTTCATGTCCACAAAATAACAAACAATGCACTCAATCTAATTCTTAACTCCAATTAGTTTATTTCACAACAAATAAGCACAATTTTCCTGTAAACTAGAATACCCTTCACACGACCACTGCATCAGTGTCACATGTCAACTGCTCATTACCAAGTTCCTTAATGATTCTGGCATGCAGGCTGAAGCCATAGTAGTCACTTTCAAAATTACACTTCACTAAAATGAAAATATTTAGCTCCCCCATTTATTTTCTCACCACCAATCCCTATCTCCTCTCATTTGGGGATGTTACTCCTGTTTCCATTACCTCCATTTAAAAACTAAAAATTCCACATGAGACTAACGATTTAAAGAAAAACATTAATGAAGTCAGCCCAACACTAGGGTAGCAAAAGTAGCCTTGCCAAGATCACCCACATTCAGAGAACACAAAATGTTAATAAGTTTTCATTCTGCTGCCATCTCAAAGGCAATCCTTTTTCCAGCTAGCTTGCACCTATATTTACAGCATGAGAGCTTGGTTTAGTGCAGCGATTACCACCAGAGGATTTATTACGGCAATAACCTAATTAATAGCAGTCAATGTGAATTCAGGGGAGAAAAATCTAGAAGGGTGGAGGTAGCTGGGGCTCTGACAGATTTTTAAAAAGTCTTCATTAGCCTCTGGTTAGGTGCCAGAAGACTGGAGGACAGAAAATGTGGTTCCTTTATTCAGTAAGTGTAGCAAGGATAAGCTAAGTGATTGCTGACCAGCAAGACTTAAGTCAGTGGTAGTGAAGTTACTAGGGAAAAATCTGAAAGACAGGACCAATCTACATTTAGAAAGGCAGGAATTGATCAGAGATCATCAGCATGGCTTGGTTGGTGGGAGATCCTGTCTAATTTGAGTTTTTCCCAAAGAGGTAAACTAAGTATAGATGAGAGCAGTGCAGTTGATGTCGACTACATGGACTTTGGTGAGGCATTTGACAAAGTCCTACATGGAGCATTGATCTAAATAATTAGAGCCAATGGGATCCAAGACAAATTGGATCCAAAACTGACTTGATAATAAGAAACAGAGCGTGATGATGGAGGGCTGCTTTTGCCAATGGTGCACCTCAGATTAGTAATAGGACCCTAACTGTAAAATACATGAATTTGTATTAATGTAGAAGGTACAAGGAATTTGGACGCAACCCAAAAATTGTAGCTGATAGTGACGAGGATGCATAAAGATACTGATCAGCTGCTAAAAATCAGCAGAGCAATGGCAGATGAAATTTTATCCTAAGTGAGAAGTGATGCACTTTCAAAGGTCTAGTAAAGGTAGCACATACATAATGAATAGTAGGGCCTTAGAGAGTATGAGGAACAGAGACACCCTGCTGTACAGCAGTTAGATAATAGTAAAGAAAGCATAATGGATGCTGACCTTCATGGCTGGACTTCGAATACAAGAGCAGAGAAATGATAGTACAACTTTTTAAGACATTGGCGAGACCACATCTAGAATATTACATGCAATTTTGGTTACCACAGTATAGAAAGGACATAATTGCTCTGGAGAGGCTGCAGAGGAGGATGTTGCCATTCACCAGGATGTCGGCTGGGATGGAATTCCTTTTTTAGTTATGAGAAACTGGATAGGCTATGTTTGATTTCCTTGAAGCAAAAGGCAGCTGACGGGGGACCCAATGGTGCCCAAAATTATATGGGCATAGTGTAGCCAGCAAAATTTTCCTCAATGCAGAGGTGCTTACAACCAGAGGGCATTGGTGTAAGGTAAGCAGTAACAAGTTCAGAGGGAATACAAGAGGATGGAACACACTGCCTGAGAAGACGGTGAAGGCAGACTCTCATAATATTTAACTATCCACAAAGGCACTTCAATTGCCATGGCATAGGTGTTTATGGACCAAGATATTTATTTATTAGCCACATGTACATTAAAATACACAGGGAAATATCTCTTTTTGTGTTACTGAGAACGTGCTGGGGGTGGCCCACAAGTGTCGCCACTCTTAGGGCACCAACATAGCATGCCCGCAACTTCCTAACCCGTACGTCTTTGGAACATGGGAGGAAACCCACACAGACGTGGGGAGAACATACAAACTCCTCACAGACAGTGGTGGAATTAAACCAGGTCACTGGCACTGTAATAGCGTTATGCTAACCGCTACACTACAGTGCTGGTAAATGGGATTAGTATAGATGGGTACTCGGTCAGTGTGGAAAAGGGCCTGTTTCTGTACTATATGACTACGACCAGCCTCCAACTTCTTTGAAGACAGTGACATGTAAAAGTGGATGTTGAAAGCCCAGTGACATGATGAACCTTGACTTCTAAAGTTTTCATTTAATATCTGTAAAACTCCATTAAAAAATCCATTGCAATTACAGCTGAAGATTCAGGATAAACCCCAAGAATGGATAAGACACTTGCTGAAAGGATGATAAGCATACCATCAGGAAACAGAGCAAGTACCAAGAAGAGTATCTTAGGGCTTGTCACTAGTACCATTAATTTTTCTATTTCAGATGGATAGCAAAGTTTCAGGAGCAAACTTCCAAACAACTCTATTTGAAGAGAAATAGCAATAAAAGTTAATTTAAACTAGTGAATGTATCAGAGAATAGGCAAGTAGCCAGAAATGCAGATAAATTTTTACTGCAGATAGATGTAATGTCCCATGTTAAGTAAATGATACACACTCCGATGGTTAGTGTTTAATTAGTATGAATGAAGCCAAAAGGTACAGAAATCCCCCAGGAAGTACTTATAAAACTATAGAAGACTGTCAAATGTGTAGATTAAAAATTCAAGTTTACTACTTTTAAAACATAGGAACAGAAATTGGAAAAATGTCCAATCAATAGCGCTCAAGAAGAAATACCCAATGCTATGTTGTCACATCACTTAAAGGACCAGAACAATCTTTTGTCTAATATCCATATGCAATGAAGAATATGCACATTCATTTGACTAGTGCCAAGTTTCTAGCACCTGTCATCCTATGCATTTCAAACGAAAAGACAGCCGAGGTTGGATTTGCTCACAGCATCCTCATCAGTTACACCATGTGCTGTAACGATTTGCTGCAAGAAAATTTTGAATCTTCAGACTGCCAAGGTAGGAATCAACTAATTTAAAGCGGGAACGTTATGCCCTTCCTCTTCACTCGAGATCTCCCCCACAGGGCCAACAGCCTTTTTTACGTCCATGTGCATCGGAGGTACCCAAAATCCCAGCGATCAATAAATTCCTCCACATCCCTGGCAAAAACCCGGATTGCTCCCACCTTAAAACCTTATTCACCAAGTATATATAAACTGTACTGCAAAAAAAATTCTAATGACACCCTGGGGGCATAATTTCTCGTCATAAACACGTTGCCTTATACGTTATCGACCCACACGCAATGCACCATATGTAACTGATCAGAACAGCGGCCATCCCAAGCCCGGGATTTAATGCAGAATATATGGAAGCTATAAATAGAAATTAAACACTTGCGGTCCTTCGATGCTTCTGGATTTATTGCATGTGCGGAGACGGCCCTGGTAAAAACACACGCGGGCGCGCACGCAGAAAACACACGCACACACACCCAGGATAAACGTGTCTGCAATTCAAGCAACGGGTGTCCTGTGAACAACTCTGCCGCTTGCAACACTCACGGAAAAGAGCTGCCAAATGAACAGAAAATACACGAAAGGTTATCTCATCGCACGAGGCGTTCAAGGGCAGAGGCGCCGAGCAGAGCCGAGGGGGTTGGGCCCAGCCGGTTAGGGCTGTGATAATGGCGGTTTCTTCCACATTGCGCAACAGCTTACGCCAGCGGCTCCTCCCGTCAAATTCTTCCTTCCCTAATATAAAAGGGGGCGAATAAGCCCCCGAACTACCTGGCAACCACCATTGCGCCATCAAAAGTCGCCGCTGCTGAAGAAAAAGCGAAAAGGGAGAGGCTCGGGGATTTTGTTTTGAAATACATCACCAAATGCCCGGTGCGAGTGCGCGCCCGCGCGCGACAGACAGAATTTTCTAGAAGCCGCCGATCTTAAATCGTTTCAGAACCGCACAGCGCCCCATTCGCGCTGCCGAGAATAGGCAAGAGACACAAGGAAAGGAAATACAAATGGATAGTGCTTATTAAAGAGGAGGATAATTTCCCCAGATGGATTTTTTGGGGGTTCGGGTGGAAGTAGTAGTATTTTTTGCGCTGGAACCTGCTTCAGTCCCGCAAGGCTGCGTGCCGCTTGGCTCTCACATGTGTGGCAAGCCGAGAGCCGTTTCGCCCGCCTGCCCCTTCAGCTACCGAAACACTAACCGGCTACAAGCCACTTGAACAGCCAAATACTACACATTCAGAACTACAAGGCAATCAACACATTTAAAATAACCTTTCCCCATCTCCATCTCACCTAACGTAACTGTCAACTGCATGCTGCTGAAATCCTCCCGGATTCGGTTTACATACAGGGTTTATTTAAAATTCACAAGCATTCGCTGAAGCGCAGGCACGCTACGCTGCAAAAAAAAATGAAAAAAGTGTTCCTCATCTTTTACCTTCAATTCCAGTTCCAACCTAACAGAGGTTTACCCCCGTTTTAGTGGGGTTTTTTTTGGGGCCATGTAACAAGCAGCGGCCTAGCGTGGCGAAAAGGCGCCCAGCTCCTGCCGCTCACCCGCCTATCCTATACCCTCGACAGGCAGAATAAAGCGTCGTCGGGCGGACGAAGTTGAGCCATTACTCACATGCTTGTCGTGGTTAAGCTCTTCTAGAGTGCAAGGAGCTCGCAACACAAGTGGCGTCAGGACAACCGCGCTCTGGCTTTTTTTTTCCCCTCCTCTCCACCTCGCCCAGACAAAGTGACGCAGCACGCGTTCACTCAAAGCCTTCGCTCCGCCGCTCGCTATGGTTACCACGTTAATCTGACATCCGCGCCCCAGATCGTCAAATTGATTGGTCGGCTCCGCGCACACGGCTCGAGCTGCGGGACGTCCTGTCTTCTTCGCCAAAGTGTCAGTCAAGTTTATGCGTGCGTGCACGGCCAGTAAATCGCGCCTACCCGTTCGAAGTTAATAAGCAGACACAACATCTGTAACAGAATTTCGTTTCCCCTCGTTCCAAATTTTTACGTTTTAAGCACGGAATGTTTGTCTTCTAGGCCTTCTGCTCTGCTTCACTGATCATCGGCGTCCATTTTAGTCCCACTCCAGAACTACAATCCAGACCGACGCTTCTAGTACTAATGAAGTGCTAGATTGCTAGCGGGGCAGGCTTTCAACTGAATGCCTTGGTAAAGATGTTGCGGTGCCATCTGAAGATCGCGAAGTTTTCCCTCATGCAGAACCACCACCACCGTTGATTGGTAATATGTTATGACTCTGGTGGTCGTGGGACCTTGCTGTGCTCAAAATGGCTGCTGTAGCCATCTCCATCATAATGGCAATTGTATTGTGAAGTCATATATTACAATGCGATATCATGTAAACGTAAATTTTTAATCATGTATTTCATAAAGGTGAGAAGCGTTTTTCATGTTGGGTCTGTATAACAGAAAATTATCAAATTAAAGGAGATAGTATAGTACTGTATAGTATCTTCCACAAGCTCAGGCCCGCCCAAAGCACTCCACAGCCAAGGAAAGGCGATCACTGTTGTAACGGACAAATTTTGCACACTTAAGCTCCCACAAATAGCGATGTTGAAAACAATAATCTGTTTGTGACATTGCCTTGATTTAACACCTCGGCATTAGACTATGCTCTGTATTGTCAGTTGGTTCATTTCCAGAGTGGGTCTTGAATTCAACCTTTTGACTCCAGCACATGTTTTAACCTAGAGGCCAAGAGATCAGCCAGAATAGGTTTGACAGAACACGTCGACTACTTATAAGAACATAAATACAACCAGGAGCAGGCTATTCAGCCCCTCTAGCCTGATCTATCGTAAACACCATTTTCTTGCCCTGTATCCTTTTTTTAGGCAAGGGAACCAAAAGCTGTGCACTGACCTCAGCAAAACCCTGTACAACTCTTGATAAAAATCTCCCTATTCTTAAACTGCAAACCCTTAAGACCAATATGCCATTTGCTTTCTTAACTACATATTGGACCTGTCTGTTAACTTTCCGTGATTCATGCACTAGAACACCCAAATCCCTCTGAACTCCACTTATTTGCAATCTCTTCAATTTAGATAACCATCTGCCTTTTAAATCCTTACCAGAATGCATGACCTTGTACTCCCCCACCTTAAAACTCCATTTGAGGTTTTCACCCAATCTTTAATCCCTTTGCAGTCCTGCTGTCATCACAACATGCCCTTCCATGATGTATCACTTCTTGAATATTCAGAAATCTATTTTCAACACAATAAATGATGGTTCCCATGGTTTAAAGTTAGAGAATTCTCTTGCTGTTTTATTTTGTATTCTCTTGCTGTTGTCCTAGCTCACCTCCACTCCAACAAGCCATGACTAATCATAACCTATCTCAGGATACCAGTTTTATCAGGGACTGATCAAACAAAATGATTAGGAGAACAAAGCATCCATTCTCTTTCTACAGAATCTTGATCAGTATTAATAGAGAAATTGTCAAAGTATTGCTGTGTTACACAAAATATCCTGATTCAAATGAAGATACTTGTGTTCTGGATTTGACTTTAGTATATGACCCTAATTATATAGCAAATGATTCAAAATTTTATCAATCGTTTGTAGCCAACCTGCAGTTATTCCTCAACTTCTTGCAGATCATGCCCAAAAATCACTGGTCATAAACTGTTAATATTATTTTGAGCCATTTCCCTGCATTTACCACAGGGCAACCTTAGACTCTGAGGCAAAAATGATATCATAGGCACATCATCAGGCCGATGCCAGCTCTCAGCAAAGTCATCACATTGGCCCCTTTCCCCCTCCAATTCCCTGCAAGAATTATTTTCTTTTTACAGGTCTATCACTCCCCTTTGTTTGCCACTTACCTACACAAAAGGGTAATTTACAGTAACCAATTAATCTACCAGCACTGGTTTGGGAGGAAACAAGAACACTTGGTCAAAACCCACATGGTCAGAGGGAGAATGCGTAACCTTCACACAGTATCCAAGATCAGGATTGAACCCACCACACCACCCTTTATTATAGGCGTAAGGCTGTGGGAACATGAACAAAGTGTTCCATGTGACTCTCACTTAGATTCTGATGCAAATCACAACTTTCCACCTTCAAGACTTGCAGGGTTACATGTAGGTGGAAGCTTTTCCCCAAATGGTGTTTTTCCTCATTCCATGGCCTGGACTGATAGCACCTTTGCATACAAAAGGCATGCAATACATTTGTTCTTGCACAAACAGACCATTGATGGTTCCAGCTGTAGCTCCAGTCAGACCATCAGCCACAGTTGAACTGCTGTTTCTCAATCCTTGCTTCCATGTTGTCCACTTGTGGGGCCAAGCTTGAGGGCAACCTAAAAATCAGGAACAGGATGGAGCACAAATATCCTGCCCCTATATTGTACTTGGGGACTGAAGTTTACATTTCATCCTTATTCTACTGATACACAAGCACATGGAACAATTCTGGCTGATATCACCTCAAGACAGTATCTCTTTGGTATCAGCTCCCAAATACCTCCATTACTCACCATGAAATTCCCTCAGTGCTTTTCTATTCTGCAGAGAGGAATTTCTTCAGGTTGTTCAACTTCCTTATGCACATTAGTACACTGTTTACATATTCTCAGCAGAAAGCTTTGTATTCAGAGTTCCTCCCCTATGCCATTTAGGTGGGTGGAGAATTGTGGCCATCTATAGAGAATCAACTCAATGAAACCCATGTTGTGGAAATTGGACCATATCTGGACATGGAGTTTGAGTTTGCACCCCATTTCAGGCCCATGCTGAATTTTGCATCAATCATCCAATGCATTTCAAAACATATAGCACAGTTCTGGTTCCTAACCTAAGCAACATTTGTTAACTGTGTCAAGTTCTTCAAATACACAAACATGCAAATCCACTCAGAAATGTGACTTGCTGGGACTGAGCAAACTGTTTTCAAAGCTACTAAACTGCAGGCAGAATTATCAGATTTATCTGAATTGCATTTTAATTATTATCAAAGTATTGCTTCCTCAGTCAATATAACAATAGAATATAATTTAGCAAATGCACAAGCTGCCAATAGTTTGTATGGAGAAACTTGAAGCACTGGAATATTAAGTTTAATTTTATTTCCACGATTCTTTCCATCTAATGGTGGAATTAGATACACACCAAAGACAGGGTCCCATTATCAGATTATCCAATGTGACAGTTGATTTGATCAAGAACCAAGATATGGCTGTTTTTGACATTTTTGTTGAAGAAACAGTAAGAGTAATTGACACCATGATTTGGATAAGCAAGTTCAACCCTTGTATTCACACAGTTTAAGTGTGAATACAAGGGTTGAATTAAGTGAAGCTCAAATTTTCTTTGCGAAATGGCATAGATGAAAATTTGCAGTCTGTGTACTTTATTTCCTTGCTTACTGCTTTTGGTCATTAATGGCAATGGGTGGCATGGTCACATTAGGGCAGCATGGTAGTGTAATGCTATTATAGTGCCAGCGATCAGGATTCAATTTCTGCAGCTGTAAGGAGTTTGTATGTTCTCCCTGTGACTGCGTGGGTTTCCTCAGGGTGCTCCGGTTTCCTCCCACATTCCAAAGACGTACAGGTTAGGAAGTCAGCATGCGTGTAATTGGGCAACATGGGCTCATTGGGCCAGAAGGGCCTGTTACCATGCTGCATAAATGAAATTTCAGAAAAAAGTTAGAATGCTGGATTCAAGATCATGGACATTTTAGCAATATTGCAGTGGAGAGGAGTTGTTCATGGCGCCAGCTCAAGCAAAGAGTAACCATTTAGGGTCATCAAGTCCAGCTGATAGAGCAATCCCAAAAGAGCAGATCATGGCAAAGTTCAAACAACATCCAACCACAATGACAAATTTGGCACATCATGTGCAAGTTAACATTCTCAGCAATCATTGCTGAAGTTAAAATACTGCTCGATAAACCAAAAAGCAGTCCTCTATCGAGCTCTGCTATATCTGAAATCCATAGAATCCCAAACTCTGGAAAAATACTGCAAAGCTTGGCAGGGGGTTAAATAAATATGCATATTAAGAGCATTTAGCTGTAATGAACAAAGACATTTCATACCAAAATTAATTTGTGCCTAAAATGGAGTCACTGTAACCACGTGTGGTTAACCATCAATTTCTTTTGGACTACTCTGGAGTGATTCAACACTGATAATTTCACAGCTCAAATTCATTCCTCAGTAATGCCTCATGGGGAGTCTGGTGTGAATCTCTTTCAGGACTTGAAAGGCAAAGGAAGACACATGAGGAAGAAAAACCTATGTGCTGGCCACTGAGTACATATCAAAATGGAAAAAAATTGAAAGTATTCAACAAATAACTCCTACCAGAAATAAACAGAAAATGCTTGAAAACACACAGCAGGTCAGGCAGCATCTGTGGAAAAAGAAACAGTCAATGTTTCAGGTGGACTGCCCTTCAGATAAACAGAGATAAACAAGACAGTCTTGGTAACAGGTGGGGGAAGGCAATGGACACATACATTGCCTTCCCCCAACTTCTCTGCTACCCAGACTAACTTGTTTTCTCTCTCCATTCTATTGACTGTTTCTCTTTCCACAGATGCTGCCTGAGCTGCTGAGTTTTTCCAGCATTTTGTCTTATTTCAGATTTCCAGCATCTGCAATTTCTTCTGATTTTCAGACATTCCTGCCAGAATTGTTTTGAGTTAGAGGAATGCGAGATCTCAGTGCAAGTAAGCTTCTTCAGGAGGCAGGATATCAAAATGCTCTTTAAAAAGGCATGTAGAATTCATTCTCTCTTTAGGTGCATTAAAGTGCCCCCATGACACTTGTTTAAATCTGATCCAAATGAGATTCACTGCCTCCACCCCACACATATGAAATGCAACCTCAGGAATTTTGATAGAATATATCAGCTTCTCCTCACACCTGGTAATACATATATCACCTGTCATGTGGTACAGCAATGATAGTGCTTTTGAACGAAAATAAAAAGTACTGGCAACTCAGGTCAGGCAGCATCTGTGGAAAGGCAGAATTAATATTTCAGGGCAAAGACCCTTTAGCAGATCAGATGCCTGACCTGCTGAGTATTTCCAGTATTTTATTTATTTTAGATTTCCAGCATATGTTGTTTTAATATTTTCATTTGCTCTTTGAACTTGTTGACATTTTATGAAAGAGGTGAGAGATGAGAAAATGAGTATACAAATTTCAAATGAATGTACCAAACACAGAAGGCTGACACTACTTTTTCCTGACATGAATCTACAAAGTGTTTATTACAGCTTAACAGTCCAATTTAAACTATTCAGGCAAACATCCTCAGATTTTTCAATCTTACTGGGTGTTCGATTGTCACTCAATGCCACTACAACTCAATTTGCAACTACATCACATCCACCTCATACATAACATGCAATATTATGGAGATTCACCCATGTTTTTGTTTTAAATAAAAGCCTGCAGATTTGCATCCAAGCTACTTCATAGATTTCAGTGTCAAGGCTAACCTTCCATGTGTCACAAACCAGCAACAAAAGAAACACACTGAGCATGATTCAGTGTTAAAAACTATTTTATTAATCACTACTTATGATAATACGTAAAATAAAAGTTAAAAAAAAATGTTAGTATGTTAGAATTCAAGAATGTTAAACCTCGAACGTTAACCCCAAAACTAAACTCTTCGTGTGTGTGTGTGTGTGACAAAGTCCAAAACTCCCAGTTCCGGAATGGTTCTTAAAGTTCAGTTCCGCAAGCCATAAGGTGAAACATGAGCAAGGGCTTCTTCAACAACCACCGTTGTCTGAAGATGTAGATGTAGAAAAACATAGAGGGAGTACATACGAAATCCAAATGTTCCACGATGGAACCCAAACGACACTTCAGTGTTTACTCGGTAGTGACTTCCTCACCCCGAAAAGCATCCGAACCGTGGTCGTCCACACACAAATACCTGTTTCCTTCTACAGGTCAGCAACAAAGTGAACTCCACCGGATTACTTCCAACTTCCATACATGGATTTCAGTGGCAAACACAGTTATTGTTTCTCATCCATCGATAGAGAAAACAAGCAGGCTGGTGTCTCTCTCCCTTCTCTCTCTCTCTCCTTCTTCTTCTCCAACAACGTCATTACGTCCTTTATCTTCTATTGACGTAAGCACGCCCCACACACACACTCTCTATCTTAAAGGGACTTTCACTGAGTCCGTAACACATGTATACAATGAAACTCAGGTTAGTTCTGCAAAATGTCCATTTTAAATACTGCAAGAGAGGCTTTCTGCTGTGCCTTTATGCTTCAAGCCTTCACAGTTGTGTGTTATGGTACGCACCACTTTCCATTAATAAATTAAGCTGCTGTTGGGCTGAGACTCAAAATGAACGATTTTCCAAATGTATGGTAGCAGCACAGAGCATCAGCAGGTAAGTGCAAGATGTAAATATGCACCTATGACATTCCATTTATCTTTTCCTCAATTTTAATGGATGTAAAAAAAAAAATCAGTCAAATCTTCAAGCCCCAAAACACAATCACCATGCAAGTTCCAGTTGCAGATTTTCATTTCCAGTTTGTAGATACTATAGTTATTTTGATCTTAAGCAACATTTCATTGCTGGTCTAAATTTTACTAAAGTTGATCATAAATATGAAGACATGGTTGGAACAGCATTACAGAAAATTACATTTATTGCCTTCAATATTAGACACAAGTCTGGGGGGGGGGGGGGGGGGGGGGGGGAGGGGGAGAAAAAAGTGCAAAGTGTCAATATTTGTATCAAAAGCAAACTGATAATTTGGAAAATACAAGCCTCTACATTAAAATTCTGCAACATTAGCCACAAAAAGGAAACAAAATTAGACCAAAGGGGACATCTGGAAAAAGTAATCTCCAGCAGAGAATCAGAAACGACAGTTTGAGAGAAAAAAATGAAATGACAATGAGAAGTTACATGGAGTGTTTTAAAATTTTCTGAATAATGCCACAGTTCCAACTGTCCACTGCAAAGGGAATAAGCAGTGAAAAAAATAGGAGATATAACTGTATTCTCAAAATTCTTTTCAATACAAAATTAGTCTTCGTTTCAATAATTCATTTTGCAAAATAAAGCATTCCCCTTTCTCCCTCACCCAGAACCCATCCATTATTTCAACCACATGGACGATATTTATGCACATGGTTAAATAGCAAATCTGCAAATGATTATTACAGCTCATCTCCATAGATGAGCAAAAAAGTCACCATGGACATAGTGGGCCAAAGGGCCCACTTATGTACTGTACAACTCTATTCCTCAATACTGCCCTCAGTCATTTCTGGCCAGGGTCACTGGATAGTAACCATTCAAAACTAATTCAGATCATTCAATGGTAACTGGAGCAACTTGCTCTCTTCCCAGGATTACTTAGGCATTAAATTGTGGCAATTCTTAAAATTAACTACCCAAATGCAAAAATTGAAAAATAACCAACTACTGCATGAGTGATGCTTCTCTATTTTATAATATTATGATCTTAAGCCCTTGTGCAAACCAACTGCATTTTCTCATTTTAGGATTTATCACAACACTTCAAATTTGAATGAAGTCAAAGTTCTTCCTAACATGAACAGTTAGTTCCATAAAGGAGGGACTGATGCAAGCTCAAGTCTTAGTCCATTCAACCCAATGGAGGCTATGCTATGTCCTATCACTTCATATTATATGCCTTCACCCCCTTGATCAGCAAGAAGTTTCCCTGCATCCATTCTATTAAATTCCTTAAATCAACATCCTGATTAGACTTCAATCTTCTACAAATTTGTACAATATTATTTTAAGTGAAAGTTAATTGTCACATGCACAAGTACATGTATGCACAGGTGCATGAAAAACTTACTTGTAGCAACATCACAGGGATGTAGCTTCATACAAGCAGCATTCACAAGATAAACAAACAAACACTTTTTTAAAGAACAAAAGTCCATTTTAGTGCAAAGTTATCAAAGTGGTCATAGTATTGCTAAACTCCAGTGATTAGAGTTGTGCCCTTCAAACCCAGGTATCATGTACCCATAAAGCAATATATTGATTTGAAATTTGGTGCAAAAAGTTGAACCACAGCATTCCAGATGGAGTCTGATGAAGGCTTCACACAAAGCATTATTCTCTCACCTTTAAATTAGAATCTCCTTTATGTTGCTCGCTGGCCAGACAATCAGCATGGACTGAGTTGGGCTAAAGGACCGGTTTCCATGTTGTATGACTATGACTATTATGTTTGACTCATTTTTTTAATATTTTATTTGCACAGCAACTTTTAGCAATGTGCTCTTGACACCCAAAACCACTGGTACCTTCACTGCTCTAGTATATTGAGAATATTCTAACTTGTCTCAGACTAATCTGACCCTTTAACTTCCTTTGCTCACCTGTAAAATGTACTATGCTTTGTAAATGTCATTTGCAAACAGATATACAATTCTTTATTCACTCACCTTGCAAGCTTGCTGCTGACATACAGACTTAAACCTTTCATGGACCCCTAATGTCAACTTGCTGATCAGTAAACCTCAAACTTAAATGGCAAGACCATGTGTGATTTATTGCATGTGAATGGACCAGAACAAATCCCACCCAAAATGGCTTAATTTGACAACCAGTCATGTGTGCCAGATTTTGCCAGCTATCAAGGAATTGGAATGTTTCTGAATACCAAGGACATTCAGAAACATTAAAACTATTAAAACTGCATTAAAATGAAACAATTAAAAAAACTTAAATTATCTTTTACATACCCTTCTCCCTCACAACTATTAAATCGCCTTTCAAATGAATGACCTTGCTGTTCCTGTACCAGTTCAAGCTTGGCACGGATTCAGCATCCTGACTCCCCAAAGAATTCAGCAAGTTTGTGCTGTTGTTAGACTTCCCATGAAGTTCAACTGTAGAACAGAATCAGGAAAATGCCAGCAAGAGTGAGAAATGTGGAGCTGACTGTCAGCACTTCCGAGCAAGTTCTGCTCCAATGTACAGCAAAAAGTGAAGATTCTAGTACAGATTGCTACGGACCACCTTTTAGATTCTAGAGAGTGATTCCTTTGTCCCAATGTCTCCTACCTTCTAACTACCAACTCTGTGGTCCTAATTTTGCTAATAATTGCTTATGTGGAATCATAATTCTGAAAGACATCTCAATTGCAGACTTACTTTGATCAAATGGTAAGTGTGAAAGTCCCAAGCCATTAATATTCCTGATGTTGAGATGACACTTTTTGAGTAAGTTAAAGACTTAAGCAACTTCACATTAAATTATGCCCTAAAGCAGAGAAATTGTCATAGCTTACCTGTTATACACACAACATTCAACACTTTTCCCAATTTTACAGTGCATGAGCTCTAAGTTTACCTTCTGCTTAGTCTACCTCAATCACCACCTCACATAACAGATTCTAATTTTTTTTCTTAACCATCATTTAGCCTAACTGAACATCTACCATATCACACTTAGCTATCTGTAACAAATCACCTTCCAACTGAACATACCAAGAATATATCCCTAGACAATATACCTCCAAATAACTGAGGCTAGGGTCCATGTTCTTCTAGATACAATGGAAGGAGCCAACATCTCAATATAATGTTGATAAACCATCAAAGCAGTTCATAGAAGGCATGTCCTCCTCAGTCAAACAGATACATAAACTGAGGAGCTGGAGGTTTAACACGAAGGCAATGTTACAACTAGGGTCTGATACAAGCTTGAAGCAAACTGAACAGACTAGTCAGCAACAAAAGTCTCCAACATTTCATCACTAAGATATGGAATTGGGAGTACTCCCTATGCACAACCTCCAAAATAAGTGTGTAAATCATAGCAATTAGGGAGAGCTAACTGGGAAATTTGCTGACACCATGTGTTACTTTTACAACTCACAAATCAACTATTGCCTTGCCATCTACTCAGTACACTTAAAAGGATTGACATTCACTGGGCTCTGCAACTTTACAAAGACCCCTGGCTCTTCATACTAATTGTACAAGATTGTCCTCCCATGACTGACATTCTACTAAAGTCTTTGACAATAAAGTGATACCATTTTAACAAGAACTTTTAAAGCCAACCACAGTCCTGATAAAGTGGATTAAGACCACTCTGCTTGCATCTCTATATAGTTGCCGAGATATGACTACCATATTAAACAATCACCCCGAGGTCTAGTCTATGTTGGCCAGGTGGAACATGGCTCAATGGGGTTTCCATTTGCCGGACACCAAATGCCCATTCAACGTAGCGCACCACTACCCTAGTGTTGCCCTTAATATCCCCAGGACTTGCCCTCAGTACAAGGCTGAGTGCATGCAAGCAAATTAACTTTGATGGCACATACAGAAAGTCGATCAGCTCTCAAATCCTCCCATCTTCCACATGTACCAGTGGACTCTACTCTCCCCTACTAATGAATGACCTCACAAAGACACACATCTTCCTTGGAATAAAGTTCTGCCCTCTGGGAGAAGTCACAGTGGTGAGTTAAGTGGTCTGAACATCATTGGGAGGCATTTTTTTTTAAATATAAAAACTTTAAAGAACTGCAAGCCTATTTAGTTGCAATTGCTGCAAGAGTTCATTAAAATATTTACGCTATAAAAGTGAGCAGAGCCATAGGCAAGGAGAAAACAAAATCAAAAATATGATCAAAGTGACTAGAAAATAAGTAACTTTGAACTTACAAAAACAGCCAATTCTGAACGATCAAGTCAGGAGAACCTAACAATAAAAAGGTGAACTAATCAAATCACTTGTTCCTCATTGCGGAAGTTAGAAAAACATAACTGACACATTACACAGTAACTTTCATTTTAACTATGGAAGAATCCTTTGACCCATTCCACTAACTTAATCTTAAAGGCCAGGAAATTTGTTGGATATTTGCCACCCATAACCGTGGGCATTACTAACCACATGCTTTCATTGAGCACATGCAATCTACAGAAATTTACCACATGCACTCCCTCTACTTCAAGGTGAAGAACCCAAGCATAATTTTTCTTCACTTTTAACTAGCAACTCCCGATATCCTACTAAATCACCTCCAAAACCTCACCAAATCCTGATGTTGTGCCCAAATGTAATGCCTAAAGCATAATATCCCCATTTAGAGTAACTTCCTTACTTTTATTCCTCTAAATCCATATATGCCTTTGAAATCTTGCATCTAACCCTGAATGATTGGTGCACGTGAACCTCCAGGTCTGTTTCTGCTCGTTTCAAATTGTACCTTTTCTATACATCTATATAGCCTCATTTCTCCTCCTCAAAAACCCAATGCCTCACTTCTCTACAATAAATTTCAGCTGTCAACAGGTCTGTACCCATTTCACCCAAAGTCTGTTACTATCCTCATTGACCTGGAGTGGATAATTTAAACCAGCCAGCTCTAACAGCTTGTGTTAATTATTCACCAGTGTACCTCCCTTCAAAACTAGCAATGCCTACAAAATTCAAAATAGCCTTGCCAAAACCAGCTTCCATGCATTCTTAAACCCTTTGCCCCCACCCAAAAGCATGCATTACAAACTTCAAGCATATAATTTCTTTTAGTGATTACTTTGTTTTGAAATTGAACTTATGGATCAGTCAGCAATTACTAAATTTTACTTCAGGTCGAGACATTACTTGCATGCTCCAGACCATAAACCTACAAGATCCTTATTAGTCACACCTTTTATACTTGAAAAGTGTGCTCATACAAGTGGCTACTGCAATATTAGGTTATTATAAAATGGGGAAAACAGGTGGTATCATAGCTTCAAAAGGAAAAAATCCTCACCCAACATCTACACCAACTCCAGCAGCATTAAATTTGTTACAAATTACAGAGTGCAGTCTTTTCTTGACCAGGTGGGGCAGGAGAAACAAAATATTATTCTAGCTGAGACTGGCTGTGACAGGAAGCAGGAAGCAATGCAGAACATGGAGGTTGAGCTACTGAAAGATCAAGACAGTCAGAGTACCTCTTTTACAAAACTAACACCAAGCCATTTACTGTTTTTGGTTTATTTTTCACACCACCCAAATCCTCCATTGATTCCAATGTTATTTTATTCTTTCTCCCCCTCCCCACTCAAGGGCAGTACTGTATCTTGATTAGCTATATGCTTGCAGGTGGCCTCATTGCTGAACCCAACTATAACCTTCCCCGACACCCATGCATGCATGCTCAGTAATCTTGAACACGAAACAAGTCTAGCTAAAATAACTGAGGTCAGACCAATATTCAAATACTATTTCACAATGGTCACTCATATTAAGCTAGCATCAAAGATCAGTGATGAGAGATGCTAATCATGCAATTAACAGTGACCTTGTAAGGCACAGTTGAACCATAACCACTACATTGAAATAAAAATATAACTAGACTAACCACCTGGTATTGACCTAGGCACTACATTCAGATACAAAGTCACTCCTTAGCCAGCTGATTCTGGTGTCTATCCCCAGTCGTTTCTGAGGTGGTATCTAAAATAGGAGAGCTGTTCCACAAATAAGTCAAACGATAGCCTGACAGTTATACTTACAGAATCACATTTTAAGACAAGACATTTACGGAAGACATTTTCAGACTCATCACAAGTCCTGGTTACTTCTCGTCTCACTGGAGGCAGTGCTACAGTGTACACAGGGACAAGAGCAAGGCACCAAGCAGCCCTGATAAAACTGAAGTCAATGGGCATCTCAGGGAAAATACTTCATTGACTTGGTTGAAATCCTGGAACACCCAAGTGAACAGCACTGAGGGAGCAACTTCACCGGAAGGACTGCAAATAGTTCAAGTCAGCAGTAGTTCACCACCACCACAAGGACAGTTAGGGATGGGCAATAAATGCCAGCATTACCAGCAACTTCCAGATCCCCCAAAATAAAGTGAAATGAATTGTCAACCCCCTCATTTTAAAATCTGTACCAAGGTCCTAACTATCTGCAAAAGTAATCCTCAACCCAGCATACCTGTATTACAAATAGCTTTACTTCAGGGCCAGTGGGTTGCTGATAAAACCACCATTGACGCAATATGCTACTTACCAATGAGAACATTTCTTAAACAATACCCAATATATCACACTAAACACCACAAATTGTAAACAGCATTCAAACTCACATTACACAGCAGTCTACAAGACACAAGTTGAACAAAGACTTTAATGCAAGTACAAGCATGCAGTTAGGGCTGCAAGAGAACCCCACTGCAGGACATAAGCAGCATTGTTTCTGTATGAATTGGCTGCCATACACCTCCATTTTAAGCTGGCTAAAAGTATTTCTTTTTAAATGGAGGGATAGAAAAAGAGAAGCAGACCAAATCACATTGCTATGGCTGAAAGTCCTTAAAGGACACAAGTGAGTACCTGGACTCTTACATGGACCCTTACATGGACCCAACAGCAGAGCAGTATTGCTGAAATTCCTCACCATTACGTTAAGAGTACCAGCATCACTGCTGCAGTGCCTGTCAGTAAGACATGGAAAAGATCGGAGACCCCATTCACTTCCACAGGGATAACCAACCTGGAGAAGGTGGAAGACACTTTTCCTTTAATTTTTATTGATGATTTGTAAAGCATTTGAAACATTCACTTAAAAATTTGCAGATGTATTAAGTGTCTTAAGTATTACATTTGAGAAACTAAAAACCACCTAGTTTTCACAAATGAAGCTCCACACCAGGTTTGTCTTGTGCCAAAACAGCCAAGGGGCGAGTTTGGGTTCAGCTTTACATCATTTGAGGCCCAACTGCCAGAAACCCAAAAGCAGAGGGTCAGCAACACCAGTCCTCCACATCGATCCCAAGCAAGTCTGGACAGAATTGATGGAGCACAATCTAGTCCCATAACTTGTGGGCATTTACATACAAGACTAATCAATAAGAGTCGAAAACCAAACAGCTCAATGTACAACCTCCACTTTAAACAGCCACAGCACCTGTTGTTGGTGCGATAGTCAGAAAAGTTATGACTATTCTGGTCAGAACCAGGCTTCTACCAGAGCCAGTTTTTCCAGACACAGCAGTGATTTACTTGCACTTCTTCCAACCTAGTGTACTACATTCAATGTTCACAATGTGTTCTCCTCAACAACAGAAGAGCCAAATGCACACTGGGTGACCACTTTGTGGAGCGTCTGCGGTCAGTCTGCAGAGTGACTGAGTTTCCTATTGCCCCTTTCAATTTTCCATCCTCTCTATTTCTGACTTGTGGCTTCCAACCCTGTTACAAAGCCCAAAACAAACTGAAGGAACAATACCTTATCTTCCATTTGAGAATATTGCAGCCTGCAGGACTCGATATCAAATTCTCCAACTTCCTTCCTCCCCCCACCCCAAAAATCAGAGCTGGCAATTTATGCTGCAAGTCATCTGTCTGTGATGTTGACTGTTTTTCCCTCTGATACAGACTGACCTGCAATTTGCAATACATCACTAGTCACCCTCTACTGTCCCATTAACAACCCATCCCCACAGCAATCCTGACCCAACCTATCAGATATCCCCTTTGTATTATCCACCCCTCCTCACCTTCTCCACCTCTCACAACTAACTTTCTCTTTCCCAGTTCTGACAAAGTGTCTTCAACCTGAAACTTTTCACAGATGTCACCTGACCTGCTGAGTGTTTCCACCATCGTTTTATTTAGATTTCCAGTACTTACAGCTTTGATTTTCTTCTACCAGTATTTAACACAAACAAGGAAATCTCAATTTTATGTACAAGTTGGTTTTGATTTGCAGCCAGTGTTAGGCAATTTGCCAACAAGATGCCACAGCAAAAATGAATTGCAGTTAAAACCGTTGAGGCATTTGTTGGTAAATTGTTCAAATCAGAGATAAAGCAATGTTGATACTTTTGACAGTACTGGTCAAAAACTCAAATCAGTTATTCATTGCTTAAAGCATGTAAAGAGTGGCAAGGACAAGGATGAATTTAATTAATTATACATTTTTTGCGCCAGTGCAGCAACTTGAGGCTGAAAACTAGAAATGTGCAGTACACCCTCCATTTCCAGTCTTCCTAGAGTTCAATAACTTGCATCTTTTCATTGCTGTTTGCATTTACAATGAAAACAGCAGACACATTACTCAGTAATACATGAAACAGATCCATCTGGTTTTAGAAAATATGCACCTTTCAAACAGACCATCTTTCTCAAATTTAGTTCAGTAATAGCTGGCAAAACTTAACTACAGCAATGTTACCACAGATCATTTGCCTTTGGTTGGCTAGTTTTCTTAACTAGCATTGGATGGCATAAGCAAAAGGCAGATAGGTTAATAGATCTGGCGCATCTGCACTATTGCCACAGAAAACTTCCAGCTGCTTTATGCAATAAAAATTACACATTTACTGCATACAAGGCTCTATAACCTTAGTAACCTCATCTATTCCAATAGTATTCGAGAGTGCATATGGTTAGTGATCTGCAAGTTAATATAATGTCCACAGATTGAAAAGATCAAAAATTTTCACAAGTGCTGTCTTGCACTGTGACAAGTTCCAATCAACATCTTCAGGTTATTTCATAATCTTACACTTGCAATGTGAACACAATTCTAATGTCTTCAGTACCTCAAAAGGGAAATGTCTACGACAGGGACCAAACTTTGAAGTCAGAATAGGAGTAATCAAAGTTAGAAGCTTGGTTAATTTAGGTGGTCAACCATTTAAAGACTTGTAAAATGAATGGCATTATGATGAACAGAGAGGCCTAGGGGGTCCAAGTCCATAGCTCCCCAGAAGTGGCAACACAGGTTGATAGGGTAAAGGCAACATATGACATGCTTGCTTCCATATCTCAAGGCATAGAATACAAGAGTTGGAACATTGTGGCAACTTTTCAAAGGCTCCACTTGGAGTACCACATGCAGTTCTGGTCACCACACCATGGGTAAGATGTGATTACACAGGAAAGAATGTAGAGGAGATTCACTGGTATGTTGCCTGAACTGGAGGACTTTAGTTATGGGGAGATTGGATAGGCTGGCTTTGTTTTCCCTGGAACAAAGGAGGCTTCTTCCCACGATAGGGGTATCGAAAACAAGAGAGCATAGGTTTAAGGCCAGAGGAAAGAATTTTAAAGGGGATCTGAGGGGCAAGGTCTTTTTAAAAAAAGTTGTTGATATTGGGAATGCACTGCCAGAGGTGGTGGTGGTGGTGGAATCAGGTACAATTCCTACATTAGAGAGGCATTTGGACAGACACATAGGCAAGGCATAGGATACAGTCTTAATATGGGCAAAAAGGTTGGCATGGACACAGTGGGCTCAAAGGGTAATTTCTCAACTGTATGACTAATTGGTGCACCCACTGTGACGTGAGAATCAACACACACATTTACACCAGTGTTTACTTTATTTGAACTCATTGTCAAAACTGGAAGGCAATTGATAAATGATACGTGCAATTGATAAACAGCAACAGGAAAAATGCCGCAGTGGTACTTTAAAGACTTGCAAAGCATCAGACTGGAACGTCTGGGAAGTTCAGTCCCAAAGAATTAATTGAAGCAAATGAGGTACCAGCTTAAAGATGAAGCTTTGCTGGCATCTAAATATATATACACACACAGATCAGTCTAAACAAAATTAACTATTTCAAGCCACATTTTTATTTAAGGTTTATGAATATAAATGGTACAAATGTACTGATGCTGCACCAAAAGGACTGTTACCCACTTATTTCCTGCAGCTTACATCGTCAACTCCTGGAAAAAAAAATAAAAAGTTATCAGAATCAGACAGTATTCAAGTCAACCACAGACAAACTTCAACAAACTATGCCTGGTGTTGAAAGTTCAGACATAAGCAACAGCAGTAAACTTTAATCAGCATTACAACTCCCCCCCGCCCCCCCCCCCCCCCCCCCCCCCATCTCCCAGATCATACTATTAAATAAAAGTACAAAAGCAGAACATACCATAATAGCATTTACAATATCGTTGTTGTTATTTTTCAATGCACGGACAGCCTTAGCCCTAGACACATTGGCTTGGGACATGACCAATTCTATGTCCTTGACCTCCACACCAGTTTCATCAACCTAGAGGAAATACAAAGAGAAAATTATTTTCCTTTTCCTCTTAGATATTTTTCCTTCCATCTAGACTCAAATCACACCACTCCCACTATATCCCAGACCACCAAGAGAAAAGAACCACAAGTAGGCCTGCAGCCTTCCAATTAGTATTCATGAGCCGATTCAAATGAAAACAGACAGCAGGAATAATTAAGATTGCCTGGCTCTCTATTTAGGAGCTTCAATTCAAATTGTACAATCCAGGTTAAATATTAGACTCAACTGCTTTTCAATTCTCACCTGCAAAGTAATAGAAAGTTGTATTCCTGCTCATTCACTGGAGCCCAAGGCAACTACTGGGTCACTTTTAATACTGCAAAACCCCATCTAGGAGTTAATTAATTCCAAGTTATACAGAACAGGTAAACTAACTTTATTGCCTTGTCTTAGCAGGAGTTAACCAATTGCTGCCAGACTCCAAACAACCTCACTCACCCAAAATAAGGAGCGTGGGTAAGAGAGACAACCCTAACACCAGTTTCAGTGGCATGTGGGTGGCATCATGTCCCACTGGCAGACTATTCACTGTTCAGTTGAGGATCACATGCAACAATCACTTAGGTGAAATGCTGGAAAGCTTGAGTGTGCCAGAAAAGTCAACCCCAGCAGAAAATTGGTAAAATGAATTAGTGCTGTTCTATGCCGAATAATTTAAGGGACTGCACTTGAAGGGTCCTGGAGCAGGAAAGATTTACTACAATGATACTGCAGCTATACAAGGAGGCAAGTTGCATACTCTGCACTTGCATTCTCTCAAGTACAAAAAAAGGATGATCCCAAAGCACTATGATTAATTTGATAGAGGAAATTGATCTCAACCTTCCCCCCCACCCTTCTTTTAAGAGCAGAGGATTCAGGCACTGGATTCAGTTGAAAACTTAGATCGATAGGTTTTTGTTGGGCAATGATATTAATTACAGAACCAAAGTAGATGCAAGATGCATACCAGCCACCGTCTAATTAAATGAAGCCATATTATGACCATTGGTGGCTTGAACCATTGTTAGATCCAGAATGAAATTAAAATACCAGATGTAATGCAGGTAGTGATTTGGATACCATACTCAAAAGCATACCTCTTCTTCTTCACTTTCCTCCTGTACAGTTGGAGTCTGTGTGTTTTCTTGGATATTAGCAACAGATTCTCCCTGTACCTTGAATTTCTCTGCAGCAGCAAGCTGAGCTTGCTGAGATAGGTCCTCAATCTAGAGATAAACACAAAATAAGTTGAAATCTTCCACTGCAGAACAACCACTTTCACCAAAAATTGAAAATACTTACAGCAATTTGAAAAGATTTCAGACTAGCAATGCATTCTGAACTAGCTTCGTACAAATAAAACAGATCCTGTGCACCTCTGAGGGAATACAACTAGAAAAGCAACTGCAGCACAGGGTAGATTTGCTGGTTACACTATGTCAACATGAGAAAAGGGTCAGAATCTACCAGGACTACAACTAGTGCAAACACGGTCACATCTAGCTTATTTGAAAATACCTTCTTACATTTTATTGGTAAAAAGTTAGTTCCATTTGTATTTACCTTAGCTTCACCAAAAACAATATAGGTATCTGATGCAGGGCTTTTGTAGACATCTGGCTTTGTGATGACAAACAGTATGTTTTTCGATTTTCTTATTGTAACCCTTGTTACCCCAGTAACCTGGCGAAGACCTAGTTTTGACATTGCCTGCAAGGAAAAGGATAACCTTCAGGAAGTTCTCGTTATACAATTTAACAAAACCTGTGCAATGTTTTTAGCTATCTAGCTTGCTTCCAATGCAACAAAAGCTGCAAATACAGATTGTTAAGTTTAGTTGGTGGGGTTTTGAAAGCCCTCTCTCATTTTAGGCATTATAAACATACAAAAATGCCAGAATCAATGCAGCATTTATTGAATGTCCTAAGCATTAATGAATCAAAATAATTAAACTGCAAAATAATTTACCACTAACTCGTTCCTCAAACAGAATGTTGGCTGGCACCTGTTTCAACTTTCAAGTAAACTGGCAACTTCAGTGCCAAGAAAATTACTTACTTTTCGTGCCTTCTTTTCACTTCTGCTCTGTTTTGCTTTGCTAACTGGCTCTTCATCGATTTCAGCTGCTGCTGCAAGCTTCAAAAGAAAAAAAGATAATTAAACCACTTTGTACAGTAAGCAGATACCTACAAAACCAAATGAAACTCTACGCACACTAGTTTCTATTAACCAAATTGGAGGACACCTCTATACGACCATGGTTAAGTGACTTTGCACTGGTGACTACGAGAGGGTCCCAGGTTCTAATTATCTGCAGATATCTGAATCCACATTCAAAATACCAGCAAAAAAATGAAACCAAGAGTTGCCTTCCCTGGATGCTACCTAGTGCTGCAAAGGGCAAATTGTCAACAGGATTACAATCTTGTCATCCACACCATCATATGCAGCATGGAATTCCCTCCAAGGAATCAGGTTCCAACTATGTCCAATTTGCCACACTAAAATTATGCTCCAGTATTCCCCACCCCAATCTCAAAAGTAAGATGGGTTTAAACTCCAATAACTGTACATAATTGGTGTCCAAGGAACTGTTAAACCCACTATCATATTTAGATTGGGTTTTAAAAGTCAAGTTCAACTTCGTTAACTAATTATGCACATCACACTCAAGAACCTGTAATTGGAGAATGTTAAATTTGGACTTGGACTTGTGGCACAAATCAGCAGGGCCAGTCTTCACAAGATTAGCTTCAACATTCAACTGCCTAATAAATATTAAATTTTCAGGTACTATGTTGAAACCCCACCCAAAAAACAACAGCAATCAAGAGTTGGGGAATGTGGTCAGTTCTGTGGATAGGGATTCTGGCGGCTGAGGGAGGGGTGTCAGAGGACAGACAAAGCTTGAAGTGATGAGTTTTGCAATTATGCGCACAACTTGCTTAAAAATTCCTCTATTTTCCAAGCAACAATTCGTTGGTGCCCAGATCACAGGGTTGTCTGGTCACAAATAAAACATGGTCATGAAGTCAGGTGGGAACAGCTAATAGCCATGGAATTTTACCCTCAGGACTTCATACCACCTTCAAAAACAGAGGCAGTAAAATAACTTCCATCATCATTCCACAGAAAGGAAACTGGCACAATTGGCTCATACTACCAACTTTTATTTATTCAGCAACATACATATCTTTTGCACAATGAACAGTACAGTGATGCAGTATTGAATCTCTTCAAATGCTTCCATCCAGACGCGAGCCAGCATTCAAATTTCATAACATTTTCTGCTCAGGATATACACGCAGATCCACTAATTTATGAAGACTTGTGAAATAAACTGAAGTTGGATGGATGAAAGTGGTGGAAACTGAAACAAAAGTGGCTATGGAGTAAACAAACGAGACACTTGCCACAATCACATCCTCTCCTATTCCCTGTATTTAATATGAAACTTGAAGGTTAAGATCCTCAGCCTGTTGAGCAATTCAAAAAGAATGGCTTTATGGCCAAGCTTGTGGAGGTTGTTGAAAAGCTAAGCACATCCCAGTACAAACCAAAGCCTTCAAAAGAACCAAACTTGCACAATCAATATTTGAAGAACTGCACCTACACAATAGAATCATGCTTTAAGTATTTAGATACTAAGCCCAATTCTATAGCAAGAAAAAAAAATCACAATAGAAAGAAATAAGTAAAGGATGGTAGGTTAATTGGCTAATGTCAATTGCCTGTAACATGTGAGTGGTAGAACCTGAGTGGGTAGGTGGGGAAGAGGGGAGCTAATGGGAATATGCGAAGAATAAAAATGGAGTTAGTGTATACAAGTGCTTGATGGTCAGCACAGATTGGGCTGAAGGACCTGTTTGTGCATTGAGAGATGACAATTACAGGCTATTGGATTCCTCAAGCTAACTCCATCTTTCAACATAACCATTGCTGGTCTTCCATCTCCAACACTATTGTTCAGTCCCATCCTCATAACCCTCCATTTCTACAGCATCCAGAAATCTGCCTTGAATGTAATCGAGTCTTGAACATCTCAAGAATGTAAACTTGAATACAATCAATAGCCAATCCTCCAAAGACCCTCAGGGTAGAGAATTTCAAGAAATCGCCACTCAGTAAGAAATCACAAGGGTGTGATTGCACTGGAGAGTGTACAGAGGAGATTCACCAGGATGTTGCCCGAATTGGAGAATCTTAGTTATGGGGAGAACGTGGATAGATGAGGTTTGTTTTCCCTGGAGCAAAGGCGGCTAAAGGGTGATCTGATAGAAGTATGCAAGATCATGAGAGGCAGAGAGAGGGCAGATGGTCATAATCTATGCCCCCCCCCCCCCCATGGTGGTGTATTAAAAACAAGGGGGCATAGGTTTAAGGCAAGTCGAAGACATTTTAAAGAGGATCCAAAGGGCAAGTTTTTTTTTTAAAAAGTTGATATTTTTGTACTCTTCAATGCTATCACCTCTCCCTCTAAAGGAGAGTGAACAGAGGCCTTGCCCGTTCAATCTTTCCTCATACATAAAGACCTACCATCCCAGGAACCAGTCTTGTGCATCTTCATTGCACGCTCTCTCTACAGCAAGCATGTCTTTTCTGAAGGTGGGCAAATTTTAGATAGAACTGGCAAAAGCAGATGGGGGCGATTGCAGACAGAAAGCATGCCAAAAGGTCAAAACTGCTAGAAAGTGAGAACAATGAAAAGGACTTGACACAATGAAGACTGTTTGCCTTTTGAAACAGTTTTATAATGCTTATATTCACATATTTGCAGACACACCTGAGCTTGCTGTGTTGCTGACTGCGTTGTATCCTGTTCTTCCAGTTCTGGTACCGACTCATCGCTGTCCGATTCTGTCCCAGACCCTACAAAATTTCACACATTTAATATATGACTCTGCACATTGCAGGTTTGTGGGATTTTTAGTGGTTTGCAAAGAAAACGTGCTATTTCTGGGGTGGGGGGGGAAGTGAGGGACACCATTTTATGGCCGTTACCATTACCATAATGCAGCCATGCCAAGGTGGAGAAAGTGTAAACCTGTGCAATAAAGCTGTGCAATAAACTTTGTTTAATGGATTTAAAAAGGTGCATTGAGATTGACCAAACCTGAAAACACAACGTGGTTAAAAAGAACCTTTGTGGCAGTACAGAAATCTTTTTACCTTCAATTGTTATCTACAAGGAGGAAAAAACCTGGATACTTCAACGCTTAAGCTGTCACACCATGCAATAAAAGGTTCCAAGGTTAATGTGAATATCCTCAGTACCAGATTACAACACCAATCATATGCAATTTCAATTCTCCATTCTCATACCCATAATGCTCAACCTGTGTAGAAAATAGGCAAATAAAATTGCAATATATAATGGATTTTAGAATACAAGCAAATGCTAAAGGACCTTAGAAAGTTTGTTGCAGAATTCAGGTGAAGACAATGAGTCTGTTATAATTGGTGCCTTTTTCTAAAAAAAAGTGGACAGCAACTATTTACAGGCTGAGGTATGCAGGCCAGTTTTAGCATGTGAGGCAAAGTGTTAATACAATTAGTGTACTACAAACCTTTCAAAACCAGTTAAGTCCCTGCTACTTGTGAAACACAGGTGAAGAAAACAAAAGGGGGACTTCACACTGTTATTAGTACACAAGCTTTAAACACCCTGTGGCCACGGTTGAAATTTGTACATAATTGACCTGCCCCCAAAAGAGACAGCAATCTTTAATGAAGATCAACTACAAAGACAACTGATACATCTCCTTCCAAGACGACTGGAAAAGATTGGTAATTACAACTCATCTTTTCCCTTGACCCAGTTACAAATTGGGATTTATGCTCATGATTAGCTTTTCCCAATGAATAAATTAGGAAGAATAGTACAGATTTCAAACCACACAATTTTCCCTTGCCAAAGGACAGGCTAACTTTAAGATTCCCTGTTCTGGAGGACAATACATATTTCAGTAAAACATTCCTCCAAAGAGCACAAATGCTTCACTTAAAGGTTAGCCTTTCCCAGGGGTGAAATTTATCGAGTCTTTACTTCCCAAGTATAATGCAGGTGCACAATTCAACTAAGCAGGTCACCAGTACATGCACACCTCAACCAAACTAAATACCCTCATCATTTTGCTTCACCACCGACTCCTTTCCAGTCGGAGCAATCTTGGGAATTGCCTTCTCAACAACAGGTGGGGCAGGAGCTTCACAGGGGGGAATCTCGTTGATAGCAGGAATCAAAGGAGGCATCTCATCATCATCATCAATTTGGACAGCCGAAGACGTTTCAGGGGATGGGGTAGTGAGTTGAACAGAGGCAGGTGGGAGAGTGAGAGATGGAGGAAATTCAGTGACAGGTCTAGATTCTGAAGATAAAGAAAGTTCAGTGGATGTAGGTACCTCATTAGGTGAATAATCAGAAACAGGTATAGAGGGTGGCAGCTTAGTAGCAGCGTGCAGAGGAGGCTTAAGCTGTGAATTCTCAGAAGGATCAAGAGACAGAAGCGAGTCAGTACACTGAGCAACTTGGTCAGATAAAGTGAGCTGAGAGACCAGGGGATGAAGTTCTGAAGCAGACGAGTCAAAAGCCTGAAGCAGCTGAACTGCTGGGACTACTGTTAGTGGCTGCTTGAGAGTAGCCTCATTGGCACAGAACTCGTCTTGATGCACAGAAAAATCAGAGTTGGCTGAAGGCTGTTCAGGAATATGAAGGGGCATGGCATCATGTGGCTCAATTGCCACAAGGGTAACTGGAGACTCAACTGACAGCTCATTTGCTGCAATCACCAGAGGACTGGAGGGCAATGGCAAATCAGCGGTGCCAATTGGAGCATTTAAAAGGCTGTCTACAGAAAGTGGACCTTTAATGGCACTGGCAGTGATGGACAGAGCAGAGGACATATCGTCAGAAGGCAACAACACAGAGGCAGTATCAGAAGTAGACAAGAGCAGGCCATCAACATCGACAGGATCACGAGGAACAGGAGAGTCGGGGGCATGCTCGGCGACTGCCTTGGCAGCAGGGCCAGGGGTGTGCTCGGCAACTGCCTCAGAGGGAAAGGTCAATTGATTGAGAGTTTTGGGGGACAAAAGCACCTGACCTGCTTCATCTGTACCCAGAGGAGGGAAAGGGACCTGATCGACAGCATCACCTACAGGAGTGATTGGAACCAAACAGGCACTATGTTGAGATGGCAAAACTGCCTGAACTGGGGGTGCCTCTCCTTCAGCGGGCAAGGGCGCCTGAACTGGGGGTGCCTCTCCTTCAGCGGGCAAGGGCGCCTGAACTGGGGGTGCCTCTCCTTCAGCGGGCAAGGGCGCCTGAACTGGGGGTGCCTCTCCTTCAGCGGGCAAGGGCGCCTGAACTGGGGGTGCCTCTCCTTCAGCGGGCAAGGGCGCCTGAACTGGGGGTGCCTCTCCTTCAGCGGGCAAGGGCGCCTGAACTGGGGGTGCCTCTCCTTCAGCGGGCAAGGGCGCCTGAACTGGGGGTGCCTCTCCTTCAGCGGGCAAGGGCGCCTGAACTGGGGGTGCCTCTCCTTCAGCGGGCAAGGGCGCCTGAACTGGGGGTGCCTCTCCTTCAGCGGGCAAGGGCGCCTGAACTGGGGGTGCCTCTCCTTCAGCGGGCAAGGGCGCCTGAACTGGGGGTGCCTCTCCTTCAGCGGGCAAGGGCGCCTGAACTGGGGGTGCCTCTCCTTCAGCGGGCAAGGGCGCCTGAACTGGGGGTGCCTCTCCTTCAGCGGGCAAGGGCGCCTGAACTGGGGGTGCCTCTCCTTCAGCGGGCAAGGGCGCCTGAACTGGGGGTGCCTCTCCTTCAGCGGGCAAGGGCGCCTGAACTGGGGGTGCCTCTCCTTCAGCGGGCAAGGGCGCCTGAACTGGGGGTGCCTCTCCTTCAGCGGGCAAGGGCGCCTGAACTGGGGGTGCCTCTCCTTCAGCGGGCAAGGGCGCCTGAACTGGGGGTGCCTCTCCTTCAGCGGGCAAGGGCGCCTGAGTTGTGGCCGCCTCTCCTTCAGCGGGCAAGGGCGCCTGAGTTGTGGCCGCCTGTCCTTCAGGGGGCAAGGGCGCCTGACCTGTGGCCGCCTGTCCTTCAGGGGGCAAGGGCGCCTGACCTGTGGCCGCCTGTCCTTCAGGGGGCAAGGGCGCCTGAACTGGGGGTGCCTCTCCTTCAGCGGGCAAGGGCACCTGACCTCCAGGGGGCAAGGGCACCTGACCAGTGGCCGCCTGACCTCCAGGGGGCACAGGAAGCTGCACAGCTTTGGCTGGATTCTCATGGAGTGCAGGTACCTGATCAGCAATTCCATCAGTGGGCCCAGGTCCCCCACCAACAGTAACACCATCAGGGATAGACAACCTAGGTGGAGTAACAATACTATCATTGGGCAAAGGCTCCGTGGCTGTAGGTACAGCAACTAAATCAGGCAAAAGCTTCAAGGCCATGCCAGTTGCAACTTGTGGACCAGCAGATGAAGGCAGTTGAAGGGCATTGGCAGCAACCACAGAGGTGGTAGCTATAACACAGTCACCTGGAGGAAGTCCAGAGCTGGTACTAACAGAGTCACGAGGCGAAGGCAGTTGCTCAGCAGGGTCAGAAACTGCAACATCATCAGCTGAAGGTGGATGAACAGTGGCAGCAACCAAATTAGTGGACAAAGGAACAACAGTAGTAACAGGGTCAACTGACAGTGGTCTATCAGCACCAATATCAGTAGGGGACACCATGGTGGTAATGTTATTACTGTCAGATGAAGACAGTTCTGCTTGGATGCCGACTGTATCAGCTAATAAGGGATGCCCAATGGTGGATGAAACCGGATGGTCAGCAGGTGAATCCACCTGATCAACCGCAACAGCTGGGGGCACAGCAGCAGCAATACCACTGCAGGAAACTGGAGCATCAGGGGTGACCTCTTTATTCGTCACAGACACAGGCAAACTACTTGCCTCCAATTCAGCCAAAACCTGACTGTTTATAGGAGTGGCATTTGGAGAGTCAGTGGGCAAGTGCAACTGATCAATGCTGGAACCATCAACCACTTCAGCTGATGTTATATCAGTGGGAGCTACAGGGGCAGGTATAGGGATAGGGTTAGTATTAGCAACAGCAGCATCAGATGGGGACAGTCTCACGTCAGAATCTAATTCAGTGATCAAAGAAACAGCAGTGTGAGGTGACAACTCAGATTGTCCGCTGACTTTGTCACTGCCCAAACTCGAATGATCAACAGTGGCAGCAACAACTGGATCAGCTGACAATTGTTCAACAGAAATAGCAACCATATTAGATGAAGGGAGCTCATCAACATCAATCAAGTCAGGAGATGGAGATAGTTGACTGGCAGTAGGGGAAGGTAGCACTTCAGAAGAAACAATAGGAACAGAAGATAGAGAGAGCTCTGAAGGAAATTGTACAAGAGGTAGCACATTAGCAGAGAGTGGGGATGAAGGTTGATTGTTGATTGTTTGGGGGGATGGAAGCTGAAGATCAGGGCCATGCAAGTCAGTAGCAGCTGAAAGCTCCATCTTACTGGCACCGCTGGATTCGCTTTCAGCCTGTATGTACTCACTGGCTGAGGAAACTGATTCATGCTCAGAACAGGTTTCAATAGCAGCTGTTGAAGATAACCAAAAGAACCATCAATATGAGCATAAAGAGCAACAATAATGTCACTAGGACTTCAAATCAACAAAGTACATTTAAGATGTAATGTTACATTAAGCCCTACAGTACAGAAGAACCCATTCAGCCCAAACGATCTATGGTTATTTAGATTTCCACAGCAGCCTTCACTCATCCAATATGTCCCTTAAGTACTTTCACGCTGCTGTTTAATTGCATCCCTTACTGTTTGTCTTAGCCATTCTTTGCCTCAAACCACCAGAAGTTCCTCTCAAATTCTCCATTGGATATTACTTGCTAATCATATTTATGATGGTCTCCCCAAAATGGAATCAAACTTTGACTAAATTCAGGAAACGCTCACTACTTAGTCCTACTTGACAGTTACAGCTTCAATTCCAGAATCAACCTTTTCTATTTGCACTCTCTCCAATAGCTACCCATCTTCCTCACGATATCATAACTGCACAGTACTCTAACTGGGGTTTGTAGGAGTTCAACATGCTTACTTTTCAATTCTCTCCTTCCAGAAATGAACCTCATTGCTATATGGCTTAAAACCTACACGACTACTTGCTATGATCTTTGCATCTACCCCAAATCCCTTTGCTTTTCTACCCATTACGACATCCAAGAACAAGGGATGCTTTTATTATCCAACCGCCCCCCCCCCCCACCTACTTGAAATTGCTTTAGAAGCTGTATTTCTGCAATTACTTCTATTTTCACAAACCACGACCCTATCTCCAAAACCAAACTTATAAGAGTCAAATATTTTAATTTCATGTTTTATCTGTATTCTTTGGAGTTAAGAATGTGTGCTGATCTTGCTGGAACACAAGATTGTGAAGGGGCATGACAGGGTAGATGTTTCTACTAATGGGAGAACCCCAAACAAGGGGACATATATTTGCAAGTGTCATCTAAAACTAATGTCCATAGGAATTGCTACTCACAGAGGGCAATGAATCTTATGGAATTCTCTATCCTGGAGGATTGTGGAGGCTAGATCATTAGAGGTATTTAAAGAGGAAGACAATTTTCAAAGACCAGAAAACCTCAGAAGGATGGGAACTGGCACAGAGTTGAAGCCTGGGGTAGGTCAGCTATGATCATATTGAACAGAAGGGCTGGCTTGAGAGATCAGGTGGCCTACTCCCATCTTCTTGTGTAATAATGACTGATATTGGATGACGAGCATGAGGGAAGTTTATTATATACATTAACTATCAGGCCACGTAAGAGGCACGATTAGCAAGTGTGCAGATTACACAAAATTGACATTGTCAATAGTTAAGAGGATCATTTTAGGTAACAGAACGATAAATGATCAGCCAGTAAATTGGGTGGAACAATGGCAGAAGGAATTTAATCCTGACAAGTGCAAGGTGATGCATTTTTGGAGGTCTAATTAGGGTAGGACATGCACTATGAATGGTAGGGCCCTAGGGAATATGGAAAAACAGACCTTGCTGTACAAGGATCCCTGAAAGTGACAGCACAGGTAGATAAGCTGGTATACAGAATACTTGGAGCAGAGGGGGCTAAGAGGGAACCCAAATGAGATGTACAAAATTATGGGTAGTTAGGGCAGATAGTGAGAAATTTGTCCCTGTAACAGGCAAGTCAACAATGAAGGGACATCAATTTAAGGCAAGAGGGGAATCCAAGGAAATTCTCACCACCCCCCCCCCCCCGTAGGGTATCTGCAATCTGGAACGTATTGGTCAAGTTGAAGCAGGCAGGTACTCATTTAAAACACACTGAGATCTGAGATAAGCACTTGAATTACCAAGGCACAGAAGGAGACAGACCAAATGCTGGTAATTGGGATTAATATAGATGGACTGTCAGCATGAGCATGACTGGGGGGGGTTGGGGGGAGAAGGGTAGAGGTGGGGAAGAAGAGAGAAGCTTGTGTGCTGTATGACTATGACAAATCTCCCTTCACCCACCCCCCCCCCCCCAAAGTATACCGATAGCTCCACTAAACCCCCCCAAAAAGCTCACATTATTGGCCCAACACTATGCTAGCTTAGCAGTTTTTGTTTTTGACTCAATAGTCTTGCAACTAGTCTTCCATTGAATGGCTAACTAATTTAATTTTGGGACCCATATAGCTGTCAGTGGAAGCAGCAGGTTTGGGAAAATTTAGACCATGTAATCCTAAGTCACCACCCACTGAAAATAAATGGTTAAAACAGAATATTCAAGTGGACAAGAACAAAAATTGTTAGCAGAACTGCAAATCTCAGATCACTGTTAGTTTAAGAGATCATCCATCAGTCTACCTGCAGTTTGAACAGACTTCTCAGGAGAAACGGGGGATACAGGTGCTTGGACTGCATCAGGCACAGCTGGAGCTTCTGAGGCAGGAGCACCAGACCCAGCTAGAAAGTTGAGCAACAATGTGAGTTATAAACAAAACTTAAATGCAAATCCAGTCTAGATTAAATACAGAAACCTTTACATAAAAACATACGTATGGCCAGCAATTCAGAATTAACCGCCACTTCACAAGTTAACATGGACACAATTTCTATCTGATTTTATAAAATTTTTGATAAATCTGGTCAAATGCAAAAAAAAAATCTGTGCCTCTAAATCCAATTTTCATTTCTATTTAAATGTGATGACTTAGTGACCACAAACTAGCCTCAAAACCAAAGATCTAAACTGTCACATTAAATTGAAAGTTTTTTTTAAAGACCGACAGTTTGGTTCCCCCCCCCCCAACACCCCCAAAAAAGAAAAAAATCAAGACCATCCTTTTAACACCAAAGGCCAATTTAAGTCACCCAGACTTTGAGGGAAAAGGTGGAACAAGTCTCAGCCTGATCAATCTTTCTCAAAGTTACCTCAGTTCTAGATCATACTTACGGATGCCTTCTACAGTCCTTTACCAGTTCAGTGTATAGAAACTAGCTTGCAACAGAAGATGTAACTTTTGGGGGGTGGTTTATGATAAAAATATTTAATTGCTCAGTAGTCTACATTCATTCTACTTTCTCAAACTTCATTTTACAAAGTAAAATGGATGCATTAACACAAATTTGGAGACTTTCTTTTAACGAAGCTCAAAAGACAGAATACACTCCAAAACCTGCAAATTTTAAGATATTTAAAATACAAGTCACAGAAAAGTTCTTTGTAATAGTGCATTGACAAGACAACTTACCTACATCAGACAAACAAGTAAAATGTGCTATTTCTTACACCAAGTCTAAATGACAAGGTTCCACATACTCATTTACATTATACAAACCTTGGGGGGAAAAGTTATAACACTCAAGATAACAGGTACCATTATCCTTTAGATGCAACATTGTGAGATAACTTAATTTTGATAGGACACAAACACAAGACCGCATCTTGCTAAGTGGTATTTCAAATATATGTCCCAAAACCAAGCCAGTTAAGACTGCTTTCACCCATTCCTATAGGAAGAACCCCCAGCTTTTCTTTTCACCCCTTTTATTAATGTTGCAATATCTGGATTAAAAAATATTTTAAAAGACTAAAGATTGCTTCTAGCACTGAGCTAGTAACCTTTCAAGGCATTTCATCCACATTTCCCCTCACCAACCCCCTCCATAATGTACAATTTCAGTTTACCAAATGGGGATACAGCGGTTAACTTGCTGTTCTACCTCAAACTATGCGACTAATCCAGAGTCAGGAAGGGAAGTTTAAGTTAGTGCAAGTGCTCTACAATTAAAAATTTGAATTGATCATGATCACACATGCTGACTTGGCGTGCACCACCAACACCATTACAGCTGCAAACAAACCCCACCCACTTTCAATCACTCTGCTGCATGGCAAATTGCTTGGCATACAGAAATCTTCCTGATCACAATTGAAGAGGTAGTATTTTATGAACTTTCAGCAAGCAGTAAAATAGACAATTTTGAGTAAAGCTGAAATCCAATTGTTTTGAGCATTCAAATCCTGTTGTAACCTTGAATTTACAATCCTCAACCAACAAAGCCACCTCAATCCCTAAAATATTAACCATTATATGGAAAATACTTCACCTCTGCTGAGGTGCAGCCATCCAAAGAGCAAAGTACTCAAGTTCACCAGGCAATTATGTCAACCCCAAATGTAGTTTGCTCTTGGTGTCACATTCTCCAAAATTAACTGCATCCCACTGAAGTATATTTAGATTATATTTACAACAGACTGAGTGCACTATAATAAGGTAAATATCATTCATACCAAACAAATTTTTTTTTAAATGCAAGGAAAAAAAGCTATGCTCTAAGTGAAACCAGAGAATGCAGAATTACTTTTCTACAGACTACTTGTTCAGTCTAACAGTTCAGTTTTCCTCAATGTATCAGCAATGAAGATCCACACGCCCCGAGTAAAGCTGGGCAAGATTTTACACCAGTTTTCATGGAAATATGAGGAAACACAAGCATCAAAATGTAAACAATTGCATTGACTACTTTATACCATCTGGCTGCTGCATTTACTGTTGTAATGTTTTCATCTCAATTCTTTTTTTTGAATTATTGCTTCAGGAATCAAAAATAAACTTTATCAATGTAAGTGCCTCCCCCTCAAAACCCATGTCACAGGTTTGCACAAACTGACTGCTTTAGTTGGCTACTTAAAGAGTGACAGCTTCAAAGAAATCCTTTGCAAACAAAGCACACTGCACCATCTCTGGAGATGAGACACTATACAAGAGATTTTGACTTGCATTCTTGTGTTTACTTTGCGCAAATTATTTTGCTGCACATGCCAACACAACTCAAGTCCAGGTGCTAAATTTTAGGAATAGTGCTTAAGAATATTGGGCAACATGCTGACAAATTCAAGCAAGCACTCCAACATTGTAGTGTATTTTGCGCAAATTGCCTGCTGCATGTGCACAGAAAATAGCAATGACATCTTGTTCATTAGCATGTATGTGGCTCTGGGACAACCCAAGAATAGATGCTTTCTAAACGCAACCTCACTTTATTTTGCGCATACAAGCCAATAACACCTTTAACAAGGTGACTGCAATTCTATTGGGTTCAGGACATATAACATTTTGGGGTATCCTGACAGGAGAATAGATTTTAAATACAAGTGCTTCTTTTTATTGTATAATTGTAGTAAGCCAGTTATACTTCTGTAATAAAAATATGGACAGTTATCAATGATGTGCAACATATGGGACATGCTTAAAGTGAACTTTAACAGCTTTTATGTACTGAAAACTAGTGTAACTTCATTTCCCAGGCTGGCACAAGTCAGAGGTGTCAATGCCCTTACTGCTGCCGTATCTTCTGCAAAGAAAAATCCTGTTAAAAAGATGATTGCATAGCAGTAGTTTTAATGTAGGATTTTAGCAACCAGCTGCATCTTTTCCTAGTCAGAACCTACAGGTTATAGTGGTAACGCACCTGAAGGCTCCTGAGACACAGCATTCTCAGTGGTGGCCTCCATTCGGGAAGCTTCACTTGGCACCTCAGTAACAGTTGCATTGGTACCAGGAGTAATTTCACTCAAAGCAGGACTTTCTCCCCCAGAGGCAGGGGAAGTGTTGACATCCCTGTGATCTTCAGCTGTAAAGGATTTGTACAGTACTACACACAGCCAATAGAAAGCCAAAGCTGCTCAGGTGTGCAAGTCATCCTACCTTACGGCTTAAGTGACCCATTTCACCAAAGAGGGGGAAGAGGCTGTTGGAATCCCAACACCCGATCACCACATGCATTAAAGTATGTCAGTTACAAAGTGATGAACAGCAAGATGGTTCCATACTGGGAGTTCAGTAAACAATCCAGAGCTCAACTACCCATTAACCTGCTATGCCAACGGTGGAAGATCTCAAGAGACAGCTATGCATCAACATAGCATAACTGTATTACAGTGCCAGCGACCTGGGTTCAATTCCTGACACTGTCCATAAGGAGTTTGTATGTTCTCCCCTTGTCAGTGTGGGTTTTCTCCGGGTGCTCAGTTTTCCTCCCACGTTCCAAACATGTACAGGTTAGGAGCTGTGGGCGTGCTATGTTGGCGCCAGAAGAGTGGCGACACTTGCGGGATGCCTTTTCAGAACCTACAGGTTATAGTGGTAAACTGCAGGTCACCTTCTCAGCAACGCAAAAAGACACAGTTCACTGTGCGTTTCAATGTACGCGAGACTAATAAATACCTCAGAAAAAATTATACTTGCATTCTTGCTGTGCATCATGCTCATTTGAGAGAGTGTGCTGCATAAAGCCCACCACTGCCCAGTTACTTACATAAATTGATAAGCCATTTCAAAATGCACATTTAAAAACCTAAGTCCTGAAGGCTAACTCATTAAGATTGTGCTAGCTTTCAAAATTGATCACAATTTCAAAATGAGAAGATACCCACAGGCATTTGAATTTTATGAAGTGCACCTTAAAGCCAAGCAAAGTATTTTCTTCTTTATGAAATTCAAGTGATCCAAGTAGAATCTTTCATTCCTTCACCTTATTGAAACTCTTATTAGTTTACCAGCCCTGTACTGGAATTAATTTTGAAAACATGCATGTATAAATGGTAACCTTAACCCATACATTTGCTCTGGCATTAGTAATCCTGATTAAAACCCATTGTTTACATGAGAGCCCAGAATTCCAGAACAGGATAAAGACCACTCTCATTGCTCACCCTACTTAATCGCAACAACGAAGCATGTTTCATGCATCAGTGTTCAAGGCTTGAACAGAATGAAACTGCTTCCATTTTGTAGCCCAAATGCTGTGCTGCAGTTCCACAGTTATGTGTAATAAAGATGCTCTGCAGCAATGAGCAAGTAATGCATGGCCATTTACAGGTGAGAATGTTGCACTAAAATCTCAAGCAGCACTATACCTCAAATTTGTGCTGAACAAAGTCTAAAAGCCAGCAGGCACTAATGAATACCAGTTTTCATCAAAAATAGCAATAAATTTGGGTAGAGGGAACTTACTGATTAAAAAAAAATTGCTCCTTTAGAACCAGCTGAAAATATTCAAGTAAAAAACTGTTGACATAGTATGCAACATTAATTTCTTTGGATGGGGGGGGGGGGGGGAGAGAGAGAGAAGGGGAGAATGAGCAAGTCACCTTGCTGTATAAATGCTAGGTACCTTCCACTCCCCCTACCTTCCTCAGAGGGATGTGCTAAATTGGAAGGGACACAACATGGTGTCAGGCAGCTCCTGCACAGCAATACAAAAGTAAGAACTCCCAAAGGATTAATAGACTGCTTCAGTCATTCAATTCCAAATCAAACAATAACACTGCAGTACAAAGAAGAACTTCAGATCCTTTCCCTTAGGAATTGGGCCAATCACAATACTCACCATACAAAGTCACTTAAAAGGTCAAAGGCTCAACTATCTTGGAACCATGGATTGCCTGTATACTATTTGCTCTTATTCCAAAAGCAAGTTGCCAAATAAACTAGGCAAATTTTTGGGTATAATGCTAGTCCTTTATACTTAAGTGCAGGGAGAGAGTAGGGAACAATGCAAAATTAGATTCAGTAATGAACTAGATATTAAAAATGCTTGATCAGAGTCACCAAATGCTCTGGATTAAATATAGTTATGACTTGGAAATTGACACAATGAATATATCAAGCCTTGATCACTGCTAAAAGGGACCCAAATGAATAACCCAAAAATTAACTGGCACAAGCGATATCCAGAAATGAGGATCTCTGTCGTGCAATTGACAAATACAAACCTGTTTCAGCTTGGGGCTGCTGCATTTCTTGCTCTGTGGCAGGAACGGTTTCTGTGGCTTCACCAGGCATTTCTAGGCAGAAAAATATCCATCAGTTAGAAGTAAATCATGCACCATTAATCAAGAGTGTCCACAGAGCAGCATTATCAGGAATGTTTGGCTGGGCAGAAGATGCAGCCTTTGATACAAACTCACCTCAGCTGATGGGTGCGGGAAGGCTTCCTACAGAAGTGTTGAGTTAGTTACATTTTTCAAAGTGCAAGATAAGATACTGACTTCATAAAGAAAAAAAATTCAGAGGCATGTGCAATATCCTTCAAGATCTATTGTGAAATTTACAGCTTAAGTTAACCAAATTTAGACTGGTGGCTGAATCATACAACATCAAGGCCAAATTCACTACTTCATCCACAAACAGAAGAGCGAGCCAATAAATCACCCACGAAGATCAAATGAGACCGTGAAGCTGGTTCAATTGAGTAGAAAGGTGCATTCCAAATCAAAACACACCCAAAAAAAACAGACAGCACCTGTTTAAAGTTAAAGGTTCAGAAATAACAGAAACTGCTGGAAACAGACAGAAGGCCAGGCAGCACCTGTGAAAAGAGAAATAGTTAACATTTCAGGTTGATGACTTTATATCAAAACATTCTGAAAAAAGGTCTTTGACTTTAAATTCTTCTCCTCACAGATGCTGGCCAGCCTGCTGAGGGTTTCATGCACTTTCTGCTTTTATTTCAGATTTCCAACACCTGCAGTTTCTTTTCTTTGATTTTCAACTTAAGGTTTCACCCCTGGCTTGGTCAACCTTTTCTACTTTAATGCCAAAACCCCAACAGCCTTTGTTTAGAGCTTTGGTGTGGGCAGAAACGGGAGAATTCACGTGCAAATTTTTTGCACTGCAAGTAGGAAGGATACAGCAAAGAGGAACAGCAATTCCACACGTTATTCTACTTATGGCTGTAGGAATTCACCTCGGTAGCTACTAGATTGGAATACATACAAGTTCGACAAAGAGTGCTCTTATGCACGTGAATAGATTCAGCTTAAAGAGCCAAACGTGGCCAGTTCATCAATGCAACATTCAAATACAGAAATGCATGAACCTCACTGAATAAATGTAATGCCTTAACCATATAATGCCAAACTACACCAGAATTCAATTACTTCACATTATACTTCAGGAGTGAAGTAATTTTGGCTTACAAAACATTAGGACTTCTTGGTGTTTGGAAAGAACACGCTATACATAAACAGGTCCACTGGGGTTTTATGTTCTTAAAGGTTAGCATTAACTGTGAGAATTAGCAAAAATAAAAGACACAATTGTAAAAGCCAAAGGTGATGTGTAGCTGTGAAAGACGAAATAACCTAAAAGTCAGAAAGGCACGCAAGTTAAAATGTAAAGTGCGATTTTTCCGCTAAATTCAATAGGTCTGAAAGGACAGGATTATAGGATGACGAGATTAATTCACCAAAAAAGGTGCAAAGGAAATAAACAGCTCAGACACATGACAAAGTAGCATTCCAACACACCGCGATACGGTCGAGACAACTTTGCGCGGCCTACCTCCCCACGTTCAAAAATACAAATCCATTTCAAAGTAAATAACCCATTACACAAAGTCACGTCGTCAAACAGCAAATTCAGGCAAAAGTGCTGGATAATCGGGCTGCTTTTCAGCCCGGTGCCCCATTAAACTGCTCCTGCCGGGACACCACGAGATGGCCCTCAGGCGCTCCCCTCCCTTTCAACCCCACACATTTCTCTTCAACCTCCCCAATATTTCACCACTTTTCCCAGGAAATTTTTACACCATCGCGATCATCAGGTCCCCTTTCCCTCTCAGCGCAACGTTCAGAACCGGTGCAAACAGATTACCCAGGGGATGGAGGTGGATTTCCCACGGAACACTTACTGCCTCAGTTACTCAAATCCAAGATGGCTGGGAAAGAAGGCAGGCGAGCTCTCACACAGATGTTAAAAAGGTCGCGCGTCCGCTTCCGGGTCATCCGCCAGGTTTGAAGTCCCGCCCGTCGATTGATGATTGGCTAACGTTCTGGGGATCGACATTTTCCGGTTAGCTCCCCGCCTCTGGGCATCTATGCTGACGCATGTGTGAAGGGATGGTTTCCACATGACGACGTTTATTTACATTTACAGCCATTCATCGATTTACGAAAGGGAAGAGTTCATCGGAGGGAGATACTTGGTTAAGTGAAATTTCTTTAAAAGAAAGATGGGCGAATTGTATTGTGCACGTTTAAGTAGGGTGCGTTCCTTTGGCGGGCTGTCCTTCAGAGGGAAATGTCTTCCAACAGACTCTACCTCAGAGTCATCACAACTGAAGGGTTTTCCACCCGAAGCCTTGACTCGTTTCTCTTTCTACAAATGCTACTTGACTGGCTGAGTTCAGAGAGTGAATGGCGTTCCTGTGAACATTTGTAAATGGGAAGTTCGTAAACCGAGGAACACCTCCCTCCCATGCCATTTTGACTTCATGAGGTCGCTGTGGCCTGCTTGTTTTCGGGATTCAGCAAAATTCTTCTCATGACAGCAGAACAAAATTCCGAAGTGCTAAACAAATAATTGAGGGAGGTGGCTACTCTCCCAAACAAGTGTTTAAGGTGGATGAGTTGGGGCTCCTTTGGAAGAGGACATCTTCGGGTACATTCATCCCCAGGGCTGGGGAAAACCCGCTCCAGGGTTCAAGGCAGTCAAAGGCCGTACTCTCTACTTGTAAGCAGTGCTGAGGGTGATTGTAAATTTAAGCCGCTTGTAATCTATCACTCAAAGAATCTGGGGGCACGTAAAGGATATTCAAGGGCCAGTCTTCCAGTGGTGGGTTGATCTAACAAAAAGCCTGGATGATGACACTGCTCATTCAGGATTATATCACAGCATTTCCATCACCTACATCCAATGATATTGTGTGAGGCATATAACCTGGACAACAAAACCTTGCTCATCGCCGAAAATGGCCCTGGACATCTGGTTAACATCGAGGACATTGCCGACAACATCCACCTATCACCATTTAACTGTGACAACCCATGGGCCAAGGTGCTATTGCTACCTTCAAGGTGTACCACCTGCAGCACACAAGGAGGCAGGTCATTTTGGAAATGAGGCAATGACAGACCCACTACTCAAGAAATTTGTTATGGGTACAACATCAGGATAGCCATTGAATACATCAGTGCCTCTTGGGATGACATAACCCAAGCCACAATGCATCGTGTGCAGAGGGTGTGTGCATGACTTCCATGGGTTTGCAACATTGTCAAGTTGGTAAATGAGGCTGGGTGTGAGGAGGTAGACCAGGATGATGTGGAAGGGTTACTGGAATCACGTGGCAAAGAGCTCATTAATGAAGATCTGTTCAAGCTTGAGCAACAGGCGTCACAGAAGGAGCAATGTCACAACACCACCAAAACATTATCTGGCACATCGAGAAAGCGATAGCCATCTTCAAAGATTATGATCCCAATATGGAGCACAGTATTAGATGTGGCCCCCATGATGGAAGCTGCCATTCTTTGCTATGAAGAGCTTTATTTAACAAAGAAGAGGAGAGCCGTCTGGATTTCCATTGACGCCTTCTATAAGCCTCATTCGTCAGCTACTCGGTAACAGTCCCAGGAAGAACCCTTGCCATCAACGCTGCAAACTTGGCCAAGCTCTGATTCACCAGTACCTCCATCATCCAAACACCAGTAACAGCTCATCCTCTCACCTCTCCCCACCACAACCTCAACGTGCAAAGCTGCTACTACCAGTTATATACAAAGATGTGGATTAAGAGCAGGAGATGGCCACTCAGCACCTTGAGCCTGCTCTGCCATTCACTAAGATCGTAGCTGAACTGGTTGTAACCCCAACTCCGCACTCCCAGCTGCCCCCGGTAACCTTTCAACCCCTTATCCCCTTGCTCATCAAGAACTCCCTCAAAGAACATTCTCTTTCCATCGGCTTTTGAGGAAGGGAGTTCCAAAGACTCACCATCCTCTGAGGGAAATGATTTCGCCTCATCTCTGTCCTAAGTGGGCAAGTCCTTATTTTGAGAGCAACCCCTTTGCCCCAAGAGAATGTTTCCACCCTGCCAAGACCCTTGATGCTTCACTTAGTGAGTACCCTGATGTTGTGCATGTCTTTGTTATCTTAATTTCGGATTTTATCATTAAGAAAATGATATTATTTTAGATACTTGTCTGGATGTATTTCAAATGTTTAGGTTTTTTGGATAAGAATCTTGGGCTCTGGAACGTAAGCTGAGTTTTTACATTGAAACTATTGGAAACACCTTTCTGATTTATGACTTTTCGCATATTGGTAAATAGGTTTATTATTGTCACATGTACCGAGGTGCAGTGAAAAACTTTGTTTTGCATGCCATCTGAACAGATTGTTTCATCATGTCAGTACATCGAGATTTAAAAGAGTAGAATGATTATAATAGAAGTAATAAGTAGATCTGCAGAGAGCAGCTTGCAACAAGTCACCATGCTCTGGCACTAGTGCTCACTGCACATTGAATAAAACAACGTGCCAAAGTAATCCCTTTAGTTTTGCCCAAACATCTGAGGCACAGAAATTCCATCAGCTTGTTTAAAAATTTTTCGTAAGAAATTATTGGGAAAAATAAAACAGCTAAAAATCAGAAAGAAGACCAGAAAATGTTGGAAGCAGACGACAGGTCAGGCAACAGCTGTGGAGACAGAAACAGGTAAGAGAAAAAAAAATCACGCAATGAATGGTGGATGCCGTAACCCACAGGGCATTGGACAGTGATTTTAATATAACATTTAGACACAAATTCTACAGGTGCTGGAATCTGGAGCAATACACAAAAAATGCTGGAGGAACTCAGCAGGTCAGGTAGCATCCATGGAGGGAAATAAACACTTGACGTTTCGGGCCAAGACCCCTCATCAGGACTGGAGAGGAAGAGGGCAGAAGCCAGAATAAGAAGGTGGAGGAGGGGCCAGCATTGACACAATGGTCCAAGTGGCCTCCTCCTGTGCCATTAATTTCCATGATTTTACAAGTTAACATTTCTCTGCCTTCAGCCTCCTACACTGTTCTAACAAAGCCCAATGTAAGCCTGAGGAACAGCACTTCATGTTTTCTGTGAACACATTGCAACCCTCAGGACTCTGTTGTAATCAGCATTTTTATTTTGCATTCCCACTTTACTCTTGAGGTAATTTCAGATAACGATTTTGTTGGCTCCCATTTACATCTCCCTCAGAACAGCCTTTTATTATTCACTAATTCCTGCACCACTGTCTTTGACCTTCTGTTGTCACCCCTTTTGTCGTTTAATCTCTCGTGTCACAGGCCTTTCTTCTGTTCTCCTGCCATCCACTCTTTCTTTGCATTTAAAACTTGTTTTTCCTCTGGAGCAACAACCTGCTGAAAGAAATGCCTACAATTCTTTCCCCCCCCCCACAGGTGCTGCTCGACCTGCTGAGTTCCTCCAGCAGATTGTGTGCTGCTCCAGATTCCAGCGTCTGCAGTCTCTTGTGTCTCTCTCTTGTTTTTCCTCTAACCTTTTCCTAGTTCTGATGAATGCTCATTGACATAAAACAATAACTTTTTTTCTCTCTTCACAGATGCTGCTTGACCTGATGAATATTTCCAGCATTTTCTGTTTTTTTCCACTGAAAATTTCCACAGGTAGAGTTTGTATACACTGGATAATTGAACAAACAAGACCTGCATTTCTGTAGCACCTTTCGCATCTCTTTCAGAACATCACAAAGCCTCTACAGCCAATGATGTAACTTTGGACATGTAGTCACTGTTGTGACATATGAAATGCAGCAGCTAATTCTACACAACGAGCTTCCACAAATAGAATCTGTAATCCTGACCAGATCATCTGCTTTTATCTTGGCTGTGGGATCGAACAGTGTAGCATCACCTCAGAATGTCAGTCTCAACCTTGTACTCAGGTCTCTGGGGTTTGAACCCACAACCTTTAGATTTTGAATAAGTCTCATATAGCATGGAAACAGGCCCAATGAGTCTGCACCAATTACTTCACACAGTAAGTGTCGGAGGTCGCTGGAGCTGTGAGGCAGCAGCTCCCCTGGCTGTGCCACTACGCAACCAAGTGTGCTCACCTCCTCTATACAGAGCAGTTACGAGGGACAAGCCTTCACCGCCCTTTCTCAGCTGGCACCACCTCCACTCGTATCATTCAGTCTCTGCCCCTACACCCTACCGCAGATGCTTCCTCTGCCCCTCCATCCTTCAGAAATAAGAAACAGGGGCAGGAGTAGTCCAATTTGCCTCTCGATCCTACTCTGCCATTCATTAAGATTGTGGCTTTTCCCCATCCCTGCAACTTAAAGCATGTTTGATGGCTAACTTTGCTCAGTTCTGATGAAAGATCATTGACCTCAAATGTTATCCCCATTTCTCTCCCCACATAAACTGTCTGACCTGCTGAGTAATTTCCATCATCCTCTGTTTTCATGTCAAATTTTAATCATCTGCATTTTTTTTGTTTCTTAATCATCCCCTTTACAATAAAGGCCCACATTGCATTTCACTCATAATTATTTGCTGTATCTGCATGTTAACTTTCTGTACAGAGATTCCTCTGTCCAGCAGCATTCTATGAGCCACTCTCCATTCAATCAATATTCTGATTTTCTATTCTTCCTGATAACCTCACATTTGCCCACATTATACTCCATCTGCCAAATTTTTGTCTGCTCATTAACCCTTTGCAGTCTCTTTGTGCACTCATCACAACATGTCCCTCACAATTGGCCACTGAGGGGATTAAGAAATGGGGATAGGTTGAGAAAGTGATTCTGAGGCAGAAGATCTTATTGAACAGTGAAACAGGGGAAAAAAAAGCCTGCTGCTACTTAATCAAATTGCCTGGTAACATTCCTTATATGTGCTTAGACATGAAGACTACCACCGCTATGAGCTATCAAAGGGTAATTAATGCCTTGTGAGAAAAGGTTGGATGGGCTAGGGTTAATCTGGAGCAACTAACAAGATGCTGGAGGAACTCAGTGGGTCAGGCAGCATCTGTGGAGAGAACTGGACAGTCGATGTTTTGGGTCAAGACCCTTCATCTGTACTGATAGAGGGGAGATAGCCAGGAGAAAAAGGTGAGGGGAGGGGTGGAGCAAGAGCTGGCAGGCGAAAAGTGGATCCAGGTGAGGAGGGGTGATAGGCAGATGGGGGAAGGGAGACTGGGAGTAGTGGCAGAAGCTGGGAGGTGGTAGGTGGAGGTGACAAAGGGCGGCAGATGATGGAGTCTGATAGGAGAGGAAGGTGGAGCATGGAATCAAGTGAGGAATGGAGCAACAAACAAGATGCTGGAGGGACAGCATGTCAGGCAGCATCTGTGGAGGGAAATCGGGTCATATCTGCTGGAGTTTAGAAGAGTGAGAGTGGACTTAATTGAAACATATAAGATCCTGAAGGGTCCTGAGAGGATGTTTCTTTGAGGGAGAATCTCAAACTTAGGGGTCTGTTTAAAAATAAGGGGTCACCCATTCAAAACAGAGATGAAGAGAAATTTCTTCTCAGACAGTCATGAGATTTAGAACATCGAACATTACAGCACAGTACAGGCCTTTCGGCCCACAATGTTGTGCTGACATTTTATCCTGCTCTAAGATCTATCTAACCCTTCCCTCCCACATAGCCCCCCATTTCTCTATCATTCATGTGTCTATCTAAGAGTCTCTTAAATGTTTCTAATGTATCTGCCCCACAACCTCTGCTGGCAGTGTGTTCCACGCACCCACCACTCTCTGTGTAAAAAAAACTTACCCCCGACATACCCCTTATACCTTCCTCCAATCACCTTAAAATGATGTCCCCTCGTGTTATAGAACACTCTTCCTCAAAGGGCGGTGGAAGCAGAGTCTTTGGAAAATTTTTAAGGCAGAGGTAGAGAGATTCTTGATAAGCGAAGGGTGAAAGGTCACTGGGGGTAAGTGGGAATGCAGTCTTGAGGTATCAGATCAGCCTTGATCTTATTGCGTGGCAGAGAAGGCTCGAGGGGCCACGTGGCCTACTCCTGCTCCTAATTCTTATCTTTGTACATATGAATCATAGCCTGGTGAGGTTCAGCACTTTAGGAGAGGAAGGGGAGAAGATTACCAAAAAAAACTTAGGAAAAATGATTGACTAGTTCAAAAATTATTTTGAATTTGCAGTAACTTGCATAATTTTATCCAGTGAGTGGTTGGGGTATGGAGTGCACTGCCCAGTGTAGTAGCGAAGATGTTCGATTTTAACGTCTAAACAGAGAGCTGGGTAAGTATCTGTAATGAAAGAGTTTGCAGGGCGGTAGGGAAGGGGTGGGGCAGTGGAACAAGATGGATTGTGTTGAGCTGGTGTGGACTTAATAGGCCAAATGACCTCTTTCCCTGTTGTAACCATTCCATGATAATTTGTCAGAAATATTTATGTAACGGTAGATTGCAGGAGGACATGTGATCACAATGGGGCCATTTAGCCCTCATGCCAGTGGTGGCACTTTGAAGTCTGGCCTTACTTATGGGATCTGAGAATCACTGGCATTTATTGCCCATTCCTGATTGCCCTTGGGAAGATGGTAGTGAGCTGTCTTAATGAATCCAATCCACTGCTTTATCTCTGAAGTCCTGCAAAAGTTTGCTTTTCAAGTATTCACTCAATTTCGTTTTGAAAGATTATTATTGATTCTGCTTCCACCCACTAACATGATCCAAATCATAACAATGTGTTTTTAAAAAAATTCTTATCTTTCCACTGCTTTTTACAATTATATTAAATCCAGGTCCTCTTTTGTAATGGATCTTCCTACCAGTGGAAACAAATTCTCTTATTTAGTTGATCAAACTCCTCCATGATTTCGAATGCCTTTATAAATTTTCACCTTAACATTCTCTGCTCTAAGAACAAACCAGGTAAATGAAGTCCCTCACCCTTGGAACCACTGGTGAATCTCTGTATCTCCTTAAAGATGCTAACATCCTCCTTGAACTGTCCATTCAACTGTCCATCCAGAATTGAATGCAGTACTCTAACCTAGGCTTAACCACTGATCTATGACTTCCTTGTGTTTATACTCTGTGCTTCTCGATAAACCATAGGATGCTTCAGGATTTTATTATTTAAACAGATTCATTTACCTGTTCCACAACCTTCAAAGGTTTGTATACGTGAATCTCCAGTTCCCTGATCCTGCACCCACCTATAAATGTGTACAATTCAGCATGTGCTGTGGAACACATTAGCATGAGGTGTTTGTACTCTAAAGACAAAGAAAAGAATGTAGATACTGGAAATCTGAAATAAAGACAGAAAATACTCATCAGGTCAGGCAGCATCTGTGGAAGGATGAAACAAAGTTAACATTTTTGGTTGAACAGCTGATGAAAGGTTATTGACGACTGGAAAGGTTGACTCTGTTTCTTACTCCATAGATGCTGCCTGACCTGTTGAGAATTCACAGCACTTCCAATTTTTACTAAGCATTTGCATTTTCTTTCTCTCCCCTTTTTCTAAATCTTCCTGAAGGTTCTGACTTTTGCTGATTCACACTGCCATCTATTCAGTAAAGTTGAATGAGGGATAAATATTGGACAGGGTACCAGGAAGAACTCTCAGAATAATGCCACGGAATCTCTTATATCCACCTGAGAGGGCAGGGAGGGCCTTGATTCAAAAGACAGCTCATTCAACATTTCCTACAACAATGACTGCACATAAGAAAGTACTTCATTGGCTGTTAAAGGCTCTGTAACAAGCAGATAGGGATGTGAAAGGGGCAATGGAAATCCAAAGCTTTTGAATTTTACTCTGTCAGTACCTTTCTCTATTTAAATGTGATTACAAACTTGTGCACAGCAAGCACCATCATACAGTGATGTGATTGTGAGGGGGTAATCTGTTTCATATTGACTGTGACTCTGTGTCTAAGTCAGAAGCTGAAGTCCCAATTAATTGATTTGAACACAGAAATCCAGCCTAGCGGTTTAGTGTGATGCTGCAATGTCAGATCTGCTGTCTTCTGGAAGGCCCTCTCAGGGACACCTAAGAGATCCCCGGTACTATTTTGAGAGTTCCTTCTAGTGTTCTGCCCATTATTTATCCTTTTTTCAATATTACTGAACGGCTGGGAAGTCGCATCAACGAGTCTCAGAATCTTCAGGACATGGGAGATCAGCCAGTCAGTGACATCTTTGTGCAGTGGCCACATAAACATTTGTAACTTTTCCCAAGGTGAAGACAAGCTACAGTATATAGATATTTGCGCTATATAAAAAGAGACATTTTCACAATCTAGATTGATTTTGTGTACTGTATAGGGGCTAGAGGGAAATGGCAGTCTACTGCCTTTTTGATCAGGGCCTAATGAGACTGTAATATGTTGGATTGTAGTGAAGAGTAGGTTTTAATTTGGTTCTGGTTAATTTATACACTGATTTGCAACAGGCCCATATTGTCATTATTGCACAATTGGATTTGTCATTCTCCTCCAAATTGCAGCTTGAAAAAGCGGTGACAGATTTGCTTAAATTCTTTGTCAGCACTACAGATGGGCAAACACAATGTGTGGAAATTTGGATTGTCGTCATTAGGGATCATATGTATTAAAAGTCTATTGTAGACAGGAATGTTCTGATTCCAAGACAGAACTTCGTGACTGCATTATCTAAAAAGCAATGGACAGAGGATTGGGTGGTTTAATGTGTGGGATATGTTGGCTGCTGTTGGTAATGGATAGCTTCCTGTTAATGGAGTGGGCAACTCGGCGCCAATCTAATTCTGCTGTGTAGTAGTATTGATCTAACCATACTGGAGTGAGAGAGAAAAAAAATCTTGACTCATTGAGAGAACAGTAGTCACTGCACCTGACCAAATATTTACTTGTAAACATAGGCTGTCTGTCTGAATTTGACATGTATGTTGGAGTTGCTCTGTATGCTGTTTTACTGAGCTCTGACAAAGCTGAATGGAACTTTGGTTCTTCATGCAAACTTACATTTCACTGGGAGATTGCCAAGTGCCATTGAATCATTTTAGCCAAATACCCACTATGCACATGTACACCTGGATGATGAGCAAAGCCGAAGTGTTTACTTATTATTGGTTAGCTATCGCTAAAACTGCTTCTGAGAGGTTTGGATTCCTTTTTCACAGTAAATGCTACTTTTCTAGCTACACACTTTATTACCTCTAAACAAACCTTAGGAATCTCTCAAAAACTGTTTGGCAAACCCAAGTTCATCAAAGATTTGAAATCTACTCTTGTATTTGGAGATACTGGATCAATAGGACAGGTCAGGATACAAGAAAAAGTTGTGTGTCTGATTAAATGAGCCTGCTTCTCTCTTCTACTGTATTTCTTTTCATTGTAACCTTTCTTGTATCTAAGTATCTCTCCATTTGCTAATACTACCGTAGCCAGTTTCCTTTGAACTTCTCTATTGTTGCTTCTAAGCTTTGGTTTCAATTTTGTTCATTCCTATCGCTCTGCACACATCATCTTTAGTGTTGAACTGGAGGACTAATTGGACAATCCCTATCCACGTCTCACTCTGTTGGAACACCAATACTTTAATTTGGAAGATGCAGCCGCAACACCCTCAGGGGGTGGGTGAAGTTTCCTCAACTCTTCAATCCTTCTACCTATCGCTTTAAGTCTGTGTTCTTTGGTGAGGGAAGGTCTTTCCTGATGATGCACACTGGTTAAATCTTTCCTCACCCTCCTCTGTTACAAGGAAAATCCCAGCCCCTTAGAATTCTCCAGCTCTGCCCATATCATTATCAATCTCATCTGCACCAGTGCTATCGCACCCTTCCTATAATTTGGCAACCAGAACTATACACCCTCTAAATGTTGTATCACTGTTTTATACAGTTCTGGCATAACTTCTCTGTTATTGCATACCATGCCTCAGCCAATAAAGCCAAGCATCTTGTGCACCTTCTTAATCACCTTATCAACAAGTAGGGATCTAGATTTTGGCTTGCTTACTTTCTCTTGAATCTTAGTCATAACTTGTATTGAAACATCACAGGGTAGAAAGAGGAAGAATTTAAATGCAAGGAGAACTACATTATTAGCTCATCATCTTCGAGCTCTGGTTTCAATTTGCAGTTGAGGCTCCTTTCAGAATTAAGGCTAGCATCCTCCTGTGTTGTAAATTTATGAATGCTCTCCCAAGATACAGAAGGCCCATTTTGTTTAAGATACAATTTGGAAATCCAAAAAAATGACATCAATTACTGGTCAGCTTGAAAAAGAACAAAATTAAAGGTTATTCGAGAAGATCTCAGAGCCAACTTGTTTGTTAATTTTAATAGTCTTGAATGAGTTATTTGGATCAGTGTGCAAAGGAGGACAGAACACTTGTTGTATAAATGAACCAAAGAGGGAAAAAAAATCAGCCATAGAGACAAACTTGGAGTGTTCAATAGTTCAGGAAACATAAATGGAAAAGTAATGGGACTGAAGAAACATACATTTCCTCAGCGTTAATGACTTCCAATGTAAGTAAGAGGAACAGATGGAGCGATAACAAACTGGGCCTGCATTTGCTAGTTTGAAGAATAAGAACTCTCATCAGAACAAAATTCGTACCTGGCTCAAAAGGGTGGGTACAAGGAGGATGTTTCTTCTGACTGAGTCTAGGACCAGAGAATTACAATTTCTTAACCCAGAGGGTGATGAATCTGTGGAATTCTCTACCCCCAAAGGGCTGCAGAGAATCATAGTTCTCAATTATCAATAGATTTCTGCAGCTTAAGAGAATCAAGGGATATGGGGATAGTGCAAGAAAAATGGCCAAGGTAGAAGATCAACCATGATCTTGATGATGGGGGAGCAGGTTCGAAAGGCTGGTATGTGTGGACTTTATGGAATATTTCTCCCCCACCAAGCCTGATTGCTTCTGATTTACAATAATGAGTAGGAGCCCAAATTGAATAATTAATAAATGAAACATGTATATACAAATAGATTTTATTATGATTACAAAAGGGCCATAGTATTTGTAGATTTCAATTGTTCTATTTGCCACGTCAGCTGAAGGCCCTTCAGAGTTGATGAAAAGTATTTTGTTTAATACTGAAAAACTTAAACATTTATTACAGTTACAGAAGCAAAGTGCAGAAGGCAAGATGGAAGGCGATCACAGTCTCCAGGTCTTGTGATATGATGGTCTTGAAACAGGATTTAAGGTGGCATCAACTTTGAAGAAGGTATTTTGTTATGATCAAAAATCTCTTTCTTTATCTAGGGAGGGGAAAAAGAAAATCAATGAATCAACAGAGTATCTGGTTGAAGCAGTACATCCCTCTAATTTTTTTTCTGCATACCACATCCAATTGGGATGTTAATAACTTCAAATGCTCTCAACAACTTTCTAAACATTAACTGGGAGTTACACAAACACCGAAAACCTTGTTCCTTCAATTTGCTCTCTTGAACTGCCCTGCTTCCGATGGCATGGCTACTTTGATTTCTTTATCATATCAGCAGTTTATTGACTTCAATATTCTGCCCGGAGGTCGGTGACCAATGGTGTTCCACAGGGATCTGTTCTAGGACCCCTGCTCTTTGTGATTTTTATAAATGACTTGGATGAGGATGTGGAAGGGTGGGTTAGTAAGTTTGCTGATGATACAAAGGTTGGTGGTGTAGTGGATAGTGTAGAAGGTTGCTGCAGATTACAACAGGATATTGATAGAATCTAGACCTGGGCTGAGAAGTGGCAGATGGAGTTCAACCCATTTAAGTGTGAAGTGATACACTTCGGGAGATCAAATTCAAAGGCAGAATACAAGTTTAATAGCAGGACCCTCAGCAGTGTGGAGGAACAGAGGGATCTTGGGGTCCACGTCCATAGATCCCTCAAGGTTGCCGCGCAGGTTGATGGGGTTGTTAAGGCGGCGTATGGAGCGTTAGCCTTCATTAGTTGGGGTATTGAGTTCAAGAGCCGCGAGGTGATGTTGCAGCTCTATAGAACTCTGGTTAGACCACACTTGAGTATTGTGTTCAGTTCTGGTTGCCTCAATATAGAGAAGGTGCAGAGGAGATTTACCAGGATGTTGCCTGGGTTGGAGAGCATGTCTTATGAGGATAGGTTGAGTGAGCTAGGGCTTTTCTCTTTGGAGAGGAGGAGAGGTGACTTGATAGAGGTGTACAAGATAATAAGAGGCATAGATCAAGTGGACAGTCAGAGACATTTTCCCAGTGCGACAATGGCTAACACAAGGGGACATAATTTTAAGGTGATTGGAGGAAGGTACAAAGGGGATGTCAGAGGTAAGTTTTTTTTTTAAACACAGTGTTGGGTGCGTGGAACGCACTGCCGGCAGTGGTATTGGGGGCAGATACATTAGGGACATTTAAGCGAGTCTTAGAATAATATGAATGATAGAGAAATGGGGGGGTGATGTGGGAGGGAAGGGTTAGATAGATCTTAGAGCAGGATAAAATGACGACACAACATTGTGGGCCAAAGGGCCTGTACTGTGCTGTAGTGTTCTATATTCTAATACTGCAGCAACTATCTTGTGTTATCCGCTTGCCCAAGTCATGCCCCATAAATTGACAGTGCTGCATTTGAGCCTCTACCTCCCACTTTATCCCCATAATCTTGTTTTTCTTTAATTTTTCAGCATTTGGACATTGTCAGCAAAGACAGTATTTATTGCCCATAACTAGTTGCCCTTGAATTGAGTGACTTGCTGGGCTATATCAGAAAGCACTTAAGAGTTAACCATATTGGCAGGTCTGAGGCACATGAAGGGCAGACTGGGCAAGGACAGCAGATTTCCTCCCCAAAAAATGTTACTGAACCAGATGGGGGTTTTTAGATGATACTTTGGTAGTTTTGTGGTCATCACTCTTTTTCTTTAAAATTCCAGGATAATTAACCAAATTTAAATATCACAGCTGCCAAGGTGGGATTTGAATTTGGGTCTCTGGATTTGTGGATTACTAGTCCATTAACTTCACTGTTATACCATCACCATACCCTTAGCATTGAAATCTTAGCCTTAAATATACTCAAGAACTGAACATTCCACATCAGAGAAATAAAGAATTCTTTATTTCCGGCTTATTCCTAGAACTCTCCCAATCCTTGGGTATACCACATTTCTTGGCAACTTTTAATGCAATGCCACTCTTTGGATAATAGAAACAACCCTCTCTGCCTGCTGTGGTATTGCCAGCAGATTTCCAAAGCTAATCTGGGTTTTACCAGCTATCTTGGCCAACACTGCTCCTTCAACATCATCAGTTAAACACACTGATTAGCCATTTATCTATTATTGATGCAGGAACAGAAATGAGCTGGTCTATGCAATTGTAGCAAATGCACATAATTTATGATACATCTTATAATCCTCCAAGGCAGCAAGGGTTATGGTGCTTTTGGGGTCTTTTCTTGTGTCATTGTTTTGTCCATTTCCATTTATCTCCAAGGGCCGTGTTTGCAGCCGTGCACTCAGTAGACTTGAAAATTAAATAAAATTCCTAAGGGATGAGATTCAGCCTCCACCTTTTTTTCTATATCAGGATATAACAGCAGCTTCATTCCAAAAGCAATTAATTGCATAGAGCACTTTCAGATGTTTATCCTGTGTTAAATAAATGAGCCTGTTACATTTTTTTTCCACAATGCAGGGATGAGACCCAAGCCTCCTACCCAACATTTCCCTTCTGGAGCAATTCTCCTGAACCATGGTAGGAAGCAGGAATTCACATTAATAAAGAGAGCTCAAACTTGACACTTATGGAAAGCTTCTAGATTCAACTCAAAGCAACAGCTAAAATTCCAAAATGTAACCATTCCACATTTAAAAGAAAACACACAAGCTAAATGGAAGGTTCTCAGTGAAAGCAACAAGCCTTTGCATGAAATCTGAAGTCTGCACAGCCTTTCCTCCCCAGTATTTTAGCAGTAACACTGTTCTGGAATCTCCTGCATGATACCCACCACTCTGTTCCAGCAGCAAACCCTTTCGTGACTTCTCCATCTCGTCTATGAATTGCTCAAAAATCTTGATAGGGCCCAGGAGACTCGTCTTCTTGTAATCTAAGTGCAGAGAAATGAAAAGAAATTCAATCTCCCCTGTGCATTACATTCCCTTGCAAACAATTTCTCTTCAGTTTGCATATATGTGGAAAGAAAATCCTACCATCCGCCCACTTAAATATCTGCCCAATTGCTTTCCACACCAAGCTGTTGACTCTCATTGCAGTACAATCCTTGCGGTGTCTCAGCCAATTTACTTTACCCCTTTCAGCACGCAACAGGAGGGAACCTGACAGTCCTACCTTATCTTTCCTCAAAAAGCAACCATGCAATTTGCAACACGGGTCACTGGAGAAGATCAATAGCAGGAATCCTGACTAAATCCCTTTACAAACATGAGCCAAGGCTTCATTGTGTGGCTCTTTTTGCTGCCTCGGTGCATTCAGCACTGCAATACACCCTTGGTACAATGGTTTAACCTCCTCAATATAAAATTACAGTTGTTATTTATATCCTCATTAGCTATTCAGAAAGTGGTGTACCAAGCAAAAAAAAAGGGTTTTTTTTTTGTTAGGAATTACCCCTCCCTGATGTATCTTAACACAAGCTGGTGTATATCGAGTTAGAAGCACCAGGAAAAGCCCAAGGTGAATCTCAGGCATATGTGATGAGCAAGTTGAGGTCATGGGAGGGTCAATGATTACCATGGCTGAGAATAGAAATAAAACCAAAAGAAACAGCCAAAACCTCATTCCAATTGCTATTCATTGACACGTGCAGGCCAGTTTGATGGTGGATCAGTGGCCATGGAGACCGATCTCCCTCTGCAGGAGTCAGGTGCTTCAGGAAAGGAAGATAGAGAGAGAAAAAAAAAGAGGATGACATTTGGTTTGATGAAGGATTACTTTCCCCACAGAAAAACTCACTCTCTTAGATTTTTACCTCTGGTGCGTCGCTTCACCTCTGGTTCCCCACCATTCTCAATGCTTGCATTCACTCGCTCTTCCTCAATTTTTTGATCAAGTTCCTTGCAAAGTGAACTGAAAGAGAACATAGCAACAGGGATTATCCAGCTGTAAAGTTACACAGTGGTTACCTCACCAACACATCTTACTGCAACACTGCTTAAGTGCTTTCAGGAAAATCAAGCATGTGGCGGACACCCTAGAACACCCAAACCATCATTTCTGTGTTTTGGCAGGTAGAGTCAACATGCTGTTCAGTAGGGAAGAATATCAAGGCTAGTACATTCTCTCCTCACCCAGCATCCAAACATCCCACACTTCCAATGTTGTGATGGGCAAAAAAGGTGGGCGGCCATCTGAATTGCAGTCGGGCAGAAAGCTTGGATGACTTCCTCCTGTCAATGGAAAATGGATTCCCCACCCCTCAAGGATACTGACTCCTTGCTAGGCTATAGTTCTATGGGTCCCTTTCATTATCTGTGTGTGACCATTGACAAAGTCTTGCGAGCTTTCCCATTACACACAGCCATAGTCCAGAAAATTTACCCTTCCCCAATCCAGCAAGATCTCCCTCTGCAACACCACTTGGAATGGAAAAATCACTCTGAGACATTATAAGAATAAAGCAACATTGTTCAAGATGTCTCACTGAGCATCAACACACTGTCAGAAATGCAGTTTGATAATCACAGGCTAAAATAATCTGTCATATTAGCAAGTCACCCAGGTTACAGGTACAAGATGTAATTGATTGAAAGTGACATCACTGCCAACAGAAACCAGATTAAACCAGTGTGGTTTAATGGCAGAAAGTTCTCTGTAGTTGGCCAAGCTGGGGAGAAGGTGCTGCAAATTAGCCTCTGCATTCCTTAGCAAGAGAAGATAGAGGAGAAAAGCAGCAATTGGTCCCATTCTGACAGTTGCTGATTAAGGTGTTAAAAGTGCCAGCTGTGCATAGGTTGATACTCAAAGAAACTGCAGATGTTGGAATTCTGAAATAAAAACAGAAAATGCTGGAAACACTCAACAGGTCAGGCAGCATCTGTGGAGAGTGAATCAGAGTGAAAATTTCAGGTCAGAGACTCTGATATCCTGATGATCCTCATCAACTACTGCACCGGATTTAAAAAAAAGCACACACATATCCCTTTGGTGTCTCGTTGACCATATTTGCTCAAGTCAGTTCGATGGCCAGGAAAATCTCGCTGACCTGCAGTGTTGTTGATAGTCATAAGATGCAAGAAAGGAAGGCAGAAATGGGCCTAATACTTTCATTTACTTATTTTTTGACATTTTATAGAACCCAAGATGGTACACAGAGGCAGGTAAGTTGCAACCAGTTACCTGGACATAGAATGGCATTGAAACTTTTTTTCCTGTGTAGTTACTGCTACACCCTAAAAGAATCCCTGATAGATGACACCAACACAGGAAAAGGAAAACAGTTAAGTCATTTTCAGAATATGCTAAAAAAAAGCCAATGCCAATATCCTTCCTACCTTATTGTGGGCACATGAAAGGGATCAAACTTATCCACATTCTTCACATCAATGGGCACCGAAATGCGGCCTGAAACCGCAACAGAAATGATGAGTAGAGCATGAACCTTGCAGACAGAAATCTTTCACACTCTGACAGTGGGACCCAGCACAAACCATGCAGAAACACCACAGAACATCAGTGACAGGTCATTTTTATGTGCCGCCCTTTCTTAGTAAAATGAATGGGTTAATAACTTTAATATTCGTCACTTATTCACAACAGGCTTCTCAAAATATCATGGAATCAGCACGGAAACACAGGTCCTTCATCAGACCACCGAGTCCATGCCAACCATCAAGCATCCATTCACACTAATCCCACTTTATTCTCCCACAGCCCCATCAACTCTCTCCCTCTCCCAGATTCTACCATTCATCTACATACTAAGAGCAAATTTAGTGACCAATTAACCTACCAACCAGCATCTCTCTGAGACATGGGAGGAAACCACAAACACGGACAACACCAAATGTCAGGATTGAACCCAGGTCAGAGCTGAGAGACAGCAGATCTACTAGTCACGCCACTTTGCCACACTAAAATCTCTATTTGCACATGAAATGTGGGACTACCTCAAACCAAATCCTTTCACCCGCGAACTGATAGTACAACACGGCCAATGATGGTTGAAATCAGCTCAGAAGCACAGCAGGTAGTGCTGGCTGCCTCACAGTTCCAGCAACCCGGGTTCGATCCTGACCTTAGGTGATATCTGTGTGGAGTTTGCACATATTCCATTACTGCACTCTCTTCTGTGTGCTCTGGATTCCTCCCACATTCCCAAAGCAGTGTGGGCTGGCAGGTTAATTGATTAATGTACATTATTCCTAGCAAAGAAAGCTCACCGGCGCCTCTACTTCCTCAGGAGGCTAAAGAAATTTGGTTTGTCCCCTTTGACTCTCACCAACTTTTACCGATGCACCATAGAAAGCATCCTATCTGAATGTATCACGGCTTGGTACGGCAACTGCTCTGCCCAGGACCGCAAGAAGCTGCAGAGAGTTGTGGACACAGCCCAGCACATCACAGACACCAGCCTCCCCTCCTTGGACTCTGTCTTTACCTCTCGTTGTCTTGGCGAAGCAGCCAGCATAATCAAAGACCCCACCCACCCGGGACATTCTCTCTTCTCTCCTCTTCCATCGGGTAGAAGATACAGGAGCCTGAAGGCACGTACCGTCAGACTTAAGGACAGCTTCTACCCCACTGTGATAAGACTTATAAAATGAGATGGACTCTGACCTCACAATCTACCTTGTTGTGACCTTGCACCTTACTGCACTGCACTTTCTCTGTAGCTGTGACACTTTGTACTGTTACTGTTTTTACCTGTACTACATCAATGCACTCTGTACTAACTCAATGTAACTGCACTGTGTAATGAATTGACCTGTACGATCGGTATGTAAGACAAGTTTTTCCCTGTACCTCGGTACAAGTGACAATAATATACCAATACCATAGGTGGCTGGAAGGTGACAAAAGACACACAAAGACATTCTGTTTTCGGATAGATAGAAAAAGGGCTTTTAGCAGATGGTTGACACTTTTGCCAATGTTCAGGTGGAGTTGATGGCATGCGAGAGAGAATAGGTTACAGTGAAACAAAGTGGGGAATGGGACCAAGGGAAATGCTCTGGAAAGCCAGCATAGAGTCGATGGGCCAAATGGGCCATATCATGAGCAATATAGTTCCAAGAGTGAAAAGGTTAGAAATACAAATGGTGGCATCCAGGGTTAACACCATTACATTTCAACAGAAAAGCTTTAAGTTTAAAATGAAAGACATATCACATGAACTTGTTCAAAAGGCACAATAAAATCTCTTTTTTCCTCAGCCATTAAGATCCAGAACAAAATATCAATCCCAGCAGAGGTGGTCAGGAAGAGGTACTCAGGAAACCAATTAATTTGCTATGAGACAGGAGAGTTAATAATGCACTGGTCACCTATCAGTTGCAGCTAAAATTGGCGTGGGCAGAGATACGAAAGACAACCCTTGACTACCCGCTTGCCAGACAGTATAAAGCACTGTCAGCAGGAATTGGAACGTAACAAAAGACAAACACACATTACCTGTTTTTGGATGGACAGAGAAAGGGCTTTTCAGCAGATGGTTGATACTTTTACTAACGTTCACATCCAGGCGAGGATAGCAGTACTGCAGCTTTATCTCTTCCATGTGACAGTCTTTTGGACGTCTGGGCAACTGTAAAACCCCATTTGATGAATGGCAAGTTCAGCTTCAAAATCTAAGCAAGCAACTAGTAGGACAATAACATCAGACTTTCCCAAGCCATTACTTCCAATTCTAAAACTGAACTAATTGGTGCATGGATGTTTACTATTTCCATTTTAAGTCATAGTGAAACATTAGCTAATTGTCACAGAGAAAACCCAAATTAAAAAACAAACCAACCAACATTAAACCTGCCTGGATTTGTAAGTGCAAACTAAAAGTAAAAGAAAGCAGATGAAAGGGCATCGATCTGAAACATTAATCAAGTTGCAATTAGAGATTCTGGTATAAATGACATGATAGCCTCGCTATTCATTTCTTCCATGAACATTTGTGAGCACTTGAATAAAGCAGACATAAATTAATAGATGCTCCATGATAGACAAATACACCATATGTTTGGGGGTTAAGCTATATAGACCACAAATTCAATCACTTCTCTACACTGAGCTTTCTCATCTCTGCCAAGGTGATGCAGGATCATTTTGGAGTGGGCAGAAGATAATAGATGCTGTAATCCCCTTTTAAAGGCCAGGTGGATTGGTAGGCACAAACAGGACAAGGTCCACTGCAAGATATTACTCCCAAATAAGCTGCCAGCACTTTGCATAGTTTGGGCAAGCAAGCCACAGCTTTCAATACCTGGAATCACAGCAATTTACTGTAAAGAAAGCCATCTTATCCACGTCAACCAAAAATGAATTTTAGGTTAATCTTACTTCCCTGCACATCAGCCTTGCAGGTTACAGCATTTCAAATAGTTCTTTGAAATGCAGCAAGGGTTTCTGTCTCCAGCATCCTTTTAAGTGGCGAATTCTAGAAGCCTATTACTTGTAGAGTGAAGATTCAACTCCCCTCTAGTCTTTCTACGGATTGAATCTATTCCCCTTTGTTACTGACATTTCTGCAAAGGAAAATAAATCAGTTGTTTACTCTGTCTAGGCCTCAGTTTTATTCACCTCAATTAAATCTCCTCTCAACCTCCTTTGTTCCAAAGAAAACAATTCCAACCTGAACAATTTCTCCTTGTAACTACAATTCTCCAGCCTGACAACGTTCTTATAAATCCCCTCGGCACCCTCTCTATTGGTATCACACCCTTCCTGTAATAAACTGACCAAAAGTGCACACAGTACTCCAGTGGTGGCCTAATTATATGTTTTACACAGTTTAAACATGACCTCCATACTCTCAAAGAGTAATACAGCATGGAAACAGGCCCTTTGGCCCAACTCGTCCACGTTAACCAAGGTGCCCACCAAGCTAGTCCCATTACTATGTTTCTGTCTATAAATGCAAGCATCTTGTATATGGTCTTATCCACCTGGCTGGCAACTTTCAGGGATCTATGGACATGCACTTCATGATTCCTCTTCCTCTACCCTTGTATAATACCAGCACCTGCAGAATCCCACTTGTATTCTGGCAAGGCAGTACTTGAGGAGAAAGCAGAAAACATTTCATGATTAGAAACTGCACAATATTCAGTATAAAATACTGTCATCCAACTTTTTCCAATTGCACCCGTTCTATATAATCACCAAGCTTTCATTATGTGACCACTTACATTGTGTTGTAACAATTTCCAGCGCTCAGCTGAATTTCGTGCTTTTATAAAATCCTTTTGCAGCCTGTCTCGAAACTGTGCACACTTGTTAAGGAGATGCCTCCATTGCTTCATATAAATATCTCAGATTTTAACTTAATAAGTGGAAGCATAAAAATAAAATCTTTTTACCAGACTAACTCTTAAAGAACTTAACATTCTGTTCCTTGGCAACATTAGTCTTACACAACTGCTCCATTCTAAGTTGTTGTGTAGCATGCTAGGACAACCTGACCTAGTTATTCACAGCAAGAGCACTTGCAGCACTCTTGCATTGTGTGTGGTCCCACTGCAGAGTCCAATGTACAACTCAGACCTCTCTGCATGTGCATGCCTTCCAACCACTTAATGGGTTATTAAGAAACAAGCAAGGATGTAACTGACAGCAAGTGGCGTTTGAAAAGAAAATCATTCTCAGGGTGAAGCTTCACTGGCAGATTGATACAACTGAGTGATAGTTAACAATCAATCAACACTGTCTGTGTGGGACTGGAATTAAGACAGACAATAGATCTCTCTTCCCAAAGGACATTAAAGAACAAGCTGCAATTTTGGGACAATTCAACTGTTATATTCTCACATCACACACCAGATTTTGCTGTAACAGTGGAATTTTAAGCTTGCACTCCAGGCTTCTGGATCTCTGGTCCAGAAACAACCACTATATCGTTTATCAAATATTCATTTTCAGGATTTAGGCATGGCCAACAAGGCCAGAAGTTATTCTCCTTGAGAAGGTGGTGGTGAGCCACTTTCTTGAACCACTGCAGTCCTGGTGAAAGTGCTCCCACAGTGCTGTTGAGGAGGGAGTTCCAGGATTTAGCCTCAGCAATGAAGAGGGAAAGGTGATATATTTCCAAGTCCAGATGTAGGTGGTGGTGGTGCTCCTGTTGTCTCATCCTTCTTGGTGGTGAAGGCCATAGGATAGGCATTTTGTAGATGGCTCACACTGCAGACACCATATGCTGGTGGGGGAGGGAATGAATGCTTAGGTTGGTGGATGGGATGCCAATCAAGTGAGTTGCTTTGCCCTGGATAGTGTCAAAATTCTTGAAAGTTGCTGGCATTGCAGTCATCCAAGTGGAGAATATTCCATCACACTCTTGATTTATGTCTTATACACAAGAATAAAGTCCTAGTCTGCCCAACCGCTCCCTATAACTCAGGACCTCAAGTCCTGGCAGCATCCTTGTAAATCTTCTCCACATTCTTTCCAGTTTAATATCTTTCCTATAACAAGGCGACCAAAACTGCACACAGTGCTCCAAGTGCAGCCTCACCAACGTCTTGTACAACTGCAACATAATGTCCCAACTCCTAGATTCAATGCCCTAATGAAGGCCAACATGCCAAACACTTTCTACATCACCACGTCGACCTGTGACGCTGTTTTCAACAAACTACGTACTGTACTCCTAGGCCCTCTGTTCCACAACAGTCCCCAAAGCCCGACCATTCACTGGATAAGTCTTACCCTGGTTTGACTTCCAGGCAGGGGACTCAGCAATGGTAGTACCATTGAATGTCAAGGGTGGTTGATTTGATTTTCTCCTGTTAGAGATGGTCACTGCCCAGCACTTCTGTGGTGTGAATGTTACATGCCACTTATCAGCCTGTGCCTGAATGTGGTCTGGGTCTTGCTGCATTCAGGCATGGGATATTCCATTTGCCGAGTTGCAAATAGAATTGAGTATTGTGCAACATTAATGATCCCACATGAGCCAAAATCTGGAGACAGAATCAAACCAGGAATATAATCTACCAACTGACAAGGGTGAACAATTCATTAAAACTATTTATTTGGAAGGAGAAAATGTCTCTAGTGAAACTCGACTTTACAAAAGCACCCAAATCATCTTCCTCCACTTGCACGCTTTATCCTGTTGGCTAAGGAGAAAATGGTGTAGGATTGAAAGACTACAATTATTTTGTTTTTTTTAAAAGTAAAAGAACTTCATTTCTTTTGTGATTTTCTTTTAAGGAGTTTTTCCAATTTAGCAACAGAGTCAGAATGGGACTTTTTGTGTTCGAAGTGAAAACTGTTCTTGCAGTGGAATAGAATACGTACATCTTGCAACAGCAAGCAGGCCTGCATGTACAATAAATCCAGTTCAAAACACGTCTTAACTCCCAACATCAGAGAAGCAGCCCAAACTGTAACAGCGGAATAGTTCTCACACCAGCCACGAGAACGTGACTTTTGATTAGGGGAATTTTCTTGTTATCTGTGATCGTCGATGCATCAAGAACTGGACCATCTGGTCTCAATTGAAGACAGGCTCAGGGACAGGACAGGAGAATGCACCCAGCCATATATCACTGCAATTAAATTTAAAGTTAACTATGGATTCATCAAATATGACTTGTTTCAATGAAAGGATATCATCAGGGACCAAAGCGAGGACCTTCTGCCAAGTTTCTTTAGTGTCAAAGAGATTTTGTTTATTCACGGCATAGTCTTCAAAATAACTATCAATCACATTGAGAGCTTCCCTGTAGGTGAATCGAAAGCAATGGTTAGTAATAAGGACATGTTTTAAACAGACACTAACCAAACCTTCCCATTCCAATCTCTAGATCACAACAGAAACTTGCTTGCATCTGGGCTTTTAAAAGTTAAGACATTAAATTTGGTGCATAGCCAAATAGTCATAACTGACTTAAAAGTTTCCATAAAAATACAAACATAATCCGAGTACGAACCCAATAAAACAACCAACACTCCCATAAGACGTCACAAAAATCCCATTTCACTTATCTAATCATTGTAAAGTCAGAAGTCTTAAAATGCTCATTACATAGCATGACACACCATATCCTCCAACTCACTGTGTAATGCCTTGGGAGAGCTGCTAGTCACATATAAAAAGCTTGATGTATGTACATCAGTTCATTGCACTGGCAATACACCAGAAGCTCCTCAGAACACAAAATACTTGCTTTAATATCTAGTAGGGGCCTGATCTCTACCATGAATAATTGAACTCTCACTATCCCGAGATACATTTTCTCCCAGTAACAGGACACACCCACCAGAGGGGGGCAGTACAGTGACATACAGTCAGAAAGGAGTAGCCCTGATCCCATGAAGTTTCACATCATCACATCAAAAGTGGAAACCTTCTCCTGACTACCACCTACTGTCCTCATTCAGCTGATGAATCAGTGGCCCTCCACGTTGAACTACACCGAAAGGAGGAAGGGCACAGAATGTCCTCTGGGAGAGGGACCAACATCCATCACCAAGAGTGGCTTGGTAACACCACCACAGAACAAACTGGCCAAGTCCTCAAGGACATTGCTGCCAGATTGGTTCTGTAGCAGGTAGTGTGTGAACCAACACAAGGGGTATATCTACTTGACTTTGTCCTCACCAATCTGTCCACAATAGCATTTATACAAGTGACCACCACACAGGCCATGTGGAGATCAAGTTCCATCTTCACACCAAGGACATGCTCCATTGTGTTGTGTGCCACTACAATCATGCTAAATGGTACAGACTCAGAACACATGCAGCAGGTCAAAACTGTCTATGATGAGATTTAATGGACCATCAGTAGCAGAAAAAATGTTCAGCACCACAATCTGTAACCTCATGGCCCAGCACATCCCTCACTCTACCATTACTAACAAGTCAGGTGGTCAACCCTGGATCAATGAGTGCAGAAGGGCATACCAGGAGCAGCACCCGGCACACCTAAAAATAGTGAAGCTGCAACACAGAACTATTGCAAGCTGTTTAGCATGCATGTAAACAGAGCTAAGCAATCTCATTTCAGAACTCTGCAGTCCAACCACCTTTATCATGAAGGGTGGTGGACAATTAAACAGCTAACAGAGGAAGGAAGCTCTAGGAACATCCCCTAAAGACAGGCTGAAACATTTGTAAACATGTTCAACCAGAAGTGCCAAGTAGATGATCCATCTCTGCATCTTCCCGAGATTCCCACCATCACAGAAGTCAGTCTCCAGCCAATTTGATTCACTCCATGTGATATCAAGAAATAGCTGACAGCACTGGATACAGCAAAGATTATGGCACCAGATGACATCCCAGCTGTAGTACTGAAGACCTGGACTCCAGAACTAGCTGTGCCTCTAGCCAAGCTGTTCCAATACTGTTAAATCACTGGCACCAAACACAAGAGGACATGCTTTCAAGGTTAGATGGGGGGGGGGGGGGGGGGGGGGGGGGGGTGGGGGAGGAGTTTAAAGGCGACGTGAGGGGTAAGTCCTTTATGCAGAGAGAGTGGTAGGTGCCTGGAATGGGTTACCAGGGGTAGTAGTGGAAGCAGGCAGTTTGGTGGAGTTTAAGAGGCTTTTAGATACACACATGAATATGAAGGGAATGGAGGGATATGGATGATACACAGGAGGACATTTAGTGTAAATTGGCATTAAGATCGGCACAATATTGTGGGCCAAATGGCCTGCCCAGTGCTGTACTGTTCTATGTATATGTCACCTGCCTAACAATGTGGAAAAATTGCCCAAGTTGGTTGAGCACAAATGCTTACTGCCAAATTACCACTCAGCAGCCCACTGCTGCCTCTATTTCTTTTATGAAGTTGAGGAAACCATTGCACTTCCTCATCGCCACTGTCCAAATCTCGGAAATCCCCACCCAGTGGCACTGTGGAATTAGCTTCACCAGCAGTCCAAGGCGGCCACTCACCACCACCTTCTCAAGGGAATTGGTGATGGGCAATAACTGCTGGCCTGCCAGTGATGCCCAGATCCCAAAAAGTTGAATTTCATGGATTCAATATAGGGACCTTAGTGACCAGACCATTTACTGTTATGGATGGTTGAAGGATTAATGGTGGCCAGAGTGATGTTTATTGAGGGATAAGTAGTGTCCAGGGCAGCAGAGAATTTTCTAGCTTACCTTCAAATACTGCCACCACTGGAGAAGGCAGGTTTAACACTCTCAATAGTATAAGCTAAACTGCAATCACCATTCTCCCATTCAAAAGACAGAATGCTACCAATGAGTTACAACTGACATTTCCCGTCTTAAAACCACACTTGGATATGTGATATTTTCTACGTAACCAAAAGTAAACTATTTCCTTACTCTATTACACTTACTCAATAGAAGGATGAATGGGAACAGTCAGATGAACTTTCTTGATGGTATCATTCCCACCCTGTGAAATAACAAGCAGCACTTAGCATTACAAACTAATGGCAGAATGGTTACAAGCTGTGCTTTCTATAAAAAAGCAATTAATCTCAGGGTTTACAAGTCACATACCTTAACCACACTCAGGTACTCTGCTACAGCTGACCGAGCTGCCTGGGAAAGTTTCCGTGCATTTTCATCACAGACCCAGCAGTGCACTCCTCTTCGACCAGAATACACCCAAAGGCGATGCAGAAACCCAAAGTCTTCTGTCGAGTGAACACAGGAAACCAATAATTTATCAACATTTAACTTATGCCTGGGTCCCTATGATGTACAATTGCAACATAGACATTGCATTATTGGACTTGTATTATTATTTTTGCTAGTTATTTAAAAAAGTGTTACATGTTATTCCTTCCTGACTCAAGTTTATTTCAGGGATGTTTAGCAAATTGCACTTACTATATGTTTTGCCACAGAGTGAGTGAGTGTGGAGCCGAGCCATTTTACATTGCTAATGGTTGAATGTGCAGCTCAGAAACAGGCCACTTGTCTCATCAGTTCCCCACCAGTCCATATTTACAATCCGAGTACAAAGTGAGGCAGTCGCTTGAGACTAATGGCTCCCCCACGTAGTTAAGAAAATATGTGAGTCACCCCAGCAACAAGCAGCAGATGAAAGAGATCCAGTCCAGAGGAGGCAGCACAATATGTTCATGGGCATCATCTTCGGGAAATGCTGATAAGACCACAGCACAATCATGAGGTCAATTGCTTCCTGCTATCTTAATGCAGAACTAATGTGTTTTGAAAAGTTAAAGAGACTTTGTATTTTCATTCATATTCAAAATCAATTTACTCTACTGTACTTACTGAATAGAAAGCCAAGATATAAAGCAGTACCTCCACAATGTTAAGGCATTGCCTGGTGTGAAATTGTATAGACCCAGACAGTCCAAACCATCAAGGTTTAATCTCTGATCATGTTGGTTTATAAGAACATTAGAAACACAAGCAGGAGTAGCCCATTTAGACCCTTGTGCCTGAAAGATGGTGGTGGTTAGAGGGAACAAGCTTCCTTAGAGTCATGGGGTCATGACTCTACAGCACGGAACCAGGCCCTTCAGTCCAACTGGTCCATGCCGACTGAGTTCGTCCCATTTGCCCGTGTTTGACCCATATCCCTCTAAACTTTTCTATCCATGTACCTGTCTAAATGCCTTTTAACCGTTGTAATTGTACCCACCTCTACCACTTCCTCTGGCAGCTTGTTCCATATACCCACCACTGTATGGAAAAACTTGCCCCCCACATTCCCTTTAAATCTTTCACCTCTCACCTTAAACCTATACCCTCTAGTTCTTGATTCCCCAACCCTGGGAAAAAAGACTGTGACCATCCACTATATCTGAGCCCCTAGTAATTTTATATTTCACCCTCAGTCTCCTGTGCTCCAGGGAAAGAAGCCCCAGCCTTGAGTGTGAATCACTGAAAATTAACACACAAGGTGGCACAGAGATGCATCCAGAGTTGCTACCTCACAATCCAGCAACCTAGGACCAATCCTGACCTCCCGTGTGGGGTTTCCTTCCCACATCCCAAAGATGTGCAGGCCTTCAGGTCAATTGGCCACTGCAAATTATCCCTAGTGTAGGTGGTGGCAGGGGAATTGGGGGGGGGGGGGGGGGGGGGGGGGGTGGGGGCAGGGGGAATAGTTGGGGGAAAGAGAGGAGCTGATGGGAATGAGAGAGAGAATAAGGTAATAATGGGGGAAAAATGAGGCAGATGAGAATGCGCTGAGAGCCAGGATAGATTCAGTGGGCTGAATAGCCTCCTGTGAAGTCATAAGGAAACATGACAAATATTATACAATATTCCAGAAGCAGCCTCACTGGGGTTCTATATAATTGAAGCAAGGTGTCTCCACTCTTGTACTCAAATCCTCTTGCCATAAAGGCCAACATACCATGTGTCTTCCTAAGTGCTTGCTAAATGTGTATATTAACCTTTAATGATTGGTGTACAAGGACATCCAGGTCCCTCTGAAAACCAACACCTTTCAACCTCTCAACCTCTCACCATTTGAAATATACTCTGCCTTTCTATTTTTTCCTACCAAAGTGGATGTTCTCAGATTTTTCCACATTATGTTCCAACTGCCATCTCTCTGCCCATTCATTCATCCTGTCCATATTCCCCCGAAGCCTCTCTGCATCCCCCTCACTAGAAAACTTGGATATATTACAATGAATCCCTTCATCCACATCATTAATAAGGATTGCAAAAAGTTGAGGTCCCAGCACCAATCCTTGCAGCTCCCCAATGGTCACAGCTTCACAACCCACAACTGATCCGTTTACCCAGACTGTTTTGTCTGTTAACCAATCCTCAATGCACAGTGTGTTACCCCCATACCATGTGCTCTCATTTTGCTTAATTATCCCCCATATGACACCTTACTGAAGGCCTTCTGAAAGGCTAAATGCACAAATCAACTGATTCATGCTCACCTATTCTATTGGTTACACCCTCAAAAACCTGATGGATAATCAGCCACAATCTCGATGAACGACGCAGCAGCTTGAAGGGCCTGTTGCCCTACTGCTGCTTCTAATTTTTGTTTGTTTTTGGGATCTGGGCATCGCTGGAAGTACTCGGACAATTTTCCACAATGTCAGGTAAGTGCCCGTGTTGTAACTGTACTGGAACAGCTTGACTGGTGGTGTAGCTAGTTCTAGGAGCACTGGTCTTCAGCACCACACCCAGGATGTTGCCTGCACCACAGCCTTTGCTGCAGCCGGTGTTTTCAGTTGCCTCTTGATATCACGTGGAGTGAATCAAATTGGCTGAAGACTGGCTTCTGTGAATGGTGGGATCATCTATTGCACAGCTCAGTCTGAACATGGTTGCAAATGGCCCAAGCGGTCTTTTGCACTCACGTGCTGGACTCTGTTGAGGATGGGGATGTTCTTGGAAAGTCTCCTCCTCCCTTTGGGTGTTTAATTATGCACCACCATTCACAGCTGGATGTGGTAGGGTTACAGAGCTTCAATCTTGGCTGTGAAATTGCTTAGCTCTGCCTACTGCAGGCTGCTCAGAATGCATGTAGCTCTGCACTGCAGCCTCAATAAACTGACAACTCATCATTTCTAGATATGCTTGGAGCTGCTCCTGGTATGTCCTTCCACTCTCATTGAACCAGGGTTGATCCCCTTGTGGAGTGAGGTATATACCAGACCACATGGGTACAGATCATGGCGATGTACATTTCTACTGTTGATGGTCCACAGGGCCTCAGATGCCAGTTTTGAACTGCCAGATCTGTTCTCAGTCTATCCCAGTCCACCCAGTTTTATTCCTTCTCTATTTGAACATAGTGTTATAGAGCATTTAAGACTCAATCACGTGGGTGGGCCTGAAGAGCACTTGTTTTGATTAAACTTACCAATTCCTTGGAGTTCTTATTTAGTCTAGTTATTTATTCCAACAGGTTTTCCAAGTCTTCTTCCATGAAGATAAAAACAAAATATTTATTTCATATCTCTACCATTTCCTTACTCTCCAATACAATTTTTCCTGCATCTGTAAGGGACCCACATTAACTCTAGGTAACTGTCAGAAACTCTTACAGTCCTTGTGTTCCTCACTAACCTACTCCTATGTTCTACATTCCTTTTTCTTATCAATGCCATTGAGAGTTCTGAAATCTTCCTAAACCTTGGACTTACTGATTTTTTTTGCTAAAATCAACGAGAAGCCTTTTCCTTAGATCTAATATTATCTTTACCTTCTTTTTACCATGACCACACCCATTTCCCTGTTCTTTAGCCTTAAAATAATATTACTTGTAAACTATGTTTAACATTCTTTAAACATTAGACACTGATTGAGAAGCTACATTAAAAGCTATGGCAGTAAACAATCTACCACAGTCAACTCACTTTTTAGTCTCAGCTGGGACAGGGGTAACCGTATCACAATTTTCCTCGGACTCCAGGAAGGCCAGGATAAAGACAACAATAAGACTAAAACAGGTGGAGTTCATGTTCCTGAACATTACCCGTATGCTCTGTTGAAACATGTGATACTCCCCTCTGCCCATTAATTCTCTGACACTCACTCAAGGTCCATTCGACTCAATGCAGTGGAAGAGAAAGAGTTGCCACGTACAGGAAAGAACAAGCAGATGGAAAAAGTATAAAGCAGAATGATCAAAGAAGAAAAAATGCATAACACAATCTTACCAGCTAATGCTCTATCCAGAATCTTGATAGCCATAGTCATCAGTGTCCAACAGTTACGGCAAATGTCTGCAGAGCTGAAGAATATTATGCAATGATGGAATCCTTCACTATAATTCTAACACTTATGTTGATCTGAGAACTGACCAAGGTTGTTGTCTGGAGCAGTCATTAAGATTCTCACCCATCCCCAAAAACAGCAACTCTCGGCCATAACAAAAGACTTTTAAACAATAAACTAAAACTATTAAATGAGTCAGAAGCCAGTGGTAAATCAAATCTGGTCCAAAATCTCCAATTAACTGGCTTTTAGGTTCCACTTTATTAAATACATTTTGAATAACTACCCATTTGTTCAACAATTCCAGAATGAGTACATTCTCATCATATTTACACATCTTTCTTGAATTTCTGTTGCAGCAGTGTAGTAAATGGAAATGCAAGCACTTGCTACTACAATATTAACAGTCATAGGATTCCTTAGTAAATATAAGAGGATGGACATGTAAAACTTTAACCCTACTCAGATTAATCATATTGCACTTGACATCTTAAATGCTAATGTACTATAGTTCTTCAGTTGGGATTAGGGGCTGCTTTTAGCAATGTTACTACAGGGATGTAGTGGCCAAAAATTACTCTCCTGTAACACAACCTACAAAGGTACTACTTGTAAAAGCACCTTGGATCACCACTGTAAAGTGCTGGAGCAGTGTGAAAAGATTCTAAGCATAACCATACCTGCAGCAGGTTCGGACATCATCATAATCTGTCATATCAATATCAAAGACCAACTCTTTACTTTCTGCCTGGAAGGCTCCTGACTTCACAGAATTATGTTGACTAGGCTATGAAAGAAGAAAAAAAAAGTTATAATATTGCCAGAGAAAATTTGTACCCCACCTCACCAAATTACTCTTCTCCCCTTCACCCCAGGCCTTTAAAACATTGGTGAGAAATTCCACTTGGCTCCATCTGGTATTTTTTTCCAAAGTGAACCTTCAAAAAGATCACAGCCGGGTTTGCTACAGAAGCATTGTAGAAAACCTTCACACTGCCATCTACACAAACATACAAAGTGAATATCCCAGTACGAGTCTCCTTCCTTTACACTCTTCAGCACACTTTTTGTTGTAAACCCAGTTTAAGCTCCTCTGTGGTACTGGCTAGTCCCACAGGTAGTGTTGTGATAGATTTCCCCTCCCCACAAAATGTTAAAGTTATCACTGGTGCAAGATGCACAATTGCTGTTTTAGTACACATTACCCTATGATTTCACAAACTAGCCATTTGCTTTTCAGTAATCACTCAAAATGTTTCCCAAAAATACCTTAATTCTTTAGAGATGTGATCAATCTATATAAAAGCAACATTGGTAAAGTGAGTTCTCAATCTGCTCGATGAGATTGGAAACATTAAAAGCAATGGGCATAGAGTAACCTTGTGAGAATAGACAGCTCCAATGTCGATCTTGGAAGGGACCATTTTCTGCATTTCTTTCTCCAATTCATTCTGATTATTAAAGGACTGGTAACGTACGTAGATGTCATCTTTCAAGGTGAAGGAGAATTCTCGATTCTGGAAGTAGTTCTTAGGGACTGTTGGCATAAATAGAGAGCATAACCATCAAGCCTTGTAAATAAAAAAAAACAGTATGGAGCTATTAAGCAATCTACTATCAGACCGATCAGTTGGGGTGGAGGGGTGGTGACAGAGCAGGTCACAGGTTTATAGAATTGGTCTCAATCTAACTTTTCTGTGTTCTTTTAAAACCACCTTGTGACAGATTTATGGCACAGGAGGCAGACATTCAGCCCATCAGGACCATGCCAGTCTAAAATTCACTTCCCAGCTCTCAATCTACAGCCCACAACTCTAAGCGCTAATCCAGGTACTTTTTAAAATATGAATTGTCTGCCTCCACTGCCCTTTTGGGTGGAAACATTTTTCAACATCTCTCTAATCCTCCCACCTTAATCCTACACCCCCTCCAGATTATTGACTCTCTCCTGCGAGATACAGATTATTGCTCTTCACCATCTAGGCCCCTCAATTTTATACACAATTAAATCTGCCTCTATTCTGCTGATGGAGGCATACATATTGGCCCTGGGAGAACATCAAAACAGCACGTGAGTACCAATACACTCATGGGAAAACTTCCACTTCAACCACAACACTTTCAGGTTATGTAACTGGCTTCTCACATGACCCCAAATTAATTTTTAAAATTACACCTAAATTCAAGCAGCAACAGATGTGTAATCACCAATCCTTTATTACAGTGATATACAGCAGGGTGGGGGAGAAGAGAGGTAACAATTAATTCCAAGCCTGCGTGTTTAAAAACAGTTCATGCAGACACCATTTACACCATTACTTTGCACAACAACAAACATGTGACAGGCTCTCTTCAGCATTTATTGACCATGCTTGGTTACCTGGTCTGTTTTGTTTTACAATTTAGTGGCTGAAACCACTTTAAGGACATTCATCAGGCATGATGGGAGCACATCACCCAAACCAGGTAAGGAAGCACCCCCGAAGGGCATCTTAGACCTCGAGTCGTGGGAGCTCTTCATAATCGTTTTTCTATTCCCAGCCGACAAAGGGCAACTTAGAATAGATGACAACAGTTACACTTTGAACCATGAAAGTGATGGCACAAACCAGCTCTGAAGCTTTACAAGATGGTACTTGGCATATACAGTAAAGTGCATTTTGTGTTCCAAGTACTGATCTGAAAAATTAATCCAAGAGAGAAGCTTGTTGTGTTATCAACTAAAATACATTACTTTTGTGGTCCTTTTACTGTTTCAGATGTCCTCAAGGGGAGGAAATCTGCCATCCTTGTCCAGACTGGCCCTCTGTTATACTCAATCTAAAAGCACTGTGCCCAAAGTATTGTCACCTTCAGGGCTGCAGCAATAAAACAAAGTGGCTCACCATTTCCTTCGAGGGCAATCAGGGATGGGTACTAAATGTTGGCTTTGACAGTGATGCCCACATCCTGTGGCAATGACAAAAACACATTTAATAATATTTGTTTTTTTCCCTCCTAACACATTATATGTTTCTTTCAATAGTTTTGCACTGATAGTTATCTACACATTTCCCATTTCCCCATATTAGGCCTGTATCCCTCTGCGCCTTTCCTATTTAAGTACTTGCCCAAACGCCTTTTAAACATTGCAATTGTATCTGTTTCTATCACCTCTTCTGGCAACTCACTCCAGATAACCAGCCGCCTCTGTGTGGAAAAACTTGCGCCTCAGATCTCCTTTAAATTTCTCCCCTTTCACCATAAAACTGTGCCCTCTAGTTTTGGACTCCCCTGCCCTGGGAAAAAGGTTCTGACTATCTATCCTATCTATGCCCCTCATAATGTTATAATCCTCTACAAAGTCACCCCAGTGAGAGTAAACCCAACCTATCTAATCTTTCCTTATAACTACAGCCCTTCATTCCAGGCAACATCCTGGTGAATCTCTTCTGCACTCTCTCTACTGCTATAACATCCTTCCGGTAGTGTGGTGACCAGAATTGTATACAGTATTCCAAATGCAGTCTAACCAATGTTCTGTACAGCCACAACATGACATCCCAACTCTTATACTCAATGCCCCTGCCTATGCAGTATACCAAATACCCTTTTCACCATCCTAACCACCTCTATCGCCCTTTTCAAGGAGCTAAGGACTTACATCCCGAGGTCCCTCCGTACATCAACGCTCCTAAGATCCCTGTCATTTACTATGTCCTACCAGAATCTGACCTCCCAAAATGCATTAACTCACACTTGCCTGGATTAAATTCCATCTGCCACTGCTCTGCCCAACATTTCAGCTGATGTGGCTAAATGTGCCTTTGACAACCTGCTTCACTACCTACGACTCCAATTTTTGCATTGTCTGCAAATTTATTAATCAGACCACCTTCATTCTCATCCAAGTCATTTATATATCTGACAAACAACAAAGGTCCTAGCTCCAATTCCAATGGTACACCACTTGTTACAGATTTCCAGTCAGAAAATACACCCTTTCACCACTACCCTCTACCTCCGATCACCAAGCCAATTTTGCATCTAGTTTGCCAACACACTTTGGATCTTGTGTACCTTAACCCCTGGACCAGCCTACCGTGCAGGACCTTGTCAGTAGCCTTACTGAAGTCCATGTAAGGCACGTCTACCGTGCCATCTTCATCAATTTTCTTAAGTTACCGTCTCAATAACCTTAATCAGATTTGTGAGATACGATTTCCCCTGCACAAGACCATGCTGACTCCTCCTAAGCAGTCCCTGAAGTGATCATAAGATCTTGTCCCTCAGAATCTTCTCCAACAACTTCCCTACCACTGATGTAAGGCCTGTAGTTTCAAGGCCTATCCCAACAAGTGAATAACATTAGCTATCCTCCAGTCTTCTGGTACCTCACCCATGGATAACAAAAATGCAAAAATCTCTATCTGAGCCTCAGCAATCTGGCGATACAATCCCACAGGTACACCACTTGTTACAGATTTCCAGTCAGAAAAACACCCTTCCATCACTACCTTCTACCTCCTATCACCAAGCCAATATTGCATCTAGTTTGCCAACACACTGATGCAGGGCTTCCACCCAAAACGTTGACAACTGACAATTCCTTTCCTCTCACAGATGCTACTCGACCCGCTGGGTTGCTCCAGCAGATTGTTGCCCCAGCCACCTCATCCGTTGCTCCATCAGCATTCTCGGAAGGTAGACCTGCTACGCATCATTAGACCACACCAGTTCCATATAAACACAATCCAGCTAATCCCACTCCCCACAGTTGTCCACAGAAATACGTAGAGAGATCATTACATGGAATGTAGACAACCCGTAAGAATAGGTCTGTGTCAAAATCTTTTCACAGATCAGCTGAATTTAAATAATTCATTTAATATTTTCTCCTTACCACCGCCATAACTCAACCACCTGAAGTACTGAGGATACGGAAAGAGGCGCCTGTAGTAAACAGGGAGCAAGTCTGGTAACTCAGACGCATCATACCGACTCTCGGTTAACGCCATTTTCGGAGCAAAAATAAATCGCGCCAAAAGCGCTCAACCGGAACCGCTCTCCACTTCCCGGAAGCGCCCTGCTAAACTTGCCGGGATTTGTAGGCTTTTGGATCAGATCTTGATCTTCCCTTAAAACTCCAATATAGTCATTTCAAAGAATGTTTATCGACCCTTTTTTGTTTTTTTTATTCCTTTCTAAGACTCTAAGTGCAATGATTTTTTAATACCCAAATGTGTCATCATGTCACATTCCTTCAGTTCTACCTGCCATGGTGAGCACTTCAAGTGAAAGTTGGGTACGGCATAATTCTTGTCTCAAGATCTCCGGTAGTTTTGATCACCTGAAGGGGTAAGAGGGGAAAAAAATCACTTCCTCGCGCCCACCATCACTACTCAGGGATGAGCGTCTTCAAAATGACTGCTCCAAGAAATCTGATGCAATAACAGGCCAACCTCCTGAATCACTGAAATCTGTCAGTGGATACAACTGCCTTTTTGACTTTAAAATCAACCATATTGTTCTACAATATATTTTAATCTCATCAATAAAGAGCACTTATTCCATCCAATATTAGGTTGTAGTGATTGCACTTGCCAATGCCATAGTTTTGTCCAACAATCCAGATCACAATGCATCTGGTTTCATTAATTTACTATTCTTATAAATGGTCTTTACCAGATCTTTTATAATCTGAAAACAAGGCTCTCCATCCAAGTTCAAATTTTATACAGTTCTTGCAACCACATAATATCATGTGATGTTGCACATCGTACAAAGCTAGGTGGCAGTGTGAGCTATATGAAGGATGCAGAGGCTTCAAAGGGATATAGAGAGCGTAAATGAATGGGCATGGCCATGGCAATGGCAGATGGAATATCATATGAGAGACTGAAAAGTGGTGGTGTTCAGAGAGACCTGGCTGTCCTTGTACAAGACTCACTATAAGGTAATATGCAGGTTCAGCAAGCAATTAGGAAGGCACATGGTACGTTGGCCTTTATTGCAAGAGGATTTGAATACAAGAGACATCTTGCTCCAATTATATAGGGCTCTAGTGAGACATCTGAAATACTCTGTACAGCTCTGGTCTACCTACCTGAGGTATAATATGCTTGTGTTAAGAGTAGAGCAAAGGTTCAACAGTTTGATTCTTGGATGGTGGGTTTGTCATACAAAAAGAGATTAAGCAGAGTAGGTCTGTACTCTCAACTTTAGAAGAATGAGGGGTCATCTCCTTGAAATGCACAAAATTGTTAAAGGGCTTAACAAGATAGATGCAGATTTGGTGTTTCCCTGGTTTAAGTGTCTAGAACCAGGGATCACAATCTTAAAATAAGGAGTTGCCCATCAGGAAGAGGGATTGGGAGGCTTAGTCACTCAGTACATTCGAGACAGAGATCGATGGATCTTTAGGTATTAAAGGAATCGAGGAGTATAAGGTTAGTGCAGTGAAGTAGAACGAAGGTAGAAGATCAACCACAACTTTATCAAATGGCAGAGCAGACATAAGCCTACTCCTGCTTCTACTTATGTTCAATTAATAGAAAAGTTTAAGAACCTAGCTACAAGAATATGATGATTAGATGCCAGACCTAACCCACTTTGTTTACTGGTTCTACAAACAGCATATCCAATGGTTCTGGAAGAGATCCCTGAAGTTGCCATCAAAAATACTTGTATACACTGCCCACTGACAATAAAGGTCTGTGGTAAGACCCTGGAAAATATGGGCAGCTTCCTATATCTTGGTATCCACCTGTCAATGAAGAAATTTACCATCACCTTCAGTGGGCCAGCAGTCTTTGGTTGATTGAGGAAAAAGGTTTGAAGATCAACACATCAAACCTGGCACAAAGTTTTACCAGGCAACAGTGATTCCTGCCCTTTAAAGTAAAAGGTTCAAGCATGCCCTCAAAGCTTCTTTGGAAAAAATGCAACAACCCCATGGACTGCTCGGCCTATGGCTGTTTAAAGTGGAAAAAGAGCATTTTTGACAGCACTGAGAACCTCAAGTCCATGCAGCAGGAGCAACAAAAGTCCAGCATTAGTGGCAGATGTATCCATTAGCCTACCCTGTCAGGAACCACCCACCCCATCTGTGAAAGGGTCTAATGATCACACATTGGAGACAGAATGGAAAAAATTCAGCCTCAATCCAAAAGGACTGCTTAAGACGAGTCATTTAAACTTCTCTCCACAGAACAGCCACCTCATATACATCAAACCTGCAAGGGCATAGGGCTTCTGACAGTGAGGCAATCAGCCCAAATCGAACTAGGCCACAGGTGAACTACTTCTGGAAGGCACCAGCAGCTGATTATTGTAATTAGGTCTAATTTAGGCTGTTGGCTTGGAATCACTGTGTCAGTAATATACCCAAAATAATGAACCTCGTTACCAGGATGTTCAAGATTAATGTATGTAAATTTAGCAATAGCTGAGTGTTGCAAATACTCAATTAGTTGCTTAACAGTACAACGCTCAAGTAAATACATATGTTACACATAGGTTCAGGAGTAGACAATTTTAACTCCTCACTTCTGCTCTAGGATTTGTTCAATAACCATTTAAGGTCCAATTTCTTACATTTTCTCTGCATTTGTTAATATTCTTACTACCCAAGTATCTACCTCTGTGGGTTCGCATCTGCAGTCTTCTGGGACATGGTATTCTACATTGATTACACCTGCTGACATTGCTGGTTTTGATTGCAGTAAGTAAAACAAGTTCAATTCAGGTTCCATACTTGAAACCCGTGTTTTGTTGAACTTAAGGCCACAGGCTCAGATAGGTACATGCACAGCCTCAACACTGGCTGATCATGCGCAGCTCTGGGATGGTTGAATGATGATGTTCTGGCTCCCTGGATGCATGTGCAAAACCAAGACCTGAATGTTTCATATCAATTGCCAATTTCTCACTCTGAGCAGTCCATGTGTGCCTGGTGTTGCAGCTGATCAGACAACATGCTTAAAGTAGCTACTGATGTCTTGACATTCATTTATTTTTGAATAATGGAATTCACTCATCTTCTTGATTCAGGGATCATTGCAAAGTCTCTGGAGCCACTGTAACTTTCATAAGGCCATGTGAGAACTTTTCACGTTAATATTAAAGTTCAAATAGATGAATAGTAATGTAACACTACATACATTTCCATTAATGTTACTGAAGCACCTCAGTGCAGCAATCAACTTTGCTACCCAGGCAATTGTAGGAAAGCAATCAGCAAGTCTGTATTGTTTTTAAACCAGCCATTGCTAATTTAATTGTTATTATTTCAAAAGATTATCGCTATTATAACTTATGCCCATTGGATAAACAGATACTGTACCAGGGGCTTGCAGGATATGTAATTTTATTTGCAACTATAATGATCATCTGTTAATCAATCAGGTATGTGTGTTGATAAACATAACATTCAACAGGTTCCAGGTACACTTCTGCAATGTATAATGAAACAGATTACATGAGGTAGTTAAGAGCATATGGAGAAGAAATTGATATAGGATGTCAGTGCAAAACAGCAGCCTGTTTTGTTGTCTGCCTGATTTTCTTTTCCATTGATTTCAATGAAAAGAAACAGCGGTTGCAGGGGCTGCCAATTCACCAATGCGAGTTTTAATCAATTGTCCAAGGTCAATTTCACCTCCTATATTCCTTTGCAGGTAGAGTTAACACAAATCCTTTTGTTAAATTGCAATTATAAATAAATCATTTTTGTTAAATTATTTTTTTACCTTTACACAGTCACTGTACTGTATAAAGGCTTGGAGCTGTTACGTATATTCCTGTTATCGTGAGAACACCAACAGAACATTCAACTCTCTGGGTTGAGGCTGATTCTATATGGGACCTTTAAAGCCAACTGACTGAAGTGTATATAGTGGAAAAATAACTCAGCTGGGATTTCTTATATATTTTATTATGATCTTTACACAGGATAAATCCATATTAGCAAAGTGTTGTCACTGTCTTCAATCTACAAAATAACAGAAAAAAAATTAACCAGAGAGCAAATATTTATCAAAACAGTTAAAAGACAAATAAAAAAGGAAAAGGGATAAATTTATATAACGGCAGAAAATACTGGAAATATTCAGCAGGTGAGGTTGCATCTGTGCGGAAGGAAACATTCATGATGAATGGATATTGACCTGATCCGTTAATTCTGCTCCTCCCTCCACAGATCTTGCCTAACCAGTTGAGCATTCCAGATTTTCAGCATTCATAGTAGTTTGTTTCCTTTTGAACAATATATATTATAACATTGGACGTCCATGAAGCCAGAGCTATGAAAGCAAAATTAAATGTTACTAGTTGTTGCTGTTTATTTTATTCCCTAAGAACTCACATATTCTGCACATCATAGCAGCTGAGAGTGAGAATAGAGAACTTGTTTCCAGAATTCTCCCAGTACCACTCTCCAACTGTTGGTGTTATGTCTAGGGGAGCAACAGTGAGGGTTGATCTTTTCATGTAATGTCTCAGGTTCACTTGACAAGTTGTCATATCAGCTCAACCTCAGTGAAGGAACTCATTTATAAGAGGATTTTGTGCAAAAGTGCCAAGGAAAGTACCAGTCCATTGAGTTTGTATGCTCACACTCTTTGAAGATCTGCAGTCTCACAACATAACTTGAGAGATGAAATGGCTATATACTAAGAAACATGGTTGGAGCACCTGAGTAAATTCTTAAACAAAAGTCTTTTTAATGTCATTACTGGAGAGCAAATGTTATGACTTACTTTTGGTTTTGAATCTTCGTCTTCCACCAAATTCACTGAGTTCTGCAATTTCATGTTCAAGTGTCGCAATTTCTACATCTTTCTCTTTCAGGCTAAAAGCAGAGATTGGGATGGACAGTAATCCTGGAACAGAGTTCACCTTGTGCTTCTTGTTCTTGTACATTCAATTGAGTCCAAATGCAAACCATTTGTACACTACAACATACATTACATTTCATACATTAAAACCAACATTTAGAATCCCCTGCTGGTTCAGTGGGTAGGTTCTAGGCTCAATCTATGGTCTGATAAATCAGATAATCATAGGATCATAGAAGTCTACCATTCTGTTCATTGTATCTGTGCTGGCCAAAACTAATCCCACATTCCAGTTCTTAGTCCGTAGCTCTGCATATTGCAGATTTTCAAGTTCTCATCCAAGTGTATTTTAAAAGCCATAAGCTTTTCTGCCTCTAACACCTTTTTAGGCAGTGGGTTCCAGATCACCACCAGTCACTGGGCTGAATTACAAAGAAATGTTAGAAAAAAAACTTGGGATGCTATGGTCTTGAAAGTTGGCATATGAGAGGAGTCCTTATAAATAAACATATGTAGAGCAGAAAAGGTGAATCTTAAGCTCCATATCAAGGAGAAGGGAACATGAGTATAACTTGGCCAAAGTCTGGTTCAGGAAGAACTTATAAAGAGTCGTCAATAGGCACATAGGTTAGTAGAGGCCAAAACTCCAGTTATTCACAGGGGGTCTTGAAGTAAAACAAACTGCAAGATGACTAGAATGTGACAGGGAAAACAAGACTAAACCCGACTGATGTCATTTAATATAAATGCAGTGTTTGCTCAGCAGTAGAGGCCAGAACAATCATATAAAAACCATGCACAGGCCTGTGGGCTCAAAGTCATTGAATGCTAGAAGGACCTGGTTGTCTTAATGGATAAACCTCTGAAGGTTTGTGTCCCCTGACACAAGACCATTACTAAATTGTTGCAAAGATGACCAACCAAGAGCACTGTAAATGATGATATAAAATAAAATGTGGAGAGTCTGCAGAGAAATATAGATAGGTTAAGTGAGTGGGCAAGGGTCTCGCAGATGGAGTACAATGTTGGTAAATGCGAAGTCATCCACTTTGGAAGGAAAAATATTAGATCAGATTATTTAAATGGTGAAAGATTGCAGCACGCTGTTGTGCAGAGGGACTTGGGAGTGCATGTGCCTGAATCGCAAAAGGTTGGTTTGCAGGTTGCAACAGGTTATCAAGAAGATAAATGAATTGGCCTTCACTGCTAGAGGGATTGAATTTAAGAGCATGGAGGTTATGCTGCAACTGTACAGGGTACTGGTGAGGCTGCACCTGGAGTACTGCATGCAGTTCTGGTCTCCTTACTTAAGAAAAGATATACTGGCTTTGGAGGCGGTGCAGAGGAGGTTCACCAGGTTGATTCTGGAGATGAGGGGGTTAGCCTATGAGGAAAGATTGAATCACCTGGGACTATACTCACTGGAATTCAGAAGAATGAGAGTGAATCTTATAGAAACATATAAAATTATGAAAGGGATAGATAAGATAGAGGCAGGAAGGTTGTTTCCACTGGTAGGTGAGACTAGAACTAGGGGACATAGCCTCAAGATTCGGAGGAGTAGATTTAGGATGGAGATGAGGAGGAACTGCTTTTCCCAGAGAGTAGTGAATCTGTGGAATTCTCTGCCCAGGGAAGCAGTAGAGGCTACCTCATTAAACATATTTAAGACACAGTTAGATAGATTTTTGAATAGTCGGGGAATTAAGGGTTATGGGGAAAAGGCAGGTAGGTGGAGCTAAGTCCATGGCCAGATCAGCCATGGTCTTATTGAATGGCAGAGCAGGCTCAATGGGCTGAATGGCCTATTCCTGCTCCTATTTCTTATGTCTTAAAAGAATCATATTCACTGAAGAACGAGTATTTATCAGAAGTCACATCACCAATTAAAAAAGGAAAAACAATTTATATATAGCTGGGTGCTCATGAATGCAAGAGCTATTAAAGCAAAATTAAAATGTCACAAGTTTTCTGCTCCACTTTTATTCCCTCAAAACATGTGTTACACATCATACCAGCTAACAGGATAGATAGACAACTTCTTTCCCTGGGTTTCTCCCAGTACCATTCTCTAACTGGTATGCTATATGTATGAGAGCAGTGTGGGTTGACTAACCCTTTGATCCTTTCCTTGCTAATGAGTGAAGATACTCTCCCCTTTGCTGTTCATGACGACTTTGGCAATGTATATAAATATTTTAAAACTTGAAACCAATTGATCTGGCCATTAGAACAAGATGGCATTACAAACATGCAATCGGATACATGATTTTCACAGTGGTGATAAAGTACTTTACCTGTTTTCCAGTTGTTCTACTGCTTCTAATTTGGTGAGCTATAATAATGGGGAAAAAAAAACAGAATGATGGAATGAGAAAAAGTGCCATTCGTCCCATTCAGTTTGCTCTATCACTCAGTTCCTCCCTTTGTACCCGATATGAAAATTTGTCATCTATTTCTTACCTACTGCTGACACCCTCCACATTTGAGAATATGGAAACTATTTGCAGTCAACTGGATCTGAAATCTTTAATATTCATACATGTAGCACTATATTCAGCAGGAAAAGGCTGCTTGTTACATTTATAAACTACTATGGGGTAACCCACGCAAGTCCACAAGCACTTTTCCCAAAAGAGCCGAGTTCCCTCTTTCCTCCCCTCTTTGTGGGAAAGTCTTAGCACCTATTTTATACTCCACCCCTTGCAGCATGGTTAAACTCAAGAACTCTCTGCAAAAAATCATAGAAATGAAAATGCATGCTGCAGCTCCATGCAGAGCATGGCTTTACACCAAATTGTGGTGTTGCTTCAATGCTCGTTCTGATAGTATTGGTAAGTATTCAGATTTAGTATCATCTTGTACCATAAGACTGGTTCTGCAGTTGTGCACTCGGCGAGCATCTGGTCTGTGGAATTGGGAAAAATTGGCTGCAGCTCATTCAGCACTGTATTCCCGATTCTGTGGGAGAAAAATAATTTAGTTTCTGAGGCGCACTTTGTGCATGTGCTGGCCTCATTCTTTATACACCAAGGCTTGGTGCCTTCTTGGCAAGATGTGTAGACATGGAAGCAATAGCATGGATGCTACTTGAAGAGACAGCACAATCAAAGGTATTTTCCTGGAAAGTATACCTAATGGTACTAATGAGGCTAGTGAAGCTTAACGTGATGCTTTTCTGCAGGCCAGTAGGGATCATCCACTGCAATGGTTCCCTGGGCGTTTTGGGAGCCATTAATTGAAAAAGTATAGACTATCCCTATGGGGTTTAACTATTAATGTTCCCGGGAATACCAGAATAATCTGTTGTGTTGTAAAATAATAATGCAAATGAGGTAGGGGATTCAATTTGTTACGTGCAGGACAATATCTGTTACAGCACCCTGTGTCTATACATGCATTTCATGCTTCCAAGCATCCTCTGAAAACAAGGACCAGTGAGTTAGATCCCACTCTTTTCAGGCAATTGAGAATGTTTCAAATTGTTTTCATGTCCAATCAACAACTTCTCTGCTCAGTTATGCTTTGTGTTTCATCCTCCTTCTGGATAACTCCCTAATTCCTCTGCGGTGATTATCTGTGCTGGTGCTTGCAAGGGGAGTATGTGACAGCATGTGCTTTGAATGTTGAAAGGGCTGGACACATTGGGGCTTGGCTCATCATTTTGAGGTAGATCTGAAGGAAGAAATGAGGAAGATTAGTTAAAATACATTGCTGAACAGTAGCGTTCTCACGTCACATATTTTCAATGTTAGGGTTTCATCACATAGTTTGCTCACAGGAAATGTGCGGGGTGGGGGGGGGGGTGGATTGATATAATAGGATGGGAAGCAGAATGTATCAGTGAAGCTATAGGAAGTATATTCCCTTCTATTTCCCCATATGCTGTACTCTCAATGGCCTCCCTCTCCAAGATATGGAAAGTCTCTTCTCATGAGAAAGCAGGAATGACAGATCAGAGTTGTGGTAGTCCATCAATTGTTTATACTCTCCCTGGTGCTACGGGCTGTCTTGTTGCAAGAAGTGAGTACCATGACATGTGATAAAACCCATGTGTGAACATGCAGTCTGTAATGGGCTTTACATCTGGTGTGCGCGGAGGCAGTTACATTCCATTTCAGCTTTTAGTAAGGATGTGTACAAGGCTACGAATGAAAGATGATGTGCAGGTGATACCTGGGGATACAAAGAGAACAGTGTTGCCTTCTGAGTGTCAACAGTGAGTAACTCTAATCCCAGTGTGACATAAATGTAATTTTAAGTGGCAGACAGGTTTGGTGTCTGAGTGCTGTGGCTTGTTGCTCTTACCCTTCCTGATCTGCTGTGGCAATCTCTCATCACAGAATACTGTCAATATATTATCTGTGGATTTTCAGAAAAAAAGCCAATGACCATTGTGTAGCTGCTACCCTTATCAGCCTTTCCCCTTTTTAGGCCCTTCAAAGGGAAGTCGAACAATACAAGGAGAGCAGCAGTCACATGAACTGTGCTGCTTGGGATCCAAATCCTCAGATTACTTGCAAACTCAAGAACAAGCAGTCATGGCAGTTTTCCAAAATGTGCAGTAGATAGTTCAGAAGGAGTTGTTCACTAGCTACATCAGTGCTGCTGTAATTGATGTGTGCATTTCCCTGCAAATGACCCTGGAGTATACACAAACTCAGCATGGTCTTCAGCAGAGCCACTGCCTCCCTACAGAGGATCAAAAGGGATCAATAAATGGCACCTTCGACTGCTACCACATACGCTTGGGCACCAAAGTGGAGCGTGCAATCTCCCAAGAGTTTTCAGGATCTGGTTGGAACCATTGTCTGCTTTCCCACTGATCAGTGGCAAAATAGATCCTCTGCTTAGAACTAAAAACGGAAAATGCTGGAAACACTCAGCAGGTCCGGCAGCATCCGTGGCGAGAGAAACAGTTAATATTACAGGTCCAAGACCCTTCGTCAGAATTGGGAAAGAATTACCCACAGTTGGAGAATTTGATATAGAGGCCAGAAGGCTGCAACGTGCCTAGAGAGAAGATGAGGTGTTGTTCCTCAAGTTTGCACTGGGCTGACTCTTGCTTTGTCTGTATCTGCCTGTTATCATTTTGACTCAGTCTTTTTTTTGTTATTCCATTAGTATAGTCTGACCAGCTGGGCATGTCCCACATTCTTGCTATTAGCAACACATAACACAGACAAAGTTTGGTGCAGATCCTGGGGCCTAGGAATTAGCCTGGAATTATTTTTGGGCCTGTATCAGTGGTTTGTGACCACAGCATGCCCAAACCAAGAGTTTTACAGATAGACAGTAGTTAATGTTCAGGTTTCATCAATGTTGTTGTCATTAGCTATAGTAGTAGTCACGTCTCTGCAGACAGCCTGCCTGAGTAAAGATGTGATTGTTGGGTCACCTACCTCATCGACAGCAGTCCTCGGTTATGTCCCTAGAAGGGTGATTACAGTGGGCTTAAAGTGAGGGAAGTACTGCTCTCCTGCCTCACTGGATATTTTACCTTCATTTGTAATAATAAACAAAGGTAATCTATGTGGAGTAGACAGCCAGCAGGTACGCCTGTTGCCTCTCCTTTTATCAACAGGGGCTCTCAGCAGACATTAGGCCTTGCATTTACATGCTGAAGGTTGTCAAGCACTGACTTTTAGATACCTGCTGGGCGCAATGCATATCAATTTCTAGCCCTGGAAGCTAAAAGTGAAAAAGCACTTCCCCACACCTATGTAAGTTAATTTAACAAACACCAAGAAGTGTAAACTTAGAAACTGCTACAATACATACTACTGTTTTATTGGACTATGCTTCAAAAAGAGCACGAGCTACAGTTAGACAAAGATATTGAAACATCCCACAACATAAAAATGTAACAGAAGTGCTGATGTTTGAACATGAAGCATAAACTCAATCACTCACGTCATTTTTGCTTTTTTGCATTTCATACATTTCATTCAGTTGCATAATTTCTTGTTCCATTGTTGAAATTTGTGCATCTTTCTCCCTCAGCCTAAGGGAAAGCAAATAAGAATATAAGAACATAATAGGAGCAGATACAGGTTATATGTATCCCCAAGCCTGGCCTGCTAATCAGTATGATCAGGCTGATCTGCCCCAGGTCTCATCTCCTCTTCTGTGCCAGTTCTCCATAGCCCTCTATTCCTTGATCTTTCTAACATTTATCTACCTCCTCTTTAAATACCTCCAGTGATCCAGCCTTCACAACCCTCCCAGGGTAGAGAATTCCAGAGATTCACCACCCTCTGTGAGAAGTTCCCATGTACCTCAGTTTTAAATGACTGCCTCCCTAGGTTTGTAATTATATCCCCTTATTTGAGGTTCTTCCACTCGTGGAAATATCTCAACATTTATCCTGTCATGCCCCCTATGAATCTGATATGTTTCAATAGGATCTGCCCTCATTCTTCTCAACTCCAAAGAATATAAATCTAATTTCTTTAGCCGCTCGTGATAGGACAACCTTCTCATCTCAGGAAATAGCCTTGTGAATCTCCTTTGGACTGCCTCCAATGCCAGTGTATCTTTACCTAAATAAGGGGAACACAGTTGTGCACAGTACTCCAGGGGTGGCCTCAACAATATCCTGTACAATTATAACAATACGGCTCACTTTCTAAACTCCAACCCCCTTGCAGTAAAGACCAATGTGCCATTTGCCTTTCTAACCACTTGCTGCACCTGCCTGCTAACTTTTTGCAATTTGTACTCAAGAACACCAAGATTTCTCTGCACTTCACTCATCTGCAATTGTCTTCCATTTAGATAATAATCTCCCTTTAGATTCCTCTTACTGAAGTGTATAACCTCACACCTTCCTAAATTAAACTCCATTTGCTAAGTTTTCACTCGCTTACTTAACCCAATAAATTGTATTATCACAACTGGTATGAATAATCGTCTAAATATTCAAATTTAGATGTAGAGCACAAATAAAGACAAAAACTGACTGCACCTCCCCCTACTCTATCTCGTTTATTCCCATGAACTCAACACTGTGGAACCCTTCTTCTCCATTTTCCTTTCCTCGTCCAGCCCAAACAACTTTTTGACTTATTTTAATTTCTCCTAAGGAACAATTATACAGTCCTGTCTAAGTGCTGACAAGACCAGAACACATTACTGTTTGGAGTAAGCACAGGAAGTTGTCCATGCATGGTTTTGCAAAGTCAGATCAGTTTAGGAATTACCAGATTGTCACTATGTAGATTTGCTGATGTACAACGATCAGATATGAGATACGTGAGCAGAACATCAGGTTGTTCAGTAGCTAGTAATGGACAGATCCTCACAGTAAAAGTAGCGCTGAACAGTGAAAAAGGCTTTGTGCTAGCAGCTGAAGGTGAAAGCAATGGATACAGCTCTATGGAGCTAAACAGTACCCTCCAGTCAGAAGTGCTGTTTGAAATGCCTGGATGAAATTCCTGAATGACTGAACCACTCCTCAGTTCATAGCTTATGGGAGTTTATGAGAGGATTAAAAAAAACTATGGATTTCAGGATTGCCAAGGTAAAAGTACTCAGACTGCTTGCTTTTAATATATTGTGTTATGATGAACAAGAGTTCAGTGTTGCCTTGACGTTGCTGGTAAATATATTTATATGTACACATACTCTGCTGTTGGACTTGCTTTTCTGTTGACACAACAATATGCTTCTAACGTCACTCTTAAATCTTTCAAGTTGCTACCATCATAATGCCAACATATGCTACTTTTGTGCTATATTTTCATGAACATGAAGTCTCACAAAGTTACATGTAGGTTTAACATTTCAGCGAGCCTGTCTCTGCTCTTCTGAATCCCAACATATGCATTTGCCTGATGGGTGAGAAACAAAGAATACAGCAGGTGGGATCAAATGAAGATCAGAGGTGACTCTTACAGGTATTGCCTACTGACTTACTGTCAGGAATGTCCTCTAAAATCTGAAGCCAGAGGCCAGAGCAAGAAACGGACTGTGTAAGATCAGTGATCATTCCGAACTCAAGACAAGTAGAATCCTTTGAGTAGCAAGAAGGGAAAGGAAAACAGAAACTCATTAACATACGTAACAAGCTCCTGATCTGTGATCATTCTGATGACATGTTTTGGTATGATCTTGGTGCTCACTCATATCTCATTGTAAATATGTTCTACAGGTTCTGCTCTTATTTGTGACAGTTTCAAGGAAACCATGAGCAGAGTCACTTGACTGTAATGGCTAACAGAGAGGAATCTATCTTATTTCCTATCCCTTCAATTAATGATGGTACTATAATGTGTTGTAATGTGATTGTTATCTAGTTCACAAGTACTCACGTGCATAAGTTGATGCCTATTGATACAGACCAGATGTAATTATGGAATCGCACCATTGTAAGTTCATGAAGGCCTGATCACATGTGCTGTCAAGAATGTCTGCAATGTGTGGGAACATTCTGCACAGAGAGAGTGTGATGACCTTATGGTGCTGAGTGCTTTCTATGTGGAAAGCGATCAAAGAGTCAGCACCAACAAACAACCACTGGAATTTTCATGAGGGTGCCTCAAGTTGCAGTAACTGATTGGGAGAAACACCAAAGAAATTCTCACCATAGGCATAAGGCATTTGCCTTAAGCATGGGTGCTGGCATCTTTTTCACTTTTGCATTTGTCCCTTGTTGATGTTTAACAGAATTAGAGACACAAGAGATTGCAGATGCTGGAACCTGGAGCGACACACGATCAGCTGGAGGAACTCAGCGGATCGAACAGCATCTGTTGGGGGGGGAGGGGGGATGTGGAAAGAAGGAACTGTTGACATTTCAGGTCAAAACCCTGCATCGGGGCTAAGACTGGAGAGGGAAGATACCCAGTTTAAAGAGAAGAGGGGGAGAGGTGAAACAGGAGCCCACAGGTGATTGGTAGACTGAGGAGGGGAGAAGGATGACGGGCAGATCGAACCAGCTGGAGGTGGACGAAAGTGGGAGGACTGGAGGAGGTTCACTGATGGGGTCATGGTCCAGAGGTAGGTATGAGGAAGTATCTGAGCTGCCATCTGGCCTCTGCAAGCTTGAGGTCAGTCTGCCAGACTACAAAAGCACCACCTTTGTCTGCGGGTTTGATAACTAAGTTATGATTAGTGCAAAGTGAATGGAGTGCTGTGTGTTTTGAGGGGGCGAGGGAGTGGAGAAGTCAAGTCTCCGCAGGGAGTGAGGACTCCTTGCCAAAGAAATAGGCACAGAGGTGGAGGTGACGAATAAGAAGAGCTTGACATCATGACAGGCCCATAACTCGTTGGCGTGTTGGCAAAGGGGTACAAAGGCAAGGCCTCTGCTGAGGACTGTCATGATGTTGAGCTCTTCTTCTGTTGCCTCCATCTCAGGAGACAAACTATTCATTGGCATTTACTATAAACCCACTGACTCCCACGGCTACCTAGACTACAATGGGGACAAGAGACTGCAGATGCTGGAATCTGGAGCAACAAACAATATGCTGTAGGAACTCAGCAGTGAAGATACTCCCACAGATGCTGCACGACCCGCTGAGTTCCTCCAGCGGATTGTTTGTTACCTAGACCACACCTCTTCTCACCCTGTGTCCTGTATGGATGCCATCCCGTTCTCTCAGTTTCTCCATCCCCACTGCATCTGCACTCAAGATGAGGCCTTCCATTCCAGGATATCTGAGATGTCCTCCTTTTTCAGGAAAAGTGGCTTCCCTTCTGCTGTGGTTGATGGAGCCCTCTCTCACATTTCCTCCATTTCTCAAACTTCTGCTCTCATCCCACCTCCTCCCAGACAGAACAGAGAAAGAGTCCTGCCCTTTCACCCGACTAGCCTCCTCATCCAGCACATCATCCTTCGTCATTTCTGTCAGTTGCAACGAGATCCCACCTCCAGCCACATCTTCTCCTTTCCACCCCGTTCTGCCTTCCACAGGGACCACTCCCTCCGTAACTCCCTGGTCCGCTCATCCCTCCCCACCCACCCCTCCCTGACTCCTGGCACTTTCCCCTGCAACTGCAGGAGGTGCAACACCTGTTCTTACACCTCCTCCCTCACCACCATCCAGGGACCTGAACAGTCCTTCCAGGTGAGGCAAATATTCACAGGCACCCCCTCCAACCTCGTCTACTGCGTTCTGTGCTCCTGATGTGGCCTCTTCCACATTGGTGAGACCAAGCGCAGACTGGGCAACTGATCTGCAGAGCACCTACACTCTATCCACAATGGCCATCCCAAACTCCCAGCTGCATGCCATTTCAATTCCCCTTCCCATTCCCACACCAACCTGTCCATCCTTGACCTTTTCCATTGCCCAATGTGAACTAGAAGAAGAATACCTCATATTCCATCTGTGTCGTCTTTAACCCAATGGTATGGACAGAATTTTCCAATTTCAGGTGACTCTCTCCTCTGGTGTGTTCCCCCCCCCCCCCCACCTTTGCAATCCTCTCCAGTCCTCCTGTTTTCATCCCCCTCCTGATTTTATTTCATCCACTACCCACACGTTTCACCCACCAGCTCCCCCGCCCATCTGGTTCTGGTTCCGGTTCCATCTGCCCTTCACCTCTCCCCCTCATGGTTCCCGTTATCACTTTCCTTGCTTGTCAGATTCCAGCACTGGTAACCTTGGTGTTCCTGCTTATCACCCTCCAGCAGCCGTCTCCACCTTACACATGGTTCCATCTGCATTTTTTTGTCTGCCTCCATCTATCATCCACCCACCTCTATCTCCTAACTCTACCCCTCCCACCTCCATACCCATCTCCATCTGCCTGTCATCCTTCACCCCTCCTCAGTCCACCAATCACCTACTGGCCCCTGTCTCACCATTCCCCCTCTCTTTATACTGGCTACCTTCCCTCTCCACTGAGTCCTGATGCAGGGTTTCAACCCAAAACATCGACAATTCCTCTTGCCCCCACAGATGCTGCCCGACCCACTGAGCTCCTCCAGCAGAATAGTTGTTGCTATTTAATAGAATTAACAGTGTACGAGCACTTTGACAGCCACTGTTTGGAACTTGCCTGTGCATCAGAGTTATTTCTGTGACCATATCTTGGGTACGGGCATCAAAGGCAAACCACATAAGCACGTTCAAGTAGGTGTGCTTTGTTGTATAGGAATCAATGACTTAACAAGTGTAGCAAACCACCAGGAGTGTAAACACTCTTCTTGCTTACATCTTCCTCCAAAATAAGCAAACAGGGAGGTATATTATGAAAAACGTCTATGCTCACAATTATGATACAAGAAGTTATACATAGAAATTTGGAGACAGTCAATAAATTCCCAAACCACATCCAAGACCAACAGCAAAAGCAAAATAACTCAAAGACCAACACGCATTGCAACAAAATTAACCTCCAAAATAAAATAAACAAACTGCTGGAGGAACTCGGTGGGTCAAGCAGCATCTGTGGAGGCAGAGGGATGTCTGACATATCGGGTCAGGACCCAAAATGTCAACCATCCCTCTGCCTCCACAGATACTGCTTGACCCACTGAGTTCCTCCAGCAGTTCGTTTCTTTGCTCCAGATTCCAGCATCTGCCGTCTCATGTCACTGTAACCTTCAAAATAGTTGAAGGTGCCTTCACTGCAGTGTCCATTTTAAGTGACCACTCAACAATGCTGCATATCTAAAGCTAACTGCAAGGAATGACAGAACTAGGTGAATCAACATAATTTAACATAACCTTTAAAGAGGGTTTTGAATAATAAAAAGTGCACTAACATCTGCTATGATAGTGTCTTGACCATAGAATGATACTCCTTTCACTTTAGACAAGGAATGTTACCATGGTCAGTCAATGAGGTTAGGCGTTTCTCCTGTCACATAATTAAAAAGCAGTCCAAAATAAAACTAGGGTTTGGTGGTGGCAAGGACAGAAAATGGGAGTGAGTTGATTGTGGTTAGTGTGGGGGGGGGGGGGGGCGGGGAGGTGGTGGTGGTGGTGTTGTGTGGGCGAGGTACAGACCAGTGGGGGGAGATTGGGGAACAGTGGATGTTGAAACCAATGACAATGTTAAGTAGTTTACTTACTCTGCAGGCATCCTAGACATAGTAGAACTATGTTATTCTGGGATTGCCCAACAACAGGATCACTAGGGCAAAACAGTCCAATTTTCCCTGCAATGTTCCAAAAGGAATATTGCACAGGTAAATCATTATCCTTTGCACCCCTGATAATGAAATGGCATTAGGAATGCGAGGGTGACTGATGTTAGGAAGTGCCCTGTCTAATTTCTGTAGTGACACAAAGTAATGCCACAACGATCATTATCGTGCTTCACTGGAAAAAAAATGGTTTTCAGTTGCATATCACTGATATTTATGTAATTGAGTTTACATGCACATGGCCAATATGCAACATCTTACACTATTAAAATATGAGAAGCTGAGTCCCAATGGCAATGCCAATCCCAATGGGTGTTAAGATGTCCACACTCTAGCCATTGCATACATAGCTTTCACATTTCGGGAATATTCACCTACCTACTTTCCAGTTGCTCAGTCACTTCTAATTTGGTGAGCTATAAGGATGGAAAAGAAGAGTGTTCATGGACAACAATACTCTTCAGATCTTGGCACACCCAATGGAACGTTGAAGCAGACTCAAATCATTTGCCTAAGTTAAAACTGTTACAAAAAAGTAAGAAGCTAAAAGCCTAACAATAACTAGATTACTAAGTATTTGCTGCTACAAAATAATTTAACAAAAAAAAATCACAGAATGGTTGAATTTTCAGACATTTTAAAATAAATGATTCTCAGAGTGTATTGCCATCTAAAACAGTAATTAGTAATGTCCATCAACCTTTTGGTAGACTAATTTGTTGCTTTTGCCTCATGTTTTATTGCTTTGTCTTGTGTGCTAGTTTTAATAGACCATCCCTGACTTGACTCAACTCCTCACATGGGGAAATGAGGCTATGTTGCATTCTAGCTGGAAGAACCAAGATCAGACAATGTAGGAGCTAAAGCCAAATTTGTACCTCCAAGAACTAGTTCAACTTTAACATTTCTGATTCATTTCTGCTTTCCTCATTAACACACGTGATCTTAGTTTGAGGTATGGAAAATTACCATTTTAAGATGAAAACCTGGTAATTCCAGCCATCATGGAATGCACAAGGGTAAAAGGAGTTACGATTTAGATCAACCAAGATCTAATTGCATGACAAAAGGGGCTAAATGGCTTTCCCTACTTCTATGTACCTGGGAACAACTTGCAGGTTTTGCCAAACTGGCAATTACTACAATGAGAATGACTTGCATTTTCTGCTTTATCACCCTCTTTAGCAGATCTCAAACATTTATCATTCCTGAATCAAAAAGACCAGTAAGTGACCTGCTCCCAAATCCCAAGTAATCGCACACTTAAAACAACCTCGTGGTGTTACACTACAACTGCTTCAGATGACTTACCTTGCAACATTTCCAATGCTTCATTTTTGTTTAACAATCTCACAGATCAGAAACTCATGGGCACTGTGTATTGGAAATACTAGTTTTTCTGTCCTTTTTCCGAAGAACAACATAGAACAGATGACCTGAACTCCTTTTGATGGTGACAAATGTATTTATAAATCTATCTACCTTCAGGAATTTTGCCTTTGTTTTGAGATGTTTCCTTTCCTTTTCCTGAATATCGAGGCCAAAAATAGAGGAATCAGAATTACCGTTAACAATAACATAAATGTATTCAAATACAGAGTCACATAAATATGTTGAAGTCCTTATTTTTTTGTTGTTAAAGCTAGGCCCTGCTAATAAAATGCATAATCCAAGAATCAAATAGATTGAACATATTCCAAGCATGACTTCTTTAATCGATCCTACTGCTCCCCAAAAAAATAATTGGTGACAACTGCAGTTACAAGTGTCCTTCCCATACACTATGGTACTCCAGGATCAGCCACATGTACAACAGCATATGTATTTTATAGATGGTGGTTCACTAAGTCCTACACCATTACACAACAGCTTTATTAACCTTCTTTACTGTATCGTAACATTTATCAAACTAGTGAACATTTTGGAACACAACACTTTTGGTGCAGTTCTATTTTTGGTTATTCCAATTGGAAGTAATGATATTTTGTACAACTTTCAGCATCTCTCATAACATAAAGCTGGCTGAGACAATAACATTAGAGACATTAAAACTCTGATAATACACTATCCCATTGTTCAGAAATTCCCATGTTTTGACATCTGGCTCACCAGATGCTGATTCCAAGGTTCCCTTTAACACACTGGGGCCTCTGTTCCCTGGCTCCATTTAAACTCACTGGGGCCCTGGTTCCTGTTCTCCCTTTAAACTCACTGGGGCCCTGGTACCTGTGCTCCCTTTAAACTTGCTGGGTTCACTAGAAAATTTATTATACTACTGTGTAACATCTAAAAAAAATGAATTAATGGTGTGTGTGGATGTATTGATTGGCATAACATTCAGTAGTCTGGAAAATCTGCCAGTTTGGCACCAAAGTTCCAAGCGTGCTGGATTAACAGAGTTTTACTGTACCTCAGGAGGTAGAAATAACACCTGAATGAGACTGATTTCTCATCTGTAGATACAAGGACATGAATGACATACCATAGCTTCATAACGCTTCTCATACTCAAGAAGCAGATCTCTAATTTCTTCACTTACGAGAGATCTGCAAGACAAATATTTTATACAGTGAAAAATATCCAAGTATTAAGTATTTTTGAGGTCACCAATGGAGACAGGATGTGTTCTACCTGCTGAAATTTGAAAAAGGAATCTGGTAATTGAAAGAGCTCTGGACTGATTGATCAGACAAAGTTTGAAGTTTAAGCCTTACGATTGTACCATTATTCACACTTCTTTTCATTACTTAGGCATTTTCCTTGAGAGTTAGGAAATTACATACCAGATTTTTCTCTTTGAGACAGAGTTCAGGCAGAATGGGCTCGTCCACCCCTCTGGATTCCCCTCAACCCAATCATTTTCCTCAAGCACCAGAAGGCCATGCCAAAGAGCCTTAAAGGGACAGAAGTATTATCATGTGCACACAAGAGACAGGGAAGAGTTGATGACAAATGTTCTAGAAGGGGAAGGAAATTCTGTCTGATGTGTTGAGATGGTACTGGGATTGAACCCAAAATTTTCCCTCTTTCATTACTAATTTTAGACATGATCATGGAGAACTCCCCCCATATGCTACCTCTACAGAAGAAAAATGCTGACTTTATCCAGCTATTCTGGTCACAATGAGAGGAGTCCTCACATACACACACACACACACACATTCCAAAAGCGATAAGCAGGATCGCTAACTGCTGGATACTTAATCAGCAGACATTAATATATTTCCTTAAGACAGAGGAGGTGGCTATTTCGGCACATCAAGTCTATGGTGGTTTACAGAACAATCCAGTTCCCCCACTGATTTTCCCTGTAACCTATTCGCTCTCCACATTCCCATCAACACTTCCCCCCTTGCCTCGACCCCACTCTTCCAATGTCCTCCACCCCAACCCCCAGATTCTGCCATTCACCTACACACTAGGGTAAATTTACAGTGGCAGTTAAATTACTAACCCACGCCTTTGGGATGTGGGAAGAAAGCGGTGCACCTGGGAGAAACCTATGCAGTCAGGGGGAGAACATACATGTTCCACATGTACAACACTGGAGGTCAGGACTGAAACCAGGTCACTGGAGCTGTGAGGCAAGAGTCCTACTACCTGCACCACTGTGCCACCCATTATCAATAACCAGTGCAGTTACCTCTGTAACAAGTGTGTCATATCTCTATCATTGGGAAGAATCATTCGCAGGTCACACAGCCCACAGAGCTTCTTGCCGTGTCAAGCAACTGTACTAAATTATAGTGAAGAGAGAAAATACTCACTGATTGACTGACTGTAAACTTTCAGCACCATCTACAATTACAGAATGAAGATGAAGTATTAATCAATAAAAGATCAATCTAGTTAGATTTGATTACTTTTAAAAGGGCTCAGGCTCTCACGCCTTGTTGGGGAATTTCTCCTCTCCCATTAATTTTTGACTCCCAATTTTCCTCATTATTACTAATATTGAAAATAATACAATATTTAAAAAAATAATTCTTAAGATGTGCCATCATTGGCAAAGCCAGTATTTATTGCCTATCACTAGAGGAAACTTTTTCTTAAATTATGGTCATTGATATTTAAACTAGATTTAGATTTTTATTTCTAAAATTTTTAAAACAGGATTAAAATTCTGAAACTAACATGGCGGTTTTTTATTTACTCACTTTTGATACATTATTAGTCCAAGCTTCTGGACTACTGACATCTGAATGGTAGTGAGTGAAATGACATCATTTCCAATGGTAGAAGTATTAAAAACAAGTTGGCATAGTTTTAAGGTGGAAGATAGGAGATTAAGGGGATATTAGGGGTAAGTTTTTTTTAACATGGAGAGTGGCTGATATCTGGAACACGCTGCAGAGGAGATGGTGGAATCAGATACAATTACAACGTTTAGGAGGCATTTAGGCAGATGCTTAAATAGGCAAGGCACAGAAGGATACGGTTCTAATGTGGGCAAATGTGATTAGTGTAGCTGGGCAAAAAGCATGGACATGGTGGACCAAAGGGCTCATTTCTGTGTTGTACGACTCTAACTCTATGAAATGTATTCCTAGTCAGTAGCGCAAAATGCACTATACAGAAGCAGCAGTGGCAGGTTCTACTCTGCTTTAGAAACTCTATTCCATTGAAGTCAATGTAGCAATTTCAGAAGCAGAATACAACAGCCGACACCGTTCTCTAGTGTGTTTGTGGTACTTACCAGGAATGAATTTCTCAGCAATCAATCTTTCAGTCACGTCTAACGTGCAGCTCATTAATTCTCATGCATTTCACAATTCATTCCCACACTTCCAAGATCAGCCAGGCTATCTAATTATCCAGATCTAATTATCTCTCTCTCCTTTTTTTGATCTCTGCCTCCATCTCAGGAGACAGACTATCCACCAACATCTACTACAAACCCACCAACTACCACAGCTACCTTGACTACACCTTCTCTCACCCTGTCACTTGTAAGGACGCCATTCCTTTTTCTCAGTTCCTCTGTCTCCGCCACATCTGTTCTTGAGATGAGGCCTTCTTCTCCAGGACATCTGAGATGTCCTCCTTTTTCAGAAAATGGGGATATTTCACAAATTCCGCCAGCTACAATGTGATCCCACCACCAGCCACATCTTCCCCTCCCCATCCCTTTCTGCTTTTCACAGGGATCACTCACTCCATGAATCCCTAGTCTGCTCAACCCTCTCCCTCCCCAGGCACTTTCCCCTGTAACTGCAAGTGGTGTAACACCTGTCCCTACACCTCCTCCCTCCCCACCATCCAGGCCCCTAAACAGCCCCTTGAGGTGATATAAGATATAGATATTTATTTATTAGTCACATGTACATCGAAACACACAGTAAAATACATCTTTTTTGTGTTGCTAAGAATATGCTGGGGGCAGCCCGCAAGTGTCGTCACTCTTCTGGTGCCAACATAGCATGCCCACAGCTCCTAACCTGTACGTCTTTGGAATGCGGAAGGAAACTGAAGCACCTGGAGGAAACCCACGCAGACACGGGGAGGAGGTACAAACTCCTTACAGTCAGCAGCGGGAATTAAACCCAGGTCGCTGGCACTATAATAGTATTACGCTAACCGCTATGCTACCATGCCATCCCATTCATATGAAAATCCTCTGGTGCTCCTGATGTGGCCTCCTCTATAATCGCTGAGAGCAGGCGCAAACTGGGCAACCGCTTTGCCGAGCACCTGCGCTCTGTCTGCCATGGCCATCTGCATCTCCCGGTTGCCAGCCGCTTCAATTCTCCTCCCCATTCCCACACTGACATACCCTCCACTGCCAGGGTGAGGCTAAATGCAAACTAAAGGAACAGCACTGCATTTTCCGCCTGGGTCGTCTACAACCTAATGGTGTGAACATATAATTCTCCAGCTTCTGGTAATCTGCTCCCCTGTCCCTTTTTTCTCTCCTCCTGATCTACCCAGTCCTTCCTACACTCACCCCAGCCCTATCACTCTGTTCCTTTCCCTTCCTCCACACACTCTATCTCCCCGTCGCCAACACACTCCTCCCACTGGATCCCTTCCCCACCTCCCTCACTTGATTCCATGCTCCACCTTCCTTTCCGATCAGATTCCATCTGCTGCCCTTTGTCATCTCAACCTATCACCTCCCAGCTTCTGTCGCTATTTCCACTCTCCCCTCCTCCATATGCCTATCACCACCCCCCCACCCCACCTCACCTGGATCCACCTATTACTTGCTAGTTCTTGCTGCACCCCTTTCCTTCACCTTTTATTTTTTACTGGCTACCTCCCCTCAATCTTTCAGTCCAGCTGAAGGGTCTCAACCCAAAACATCCATTTCCCTCCATAGATGCTGCCTGACCCACTGAGTTTCTCCAGTATCATGTTTTGTTGCTCCAGATTCCAGCACCTGCAGTCTCTTGTGCCTCTATCTAATTATCCAACCCCATTGACGACTAGTTCCTTAATCAGTTGACTTTACAGAAACTGAGCTCAGTCTTTGAGATGTAGTAAAAATTACTATAATGAAGAGAAACAGACTATTTGGCCTTTCAATGCATTTCTGCCATTTGCTTAGACCATGGATGATCTATGAGAAAGACTGCTGGAAGACAAACATGCTTATAGTACAGGCAGGTGCAATTCAGTGTACAGAAATATGAAGTAATACAGCCTGGAGGTTAAAAAGAGGAAGTGAAATAGACTTTAAATGACAAGATTTGAAATGGAACAGAGAGATCTTGATCTGCAGGTACACAAGGCATTCAAGGGTACAACAATAAGGCCACAAATAGAATCTCTGACTTTGTTTTAATGGAGATGGAATACAAAATAGTATTAAAATAATAACAGTAAGTACTGGGGATACTCAGCAGGTCAGGCAGCATTAGTGGAGAGAGAAAGTTAATGTTTTAAGTCAATTCCCTTTCATCAGAATTGTGTTGAACTTAAATAATGTACAAAACAAACTCATTCTCAAACTCCGAGACCTACAATTTGGCACCTCCCTCTGACTTCCTGACCAACAGACCGCAATCAGTAAGGATAAGCAGTAACACCTCCGCCATGATTATCTTCAACAGTGGTCTGTCTACACTTCCCGCTGCCTCAGGAAAGCAGCCAACATAATCAAAGACCCCTCCCCTCCCCTGGTCATTCTCTCTTCTCCCCCTTTCCATCGGGCAAAAGATACAAAAGCTTGAAAACGTACCATCAGGTTCAAGGACTGCTTCTATCCCACCGTTATACAACTCTTCAACGAACCTCTCGTACGATAAAGATGAACTCTTGATCTCTCACTCTACCCTGTAATGGTCCTCGCACCTTATTTATCTACCTGCACTGCACTTTCTCTGTAACTGTAACACTATATTTTACACTCAGTTATTGCCTTTCCTTTTGTACTACCTCAAAGTACTTACGCATGGAATGATCTGTCTGGATGGCATGCAAAGCTTTTCACTGTACCTCGGTACACTTGACATTAATAAACCAATTACCAATACGCAGACCCTGGTAATAGGAATGATACAAATCTGTGGAAAAGGTGCAGCATAGGTTCATTCAGGTGTATCTGAGGGTGATGGGTTACAGTTATGAAGAGAGACCAGAGAGGTTAGAGCATTTTTCATTTGGAGTTGACAAGCTTTTCAAGTGGGTGATAGTGACAATAATCATCCAATTTACCAATTTTTTCCCACTTAGTAGCAAAATGATAACAAGAAGTCACATGCTTAAAATAATCGCAGAAAGAATTAAAGAGGAGGCTTGAAAAAAAAATTTTCAAAGAGGTTCATTTGAATGTGGAATTCTCTGACACAAATTGTTGTTGAAGTAAAGTCCAAAAATTAGGTTAAAAAGAAATTCAGTTATTGTTGGCAAAAGGAGAACAACATCATAGGTTAAAATAAGGTGGCTCATGCAACATAAACTACCATTGCAGACTTAATGGCCAAATTGTTTGTATTGTATGGCTGACTTAGACCAATATTTGTAAATCCAGTTTTAGGTTAGTTAATCGGTTTAATGCTATTGTGGTAGGGGATTGTGGCTCTGTAATGTGTCTGTTTAAATCCTACAGAGGATGTCCCATTACTTGATCAGGGTTACTACAATTACATTTTGCATAATTCTTAATAAACCATTTGTGCATCAAGTGACCACAGTGGCCAAACACACTTGGATTCAATTTGGAGCCTTCCACATCAGGAGGCTTTACTGTTGGGTTGGAGATTACATGCTTATTCTGGGTGGAAGTTTCATTCCATGCTTTCCTCCAAACCACTCCACTGGCATACCCTGTAAGGACTTGGGCACGTGTCCACAAATGTTTCTGAAAGACCAAGAGGGGAGTTGGAATATGCATTAATTCTCTATAGTTGAGGGAGTCTACATTGCCACTTACGTAGACACCTCTCTGTATGTGGCTTCATCACAGCAGAATCTGGAGTGGCAAAATTGGCCAACACCAATAACCACTGGATTGGTACAAGTTTCAGGGCTTCAGCAATATCACCTATTGCAGAATTTATCTGGACACATTTGAAAGGAGTACCAGCAACTCATTCAGGTGCAAAGTACTCAGCTGCTGAAAAACCAATGCCATAATTCCAAAATTCCACAATCTGCACACACCTTCAGCAGGATTTTCTTCAGTAAAATGAATGGATAAAAAAAAACACAGGCATCTGCCACACGATTTCACATTACATATTCCCTTGTATTTCTGAGTACCGTAAACACACTATTTGTCCACCCAGGGTGCGACAGAAATGATGAGCATTGCCTAGGACTAAGTGGGAAAAAAATTGCCTAAGGGTATGTAAGCTGAATGGAAATTATGTTATCAACCTTTCCAACCCATTCTCAGGTGCTGACATTGTGGGTAGGTGTCTATTTGGAGGTACCTTCAAGGAAACTGACAAAATGGAATTGCTCGGCTTGGATATTGCTCAGTGGGTAATACACCCACCTCTGAGACTGAAGGTTGCAGCAGCAAGTCCCACTCCAGCAATTTGAACACCTAATTTAGGCTGTGACTCCTATGCTGCTGAGGGAATACTAGCCATCAGAGATGCTACCTTCAAAGCAAGGCCCTATATGTTTCCCCAGATGGCTATAAAAGATCTCATAGCAATACCTAGAAGAGAGGAGGGGAGCATTTATCCTTCAATCAGCACTACCAAAACAGAACATCTGGTCAATGCCACATCACTATTTATGGGAGCTTGCTCTGTGCAAATTGACAGTTGTGGTCATCTTACTCTTCACAAACTTGAAGTGAACCAAAAATCAATGTTGAATGTTGAACTTGAACCAAATCCTATTCACTCATTGTCCTTGTGCTTCCCACCCTATGCTAGCTACCAGTTAAGCAATGCCTAGATTTTAAAATAATCACCTTGTTTTAAGATCCATCTTATGATCTTGCCCCTTTTTACTCCATTTAATCTCCTCCAGCCCCAACTACTCTCTGAAATATCATTGTCCTCTAATACAAACCTCTTGAATATTCCCAAACTGAATTGCTGCAGCTGTGCCTAACCTCTGGAATTCCCTACTTAAACCTCACCAAAAAAAAAATCTTTCACCCAGCTTTTGGTCATTTACCCTAATATCTCCTTATTTAGCTTGATCACTTTTATTTGCTAGTGCTTGTGTGTACTGTAGTGCCTTGAGTGGTTTGCTGTATTAAAGGTTCTATATGTTGTTTTCTTTTCCCCCTATTTTATTGTTCATATAATTATTTCAATTCTATTTGACTGTTCACTTTCTGCACTTGTGCTCCACAGTATGGATGCAATGCATTTAAATGCTGACATAAACAGCCATCAGTACCAAATTCTCCATCCCACTCCAACCTCTCTTTAGCCTCATACCATTCCAACAAAGTTCAAGAAACAGGACCTCACCTTCCAACTTGGCACATTACAAGCCATCAGGTTTCAACAGTGAATTCAATGAATCAAGTTAACCAGCCTTTTCCAGGCTGCATCAGAACTGGCTAGTTCTGAAGAAAGACCGTCAACTGAAACATCAGCTCTGACTCGTCCACAGATGTTGTCTGGGCTGCTCAGTACTTGCAGCATTCATGGTTTTTATTTCAGATTTCCAGCAACTGCAGTGGCTTTCTTCTCCTGTGCACATCTTACAGTTCCAGCACTCCCATGCCCCCACCCAATCTCTCCTGCTCCATTTTCATGTCTCTATTTATACCTCTTCCAAAGATTGACTGCAGTTAACAACTCTTCACCAACCTTCACAGCTGGCACCACCACCAGTGTTATTCAGTATCTTAGTCTTCCACCCTGTTGTAAACATTCCCTTTATTCTCTCCAGTCCACTCCCTTTTCTTCAACTTCACAGTTTGATTTTCATGTTTTCTAACTTCCTATGCCACTTCTTTCTCTACAAATGATGCCTGACCCAAGTATTTCCAGCTTTATTTTTTTTAAATTTCAGATCTCCTACATGCTTTTTTTTCTCTTTTATATTAGTGCTAAGTTCCTACTTCCCAATATATACAAAACACCTGAAATAAGAAAAATGTAGCCATTGCAGCAATTAAGCTGGGCATGTGCTGGAGTGATCATTGGACAGGAAAATATCACCCACAGTACCAATTTTACACTCAGTTGAAAATAAAATTCCAGTTTTGAAAATAATTTTCAGTTCAAATTCAAGTTTATTGTCATAAGCATACATACCAAGGGTATAAATGTCATGATAATTAGCTTTCTGCAGCAGGAGCCCAGTACATTACAAACTTAAACTATACATAACTTACACAAGGTAGAATTAGGGTTTTTTTTAGGTCCATTCAAGAACCTGATGACAGTGGGGAAGCCATTATTGAATCTTGAGGTGTGGGTACTCCTGTACCTCCTGCCTGATGGCAGCAATGAGAAGAGGGCATAATGGGGGTTCTGAATGATGGATGTTGCCTTCCTGAGACATCACCTCTTGTCAATGTCCTCGATGTTGGAGCGAGCTGTACCCATGATGGAACTGGCTGAGTCCACCATCCTCTGTAGCCTCTTGCATTCCTGTTCATTGGAGTTTTCATACTACGCTGTGAAGCAATTAGTGAGAATGTACACCAGTAGAAGTTTGTCAGTCATTGATGACATGCCAAATCTCCTTAAACATTCAAGTAGAAACACTGGCACAACTTCATGTGATGGCACTGGAGTAGTGACATTTTGAAGCCAGCCCCCCGTGGGGATTAAATTTTATTACTATGCTCTCCTTGCCCTACTTAGGAGGTGCAATGTAACTGCTGGCAATTTTAGCACTCTCTTGCTTCCCTACACCATTATCAAACTCATTCAGGACACTACAGCCCACAACCTCTCATACAGTTATCACCCTGATTTCCTTAATACTCAATGTCTCATTGACCCCAGCAAATGTTTCAACATCTTTGTATTCATATTCAATTCTCTTCCAGCATACTACTGCAGCACACACCAGCCCCTATTCTGAAGCTAGTCCAATGAACTTCCCAACTCAGCTCATCAACTTTACACCATTCACCCAATACCCCTTCCCCTCGAGACTTTGTCCTCTCTTTCAAAAGCCTTGGTTTTATTGTCTGCAGATGCACATTTTCCCTTGTGTCTCCAACTTCTGTCTTGGTGTCTACCCATAAAAGCCTTTAGAATCTTTTGTCATACAAAAGACTCGATGTAATTGTCACAAAAGACTCATTATAATTACGAAGTGTAAAACATCTGAGGTCTGGTACTGGGAACAAAAGTGTGTACAGACTGATATAGATTCAGCAAGCCAAGGTAGAGAAAAATCTGCTATCTATGCATTGCAATAAAACTAACAAAAGTTGCTATTGTTTACAAGGATTAAGACACCCAATAGTGAACTGTGCATATTCAGGATGTTATAAGTAATAACATTTCCTACTCAAAAGTGCATAGAATGCATCTTGTAATGCCTTGAGTGATGTCCGAAAGATGTCACACAAATAAACGTGACTAGTTAAGTCTTCTCAAATCTAAGGACACAGTTGATGAAGATATCACTGTTTTATTTCTGGAATCCAGAAGATGACCATCTTTTTCTGCCCACTGTAACTGAAGAGAGTTCAGGCAATGTCATCCTAGATATTATGAGCTGCCATAATTTGGCAAAAATTAATCTGTCATAACTGTTTATTTGGATGAGATTAAGGGCTCAAATATCAGCAATTGTTTATTTCAGCACCACAAAACTGAAGCAGCATATTGGACAGAGTGAACACAGTAAATATTTCAGGGTCACAATGCTCTGGCCATTTTGTTGCATTAGTCACAGGTACGCGAGGCAATTTCAGCATCAGACCAACGTCAAGTGACACACTTCCCTGTGCAATGCTCCTTTTGAACAGTTGCTGTGAAAATTCATCCACATCTTCCTCCCCACCACCTCCCCCCCCCCCCCAATCTCATGACTCAGACCCAGAGGAGACATTATCTTATGCAGCACTGACAAAGAAGTCACTTCAGGATAGCAAGCATAATACATGCCAGAAAGTGTTCAGTAAAAATTTCCCAAGTGACACTGAAATGTTATTATCTATCATTCATGGGGGCAAGAGGGAAACAGCATTATGCAAATGATTTTCAGGCATTCACATCTTCACAAGGAACTTTCCCTATTACCTTTGTACTGTCAGCAAACCTAAATATTTGGTTCCTTGATGCAAGTCACTGAAATAGATTATACATGGAAGTGTGGGTACTTTGGCTATTGCACTTTAATTATTGGTCACCCTGAAAATAACCCATTTGTCCCAAGTTTGTTTTTTTGCTAGTTAACCAATGCACTCTCTATGCTAATATATTCCATCAGAACTATAAGCACTTATCTTGTGTGATAATGTTTGCTAATATCTTTTGAAAACCCAAATGCACCACATTCACCTGTTCCCTTTTAGCTACCTTCAAATTACATCCCCCAAGAATTCAAGTTTGGCAGACATTATTTCTGTTCACTTACTACAATTGGATTAGGTGGATACAAATATTTGTTTAAGGTTTCCATGTTTCCCTATCCAAGTCATGGAACTCTCCATTTAACAGCACTGTGGAAGCACCTTCAGACAATTAAACCGTTCAAGTTGATACAGCAACAATTTCTCAAGCACAATTAGGAATGGACAGTAAATGCTGGTCTTGCCACCACTCCCACATCCTGCAAAACAAAACAGAACTCAATATGTACTAAAAAAAAGGAGAAATCTGCACAACAGTGGGGAAAGAACCCAAATGTGGACACAACAGCAGTGTATTTAGTGCAAACTAGTTTTGAGGAATTGCCAGTCAGAAACTGCCAGAGTTTGGCTTCAATATTACAAGGACCATTAGTGATATACAACATTTTATACAGCATCTGTAACAAAAGTCCCAAGGTTATCAAGCTAAATTTGACACCAAGTCACACATTAGCACAATCAGAAGTATGGTCAGAAGGGTAGATTTTAAACAGTGTCATAAAGAATGAGAGGTAGAGGGAAATGACAGAAGGAATTCAGAACTTTGGGCTTGCCAGCTGAAGGCAGCACAGCCAACAATGGCGGCAAAATTATATCTGGGATGATTAAGCTAGAATTGGAGAGTAGATAACTCAAAAGGATTGCAAGATATCTTTATTAGTCACATGTACATCAAAACACAGTGAAATACATCTTTTGAGTAGTGTTCTGGGGGCAGCCCACAAGTGTCGCCACACTTCCGGCACCAACATAGCATGCCCACAACTTCCTAACCAGTACATCTTTGGAATGTGGGAGGAAACCAGAGCACCTGGAGGAAACCCACACAGACACAGGGAGAACATACAAACTCCTTACAGACAGCGGCGGGAAAAGACGTACAGGTTAGGAGCTGTGGGCATGCTATGTTGGTGCCAGAAGAGTGGCAACACTTGCGGGCTACCCCCCAGCACATTCTTAGCAACACAAAAAGACATTTCATTGTGTGTTTCAATGTACACGACTAATAAATATCTATCTTGTATACCTTATTGCAACTTCTGGGTTATGTTAATTAAGACTAGACATTAAACATTAATCTGGAAAGTCCTTACTATAAAAGGAATGAGGGGTCACTTACAGGAGAAATTGTTGATGCTGAATAGGTGCATACCTAGTGCAGATGTGAAGACTAGAACAGTTTTTCCATTTCTCAGCATAGACATCCCTCAAAATGTTTTAATTTAAAAAAGGGGTTTAATGGATAGCTGTGTTTACATCCTGAAGTACACTATAAAAGGTATTTTGTACTTCAACTGCACTGTACATTCAACAATATAAACTACTATTTAACAACGCCACATTGAGTTTTCTTTCAGCAAATTAGTTACCTCCAGGTTCTAATTTGCTTGTAATTCCAGCTCCTAGCAACAGAGTTCTTATTCTTTGTGGATCACATTTCTTTAAACTTTTGACTGTGCTGTCTGCAGCGATAGCAATATCATGCTCTGTTCCAAGTAGAATAATTAGAGGGAGTGATAGATGATACAAAACTACATTGACAGGCAATGTGGAGATGCCCATTCTTAATCCATCATGTCTTGCACGAGGTTGATGCACAAGATAAAACAAGAACATTATCTGCAATGATTTTTGAGAGAATTTCAGATATTTTGCAGCCTTCAAGCAGAGTTAGAAAAGAGACATTAGCTATCCAAGGATAGACAAGTTATACTTTGCAATTCTGCCAAGTTAAAGTTGTAAGTAACCTCATTTTCTTAAAGCCAAAGTCCAAATACACAGCAGAGGTCAGCTCCAGTTATACAAGTTCTGAGATGTTTGCTGGACTTCACACAGGTTACTACATTTCTCAGAAATGCCCAAAGCTTTTCACAGAGCGATACTGTTGTGGGGAAAGCACAACAGCCACTTACAGTGAATAATGAATTTGACTCTCAGAAGTACTCGCATCCAGAAACGAGTCATATTGGTTTGTGTTTGATTATATTGAATGACAGGATGAATGTTTCTTAACCCTGCTCCTTCCCTCCTTGCACCCAATTTTGCCATTTATTTTCCTTCTCTTTTCCTGGATGTCTTTAAGCTCCTTTCCATGTTAGTGCCACTGAAGGGTAGGGTACAGGTTTGCCTTCTCCATGATCTCTGCAATCAGCGTTGCCAACATCTCCTTTCTTTCAAGGCAAAAAGGGGGAATGAGTTAGAGTATTTCAAATTTATTTCAACTCATGAGACAGCATTCAATGGACTACAAAATCTTGCTCCACAGTACTTCATTCTCCACAAGTGTATCTACCAAGTCAACCAGAATTAACAAACCAATAAGTCTCAATAATTGTCCACAAGAGAGCATCATAACGCAGAGCAGTGAAGCATGAAAGTTCTTAATTGAACACATGCTGCCTCAGATCATAGACCATACCTTAGGTGCTTCCACCATGCCCCCTTCCCTAAACTGGGAGGCCAATATCTCTTCCATTTTGATTATTAATAATGGAGTCTCTCTTGCACACTTCCCAGTGACTGGCTTCAGAGCTGCTTTGGGGAGGGTCTATTAGAAGTTACCACTCTGATCACTGTTGTCCAGGATGCTGTGTGTTGCAGCAGAAGAACGCAAAAAGAAAATTTCTTAGCAAAGTTGTTATTCCTTGGAAAAACATTAAGAAATAACCTAATTCATCAAAAATTTAATTATAAAAGGGTTTTTTTCCAAAAAAGGTACAAAGTTAACATAATCAAGTCCAAGCCCTGAAGTTGTGTTATGCCATATTATCTTCTGAATGTTTGATGTACTTCTAAAACTATATTTACCTACTATACAATTTCCAGAAAACGATGATTCTTCAGAGTTAAACAAAATAATGGGAAAAAAGCAGCAAGCCTGAGGTTTGGGGAAATTTCAGAATTCAACAAAAGGAAAAGCAAGACACTTACAAGGTAGAATACAAGAGTAGGCTAGAAAAAACAAAACCAGATTCAATAGATCTGTAAAAAGGGAAGTATTAGATGAAATTAATGTGGGTCTCTATAGACCTGGGGAGAAGAAATTGTTTCGGGAAACAAGGAAAAAGCAGATAAATTAAACATGGTGTCTGTCTTCACAGGAGGCACACAAAAAACCCACAAATGATGCAGAACTACAGGCTTAGACTGAACAAGCAAGGAAATTAGTTTTTTTTGCCAAAAAATGGCTTTGGAGAAACTAATGGAATTGTTACACATGCACAGAGCAAGAATGACAATGGGCAGTAGAATAAACATCTTTACTGAGTCATGTTAACCAAAGTAAAGAAACTAAGCAACTTACAGTTGTAGATCATGGAGAAGGCTGACAGAGACCAAAAAGCATTTGAGTCCCCAAAGTCCCATGCCAACATTCCTCGTGTAGGAGAGCGTCATCACTCTGTGGAGTGATAGACTGGCAGGCGCATGCATGTGCACAGGTGCGTGCATGCATACTTGCCGCATTCTCGCAATCCATCCACTGAGCAATCAACCAACAGGTGCGTGTATGCGCACACGCTGCATTCTCCATTTGGTTCATCCCTCTCCCGCCCATAGAAGGGAACTGCAGGGGAAGAAAATAAGTTAGGTGAACATTGAAAAACAGTGGTGATTTTTCCGCTACTATCCTGCCTGGTATCTGTCAACCGGCTGGCACACCCTCATGGGCCGCTGCGGGAGGGCAGTTTCTCTCTCAGCATCTTCCTGATTAGCTGATGTCGAGGTCAGTGGGCTGCAAAGCTCATCTCTTCAAGCATCTGTTGGTTCCTCTGCTTGAATGGTTGCTTTATCGGCAGGGGACATTTCTGTGGCTTCTCCATTGGTTCACCAGCGTATATGATCCAAATGTTGCCTGACAATTCGTCCATCTGTCAGTTTAAGTTCTGCAACTTGATTGTTACGATGTCGGACGACAGCCAGTTGCCAGTTTTCTTCATGCGTGAGTTGAGTGTAGACCTTGTCATCGGCACTAAACATTCGCAGCCTAGTGTGAGTATCATAGTTTTGTTTCATGGCCTCTTGTTCGCTGCAAATTCATTCCTGGACGGCCAGCTGTAGGAGTTAGAATCTGGTGCGTAAAGTGTACTTGAACATTAATTCAGTGTGGGATGCACTCATTAGTTCATTTGTGGTGATTCGGTAATGGAAGAGGAAACAGCTTAATTTTGGCATCAAGTCACCCAGTGTTTGTTGAGAAAGGCCTCATTTCACCGTTTACACTGCTCGCTCAGCTAGGCCATTTGAAGCTGCATGATATGGAGCTGACATCAGGTGCCTAATGCCATTCTTCTCTACAAACTCCTTAAATTCTGCACTCGCAAAAGCCAGGCCATTGTCAGATACAATCATCTCCAGAATACCAAATGTAGCAAAGATCGACCATAGTTTTGTTATAGTCGTTAAGGAACACGACATACAAGTTGGTAACGCCTCTACCCACTTCAAATGGGCATCCACAGCAACCAGAAACATGTCCCCAGAATGGTCCAAAATAATCAATGTGAATGCGCTTCCATGGGGGAGAAAACAATTCAGGCCAGGCCCACGGTTTGAGGGGGGCCTTTAGTGACACTTTGTCTTCTGACAAATAGGGCAGATGTGCACCATATTCTCAACATTGGTGTCAATTTTTGGCCACCACACATAGCTTCTTGCAAGTGCCTTCATTCTGACCACACCAGGGTGCGCATCATGCAGATTGTGGAGTATGTGCTTGCGGCCTTGAGGGGGAACCACTACACGACTGCCCCATAATATGCAGCCATCCTATAGGCTCAGTTCATGTTGGAGATTTGTAAGTGGTTGAAATTCAGGTGAAGGGCTGGCAGGCCAATTGATCTACAGTGCTCTTTTTACCTGTGATAGAAGTGGATCACAGGCTGTCCACTGCCTAACAAGGTGGCTTTTGATTGCTGTTTCATCTAGGCTTTGTAACAGGAGAACAACTTCAAATGAAGAGGTGCCAGATGCCATGTCTCCAATAATTGGGAATCTGCTGAAGGTATTAGCAACGACATTTGTTTCTGGGGGTATACTTCATTGTGTAGGAGTGAACAGATAAGGTCAATGCCCACGTTGCATTCTTGAAGACATTTGTTGGATACCTCATGTCTCTCCCATTAAGCCTAGCAGAGGCTTATGATCTGTGTGGATTTCAAGAGGCCACCCAAATATGTACAAGTGGAAGCACTTGATGCCAAGCACAACAGCTAGGGCTTCTCGGTCAAGCTGTGAATAACTTGTCTCCACCCAAGACATTATCCTTGAAGTGAAAGCAATAGGCATCTCTGTCCTGCAAGCCATTCAAGGTAGGACAGTCCCAACCCCATATGGTGAGGTCTCACATTTCATGACTATAGGTTTTTCAGGATCATAATGCACCAACACAGATAAGAACTGAGGGTGGCTTAATTGTTCTAATGCCAAAAGTAACGTTCCTTGCAATAGGAGAGCATCATCACTCTGCAGAGCAATCAACCAGCAGGCACATGCATGTGTACAGGCACGTGCATGCTTACGTGCCACGATCTCACAATCGATCTGCTGAGTGATCGACCGACAGGCACATGCATGCACTGTGTTCTCCATACAGTTCACGGAATTGGCTAACAGACTGAAAAGAGACAATACAAATGAACAAGTTAGTTTCAGCTCAAGTCCATGACTTTTTTTGGGGGGGGGGGGGGGGGGGGGGGGGGGAAGGAGGGGAAGCACCCATAGGTGCCAGTTCCCAGCTCTTCACAATCAATATCAAATAGTTAGGGAATCGGCTATTACATATCCAAGTTTGCTGATGATACGAAGCTTGGTAGTAATGTGGGCTGTGAGGAAAATGTAGAAGCTTTAGGGGGACAGACAGGCTTTGATGGTCAACACATACTCAATGCGCTGATAAGCCTGTTTCTATGGTATGCCTCAGAGTCAAAGTGAAAAGGCAAATGTATGGTAGATGTGGAAAAATGAGAGGTTATCTACCAGTAAATGAAATAGAAAGTGGAGCATTTTGTTTTTAAAATAGAGAGAGATTGACAAGCATTGCTATTTAGAGGGACCTGGGTATCCTTGTATGAGTCACTGAAAGTTAATGTGCAGGTACAGCAGGCAATTAGAAAGTCAAATGTTCATGTCAGCCTTTGTTGCAAGAGACAATTTGATCCAAATATATGATAGAGGGAATTCACCAGATTGATTTGTGGAATGGCAGGTTTGTTGTACAAGGAGAGATTAGGCAGATTGAGCCTACAGTTGAAAGTTTAGACAGAAAAGCCTGCTCTCCTTGAAATATACAACATTCTTACAGGGCTTGACAGGGTCGATGATAGTTGACAGTGCCCTTGGCTTGGGCATCCAGAACCAGGGTTTAAGTCTCAAAATTCAATCAAAATTCCAAGAGAGATGAGAAGAAATCCCAAAACTTCACTATCTGGTAGATGAAGGAATTCTCCAAGTTTGTTCAAGACAGCGTTCCATAGATTTATAATACATTGAGATGTGGGTTAGTGGAAGAGAGTGGCACTGGAGTAAAGATCAGCTATGACCTGAGAGAGTGGCAGAACAGGCATGAAGGGCCACATTACCTACTCCTGTTTCTATATTCTTGAATACAAGACATTTTAATTACATAAAGTAGCCGATGACTCTAATATTTGTGTATACATAATTGAGGTTTTACAGATGAAGTACTTTGTGTTACCATAGAATAAGTCATGAATGTTATCATTTAATGATTACTTTAAAGAGCAACCTAAGAACACCATGGAGTACAATTTAACCATTATACAGTAGCTGCAGGCTGGTTAAGTTAGTTGATCCATACTTTTGATTAGGTCTTCATGCTCAAACCCAAAATAGAATATACAGATAGGTGATAATTAAAAACAAGATTGGTATTACAGGAAGCAGACAAGTGGTTATTGTGCAGTAATCATCCAATACAAAGCTTTGATTGGCATATGTACAGCATTTCAAACTACTTTCATGCCAAATAGCTGTCCCCCACCTTCCAAACATTAGCAAACATCTGTATTTTATCTTGCACTATACGACACACCCAGATTCTTATGACCTGCACCAACTCCCAACAAAATTACATTTTAAATCTTTGATCCTTTAAGGAAACAATTATTTCAAATTTTTGGACCTCTGCATCTCTATAACCACCTCTAATTCTATAAAGAAACCATTCAGAAGCACCAAAAGAGAACTCACATTGGTGAGACGTCAGCTAATCTGCACTATCCAAGTTAATGAGATCATCCTAAAGAGCACAGGAGTGCAGGGGGTTGCAGGTTCTCCTCAGCTGCTTGCTAGATTTCAAATTCAGCTCATTAACCTCTGCTCAGCAATGACATTGAACAATTGACCACGATATTATGTGAAGTTCTCATACATTTGCCTGGCATACTTGATAACTTGGTGTAGCAGCCTCCTGAGAAAATTCCTCCTAATGGAAACAAGCAGAATGTCACTTCTGTTCCTGTCTGCCAAGTCCCCGAATCATCCAGCAATGACAGGCCCTTCTAAACTGATGCCCAAGGTCTTAACTGCACCCGTGTCAGGGAACTCTCTGCTGTGATCTCCCACTGTTTTAGAGCTCATTTAGAGGGTCATAGAGATGCTAAATCGTTCCACAGTTTTCTGTATCCAATCCTTCCCTCACACCTGCAGTGATACCAGTTGTCCTACCACACATTCTTCTGCCTCTTAACAAAACTTAGACTTAAGAGTGCTCCAAAAGCTTTCTACTCTAACTTCCTTTTGAAGGCAAGATCACTACAAAATTAAGATGTACTGGGTCACAACCTCACCAATTGATTAATTTCCTTCTTGCCACAATTACTTTGCAGTTATCACTTGTGCACAGTGGTCTTCTCAATGCTCCTTCACCCAATTCATTTACTATATTGTCCAGGGACAGAAGTTGTGTGTTGTACTAGGAGGCAGGTTGAATGCTTGTCAGGAAAGTTTGTGTGTTGGTGACAGCAATGCCTCTTAAGTCATAATTTATTTACAAGTGACTGAAGGAAGTCCAAATTAAAAATAATTTAAACAATGAATCAGAATAGACGAGAAAACTTTCTTGTATTAACAGTCGCTTTATATAAACAGAATTATATATACACTAAAGTCATACTTTCATCCACTCTCACATTCTGCTAAAGTGTAGGCACGTGGGCAGGGTGGGGGAAATTAGAGGGAAGGGGATGAAGTTGGCTTGGGTAATGGGAGAACCACCCACTGAAAATGGAAGTAATCCATTTTCCCTGTCACTCACCACAATCCAGTTCACCCAATCCATCCAATTCATCCATAATCTCACCCCAGCTCTTCTTTGGAATACAGTCTATAAGAAAGAAAAGATGCCTGGAAATGAAACAGTGAAGCAATGAGAAACAAAAACCCTTTCCAGATACAGATTTTTGGAACTTTCCTCCTGAAAACACAGCACCAGGAGGAGTATCAGAATTTACTAAGCAAACATTTTTCAAGTGGTTACAGTAATAAAGCTCAAATCCCAGGCTGTCATTCAAGTTTAGCAACTCAATGATACACAGACACTCATAGCTATTACATTGAAACAAGTCCATGAAACAGTGCAATATAATGGGTCATTTTATTTACTATGACCATGCTGAGGAAGAATTTAATCATCCAAGCATTTTATTTGCCTATGTCAATTATCAAAACATTTGGGGCTCTCTTACCAATTTAAAACAATTTTTAAAAGTTGTACACATTTAAGAGCCAAGAATTAGTAAAATGTGTAAAGATAGGTTAATTTACATGACAGGGAAAGGATGGAAGAACAGTATTACAGTAAAATAGAATGAAAGGAAGAATACCAAGTGGCATAGAACTGTTAAAGTGCTTAAATTTTCCATTAATTTATGTGCTTACTTAGTTGATCAATGATACAATATAAAAGCTACTTGGATATCAAAGTAATATAATTTGAATAACACAGCAGAATAGATATTAGTCTTTAGTTGCTCGTGATCAAAGATGAATTCCTCCTCATGCTGCAAGCAAGCAGATGATCTACCCCAAGGGAACTCATTTCCCTGGACCTACCCTAGGTTAATACATTAAATAGATTAAGTGTTTGATCTGTAAAGGCTAGTTCTTTAATATTTCTACCTAATCTCCCATTGCATTGCCTGCAAGTAGTTGCAACTAGTTTTGCTAGCTGTTAAGGTGAACCTGTTCAAACATAATTTACTCAGAGCCACTGCTTTGGCACCCATAAGAAAGTGTTCCAAATAGTTACATCTTATCAATTAGAACAATGGCTGTTTGTAAATCATTAGTTCCTACCCTTGAGTTATCAAGGTCAGGAAAACCTAGCAGAAAATGATTTTTTTCTTCTCACTTTTTACACTGATGTGCTATAACATACACTTAATGCAGGACTTCTATATTTGGATTTTTATTTGAAATTGTTAAAAAAACAGCTTGATTTCAGCACTCACCTTTCACTGCAGTCTGTTCCATGATAATCTGCAAGACAAATTGTGTTAAATTGTACTCAAACCATAAAATAGCTTAACCTTCCCTGATGTTTTTTTTAAAAACAAATGCAATCAGGATCCACCATCTTTCTGACCTATTATTTAATTATTAAAAATTTAAAAGCTAAACTTCACAATCAAATTGACTAATTTTTTTGGCCAACTATTCACCTGGTAAATTACTTAAGATACGACTAATCTTAACATGTGCCTATTTTGAGCACTTCTATGCAGGAAGTACATAATGGCTTTAATTGGACAAGTTAGGTGAAACACAGCTCCATCTTGAATCTAAACATCACTATGGAGTAATGCCACAAGAGTTCCATTAATAATGATTTAGAAAAGAACAAGAAAATCATTTGAAAACAGTTTTAAATACCAGTTTCATGAAAGATATTAAACTTCTATTGTGATATTACATCATGATCATTACACTTCAGTAACGAAGCTCATGTCAACTTGGAAAGAACTGTTACAGAAGTTGCAAATTGTTTTCCAGATCTGTACATTAGGTATCACTTTTGTTCTGTGTAATTAGCAGTTTTATTGCAGGAAAAATGTTTTCCTCCTCATACACATCATATTGGGTATCAACACAACTGGAGCATCATAAAATAACAAAGTTAGTCATTTCATTCACTTCACCTTTAAACCCCAAAAGTGGAAAGACAATAGTGGATTTCTTCTATGGATTTAATTTTAAGTTAAGTTATATACATTCTTGACTTAAAAGAAAGAGTCAAAATTTTCTTTATCATTCTGAGCTATGGTCTCAGTGCTGGCTCACAAATTAGGATAATGATCAGTACAATTTTTCCTTTAAAACCTGCTGTACAAGTCACTCCCAAGCTATTAACTCACTTGCGTTGTTTGTATTGGTAGCAGTTCTACAAATGGGGATGTCTGTGTAGCAAATTTTCATGTCCCAGCTTTAGAATTCTGACCAAATGCAGACAATATTTTTAAGAAACAAAACTGACCTGCAGATTTCATTCCTGGACAAAACAAAAATGAGGCCTCTAAAGAAGTTTCTTTTTTTTTAAAAAAAGAAAAACTGCTCCCAAATTTAGGGGATCTTCTCTGCTCATCTTAACTCTATTCTTTTCAACTCCATGAATTCTCAGCACTGAAATCAAGCCTCATCACACCATTCCCCGGAGTTCAAACGTGGAACTAATTGATCCCCATTGCCTTCCTTCCACAAATTTCAGGCTTTGCATCACCTAATTATTCCTTCCCAATGTATCCCATTCTTTACTATTGCCTCAAATGCAAGTACAGTGGATTTAACACTTTGCATTGCTGCTTTCCACATAAAATAACTTCATGGATGGGTAAAACCACATTGATTTTCATTGTTTAAATACTTCTTTATTGTGGGAACTCTATTGCTGCCTCCAAACACACATTTATCATATTCCCATGTTCATACTATTCATAGGCATGAGGGAAATTATCCAGCCTATAAACATGGGTTTAATATCAAAGCTCCTTCCACAAGAATCAATGTAGGAGGTCCTTCGATATTAGAACTGGAACCATCCAATTTATAGTCTCTGCTGATTTGCTTCCTTACGCAATCCATCAGGCAAAAATGGCCACATGTCCTTCAACCTCCCCGGCCTCATCCAAATTTGTATCCTTCCCTAGTTTCTCTCCTTGTGGGCGAGATGAATTCATCCTCTCCAGAAGACTCATCACCTGCTCCTTCATCTTTGTTCTGACCACCCAATTTTTCTTCCTGCTTTCTACATTAGCTGAAAGAACATTAAATGGTTCCCTTCAGATACTGTTCTCTATTCTCTCCCCCCCCCCCATTTTGATCTGCCCACACCACTTGCCTTCAAGAACTTCAGTCCTTGCATACTACTGCCCTGCCATCCAGCCTCATTTGCTCCTCCCGAGCCATGGAAATGTGCCATAGCTCACCCAAATCCAAACTCCTAGTTTGAATCCTTGCAGTCAGGTTTCCATCCCTTGCACAGTCCTGAAAGGGCTCTGATCAGTCACTGTTACAATTGCATAGGAGGAATGTAACTAATGGTAATTATTGGTAAAATGGTAATGTAACTATTCCTCCACATCCTCTGATGTAGTTGACCACATCCAACCTCCAACATTTCTCTGCCAATTCATTCAATAACACAGCATCAATTTCCTTGTACATATTGACAACATCCAACTCCAGCTCATTATCTCTTGATCCCACCATTGCCTCCAAAATGTCAGAACATCCATCTTACCAATAAGTAGGCAGACTGAAATATTAGGAATTTCAATATTGCCTTTGGGCCCTGTCACAAACTCGGTTCCTTACCCAATCACCCCATCTGTCTCCCAAGAGAATACCTGAATGCAAACTGCATACTTCACAATCTTGATGTCATACTTGACCCAGAGATGACATGGGAACCTCTTATCCATACCACAAAAGCCACCCATATCTACTGCAGTAATACCATTTGATTATCCCACAGTCCCAGCTGGGTTCTCCTCCTAATTATTCAAAAGCTCTGCTGCCACTGTCTCAACTCATACTGCCATATTCAACAATCTTTCCTGTGCTTTCTGACCTATCCTAGCTCCCAGTTGAACAACTCAATTTTAACATTCTCAAACCTCTCCTAATTCTGGCTTTAAACAAAACCACTCCCAATTTAATTGCTCCTATGGGCTGCCTGGGCCCCAAGCTCCAGAATTCCCTTACTAAACTTCTCACTCAAAACACCCCTAAAAACCTACTTCTGGCCAAACTTTTGATGATTTTCCCTCATCACCTTGTGTAGCAATATTTATTTGATAATACTCTTATGAAGCTCCCAGGTAATTTTTTTTTGCTACATTGATTTTTCTGTCCTCATCCCACACACGAGTACAAATCTCCCATCTTAAAGCACTGTTAATATTCAGACAACAAGCTGATCTTATTCTTAGCTTTGAATGATAACTGTCAACCTTGTTCTCATTAGCTACCAAACCAAAACTATACCATCAAAACTTTAATCCTTGGAAGGTCAGACTGAACTATCTAAGGTTGGATAAATCAAAACTTGGTCTGGTGGCCTTTTTTATTTAAAAGAACAAGTATATCACCATGATGTAACAAGGAACCCCAGCAACACACTGAAACCCCATCTCTTCTAAATTGTATTGGATTTTTCATTTATCAAAAAATACTTAATAATGACAATTATATCATCCCAAGTTATGATGTTGTCCTATTAAGAAATACACCTGCTCTATTAAAAAAAGGCTTCCTTAACAAGACATCAAACTTACCAACTCCAGCAAAGTTCAGAAACTGGAAAGAACACAATACGAATTAGCTTATTAGACGACAAAGCAGATTTAATCTAAAAGCCTCAACCTTTTTGTTTGAAAGAAACAAGCAAACTCACCGTTCAGGAATGGAAGAGTACAAAATGATAATTCTAGAAATAAAAGTACTGACTGAAATCGTCAGCACACCTCGTAAAAAAAAGTAAAAAGGTGGATCAATATCAACTTAAATACTCTTTCTTTAAACAACGATTACATAGAAAATTTGAGATTTCACACGCGTTATCCCGACCCCTAATTCCCCACAGAGCGCCAACTGAAGCTCAATTTAAAGCCACGGATCACTCACGTGGACAATCCCGCCTTTGTGTCGCCCTCGCGTATCGATCTCGTTCAACTTCTCGCGGGAAAGAACGAGCGCTGGGTTGGCCGAGCGGTGGAAGCGCTCCTTTCCAGTCAATTGCAGCGGCGGTGACGATGATGTTAGTGCGGAAGAACGCGGGAACGGCGTGGTCTGCCAGTTCTCCAGCATGGTTGGCGTAGGTGCGGCCAATGGCACACCTTGTGAATTCATTTAACCGACAGGAAACTATTAAATAAAGTCGTATGCTGAAAATGTGTAGATTAGGCAGGATATGGAAACATGCCTGGCAGCACGTATGTAAAGAGAAACGGAGTTACCGTTTCAGGTCTATTTTCCTCAGATGCTGCCTGACGCGAAGGGGGTTTCCAGCCTTTTCTGTTTTTATTTCAGATTTCCAGCACCTGCAGGGTTTTTTTTTCATTCAAAACATGTCCTTTTCTGAAAACTTTAAATGAATTGTTACCTCTCTCTGAAAGTGTAGAGAGGAATGCTATCTCATAATAAATAGCAGTCTACCCATAACAGTGCCAAAGTAATTTCTAGGATATGGGGCTTTAATTTTTAACATAAGGGTACATCACATTAGGTTACAGTTTTCAATGAGTATATGAGCAGATCTTGATATGAGTCAGAGAAATACAGCATAGAAACAGGCCCTTCAACCCATCAAATCAGCACCAACCATCAACCACCCATTTACACTAATCTGACCCTAACCATTTTATTCTCCCCATGTTCCCATTAACACCCCAAATTCTACCACTCACCTACACTAGAGGTAATTTACAGTGGCCAATTAATCCACCAACCTGCTCGTCATTGGGACATAGGAGGAAACTGGAGAATCTGAGAGAAACCCTCGAGGTCACAGGGAGAATGTTCAAACTCCACGTAGGCAGCACAGGAGATCAGGATTGATTCGGGGTTGCTGGAAATGTGAGGTAGCGGCATGACCTTAAAAGTCCCATAATATTTGACTTTTATTTCAATTAGCCTTAAAAATGCAATTATAAATGCAATGAACTGAATTACTAATGATTAAAATACATCAATAGGAACATGTATTTCAGATTACCAATGAGGATTAATAACTGGCAGAAACCAGTAATATCCATTATTTAAAGTTAAAGCATTATTTTAATAGTATATTGCACTTTACATAAGCATCATTTTGTTGTTGCTCCATGAAACGTGGTTGGAGCAGATCTGATGGTTCAAAGGAATTTAGAAATTATTAAATATAATATTAACAAGGCAAAAAATCCTGATGGAGAGGAGAGCAGATCTTCAAAATTGGTATTTCTGGAAGATACGTGACATGCTGGAAATCTGAAATACAGAAAATCCTGAAAACTTGTTTTCTGACTTTCCCTGTTATGATGGTCTTCAGACTGAAACGTTAACCATGTTTCTCATTCCACAGATGCTGCCTTACCTGCTGAGTGTTTATGTTTTTATTTCAGATTTCCAGCATCTACAGCTTTTTTGATTTTCAATTACTATAGAAAAAGCAGTTGCCCAAGAGAAAGGGAAGGCTGTTGCATTTGTAGAAACCTATTCCAGCAAAACCAGGGATTCGATGGGAGATGGGGAAATAATAAACCATAAAGTACTTTTATTAACAGCACTTTATCATGTGCCAGTTAAGGACTCTTTCAACATAATTGCAAATAAGTTAAACTGAAATATTCACTCAACCACAAGAAAGAATGAGTAGGATGTTGACCAAAGTTAATGGAAAAAGTGAAAAATTTTAAGTCTTATTTAACCTTGATATGTGTCCTGTAAATTATTCCTTGTGTGTTTTGCTCACACAAAGAATTGCAGGAAAAGCAAGTTCAGTCAGGTGCCATATTGCATTCTGCTGGATGTGAATGGAAAACAGTAGGAAATTACTTTTCATTTGGACTACTGTAATAATCCAAATGTTTTATTTTTTATTCAGACAACTGAAACATGCATCCATTCCTTTTGTAAAGTAACAGTCCATTGGTTATGAGCCTGCCCAAACTTACCTGATCTGAATGCAGAGGGCCTATCTTGCTCCCTGGAAGCATGTCAGAAAAGCCCTGTGCCCAAAATACTCTTGACAGCTTTGACAGCCAGCAAAATCTCACCCCAGCTTTGTCAACTATGAAAGACATCAGGGTTTGAAAATGTTTTCGAATGTCTCTAACAACAGACTGACCACTCACCTACTTAAAGTTTAGTCCCTGAAAAATCTACTACAGGATCATGAATGTCCTGCTTTTTAATAATTTTGTTTGTTGTGCTTAAACAATACTGTGTAAGCCTTGAAAATAACGCAGCAAAAAATGGAATAATGCTCAAAATAATGTTCCAAAACACAATTTTGTACTGAATTGTAATCAAGCATAACGAGTACCTGTTATACAGTAACAGCTTTTGTTTATACCAAAATAAACAGAGAAACAGAATTTCATTTAAAGAAAGTACTGATTTTGAGAAATACAAGATCTTGCATAGATTGGGGTTGAGTCAACAATCTCAGGAGAGAGATCTTTTTTTTAATGGATAACAGCAGATGTATAATGTACGAGTTCATAAGCAAATGTTATGGGTTGTTAGAAAAATTAAGTTGATGCAGCCAGTTGAAGATAACTAACTGCTCTGGGACAGTAAAATCTTCCAGTCTTCAGAAAGATGAACTTGGAAAAAAATGACTGCAGATTGGGAACCAAAAAGGTAGCAGGCCGCAAGCACGAACCAGAGGCGGAGTCAGTGCTGTAGCTGTGCAGGCACCAACTGCCTGGCATAAAGCTCAGTGTTGCTTACAGTATTTAGAGGACCTAGGAAATTACGTGGGGATAAAAGGAAAAAACTTTCACTCTATAGCCCCATTCATACTTGCAGGATGTCCCCAAGCATTTAGCAGCCCATAAAACATGTTTTAAGTGTACTCACTGTTGTAATATAGGAAACAAACAGCAAATTGCATGCTGCAAACTCGCACAAACAGTAATGTGACCATCACCAGAAGACATTTTATTTTAGGGGTGTTGATTGACGGATAAATATTGGCAGAGCACAGGTGATGACCCCCCCTCCCCCCCGGCTGTACTTCCAATAATAGGATAATTATTGGAGAATTGGTTTAATGTTTAATAAAAATAAGGAGTGTCTCTGGTTCCCTCAGCTGGAAATGTGGCACTCTCTCGGCATTCCCCCTCCGAAAGTGCCACATTCTCTCAGCACTGCCCTTCTGATCTGGCATTCACATTGCCCATCCAACAGCACGATGCTCCCTCTACACTACACCTCCAATAGAGCAGCATACTTCCTCATTAAAGCTTACACATAAAGATTAACATGCACACTCACGGGCAAACACACGCGCAGACAGACATGTGGGCTCAGGCGCAGGAGTGCTTCTCAATCGGTCACCAGTTCTCAAGACCCCTGGCTCCAGCCGCACACCAGACCTACGTTCCCAATGCACAACTGCTGCACAAAGACAAAGGTAGGGAAACTGATCAGTGCACCACCGTAGCCTTAGTTTGATTAAGGAAAGGTATTTGAAGATCAAGACCTCAGATCTAGCAGAAAATGGCAACCCTGGCCTCACCCCATCAGAGTTATCCGCTTTGTTCTAGCCACCCATCCCCCACCCTCTCTGCAACTCAAAACTAATTTGTTTTCTTTTATTCCCAGTTCTGACGAAAGGTCTTCAACCTGAAATATTAATTCTGCTTCTCTTTCCTCAGATCTACTATTTTTTTATTATTTCTAGCATCAGCAGTTTTTTGACATTCTTTTACTGGCACAAAACTCAAGGTCTACTGGGTAGCAGTGATTCTCTCCCCTCCTATATACTTCTGAGACCTGGACTACTACAGCAGACATCTCAAAACTTTGGAAAAGTACTACCAACACTGTCTCTGCAAAATCTTATAAGTTCACTGGAAGGATCAGTGAACAAATGGCAATGTCCTCTTCATGACTAACATCCCCAGCACTGAGGCTCTAGTTGCAGACAGCCAGGTATGTTTTGTGTGCCACGTCATTTGCATGCCAGACACCAGACTCCTGAAAAAGACGCTATGTTCTGAGCTCTGTCATACAGTCATAGAGTTGTACAGCACCTTCGGCCCACCACGTCATTGCCGACCTTTCTGCCCTTCTACACTAATCCTACATGCCCTTATTAAGTCCGTATCCTTCTATGTCTTGCCTATTTAAGTGCCTGTCGAAATGTTTCTTAAATATAGTGGTAGTATCTGACTCCACCAACTCCTCGGGCAGCAAGTTCCAGGTATCAACCACTCTCTGTGTAAAAAAAACTTTCCCCTCAAATCCCCTTCAAAACTCTTTCCTCTCACCTTAAACCCTTGTTTTTGATACCCCTACCACGGGAGAAAGATTCTATCTATCCTATCTATGCCTCTCATAATCTTATATACTCTCTGGTCCCACACAGCCTCCTTCATTCCACAGAAAACAAGCCCAGCCTACCCAATCTCTTCCCATGGCTAAAGTCCTCCAATCCAGGCAACGTCCATGCCTCAACCTACAAAGGTAAGCTTGCCATATGTCTTCTACACACCCTGTCTACCTGTGTTGCCTTCAGGGTACTATGGACTTGAACCCCAAGGTCCCTCTGTTCACCAATATTCCTTAGTGCAGTACCATTTACTGTACATGTCCTACCCCTGTTTGACTTCTCAAGATGCATCACCTAGCACTTATCAGGATTAAATTCCATCTGCCAATGCTCCGCCTAAATTTCCATCTGATCTATATCCTACTGTAGCCTTAGACAACCTTCCTCACTACCCACAACACCACCAACTCTCATGTCATTCACAGACTTACTTATCATACCTCCGACATTCACATCCAAGTCATTAATATACATCATAAAGAACAAGGGTCCCAGCACTGATCCTTGTGGTACACCATTGGTCACAGACTTCGAATTAGAAAAGCATCCTTCCACCACCACCTCTGCCTCCTATCACCAAGCCAATTTTGGATTCAATTAGCCATCTCGCCTTGAATCCCACGTGCCTTAACCTTCTGGATCAGCCTGCAATGTGGGACCTTGTCAAACGCCTTACCAAAGTCCATGTAAAACCCCGTTTTCATTAATCTTCTTAATTACCTCCTCACAAAAAATCAAATTAGTGAGGCAGGATTTCCCCTGCACAAAGCCATGCTGACTATCCCAGATCATTCTGTTCATTGGGATATTCTCCAATGATTTCCCTGCCATTGATGCAAGACTCACCAACCTGTAGTTACCTAGCTTATCCCAAATGCCCTTCTTAAATAAAGGAACAGCATTAGCTATCCTCCAGTCTTCTGGCACCTCACCAGTGGCAAATGAAGATACAAACATCTCCAGCAGGGCCCTAGCAATCTCCTCCCTTGCTTCCCATAGCCACCCATGATAGATCTCATCCAGGCCTGAGGATTCATCCACCCTTATGCATCCTGTGACATCAAATACCTCCACCTTCTTGATAGTAATATGCTCTAGCTATCCACATACCCCTCCCTAACTCACTGTCTTCCATCTCCTTGGTGAATACAGATGAGAAGTACCATGCAGACAGAAGAAAAGACACGCTCAAAGTCTCTTTGAAGGAAAACAGCAACCCCACTGTCTCCTGGCAACCATGACCACTCAAACTGGAGAAGGAGCATTCAGAATGGTACTGAGAATCTCGAGGTCATGCATCGGGAGCACATGGAGGTTCTGCTTAAGCACACCATCTCACAAACTAACCACCTGCCCGCCCTGTCAGCCAGCACCTGTCCCATTTGTGGAAGAGTCTGCAGTCCCCACATTGGCCTCATTAGTCAACTCAGAACCAACAAAACTGGAGTGGAGGTAGGTCATACTCAATTTTAAGGGTACAAAAATGTACAATCCCCTCACTGCTACCCCTCTGCCATGCAGAACTACCTCTGACAGTGTGGCACTCCCTCAACACTGTCCCCCAACAGCACAGCCCTCCCTCAGTACTCACCCTCCTTCAGTACTAGGCTTCCAACACTGGCACTGCAGCTTACCAAGGAAATATCCATAATATCTGAGACCTGCTGATTTCTCTGACAGAGCTCTTTCATGTTCTTCCATATAAACCTTGAAATCTGAGGCACTTTACTAAGAAAACTGGTGTTCCAATTAGTTTTTGAATTAAATATTAAATTTTCAAGAAGTTGGTAAAACCTGTAACCACAGTAACATTGCACTCAAAATGTATTCTAAATACTGACAAATTTTAAAAAATACAGGTTTTACCATTTTAAGAACTCCTGTGCCCTACAGTTTCCATTCCAATAACGTTAAAAAAAATCACCACAAACACTGCTGTCGTGTAAATTGAAATATGAGACTTTATGTGAATCAATGAATTACCAGGATCTAATTAAATAGCAGATCAGGCACAGCTAGTCTCAGGATTTGACCCATAAAATGCATGAAGCCAGTTCCCTCAGAGCAGTAATGATACCAAGAGTCCCTGTGTCCTGATCTAAGCACCCCCCAAAAAAGTCATTGCTTCCACAAAATGATTGGGTTCTTCTCCCATTCACCCTAATGTATGCCCTTCATGTATAAATTCATGAGGGGCATAGATCAGGTGAATGCACTCAGTCTTTTTTCCCAGGGTAGGGGAATCGAGAACCAGGGGACATAGGCTTAAGGCAAGAGGAGAAAGATTTCATTGGAACTTGAGGGACAACTTTTTTTTACACACAGAGTGGTACGTATATGGAACCAGCTGCCAGAGGAAGTGGTTGAGGCAGGTACAACAACAAATTTTAAAAGACAGTTGGACAGGTACATGGATAAGAAAGGTTTAGAAAGATATGAGCCAAATGCAGGCAAATAGGACTGGCTTGGATGGGCATCTTGATTGGCATGAATCAGTTGGGTGGAAGGGACTGTTTCCGTGCTGTATGACTCTCCTGCTTTCTTTGTGAATGTGAAGAGCTGACCTACTCCAAGAGAAATCTCTATCTGCTTGCTGATGTCCATGCAACCCCAAAATGTTCTGTTCCTTTAGAATGCTTCACTGATTGACATTTCTTGTTGAGTCTGAAACAAGGAAGCCCAACAGGAAGCATTTTACAGAAAGCAGCAATTAACACGGGAGACAGGATATGGAACAAAAAGCCAAATGCACAATAGATGTTAGAAGTTATGGAGGGGTTAATCCAGACATTAATCATAGAGATCAGCAAATTCACTTTTCAAATCCCCAGAACCCACTGCAAAAGGACACACATCCCTGTGCAGTTATTTTGAAAATCATTCTGTAACTGTTTTTTTAATCTATGCCCTAATGTCCAAATAACTTATTTTGTATCCGTTTTAACTCATTTTTCTGAACTACAATTTCTCCCCCAGTGCTTCAACCTACCTTTTCCCTTCCCTTCAAATGTAACCTCCCATCTACTTCTTGGAGCTGATGCAATTCAATATGAAGAAATGTGACATATTACGTAGAACAGTACAGCACTGGACAGGCCATTCGGCCCACAATGTTGTGCCGATCTTGATGCCAATTTACACTAAATGTCCTCCTGTGTATCATCCAGATCCCTCCGTTCCCTTCATATTCATGTGTCTATCTAAAAGCCTCTTAAACTCCACCAAACTGCCTGCTTCCACTACTACCCCTGGTAACCCATTCCAAGCACCTATTCCACACTCTCTGCATAAAAAACTTGCCCCTTACGTTGCCTTTAAACTTCCCCCCTCTAACCTTGACATTTTTACCCTGGGGAAAAGATTCTGACTGTCTACCCTATCTATGCCTCTCATAATCTTAAAAACCTCTATCAGGTCTCCCCTCAGCCTCTGACGCTCTAGGGAGAACAACCCAAGTTTGTTCAACCTCTCCTTACAGCTCATACCCTCTAATCCAGGCAGCATCCTGGTAAACCTCTTCTGCACCCTCTCCATAGTCTCCACATCCTTCCTATAATGGGGTGACCAGAACTGCACACAATATTCCAAGTGCGGTCTGACTAAGGTTTTATCCAGCTGCAGAATGATTCCTTACTCTTATACTCAACACCCCTTCCAATGAAGGCAAGCATTCCGTACGCCTTCTTTACCACCTTATCCACTTGAATAGCCACTTTCAGTGAACTATGGACCTGGACCCCAAGATCCCTCCGTACCTCAATACTATGAAGGGGCCTACTGTTAACTGAAAACTTTCTCCTTTCATTTGACCTCCCAAAGTGCAATACCTCACACTTGCCCACATTAAACTCCATCTGCCACTTCTCTGCCCGTATCTGTAACTGATCTATATCCCACTGTATTCTTTGATAGTCCTTTACACTGTCCACAACTCCACCAATCTTGGTGTCATCCCCAAACTTGCTAATCCACCCACCTACATTTTCATCCAAATCATCGATATATATCACAAACAACAGAGGTCCCAACACCGATCCTTGCGGAACACCACTGGCCATGGACATCCAGCCGGAATAACAGCCTTCCACCCCTACTCTCTAAATCCAAGCTTGCAATTCACCCTGGATCCCATGTATCTTTACAGTATCTTCTGAATCAACCTACCATGAGGGACCTTATCAAATGCCTTGAGTATCATGTAGATAACGTCCACTGTCTTACCCTCATCGTTCCTTTGCCACCTCCTTAAAAATCTCAATCAAGTTTGTAAGGCATGACCTGCCCCACACAAAGCCATGCTGAGTATCCCTAAGCAGGCTGTGCCTTTCCAAATGCGCATATATCCTGTCCCTTAGTATCCTCTCCACTAGCTTCCCTACCACTGACGCGAGGCTCACTGGCCTACAGTTACCCTGATTATCCCTATTTCCCTTCTTGAACAAAGGCACAACATTTGCTACTCTCCAGTCCTCTAGGATTACATGTTGAGAAAAATAACCATGAAAGGAAAATTACCTTAACCAGCACAACTTTTAATAAAATGTAGCAAAAGAGAGAGCTCTATATAAAATGACCTATACAGTGAAATGAAATCTACATACCATATGAAAACATTTACTTTGCACAGATTTTTAAATGTCCTTCATATTATATTATATATAAATGTACTTTGCTGTACTTTTTCATGTATTTAACTTACTTTCATGTATTAATTTAATTTTCATGTATTTAATTTACTTCAATTTCCAGTCCCTTCATTCAGTTACATTTATATCAACTTGTATATAATTTATATCAGATAATTAATATATTGTACATTTATTTCTTAATGTTTAATCAACATTCCTAATCATAAAAACACTTGCAATACACCACAGTTATAAGTAACACATCCTTCATAGCAACAAACTTGCCTTAAGCAATAAGATGAGAAATATTAAGATTAAGCTTCCAAATAAGATTGTCTATTATGTCTTTGAGTAAAAACAGGGAATCTGGAAAAACTCAGCAGGCCAAGTACCGTCTGTGAAAAGAGAGACATTTAATGTTGCAGGTCAAAGACTCTTCATCAGAACTGAGAGGGAGGGAGAGGGAGAGGGAGGGAGGGAGGGAGAGAGAGAGAAAGAGAGAGAGAGAGAGAGAGAGAGAGAGAGAGATGTGCAAGGTTTCAACCTGAAACATTGACAATCCCTTTGCCTCCACAGATGCTGCCTTACCCTCTGAGTTCCTCCAGCAGTTTGTGTGTTGTTCCAGATTCGAGCATCTGCAGTCTCTTGTGTCTCCAGGGGATCATAATAGTTTCAGATCCAGATATATTTTTTAAGAAGATTGCTTTGTTGTGTCTGGAGAGAACTCTCTAGACAATTCCGCTATCCAGCTCCCACATAGACAGCTGGATGGGAAAAACCAGCTAGTCCATCCAGTCTGTCCCAACATTGGACGTGAAGCTTTGAATATTTTATAAAGTTATCTTTGGCACGAAAGCAATATACCAACAATGGATTGTTTATATGTACAGTTTGCCATTATTAAAGCAGCCATATCTTTTAGTTATTATTAGTGTCCAAAAATATATAGTTATTTATCCAGTAGATAGATATTTTAAAAAAACACCAACTTCACTGTGTTCGGGGAGATATTCTACAAGCTTCCTTCCTATTTCTTCCCACAATGTTGGCAATAGAGTCATAAATTCATATAATGCAAAAACAGGTCCTTGGGCCCACTGACTACACATTAGCCATCAAGCATCCATTTGCACTAATCCCATTTTATTCTCCCCATGTTCCCATCAACTCCCTCCAGATTCTACCACTCACCAACACACCAGGGGCAATTTACAGTGGTCAACCAAACTACCAACCCGCACACATTTGGGATGTGGTAAGAGCAGAGTACACCTGCAGGAAACCCATGTTGTCACAGGGAAATATGCAAACTCCACACAGATTGAACCCAGCTCCTTGGAGCTGAGACACTACAGCTCTACTAGCTGCACCACCGTGCCATCCTCCACATTCCATCCTCTCAACCTGCTCAGCCTTTTCATTGCTGCCAAACCACAAGTGGTTTCTCCAGTGGTTCTCTCTGCAGTCCTGTCAAAGACAAAAATCTCCCCTCAGCTCCATCAGATATCAGGATCTTGCATGACGAACCCCATATATTCAAACAGGACAAAAACAGGTCCTTTGGCCCACTGGGTCCACATTGACCATCAAGGACCCATTTACACTAATCCCATTTTATTTTCCCCACAATCCCATCAACTCTCCCAGATTCTACCACTCACACGAGGGGCAATTTACAGTGGTCAATTAACCTATGATCCACACATCTTTGGGATGTGGGAGGGAACTATAGCACCCAGGGAAAACCCACGCGGTCACAGAGTCAATGTGCAAACTCCACACAGACAGCACCAGAGGTCAGGATTGAACCTGGATCATTAGGGCTGTAAAACAGCAGATCTACCAGCTGTGCCACTGTGCTGCCTATAGTAATGCTTCTATTGTTACTTCTAGTAGGGCATTCTATATTGTAACAGTTCCATATGCAAGTATGCAAGCTGATTTTGCCCATTCTCTCCATTCATTAAGATAAGATCTTTGTTAGTCACATGTGCATCAAAACACACAGTGAAATGCATCTTTTGTGTAGAGTGTTCTGGGGGCAGCTCACAAGTGTCGCCACACTTTCGGCGCCAACATAGCATGCCCACAACTTCCTAACCTGTACATCTTTTGGAATGTGGAAGGAAACTGAAGCACCCGGAGGAAACCCACGCAGACACGGGGAGAACGTACAAACTCCTTACAAACAGTGGCCAGAATTGAACCTGGTTCGCTGGCACTGTAAAGCGTTACACTAACCGCTACACTACCGTGGCTGATCTTAAACATAGTTTCAGCTTTGTGCACAATCTAGTTTTCCCAAATAGATCTTATGCTTCTGTTCAAATTCATTTGTATATTCAAAAATGTAAAACATCTATGAACTACCACAGAATTTTAAAACTTTTTTCTTTAATATGTTTAAGAGTAGTCAACTGATGAAAAAGATATGATTCTGAACAATCACCTGACATCCTGAAGAGGCTTATTTTTCCCTTCAGTTTTCACTCATTCTCTCTTGAAGACACAGGCACACACTGGGACACAATTCTATTGGTAACAGCAGCCTAGACAATGTTTATCACAGAGGTATCACAGCTGCCCCCTTTCTTCTTCTCAGCTTAGGGACCCAGTAGTCGTATGAAGCATCTCTTCTGCCACCACAGTTAAGTCCAACTACCTCATGTGATCTAACAAGATTTGTGTAACCCAGTAACCCACCTTACAGGACCTTTTTGCACTAGGTAAGGAGAGACAGCAAATACAAGCCAACTTAACATAGGACTTCATTTTGAAAATATTCCCATTCCCCACCCCTTCCCCCATTTTACTTCCTGAATAAAACAAACTCCTCTGCATTTAGTCCATGGCTTTGTACACCGCACATTCAGCCAGCTGACAGCTATTTGCCTCATTTGGGAAAGATGCTGACCTTACAAAGCAAATGCCAAACTAAACATTAATTATCTTACAACACCTTGTGTCCTCTTGAGCTTTGATTACATATAGCTCCCATGGTTTCCTGTTTACTGCAAAATCTCCCCTCACATTACTTCCTCCCTGCTTCAAAAATCAATAAATATCGAACCTCACAATCACTTGTAAAGACTCTTTCTCTGTTGGAGCAATTCACATAGCACAGTGCAAGGAACACTTATTCAGGTCAGTAACAACTTTATTCCCACATTACTTTGAAAAGTGAACAATGCGACATTACAGGGTTGTAATGAGAAATATTCTCTATCAATTTAATTATTTTGTGCTTTAGTTGAGAACTCTACATTGTACGTTTCCAAGAAACTCAGCAGTCAAGGCACAGCTTTGATAGAACGATCCAATTTAACGGAAACATAGAGCAAAAAGCAATTGTGAAGAGCCATTGACCTGAAATATTAATTCTATTTCTCACACTCCACAGTTGTTGCCTCACCTGCTGAGTATTTCTAACACTTTCTGTTTTATTTACATCTCAGACCTGATTTAAAGAGTATATTTAATACAGACAGTTGTTTGTATCACAGATTATTTTTTTAAAAAGCCATTATGCAAAAACATGCTGGAGGGAACAGTCCTTTCGGAATGCTGATGGAGGAGTAGGTGCATCACTTGGTGGCATCTCACTGGAGGCAGTGGAAATTAGGTCGGATGATCCATTGAATGTGGATGCTGGTGGGGGGGGGGGGGGGAAAGGTGAGGACAAGAGGCACCCTATCCCTGCTCTGGCTGGGGGGGGTGGGTTAAGAGCAGAAATGGAAAAGAAATGGTTGAAGGCTGTCAACTATGGTGGAGGCTGTCAACTATGGTGGAGGGGAAACCGCAGTTAAGGAAAAAGGAAGATATCTCAGAAAGAAGGGACCATTCTCTGCAATAGTCCCTGCCCTTTTACCTCTTCCCCTCCTTTTACCTCTTCCCTTCCTTTTGTCCAGGACCCTAACAGTCCCTCCAGGTGAAGCTGTGATTTAGAGCCATTCAGCACAGAAGTGGGGCTGTACAGCCCACCATGTCCCTGCCATAATGACCTGTATGGTGCCAGAATAAAACAGCCAGCTGGAAGGTTCAGTCCCCATTCCCTGCTGAGTTGTGTGGCATGACCTGGGGCAGTTGTAAAGGGAGATCAAATAGCTTTTGCAATCCTTCACAAAAGAATAATGGAAATCTGAAATTCACCTCAAAAGGGAAGTTGAAATTGAACATTTCATCAAAGGACTTTTCAACTTAGTTACTCATTCAGCCTTTTGAAGTGGTGTTCATCTGGGGGCAAGTAGTAATTGGCAGAGCCTTATTAAAAGATAAACGGCTTCTGAAGCCAAGTTGATCATATATTAGAGAGGAATTAGATATGTACTTAAAAAAGTACAGGATAATAGCAGAGCAAGGGGGTTATCCTTTTTCTGTGGCTGCAAATGGATATTTTATTAAATCTAAATGTTACAATTGTTCTCGTATCTGCAGGTTCCCCATGGAGGAATCAACTGTGACCACCCCTGGCAGTGTCTTACACAACCACACCGATCATTATTGCTCTGATGACAACTGTCTCTGTCTTCTCTCCTGGAATTATACAGTACTGGACAATTCAATACTTTTTTTATACCTATTATTTCTTGTAGTAGGTCTGGTAGAGAATGCCCTCGTCCTTTGGATAAACTGGAAGATGAAAAAGGCCAAGAAAGAAAGCAACTTTTATGTTTTTAATTTGGCTATCGCTGACATGAGTGCAGTTTTAACCATCCCATTCAGGATGACCGAGATCTTGTACAATTACGAATGGACCTGGAGCAACTTTCTGTGTAAATTTGATGCCTTCCTGTATAACAGTAATCTGTACAGCAGCATCTTTTTCTTGACCTACATGAGTGTTGACAGATACTTCTCACTGCGATACCCATCCCAGGCTCAAGGATCAAGGGATCGACGCATCCGCAGGCTGGTGTGTGTGTGTCTGTGGACTCTCGCTATGGTATTATCCATACCGACTTATTTAATTTATGACGTTTTCATTTCTGTGCAACAATTCTGCTTCATAGATACCTTGGTGTCTTGGTATATTCAAAGTACTATGGTCATGATTTTTGGGTTTTTTATCCCCTTCCCCATCATGATCGTGAGTAACATCTTCACTGCAAAAGCCGCAAAAGCCTCCAATAACAAAGAAAGCATTAGGATCTGTAAATTAATTTATGCTTATATCATAGTGTTTTTGTTGTGTTGGTCACCTTTTTACATCCTCTCATTCCTTTCTCTGCTGGATTGGTCCAGAAACTGTATCATGTTGCAAATAATTTATGTATTTCACGACTTGGGCAAGTGTCTCACCTTTTCTCACTGCATCACGAATCCCATCCTCTACAACTTTATGCAAAAAGATTTCAGGTATCATTTAGCAACCAGTGTTGTGAAGTTCTTACCCAAAAAATATGTCAAGGAAGACGACAATGTTTCCATTTCTTCAGACACCAAACATATTGTGGTTATTTCATGACTTAGTCCGTTAGAAGGGGAACATGCTTCATTCAGAATTATTTTAAGAGCTTTTTCTTTTCCTGATTCCTGTTCAATGTCTGGTGAAAAGTTTACAAGCATCTACTGTAACTAATATAAAGCATCAAATTATTATTTTATATTATTTTATTAAAAATGTAATGCAGCAAAGTTTGAGGGTTGAACAACAGGAACGTCCAAGTTTTTATCAAAATGTGGCTCCTCTTAATATTTGTCATACTCTCATTAATTCACAGATATCTAAAGGTGCTGCTGCCAACAAATCTTGAGGGATCTTCTCTGATTTGTTCATCCAGAGCTGGCAGTGCCCAGATCAGCTCCTCCCCAACTATCAGCCCACAGAAGTCAAACTATAAGCAGAAATATTGAGTTCTGTGGGATTTGTGAGTTGGATTACTGTGGTTCATGGGCTGAAGCCCAGCACCAATGCACTGAGCCACTCGGTGGAAGGATTCCAATCCTTCGTCATAATTTCCCTCATTCTGGATTCCCAGAGATCCAAGCAACAGGAGAGAAATACCACATGTATGCCTCTTCTTGGTGTTTTACAAAACAGCAAGTGGATGCAGCTCTTTTTTTGACATTTTGGAAGAGGGGACATTGGGTAGAAATCAGGGAAATCGAGGAAAAATCGTTTATTTTAAGAAAAAGAAATAAACTAAATACAGTATAAACCATGATATTATAGTTGTTGGTTTGACTCAGTTAGTAATATTCTCACGTGGAAGTACGATGGCTGTGGTGTCAGCACCATGCCCAGTATATGAACACGTAATCTAGGCTGATTCTGGTAAAATATGATGGATGGTTGGTCAGGAGGACATTAACAATCTCAGGAATGATTAGAGAAGTTGAAAGTTTTTGGGTAATTCTGGTGTCCTGGTCAACACATTTCCCTCAACCAACATATCTAAATACATTAACTGATCATTTATCACTTCTGGTGTTTATGGGATGCTGCTATGCGCAAAAGTGGCAACTGCATTTGCCTTTGTAATAAGTGAATACACCTTCAATCCGTACTTCAATGTATGCAAAACATTTTGAGAGATGTGATACAGCACTATTTAAATGCATAGCTTTCTTCTTCTTCTTCATGGATTCCCCACAGCTCAGTTGACAAAGGCAGCACAAGTCCGACAGACCAGTTAGTCTTGGGTTCAATTCCCAGTCTGTACTGAGTTATTTTACTAAGAACATCATTAGCCAAGCTGCAATTAACCTCAGCAACCTGAGTTAGGGACAGCAACCTACTCACAGTTCAGTATCACTTACTGCACAATACAAAGCTAGAAAGAGGAGCACTGAGGCTCTTTGTGGCATTTTGAGAGAGCTGTGATAAGGCGCTATATCAACGCAAAGCTTTTTGGGGTCATTGTTAAAGTTCACACCTGACAAACAGGCACGTGAGCAATTTCAGAATCATAACGCACCAGATGGCTCATTAGCAGGGGAAAATGTCTCATAATCTATATAATAGTGTTGTGAACATTGGGACTATGGTGTTTTGTGAATGTTTTCTTCATTGAGCAAGTCTGTTTTCTCATTTGCAAATGACTATTTTCCACCTTTGATATTTGCAAAGCATGTTTAATTAAAACCTTTGTCAAATTTCAGTCTCTTCCATCACATTACACAAAAAAACTACTCACTGACCACACTTTTCCTTCATTAAAACACAAACAAGGTAAAGAAAAATATTCTAAGGCTCCAATGCGCCCAAACACCACCAGTTAAATTCCAAGACTACTGCCACTAACAGGTTCTGAGCTAATTCAGTTTAGAATCCCCCAGAAGCTCTGGAGCTAAGCAACTGATAATACCAAAGGTAAGCAACCCAGAATTCTCATAGAAACCATACTCTGCAGGATGGTATCTCATGCTCCACATATATCAGCAGAAACACATCAGCATCCAGTAACCAAATGATAGATAACTATGTACGGAGCCATCACAAGTTTGGAGTCGAGTCTGTAATGTAGGATCCAATTAGTATTGTTCTCTTCATGTATTCAGCAAACATTTTAAATGTTGTGTCAGTCTGAGGTAGTAGGGAAGACTTGTGCTTCAGCAAAGTATTGGTATTGGTTTATTATTGTCACTTGTACCAAGGAACAGTGAAAAGCTTGTCTTACAAACCGATCGTACAGGTCAATTCGTTACACAGTGCAGTTACATTGAGTTAGTACAGAGTGCATTGATGTAGTACAGGTAAAAACAATAACAGTACAGAGTAAAGTGTCATAGCTACAGCGAAAGTGCAGTGCAATACGGTGCAAGGTCACAACACGGTAGATCGTGAGGTCATAGTCCATCTCATTGTATAAGGGAACCGTTCAATAGTCTTATCACAGTGGGGTAGAAACTGTCCTTAAGTCTGGTGGTACGTGCCCTCAGGCTCCTGTATCTTCTACCCGATGGAAGAGGAGATGAGAGAGAATGTCCCGGGTGGGTGGGGCCTTTGATTATGCTGGCTGCTACACCAAGACAACGAGAGGTAAAGACAGAGTCCAAGGAGGGGAGGCTGGTGTCCGTGATGCGCTGGGCTGTGTCCACAACTCTCTGTAGCTTCTTGCGGTCCTGGACAGAGCAGTTGCCATACCAAGCCATGATACATCCAGATAGGATGCTTTCTATGGTGCATCAGTAAAAGTTGGTGAGAGTCAAAGGGGACAAACCAAATTTCTTTAGCCTCCTGAGGAAGTAGAGGCGCTGGTGAGCTTTCTCGGCCGTGGCATCTACATGATTTGACCAGGACAGGCTGTTGCTGATATTCACTCCCAGGAACTTGAAGCTCTCAACCCTCTCGACCTCAGCATTGTGCAGCAAAGTCAGTTTATTCAGAAAATGGAGTTTATCTATTTGAAGAGCTGGAAAAACAAACTACAGCAACTCCCAATAGGAGGACAATTTTACCAGAAAAATGCTGTGAGAGGAGGATAGTTGCATGTGAATATCAACCTCAGTCACATACAGCAGTGAAGCCACTAAGCTTCAATGACAAAAGAACTGCGCAATCATCTCCTCTTTGCCTGCTGATAATGCAGCTTTCAAATTAAGGGAGAGGACGGATCCAGGCAATAATAGATCATGATCAAATACATAAGTGTAAAAGTATCATTTTAAACTATCATTTCATTTTGGATTTTAAAATTTAGTTTTTATTAATAAAGGGTGCCTGCAGTATATTTTCCACATCTTCACATTCAACGACAGCACTAGGCTCTTTAAGATAAGAGATTTCCCATAAAATAATCTAGCAGAGGTTATGAGATTGAAATGAGGGCCCATCTGATTTTCTAAGGCTAGTTTTAGCACTTGTTTCTAAGTAGAACACATGTATCAATTCATTTTCTGCCAACAAACAACTTTCCACCTGCTCCAAGTAATAATTAACATCTTAATATAAATGAAGCTGAAAAACTTAATATTCACAAGTTCTTGGGAATGATTCACTGGAAAATTGGAATTAAAATTCCCTCTTTAATTGTTATGTTTTAATTCAGGATTGATGCTACAAAAAAGAGGTACTGCTGTGTAGAGAAGTTGGAATGAGGCAGACAGATCATCACGTGGGTAGCATCCAGACCTTTGCTTTTACACTTCAGCTTGGCACTCCTGAGGTGGAAAAGTGGACAAAATCCCAGTGCCTGACTGTCTTCCAGTGTAAACCAGAGATTAAATTGGGAGGTAATCAAAAAGGAAAAGATGAAAAGAAGCCAGGGCTGGAGAAACCTGTTGAGCGTACTTGTTATTACTGTAAGAAACCTGGCCACGTGATAGCTAATTGTGCCCTTTTGAAGAAAAGGAAGGAAGCTGTGCCCAATGCTTGCTTTCAGGCAATTAAAAATCAAAAAGGTTTAGGAGATGCTGTTAAAGATCAGTCCTTGCAAGAGGTAAAGGCTGAAAAGTTGGAGGAGGTGAAAAAAGAATTCCGTTTGTATGTATCGGAGGGTTTTGTTTCACTGAATGATGAGTCACCCCAGGTGCCAGTGAAAATTCTTAGAGATACTGGGGCTAGTCAATCTCTCTTGCTGGACAGTGTTTTAAATTTTGGTGAAGAAAGTGACACTGGTGAAGTAAATCTAGTACGAGGTGTTACAGGTGAGACCATGTCTGTCCCTTTTCACAGGGTGATTTTAAAGTCAAAGTTCGTAGAAGGACCAGTCGAGATAGGGATAAGACCTAGTTTGCCAGTGGAAGGAGTTTCTTTGTTATTGGGAAATGACCTTGCAAATGGAGAAAGTGATCCTGTGGTACGGTTAACAACCAAACCAAGGATTGATGAGTCTGAGAATGATCCAGATGTTTACCCATCATGTGCGGTGACTCGAGCTAGAGCTAAAGAATTAGCCAAGACAGACAGTCCGATGCAGTCTGATGTGGTTCCTTGTGACAGTCCTAAACAGGAAGAAAATTATGATGCCTTATCTGAGACTTTTCTGTCTTCACTGGAGGATCAACATCCTTATAGTGAGCCTGAATTTAAAGATTTGTCTTTGTCGAGGAAGGATTTTATGGTGGAACAGACAAAGGACCATGAGTTGACAGAATTGAAAGAAAAAGTACTCTCATGTGAGGAGATTGAGAAAGTGCCAAGTGGATATTATGTCAAAAATGGAGTGTTAATGAGGAAATGGAGACCTCCCCATGTCCAAAAAAATTTAAAACTCGGTTGGAGAGAGTCTGCCAGCTAGCGAGAGAGAATTTGAAAACAAGCCAGATAAGAATGAAGACATATTTTGATAGACGTGCTCGGCCTAGGACATTCGCAGTGGGGCAAAAGGTGTTGGTATTTTTCCCTAGCCAAAATAATCCCTTGCAAGCTCGTTTTTCTGGACCCTATGTTATTGAATCTCGAGTGACTGATCTAACATATATAATCAAAACACCAGATAGACGCAAGAAAACACAACTCTGTCATGTAAACATGCTAAAACCTTATAATGAGAGGGATTCAGTGGTGGCCTTGGTGGATGATGTAAAGGTTGTTTCTAGAATGCCTGATGTTGATGTTGAGGAAGGCCAATTTAGACCAAATATTGTTCCATCGAAACTAAAAAACCAAAATATCCTGGAGAACCTTGAAACGAAGTTGGACCATTTACAAGTTTCACAAAAACAACAGATGAGAGAATTAATTTTAAAATTTAGAAATCTGTTCCCAGATGTTCCAAACAGAACATCGATAATTACCCATGATGTTGATGTTGGGGATGCAAAACCAATCAAACAACACCCATATCGAATGAATGTGGAAAAAAGTAAACTTGTTGATCAGGAAATCAAATACATGTTGGAAAATGATATTATTAGACATTCTACTTCAAATTGGAGTTCGCCCTGTGTTATTGTACCTAAACCTGATGGAACTGTTAGATTTTGCACAGATTACAGGAAAGTGAATGCTGTAACAAAGTCAGATGCTTACCCTATTCCTAGGGTGGATGATTGCATAGACAGAGTGGGAAAGGCAAAATTTCTTACAAAGATTGACCTATTAAAAGGGTACTGGTGTGTTCCATTAACAGATAGAGGAAGGGAAATTTCAGCCTTTGTAACCCCTTCTGGATTGTATGAATACAATGTTTTGCCATTTGGAATGAAAAATGCTCCGGCAACATTTCAAAGAATGATTAATTCTGTGATTCATGGGTTAAAACATACAGATGCCTACATTGACGACTTAGTGACTGGGAATGATACTTGGGAAGATCACATCTCTGCGTTAGAAATGTTGTTTGAAAGACTTTCCAAGGCTAACCTTACAGTTAACTTGGCTAAAAGTGAATTTGGCTATGCCACTGTGACGTATCTTGGTTATGTTGTAGGTCAAGGCAAGCAAGCTCCTGTTCAGGCAAAAGTTCAAGCAATATCTGAGTTCCCTATTCCCACAGGTACGAGGACTGTTAGAAGATTTTTGGGAATGGTTGGATATTATCGAAAATTTTGTAAAAATTTTGCTGATATTGCTCTTCCCCTAACTAATCTTCTGAAGAAGGGAGTAAAGTTTGTTTGGACAGATTCTTGTCAAGAAGCATTTGAGAAGCTGAAAGCCATTTTATGTTACCATCCTGTGCTCAAAACACCTGACTTTGAAAAGCCATTTTCATTAGCAGTAGATGCCAGTGATGAAGCTGCAGGAGCTGTGTTGTTGCAGAAGGGTGACCTTGATGATATTGACCATCCTGTAGCTTACTTTTCAAAGAAATTTAATGAGCATCAAAAGAATTATTCCACCATAGAGAAAGAATTACTGTCGCTTGTTTTAGCCTTGCAACATTTCAGTGTATATGTTTGCACCGCTCAGAAACCATTGACTGTGTATACAGATCATAACCCATTGGTGTTTCTGAGCCGAGTCAAAAACAAAAACAGAAGGCTGTTAAACTGGAGTTTAATTTTGCAAGAGTTTGATCTCATGATAACTCACATTAAAGGCAAAGATAATGTGATTGCTGATTGTCTTTCCCGATGTTAAATGGGAAACATGTATCTGTACTAATCTGATAGTCTGTAGTTGTGTAGCGTGATAATTATTAACATTACTAACTCTATGCGCAGTTAAAATTTTCTTGGGAAAATTTTTTTTTCGGTGGGAGGTGTTATGGACTCAGTGAAAGTCCCTTTAAGATAGAGAGTGTGTGTGTATGTGTGTGTGGGGCGTGCTTACGTCAATAGAAGATAAAGGACGTAATGACGTTGTTGAAGTAAGAAGAAGAAGAAGAAGGAGAGAGAGAGAAGGGAGAGAGACACCAGCCTGCTTGTTTTCTCTATCGATGGATGAGAAACAATAACTGTGTTTGCCACTGAAATCCATGTATGGAAGTTGGAAGTAATCCGGTGGAGTTCACTTTGTTGCTGACCTGTAGAAGGAAACAGGTATTTGTGTGTGGACGACCACGATTCAGATGCTTTTCGGGGTGAGGAAGTCACTACCGAGTAAACACTGAAGTGTCGTTTGGGGTTCCATCGTGGAACATTTGGATTTCGTATCTACTCTCCCTATGTTCTCTACATCTACGTCTTATCTTCAGACAACGGTGGTTGTTGAAGAAGCCCTTGCTCATGTTTCACCTTATGGCTTGCGGAACTGAACTTTAAGAACCATTCAGGAACTGGGAGTTTTGGACTTTGTCACACACACACAAGAAGAGTTTAGTTTTGGGGTTAACGTTCGAGGTTTAACATTTTTGAATTCTAACATACTAACATTTTTACTTTTATTTTACGTATTATCACAAGTAGTGATTAATAAAATAGTTTTTAACACTGAATCATGCTCAGTGTGTTTCTTTTGCTGCTGGTTCGTGACAGCCCCACTGAAAGAACGTATCAATAACAGATGAGAGCTCTCACATAGATCTCCAGAGTAGTGACTGTCACCCTCAGAACAGCATCTTTGTTCATAGTGAGGAGGAAGAGATTGGGATATAAATGTAGCAGGGTACACAGTTTTGTACTTAAAAGTGTTTAGGATCTGGATTCAGCACTGGCATCCCCTTGCACTGGCACCCTGACTGCAGCTCTCCCTCTGTTCTCCCCTCTGACAGCGTGACACTCCCTCAGCACTGCTCTGAACTTGGCCTAGATTTTTGCACTCGCTTGGCTGAAATAGGGCTTGTACCCACAACCATCGGTCAGAAGTGAGGTTGCAGCCTACTCAGCTAATGTTAACTAATTCATTCAAAATTGATCCAAAACAGTTTTACCAACTATTTTACCCTCAGCCTTATTTTATATTTGAGAAGGTAGCTGAAGAAACACTATACATTTTAACTATTACAGAAATGAAATTGTGGACAGTGTCCTTTTGTTCTGTTGGTTGAGATGAAAGAGTGCACCACAGCAGCCTTGAGGGAACAATCTCATCAGAAGGCTGAAGGAGAGTGGGGGTATGCAAAGGTTTACCAAGGATGATCTGATGAATAGTCAGGACAGGAGTAGCAGAGACTTGGACAAGGCAAAATAGGCAATGAATGCTTTATTTTATTTGAGCAAGGGGAGAGAGAAGGGGGAAATAGATACGACGGCAAGTGAATCAAGTGTCCAGAAACTCTGGTTAATCCACACATTGACAATGTGGAGGTAGTCAGGGTCCAGGGAATGTGTTCTTAAAATGGCCGGGTCTGCAGTGATTTCAGGACCGAACAAGTACTTAATGTGGATGACAAGTCTGCAGTGAAAGGGTGCTTTCACCACGACCTGGGCTGAAAACTCGCAGCACACAAAAACAGGAATTCCACGTACTTAGAAAACTGACAATGCAGCAAAGAGATTGTGTGCCAAAGTGTACATACACCCAAGATGCCCACAAATAAGGAATTCCCCTTAAACCAGGGAATGATTAGAAATGATTACAGGCTCAAGTTGTGCATTTAAACTACAGCCACTGCTGACACCTCGAATATTTATGCATCATGGCAACAAATTTTCCAGAATCAGGAGATTAAAAAAAAAGACATTCTTGACAGGAACCACTTAATTAGGCAGATACAGATTGGTCCCAGTCTGACAGTGGTGATAAGCAACAGGTTCATTTTTCATGGTGGGGCATATTTCAGCTGAAAAGAGCAGGAATGCACACATGGACCAAACACTTCAGAACATGGTGTCCCGGATAAGGGCTGGGGAGCAGCAGTGCTGAGACCCTCAAGACTTTTGCCCAATTGATCTCAATCAGTCCTTAAGTTCGGATTGGTGAATTTTGAACTCATAAGTATGGAATATTAATATGACAATAAAAGAGAAAATTATAAATGATGGAAATCTAAAGTAAAATCATAAAACAACAGAAATACAAAAGGTCAGTCAGCAGCAAGGAAAAAGTTACTGCTTTTGCGTTCATTAGCACTGATGCAGAGAGGACAAAACAAAGAGCCAAGTAATGTGAAAGCAAAGAGAGCAGATAATACAGGAAGGAACATATAAAGGTCTTAATGGCCTGCAAAACATACTTAACCAGATTAAGCTGAAGCTCAGCTGGATTTTGGAAGGCACTGGAAAGACAAAAGGGACCAAATTAGGCCAAGAATGGGAAAGAAAATTGGAGAACATGGTGGAGAGATGGCAAATGAGAGAAAAGTAGCACATAACACTTTTTATATAACTGCCTGGGCTTATAAACAACTGTGACACAGGCATGCAATACCCGAAGAATGCATATATTTAGCAATTTAAGCTGATAAAAAAACTCTTACTACCCAATTTCAATGGTGCATTCAAAGTTCTAAAGAACTGTGTTAATGAGCATAATATAAGAAAATAGGAGTTGGGCATTCAGCGCCTTGTGTCTACACTGCTATACACTGCTATTCAAAAAGATGGCTAATCCTGTCCACTTTCCCTCCCAATCCCCATAGCCTCTCATTCATTACTGTCTGTATATTAATCTTTTAAATATACTCAATGACTGAGTATTCGCAGCTCCTGGGAGGTAGAGAAACACCAAAGATTCACAACCTTCTGCATAAAGAAGTTCCTCCCCATCTCTCCTCAAGGTCCAAAATCTAATCCTGAAACTGCACTCCTAGTTGATGACTCTGCAGCCTGAGGAACAGCCTTTCTTCATTTCCCTTATCAATCCTTCTCAAACCTTGTGGCTGACATCACCTCACACTCTTTTAAACATACTGATATTGCTCAACTTCTCTTCATTAGGACAACCCCTAATCCCAGGAATCAATGTTCTGAAGTACACTGCACTGACTCCAAGGTGAGTCTATCCTTCCTTCATTATAGAGACCAACATATCAAAGTGATGATGTTGAAAGAATATGAGACTAAAAGGATTCCCTGGGCCAAAAGGAATAGAGCCCAAGGTTGGAAGGCAAGGAGGAAGAAAATTTATGGGTTACTTGCTACCACTAAGCTATCCTTGACACAGGAGGTGAGCAGTAACCCAATGTCAATATTTCTCTTTAAAAAGTATGACAAAACAGGCATGGCAATATTAGGTTAACAGTACTGAGAGATAAGATAACAGAGCTTACTTCAGTGTAAAGACCAATGGACAACATTCATTGCAATAAGTTGAAGAACGGCCTGTCTTAAACCTGAAGTGAATATTCCTGCTCCATAAACTTTTGAGAATGTTACAAATCAGCTCATAGAGCCATACAACTCGGAAACAGGCCTTTCAACCTACCTAGTCTGCGCCAACCAATTATGGAATAGTTAATTTAGAAGTTCAAACCTTTTTTTCCTACAGAAAGTACTTCTAAGTACCACGGGTATTTGAAGGAGTGGTTGGGATTGTTTTACAAACAGGAGACAGGACACACAAGAGGAGTGTGCTGTCAGACTGCAGGATGGACGCCTTCAGGACCACACGCTTGTTATGGTTCTGCTTTTAGAAGTTTCTTAATCTGGTTGTTGGGCGCTTTAAAATAGAGTCGAATAAAAGTCCCAGATCGTTAGAAAAGACGTTAAACTTGGACTGGCTTCCTAACAAACCTCAAATTACTGAGCACCCACAACACACCAGCTTCTCATTCATCTCACTGGTATCTTGCTGTGCGCGGCTTGGCTACCAATTTTGCCCCACCTTGGAATATCGCTACAAAGTGGCGACGCAAATTGTTTAAATCGGTCACGTTAGCAAATGTGGTCCTACTGGCGAGAAATTTAAGTTATCTTCACCCCTGCACGGCTTGCTGCATCTTTCCCGCCTTCAAAGGAACAGGAGGCGATTTAGCTCCGTCCGTCTGTTGTCACGACCTGATCCATTACCCCCATCCCCACTAATTTCCTTTACTATCTTTGATTAAAGTCTGTCTCGGCATACCTGACAACGCTCTACATTTGACCAAAACGTCCAGCAATTCGTGGGGCTTCGTCGTCACTCCCGCCCTGGGCTCCACGCCCGACCTCCGGGATTGCGCATGCGTCAACTGCAGGCGCGCCCCCGTCAGGGTCTGCTCGAGACGAACAGAGCTCCCAGAGGTGAGCGGCAGGCTTAAAACTACCTGACCTGCTTTCAGTTGTGGAGATACAAGAGATTGCCGATGCTGGAATCTGGAGCAACACAGAAGATGCTGGAGGAACTCAGCAAGTCAGGCAGCATCGGGGGGGGGGGGGGGGGTGTGAACAGTTGACGTTTTGGGTCGACGTCCTTCATCCCTCCATAGATGCTACCTGACCCACTGAGCTCCTCCAGCATCTCGTGTGTTGTACCGATCTCAACTGTTGTTTGCAGGAGTTTCAAACTTCTACCACCCAACGCGTAGAAGTGTCCCCTACCTTTCAGTTTTAAGGCACTGCCCCGCTTGCCCCAAACCCCCAACCAGCAGAAAGTTTCTCTCAATTTCCCTTAATATCATGAAAATACCTCCTGACGAAGGATCCCTGACCTAAAACGTGACCTGTTTCTCGTTCCACAGATGCTGTCTGACCTGCTGAGTGTTTCTATCATTTTGTGTTGTATCTCAGATTTCCAGCATCTGCAGTTTTTCCCCCCTTAAACTTTGATAAGTTTGCCAACTCTTCCAAACCTACCTCCTGGTCCATCTCCTAAGCACTGCATCCAAGTTCTTGGAAAACAAAAACACAAGAAAACACACAAGGAAATAGGAGTAGACCCCTTTAACCTACCCCGCCATTCAATATGTTCATGGCTGATCATATTGAAATAAAACTGCAGATGCTGAAATCTAAAACATAAACAGAAATGCTGAAAGAACTCAGCCAGTCAGGCAGCATCTGTGGAAAGAGAAACCAGTCAACGTTTCAGGTCAGTAACCCTTCCTCAGAACTAGAGGAATAGCTTACAGTTTTCAAAACAGAGTTGGAGTGAGATGGAAGACAAAACACCAACAAATCATTAGATATATTTAAGGTGGAGTTCGATAAATATTTATAAGATGGAATTGAGGGTTATGGTGACCAGGAACAGAAGTTTTGCTTCCAAGTTCTCGCTTGGTGTTAGAGTGCCCTCTGGTGAATCACTCCCTTACATTTCTCCAGCTCAAACGCTGAGCTGTAACCATGTCGCCAAACTACAGTAACTATTAGAAGAGCACCACTTGCTGGCTGCAAAATGGTACCGCACAAACAGAACATCCTGTGTCCCAGGGCAAGTGAAACATTCAAGGTCGAAGACCCTTCATAACAGTAATGTGATGATATTGAATGTACTCATTCTAGGAGTCCTAAATTTAAATCAAGAACTTAAGTTTTATCAGTTTTAAATGTCTACAAGAACCCTCACTTTAGGAAGATTATACTGTATCAAACTTATATTTCAAGGACTAATTTACTTAACTAAATTAGTCTCTTTTCTGAAGTTTAGCTGTCAATAATCACTATTTCAAGCGGTGTCCCCCCTCCCAACCAAGGAGGAGATACAGCCAGCTAACGAAGCAGATTAAACACAATTATTTTATTTTAAATGGAGCATGTTTTATTTTGGGGAGCAAATTCTAAGAGATTATAATTCCACAAAGGATTTCCAAAATGCAAGTACAATTCCTACAAACTGGAAAAAAAAACATACCAATAAGTTGCAGATGAACAAGTTGTCCGTCACAGAAAGACAACTCTGGGAAGAGATCCTGCTTGGACCGAGGCTAAGGAGTGGATTTTTTGTCTTCATCTCTTAACTCCTAACAACTCTTACTGCCTTCTAATATTTATATCAATTTTTTTCAACCAGTCATCTAGTAAGGCTCATCTGCAAGCAATGTTGTTTCTCCCGATTAGATAAACAAGATGAGCAAAGAGTACTAGTTAGGAATTTATGATAAACACCTTAATCCTTGGACTGTTTTCTTCTGCTGATAAACACACCAATTCTTGATAACTGTTTTCTTCCAATAAGCACCTTAATCCCAGGACAGTGAAAAAGATGAGGTTAGCGATAAGCATCCTGTGCCTGAATGTTGAATATCCATCACAAAACCTGTATGATCAGTACAACAAAACACAGATTTTCAAATATTAGTGTATTTGGAAAATAAAATTTCCAGTTGCCCTATAACCCTTTCTCACACAAAGTATTTCTTTAAAATAGGAGGAATTGGCCATTTGACCTCTCAGAATCTTAGAGGTTTCAATAAGATTATCTTTCATTCTTCTAAACTGCAGAGAATGTAGGCCCAACTAGCTCAGTTAAGGTAAAGATAACCTCTTCACCCTATCAGTCAACTAGCAAATCTCGAGATGCCAATACACCTTGCCCCTCACCAAGATACAGAAATCAAAGCTAGGTACACAGTGTTCCAGTTGTGTTTGCACCAACATACCGTGCTTTCTACTTTTGTAATCCAAGTTCTCTATTTTTGTTTAGACAAGGCATTTACAGCACCTGCTGCACAGTGATGAAGAGGCAACATTACAAAAATATGGACCATTGCCAGGTGGGCACTGAAGTTAAAATATCTTTAGTAACCTATCATTTAAATGTCCCAGATGGCAACATCAGAATTGCAAAAAATAGTGGCACCTCAGATTGAATGATAGAGGCAGAAGCAATCTGTTGCATAAAGAGCAAGACTTGTGCAGAATGAAAAGTTAATTTACAGCCAAGTGCTTCAAATGCCATTTGAGGAGTACTTAAAGGGCATTTGAACCACAAGACTGTATTACTGCAGCCTTCTGATACTTTGTATAAGTGGCATTCTTCACACAGGAACTAAAATAGTGACCGTTGCAAGGCTATTTAAAGAATAGGAAAATAACAAAATTAAAATCTCAGCAAATTATTAATTATAACAAAATTCTGAGGTAATGAAGCTTATTGTAGCAAAAGGTTGCATCTGTCCAGCATGTCGATAATAAAACTTTAGTGTGTACCAGTGCTTAATAAAAAGAAACCAAAGACCACACAAATGAACTCTTCTTTCCATCAGCATTTTTTTCTGTAATATGGCTGGACCATAATGCTCTCAATAGGAACAACCGTTCACATAAACATTTGGGTAAATATTTTAAAAGTTAGTTTTCTACTTTCGCTATTCTACTTTTAATGTCCAAAAGTTGAAAAAAGCCTCATTGTGGTCTTCCGAACACCTTGTATTCTACTACAATTGATGTAGTTTAGGAGTTACAATTTGTATCACAATATAGAATGGGCAAGTTGGTTCTCAAGAATTTAACAGAATTCAGAAGGTGCAATCAGCAAACCTCAACAAAACTGAAAAGTTTAAACTCACTGTTGCCATTTGTGCACAATCGTTAAGAGTATTACTTTTATTGCATTAGATACAGGCTTTGGAATTCAATAGATGCAATAAAATGACACTGAAGTTTAATGTCTTTAGCTTTCAGCCACTGTACAATGTTTACTAGTAAAGAGTGAATACACTATTTGGCATATTTTGAACACCAAGCAGGATGAACAAGGGCTTCCCACAAACCAGGGAGTTCTGCACAATGTGTCTTCAAACTATTGTGAGTCCCTCGAGAATAAGTGCCAGCCCTCTGCAATCTTTTACACTATTGTTTAAAACAGGGTAATATGTACAGGTGAACCCCTGTGCAGTTGTGTCGTGGTTCACAGTCACTACTACTAACATGGATTTCATTGCCTGTATTCTGCAGTCGGCTGCAAGTGGATTGCTTATTTGGAACCAAGACAGCAAAATGGGGTTTCATCAGGTTTATAATGCTAGACCTACCTCCTGTTGGCTATCATGCAGTGAGAATACTGTACTTCAGTGAAAAACGTCACCCTCGGTCTTCCAAACACATATCACACACCCCTCACAATCAGCATGGATTACAGGGCAGCCAAGTTTACAACCCCAAACCAACTCACCTGTCAAATAGGTGATTCACAGCACTAATATTTCACTGTGTGTTGCATTGTCTCAACACTTATGAAACAAAGACTTTTTTTAATCTTTAAAAAAGGCCATAATGTGGTATCTCTTCAACTTTTGCAAAACAACATAATTGAAATGGCTATAAAATAGGATATTTTAAGAACAGGTGCCAGATTAACACTTCCTAGAATTGAGACCCCTTTGGTTTCTTAACTGCCATTTAAGCTGGAAACCTTGCACTTCTTAAGTTTAATTAATTCCCAATCACCCAAGAAGTCCCTTCAGTAAAAGCAACCATATTCAGTGGCAAATTCTAATTTGTTACAAATTAATAAAAACGCTCAGAGAAGGCTGTTGCGCCCAAATTTTTTGTTCCTCAAACCAAATACCCCATCCAGTACACAGACCCATCCTATGTTGAAATTGGAATAAAATGCCTTCTGCATACCTAAAATGCCACCCAAACTATACTTGCAGAACAATTCATGACAAATAGTGTTTAATCTTTGTAATTATGGGCCAATGTAGTGCTGAACACCACACATAAAATGTTTCTCCATACCCCCACATTCTCACCCCCTGAAGGTGCCAATTCTTGCAATGAATGTTTCACTGGAAACCCATGCACACCTTGCTCAAATTGCCATTTTACAGGTAGAGCACTGGCAAGGTATTCAACCATGAGAAGTACCATAACTAAAGATCACAAGACAAAGGAGCAGAAGTAGGCCATTCAGCCCATCGAGTCTGCTCCATGAGCTAAACTAATACTATTCCTATCTAGCCCCAATTTCCAGCCTTATCCCCATATCCCTTGATACCTTGACTAACTAGATACCTATCAATCTTCTCCTTAAATGCCCCCAATGATTGGGCCTCCACAGCTGTATGTGGCAAAGAATTCCATAATTGCACTACCCTCTGGCTAAAGAAATTTCTAAAGAAAGTAAATATTGATTTGAAAAAGCAAAAAATACTTGCAGTTGCTGTAACTGGTTCTGATACAGGGTCATCAGACAAATATATTAACTCAGTTTCTCTCTCCCCGCAGATGTGAAGTATTACCAGCATTTTCCGTTTTTATTCCAGCTATTTTTTCTATTCTTCCCCATACCCCACACCCTGTCCCAACATCTACATTGCCCAAAAAGAATTAATTAGCCCCAGCTAAGTGAGTGAGTGGCTAGCAAGGCCACTTCAGATATCAGAATCAACTCAGTAGTGCATATGGAGTCATGCATAGCCTAAACAACAGGAGAAGGACATCTGAATATGGTTCATGGTCATTGGTAGGACACATGAAATCAACCCTGAGACTACCAGACCAATACTACAGTCAATACACTTCTATACCCAGTTGCCTTAATTATTCTAAATTATCGATCTATCTTCAATTTCACAAGTATAAACATTCCAAACTAAACACTACATAAAAAATACATGGTGGAAATGGGAAAGTCTATATAGTTCAGTGTTGTTCCTATTTTGGGATCAATACCAAAGATTTAAGTACAAGAATCTAGGCTGACACTCCAGTGGAGTGCTGCATAGTTGGAGACGCTGTCTTCTGGATGTGTGCATTACTAATTGCCCGAGAAGGTGGGAGTGAGTTGCCTTTTTGAACTGCTGCAGTCCTTCCGGTGAAGGTACACGAGTGCTGTTGGGTCGAGTTCTAGGATTTAGACTCAGTAACAATGAAGACATAAGGTCTCAAAAGATTCCATGGCATCATTTTGTAGAATAGAAGGGGAATTATCCCTCAACCAGCATCACCAAAAAACAGATTAACTGGTCATTATCTCATTGCTGTTTATGGGAGCTTGTGTGCAAATTGGCTGCATTACAACAGTGGCTACACTTCAAAAGTACTTCATTGCTTAACAGTGCTTTGGGATATTCTGACACTATAGGAGATTTATGAGACTATTCACTTTCTCTTAAATTTCCATTGAAAATTGATTAAGCCTTTGATCCTGAGAATAAGCAACATTAATGCAGGTGAAGGGTGGCAAACTGAAAGGCCACACATACACACACAGTCATAGGATCAGACAGCATGCAAACAGGCCCTTCAGATGATCAGGTCTATGTTGACCATCCAACACCCACTTAGACCAATCCTACACTAATCCCATATTACTCTCCCCATATTCCCATCAGCTCCTCCCAGATTCTACCACTCACCTTATACATCAGTAGCCAATTAACCTACTAATCCACCCATCTTTGGGATGCAAGAGAAAACCAGAACACCCGGAGGAAACCCATACAGTGACAGGGAGAACATGCAAACTTCACACAGGCAGCGGAGTTCAGGATCGAACCCTGATCGCTGGAGCTGCGAGGCAGTGGCTATACTAGATGCACCACTGGGCTGTCTGGAGATAATGCCAAATTCCCTGCATGAAGGGAACATTTACCAACTTTAGCTGTACAACTGATTACACATCTGCCCTTTAGTATCTGTTATGTACGAGATAGGCTTCTTTCCCCCCCATCAGGTACTCCTCTAGACTCTTCATAACATCCTTCCTTGCATCCTAGTGTAGTTAATTCAGCACAGACCTGGAATTGTGAACATTATTCCCCTGGGAGGTTCAGCTTAGCTGAAAGATGTCTTTAGCCAGCTGAGCTATCAGAGGACCCAAATACATCTGTGGGTGTGTAAGAATAAACGCTGGTCATAGAGTCAAACCAAGACTTGATGCCAGATGAGAAGGTCCAACCTGAAGCTAAAAATGATTATACTTTACCTCCAGCCAGTCTAATAAAAGTAACAGTGCACTCATTTACATACAAGGCAAATTATGTTCTTTGACCGAAAAATATAGGCAATGTTTATGGACATTTCACACAAGACAATGAATGGAATTTTTAGACCAGTTTACATTGAGGAAGAGGATGTCAGAATCACAATCCAGGACAGCAGCCAAACTAACAAATTTAATTAAAACTCAAAAATATTTACTTTAAATTCACTTCCTGTGTATCGGTTACCAGTAGATATCAATGACCTTCAGCAAATTGATTAGGTCATCTGCTGCATGTACATATCTAGTTTCAGAATAATCACAAATAGTTTTGTGACAAAAGACCTGAAAGAGCACTGGTTTCATTTTGCAATGTAACAGATCACAACACAAAATGTGTATACATTGCAAATAACAACAAATCACCATGCTACAAACTTGCATGATATTCAATCATTTCAGTAACAGATCACCAAAAGGCTTTCTATTCATTTATGGGACATCAGCATCACTGGCAGTACCAGCATTTGGTGCCCACTGACTGCCCTTTAGGTGGTGGTGAGCTGCCTTCTTGAGCTGCTGTATTCCTGGAGAAGATGCTCTCACAATGCTGTTGGGTGCTCCAGGACTTAGACCCAGTGAGTATGAAGGTGAAATATGACTGGTTGGTATATGACTTGGGAACAGCTCCACTTCAAGTTGCCCTCCATGTTCCTGCTGCCTTTGTCCTAGATGGTAGAAATCGCATGTTTGCGAAGTGCTGCTGAAGTTGCCTTCACAAGCATCCCTATGCTCTTAATTCAAAACTTTCAAAAACAAATGACTAATCATTCTGCAACCTCAAGAGATTCCACACATCCTCTATTAGATAAATGGTAGACAAGATTCAAACCAATTTCTGTTACTAGCCAATGAAGAATCACGATGAGATAAATTTGCTGCACTGTAATAACACTAATGGTTGCATTCTCCGACATATCCAGCCGAATCAGCCTTAAATACAAAGCTTTAATTATTGTTGCCATCACCAAAATCTGGTTGAAGGATGGGCAGGACTGGCAACTCAAAATCCCAGGGTATAGATTTTTCAGGTGAGAAAGTGGGGAGCAAAAGGATAGGAGGTATTGCAATGTCAGTCAAAGATTGCGTTACTTCAGTATTGAGGGAGGATATCGCAAAAGGTTCCTCAAACAAGGTCAAATGAGTAGAGACCAGGAATAAAAAGGGTGTTGACACTTTGCTGGAGGTGTATTACAGACGTCCCTAGAGTCAACGGGAGATAGAGGAACAGGTATGTAGGCAGATAAAGAGATGCAATGAAGAGAGTTTTTTTTGTCCTGGGGGGAATTACAATTTACCCAAATATTAAGTGGGATTGCCTTAGCTTTAAAGGCTCAGAGGGGCAGAATTTTTTTTTGGTGTGTCCAGGAGAGCTTTTAGTGACAGTAAGGGAAGGAGCATTACTGCACCTTATCTTGGGGAATTTGGCTGGTCAAGTGGCAGGAGCATCAGTGGGGGATCATTTTGGAGACAATGACCCAACTCCATATATTTTAAAGTGGTTTTGGAAGAGGATAGGGATGTACCAATAATAAAGGTCTTAAATTGGGGGAAAGCCGATTTCATTACCATAAGGGAGGACCTGGCAAAGGTAGATTGGGAGCATCTACTTGTAGGCAAGTCTACATCTGTAGAGTGAGAAGCATTCAAAAGGAGAAATGGTAAGAGTTTAGGGCCAACATGTTCAGGGTAAAAGCCAGGGGTAACAAGTATAGGGAATGTTGGATGTCAATGTACATTGAGGGTTGGATAATGAGAAAAAAAGGAAGCATATGACAAGTAGAGGGAAGTAATGACAGGGAGGCCCATCAACAGTATAAAAAGTGTAGGGAGGTATTTAAAAAGGAAATAAGGAAGGCCAAGAGAAGTCGCAAGAAATCACTGGCAGACAGCATTAAGGTAAATCCAAAGGCATGCTATAAATATCAAAAGGGCAAAAAGAATAACCAGGGAATAAGTAGGGCTCATTAGGGACAACAGGGGCAATCTGTGCGTGGAGTCAAAAGGTAGAGGCGAGGTCTTAAATGAATATGGTGTTGAGAAAGGAAACAGAATTTGTAGTCGGCGAATCCAGTGAAGGGGTAGGTGAAAGTCTAATGCAGGTCTCCACAAATAAACAGGAGGTAATCAATGCCTTGGCAGGCTTAAAGGTGGATAAATCCCCACCTTTTGGTAGAAATTCAGCAGAAATGTGAATTTTCTGTGGATTGGATGGGATTTATCCCAGGCTACTGTGGGAGGCTAGGGAAGAAATTGCTGGGTTTCTGGCTGAGGTTTTAAATGACTGGAGGACTGCAAACGTGGTTCCCTTTTTCAAGAAAGGCAGCAAAGTAAAGCCTAACTATAGATCTGTGAACCTAACATCAGTGGTAGGGAAGATACTGGGAAAAATTCTGAGGGAGAGAATTAATAGTCCCTTGGAAAGGTAGGGATTAATCAAAGACAGCCAATGTGGCCTTGTCAAGGGCAGATCCTGTCTGACCAATTTGATTGAATCCTTTGAAGAGCATCGTTGAGAGCAGGAATTTACATGGACTTTAGTAAGGTGTTTGATAAGGTCCCAAATGGGAGACTGGTTCAAAAGGTTAGGGCCCCTAGGATCTAGGGCAGGTTGGCAAACTGGATCCAAAATTGGCTTGGCAATAGAAGACAGAGGGTAGAGGGTTGTTTTTGCAAATGGATGCCTGTGATTGGTGCTGTTCCACAAGGATTGGTTGTGGGACCCTTGCTGTAATATTGAATACAGAAGTAGGAAGATTATGCTCCAACTTTATAAACTCTTGGTCAGACCTCAGCTAGAGAACTAACTGCATGCAGTTCTGGTCACCAAGGTACAGAGAGGATGTAATAGTGCTGAAGAGGGTGCAGAAGAAATTCACAAAGAATTTGCCTGGGATGGAGCAGTTCAGTTACGAGGAGAGACTGGAGAGGCTAGGTCTTTTCTCCATGGAGCAGAGGAGGTTAAGAAGAGATATGATTGAGGTATACAAAAGTATAAGGGGTATTAATAGGGCAGACTGCAGGAAACCTTTCCCCATATCGGAGATAGATAAAACTAGAGGACATGGGTTGAGGGCAAAGGGGGGGGGGGGGGGGGGGAATAAGACAGAATCAAAAGGGGATACGAGGGGCATCTTCTTCACCCAGAGAGTGGCACGTCACTGCAATGCACTGCTGAGAGAGCGATTTAAGCTGCGTCACCGACAGCAATTAATAAGCGTTTAGATAAGCACGAATTGATTAGGCATTAGAGAGCTATGGACCACATGCTGGGCAATGGGATTAATACAGAAGGATGCCCACTGGTCAGCACGGATGTGTTGGGCGAAATGGCCCATTTCCATGCTGTATGATTCTATCAATCACAGAAGGATTAGTCTGAAGGCTGTGGCACATGGTTTTGCTGGTAGGGGCAAAATTCACATTTCTGCTGAATTTCTACCATTGCTAGTAAGCCACGTAATGAGTCTGCATTACCTAAATTATCAGTTGGTGAGAGATTAGGCAAAATAGAAATCATTTGCAGTTTTGAAGTCCTGCAATTTCTGACACTAAGGAATTTACCGGCAATAGCAGAAATTCAATTTCAACAACATTAGAGCAGAACTTAATAGTAGGATCTTGAGAGTCACATTACAATAAATTTGCCCTTGGTCTTGGTTAAACATGTAGCGAGCACAGTGAAACCTCTAGTTTAGGATCTTCCCTCAATGCCTCAGATTATTCCCAGGAGACTTTAATAGCAACATTCAACTGTACAATGCAAACTCATATTTTGACACTGAGACCCTGAAGCTAGTGTCCTGTGTCAGGGTAGATTTTGATGCTCAAATTACAGTGCAGTTTGGACATTTTATTTTGCCCAGGCCCAGTAATTCTGCTACCCCTACTATCAATTCACAACCCTATCACTCTTTCTCTCACACACAGAAAAGTGGCAAACTAATTACACCACAGTTATATTAGCACTGCAAATTAGTGACAACTAAAACAATTTTACAAAGTTCTGTCAATGAACACCTCTCAAAAAAAAAAGTTCTACTGTTCATTAAAATGAGAATTTATTTGAGGTCCAATCCTGAATACATTTTTTCAAACCAACATTGAGTCTGGTTCCTTTTCAAATAAAAGATTAGTCCATCATTTTTACTGACTGTTTGGAATGCACAATGTACATAAAAGTCTGTGCAATATTGAAGTCAGGAGGCAAGCCTCCATCTTTGTGCATCTCCACATGTTTAATCATAAGGTTCAAGGTGGGACAGTACCTCTGGCAAACTGTGCAGCAATACATGAGGGCACCTGAATGAGTCTTTAAATGGTTTTTGACAGTCGATCGTCCTCTGAAGAACTTGTGGCACAGCTTGCATTCATAGGGCTTCTCTCCCGAGTGAATTCGCAGGTGATACTGAAACTCACTAGAATGGGAAAACCTCTTCCTACAAAACTCACATTCATACCAGTTCCCTTTGGAGTTGGTCTTGCCGTGGTTTAAGGGAAGGGTGAGAAGGGGCTCTTGCTGTAGAGCGGGTACATGTCCATCACTGGTCGACTCATCTGAGGGTGATGTTGTTAAAGACTTTTTGAGCCACTGGTGTTGAGCAGCAAGACCCTTTGTGCTGTCTGAGCTGTACCTCCTGTGTATCTTCACGTGGTTTTGATAAGAGGCTTCTAATCGGAACTTCCTGCTGCAAAAATTACATTCAAATAAATACTCCATACCCTGGTGTGAAGCCATGTGTTGCTCTAGAACAGTTCGATCTACAAAGCTATTACCACACACAGAACAGGAAAAAATAGATATATTCATATGGGACAATACATGCCACATTAGGCTACAAACAGATCTCGATGGTTGCTCACAAACACAACAAGAAAGACTTTTCATGTCGAGGTGAGAAAGGACGTGTTCTTTCACAGCAAGGTAGTCTTTAGCCATGGCCTTTCCACAGACTGCACAGAAAAGTTCTGTTGGAGACCCCCCAAAATTGGGTTCAGGTGGGAGCATGGTGTTGGGCTGGACAATAATATTAGTATCGTATGGTTTTGCTTTCCTGTGTCCAGCCACTTGCCACTGCGTCACAAACTTCATTTCACACATATCACATGAGAAGAGGAAGATTCCAACGTGAGACAAAACGTGGGTGATTCGAGAACTTCTGTCAGTGAACTTTGCCCCACACACTTTGCACAACCCCTCCTTCGCATCAATGTGGAGCTTACCATGTTGCCGAATTAATCCTATGTTAGCCGGTAACTCCTTCCCACACACCTGGCATGGCATGCTCTTTCCTTCACTGTTGCAATCCTTAACACAGACAAGACTGTCATCTTCACTGTCATCTGTAAGCTCTATTATCTCTTCTGAAGGACCTCGACTCTCCTGGTGCTCATCAAAATTAAGGCCGTCAGGTTCAATACCTTCAAACTGCATGCACTCCATTTCCTTCATTGAATGATCTTGGAGCTCAACATTGTTTCCAGCACAGGAACTACCACTCTCTTTGAGAGATTCTCCTCCCATCAACAAATTGGTTTGATAATATCCATTACTTTGTATCTCATACATCTCACAAGGGCCTTTACTTGAGGCCAGCGAAACACTTTCAGTAGATGTGGACTGGCTGTACTCCATCTTCAGGTTATCTTCAGTTTTTGTTGACTGTTGGTACATCACTGGCACATTTGGACCATTTTCATTGGTAAGGCTTCTTTCTTCACTTTTGAAATCCTCTCCCACTTCAACCTGCATGATATACCCTCTATTTGGACAAAACTGTGACCCTGTGGTCCTCGAGTTTCCCCCAGGGGGATTTTGTTCATTTGAGGTCCCGGTAAGAAGTGCGTAGTCTTCAGTTGGCCTTTCTGTCACTTTGCTGGTTTCTGTTTTTTCCAGGTCAGGGAATGTAGAGTAACAGGCCTTCAAGAGATCCTGCATTCCTAGCTTCTCCGCCATCTCATAGATTACACCAACATTGATTAGATCTGTGAAAAGTTCTGCTGTATAGATAAAATTCAAGATCCTTTCAAAATTTGCTGGTGTAATAAAGTCTACCACATATGTTCTTACAGAGTTAACCTCCGAATTCAGAAAGAGCTTCTGGAAATAACCGGCGGCACATGCCAACACTGACTTATGTGCTGAAAATGTTCGGTTGCCGACCACAATGATTACATCACACATGATTTCGGAGAGCCTAAACTTATTGAGTTCCTTAAGAAGATTATTAGGGTGGTCAGCACTGTGTAGTTTAATTCTCATACCCATTCTTTCAGGTGTTTCTGAAAACTTCCACCAAACTCAAATCTGCTGGCCAACACAGCACTTTGCTGTACACCTTTCATC